>NC_089843.1:164758125-165401250 GCF_035609145.1 Eleutherodactylus coqui | reverse complement strand
TACATGACTAATACAGCATTTTACGCTTACAGCCATGTGAATCCGGCATTGGGCTGTGGTCATGTTTTTTGTTGCATATTTATGAAATTGCATACACTATTAAAAACCGCGTGTAGATTTAAACAATACATACATGTTTTTTGTTTTGTTTTTTTTAACCGCATGCAGGGTTTTGATGCAATTTTTAATTTTGTGGAAAGTGTGCAATCATATACAGGAGATACATGGTCCATATCACTATATACAGGAGATGTATAAATTATACCATCTGTACATATATAATTATATACAGGAGATACCTAGGTTATACCAGCATGGTCCATATCACTATGTACAGAATATGTATAAATTATACCATCTGTACATATATAATTATATACAGGAGATACCTAGGTTATACCAGCATGGTCCATATCACTATGTACAGAATATGTATAAATTATACCATCTGTACATATATAATTATATACAGGAGATACCTAGGTTATACCAGCATGGTCCATATCACTATATACAGGAGATGTATAAATTATACCAACTGTACATATATCATTATATACAGGAGATACCCAAGTTATACCAGTATATTCCATATCACTATATACAGGAGATGTATAACTTACACCATCTGTACATATATCATTATATCCAGGAGATACCCATGTTATACCAGTATGGTCCATATAATTATATACAGGGAGATGCATATAAATCTTCTGTATGCAGTGATATTGACAATGCTGGTGTAAGTTTGGAGGGTCCATTACAGATGTGGCTAAAAATACTGGAAGAAAAAGTATTGAATGCAGCGCCTTTTTTTCCTCCAAAATATGGATGGAAAGCCGACGGACCCCATTATAGTCCATGGGGTCTGTTCGGTTTTGTCCAGAGACTGAGCCGCAGGGATTCCTAACCTGGGTATCTCCTGAATATAATATATGTACAGCTGGTATAACCTATGCATCCTGTGTATAGTGATATACCAGTTCACACCAGCATGGTCCATATTACTACATACAGGATGTATAGCTTAATGCAGCTATACATATATAATTATAAACAGAAGATACCCAGGTTATACCAGCATGCTCCATGTCACTTGTGAGTGAAAACACTTTTATGATCTGCCTCAGGTAACCAAATTGTTTTAACCCCTTAACGCCACAGGACGTAAATGTACTTGCTGCGGTGTACTTAACGCAACAGGATATACACTTATACCCTGGGGATAGTGCGAGATCAGAAGACATCCTGTGCTATCTGGCAGCGGGAGCCGGCTGTCACCGATAGATAGCCTCCTGCTGCAACAGCAGGGGTGCATCGGGACAGCGACCCCCTCTGTTAACCCCTTACACGCTGCGATCCATGTAGATTGCGGCATGTAAAGTGTTCACAGAGGAAGCGCACTCCCTCTGTGATGTCATTGGGCTCTCACGATGAAATCGCGGAGGGCCGATGGGTTGCCATGGCAATAGGACGCCAGCTACAGGCATCCTGCTTTGCCATTGCCTGTGATCGCTAATACAAGCAATAAGGCATTGCAGGACAGAAGTCTTGCAATGCTTTATCATAGCGATCAAAGCAGCTATGGTATAAATCCCCAACAGGGATATGAAAAGCGTAAAAATAGCGTAGAAAAAAATGTTTAAAACCCCTTTTTTGTGCTTTTCCCCTTAATAGTTTTAAAAAAAATCACACATATTTGGTATCGTCGTATCCGTAACGACTCCTACAACAAATTGAACACACTTTTTATCCTGCATGGCAAAAAGTATTTAAAAAAACTAAGGCAAAATGCTTATTTTTTTCATTTTGCCTCCCAAAAAACACAATAAAAGTGAACATAAAAGCCATATGTATCCCAAAATGGTACCCATAAAAACTACAGCTCGTCACGCAAAAAACAAGCCCTAACAGAACTCCGTCCATGGAAAATTAATTGTCATTTATGCTGCATGATTGATATTGTAAAAAAAAAAAAGCAATGCAGAATTGATGTGCTTTTTCTCCCTGCTATCATTAAAAAAATGAACATTTTACAATATAGTTTATGTATTCAAAAACGTCACCTATAAAGACTACAGTTTGCCACGCCCTCATACAGCCATAGCGACGGAAAAATTAAAAAGTTATGGCTTTTGAAAAGTGGAGGTAAAAGTCCCCCCAAAATCGTTGCGTCCTCAATGCCAAAATAGGCCATGTCCTCAAGGGGTTAAACAGGAAAATATGAGCTCAAAGAAGCCAATGAAAGACACGCATTATACAGTGTATACTACAGGACATCTGCCTTTACTTTTGGTGGGAAAAGGTTTATATAGTATTCAAACAAAGGAAGGTGGGACATTCAGATACATTATAACATTTGGTGTGCTGATCGGTCATTCTCATGGGGGGTGTTTATGATGTAACAGTTTAGCAAGAGGAGGGGGGAAGGAAATTATCAGACATGCTCAGTACAGATTTTGCCACATTTCACAATTAGCAACGGACTTGGCAATAGTGCCAACCTTATAATCTGCGTTCCGACGTGCGTTTTGCTAAAGCTTCCCCAAAGGGCTACATATGTAGTGTTCAATATGTTTGTTTTATTATAGTTATCAGTGGTAACATGACTGTGATAGTATTGGATATCTCCTGTATAGACATTTCTCTACTAACATGACCTACTATATGCCTTCCTTTTTTGATGCATTATTTCTTTTTGTTTGGGAAGTCATCTCTTCTGTTATGTGATATTTTAATATGATTCTATTCAATAAAATGTAATCCTTCTTTTGAGGCTTTTGTACCCTTTTTCATGTTTCCCCCATAGTAACATGCATTAAAAACGGGTCGCAGTTGCATGGCCTGTGAGTGTGATCTGTTTTTTTTCTTTAATCCTCTCATAGAAAATAATGGTGATTCTTGAACAAAAATTACATAAAAATAGGATTGCTGCAATTTTTCAAATTCGTACTATGGGTCTGAGTTAAAAAAATTACATGTGTGAATTAACCTATAGAAATGAATGGGGTTTTTCTCCATGAGAGTTCTGTCCATCTCGGAACATGTGCGTGAAAATTGCCTGCGAGAATACAGCCTTTGGTCATCATACCT
Source organism: Eleutherodactylus coqui (assembly GCF_035609145.1). Lineage (NCBI taxonomy): Eukaryota > Metazoa > Chordata > Amphibia > Anura > Eleutherodactylidae > Eleutherodactylus > Eleutherodactylus coqui. Next base: position 165,398,154 of record NC_089843.1, on the reverse strand, counting down.
TTAGTAATGTATAAAATGTACTGACTCTAACCAATTCCCCAACAAACCGGAAAACAAGAATAGCACAGAACATCCCTCCTAGTGAGGAGGAAAAGCCATTTTTACATTTGTACCCTGGAGCGAATAAAACTATACTGTATGTTCTTAAACATTTCTGTAGCTCCCTGGATTTCTCAGCCCCATAAACTTTTAATTCAGAGGACTAATCCTGCATTTTGAACCACAGGTGATGAAAATTAAAGGGGTTGTCCCGTGCTGAAACGTTTTTTTTTTTTTTTTTTTCAATAGGCCCCCCGTTCGGCGCGAGACAAACCCAATGCATGTGTTAAAAAAAACAAACGTTTAGTACTTACCCGAATCCCCGCGCTGCGGCGACTTCTTCCTTACCTTAGCAAGATGGCCGCCGAGATCTTCACCCACGATGCACCGCGGGTCTTCTCCCATGGTGCACCGTGGGCTCTGTGCGGTCCATTGCCGATTCCAGCCTCCTGATTGGCTGGAATCAGCACACGTGACGGGGCAGAGCTACGAGGACCAGCTCTCCGGCACGAGCGGCCCCATTCACCAGGGAGAAGACCGGACTGCGCAAGCGCGTCTAATCGGGCGATTAGACGCTGAAATTAGACGGCACCATGGAGACGAAGACGCTAGCAACGGAACAGGTAAGTGAATAACTTCTGTATGGCTCATAATTAATGCACGATGTATATTACAAAGTGCATTAATATGGCCATACAGAAGTGTATAACCCCACTTGCTTTCGCGGGACAACCCCTTTAAATGTATCTTATTTTCAGAAGTTAGTTGAACCAGGCACTTCAATAGGAATATCAACAAGATCCCTTACTTTTCTTAGAATGGTACAACTTTCTTTCAAATAGGGAATTCTAATCAGCACTGGTCTTGGAGGGGCTCCCGGTGGTGGAGAGTGGAATTGCACCCTGCGGCAACTTCCTGGAGATAATGTTGCTATCTCAAATTTGGTTTGCAACAAGAGTTCAAATAATTCCACCAGATTACGTTTTTTGGCTTGTTCAGGTGCCCCATCAGTCAGAGTGTTTTCAAGATCATCCAATTTATTTATAAGGAGGGAAACGCCGATTGCTTTCTTGAGGTCATGCTTAACTGCATGCATTTGGTCTTCCACAGTGCTGACTCTCTCCTCCGCCTCATTCATAAGGTCATTCACCTGTTTGAGACTGTCTCCTGAAGTTGACTTCCTCCTTTCACTCTGCCATCAGGTCACACCAAAGTGTTTTTTTTTTTTAATTAAAAAAAGTTTTATGCATTTCTTTTTATACAAGCATTTTTTGGGTAGCATATCAGAATGTTAAGCATATATTCTTTTAACTAACTCTCTGCTGGCATACTTCTGCATGCCAACATAGTCAGGCTGTGCATAGAGATATGCACAGGTACTTGTTGTATGCCCTAACGGGCTAATGCTGGATTCACACGAACGTATATTGGCTTGCTTTTCACGCGAGCCGATATAAGTCCTCTCTCTCTGCAGGGTGGAGGCTGGAAGAGCCAGGAGCAGTGCTCTGAGCTCCCGCCCCTCTCTGCCTCCTCTCTGCCCCTCTGCACTATTTGCAATGGAACTTAGCCCCACCCCCATCCCCGCCTCCTTTCATTGCAAATAGTGCAGAGGGGCGGAGAGGGGGCGGGAGCTCAGTTCCTGCTCCTGGCTCTTCCACCCCCCCCCCTCCTGCAGATGAGTACGACGTATATCGGCTCAGCGTGAAAACCGAGCCGATATACGTTCGTGTGAATCCAGCCTTACAGTGAAGAAAAATCTGGTACTCATTAGTGTTGCAGGAATATTGTTTACATTTTCTTCAACAAATATTTTATTGAATTTAAAAAAAAAAAAAGAGAACATGTAAATGACATATTGCAAATGTTACCCCGTGCATGGGCTGTACAATACACAATTTATAGCCCATAACTTTACTATAGACAATCAAGTAAGTTTTTATTTAAATGTATTTAAATCTGTTAAAATTTTGTATCACGTTACAATCCACAATATCGAGGTTCATTTGACATGTCAGTCGATTCAAGACCGCACTGAGATCGCGGGACGGTTTCCATCCTGCCATGGATTTCCTCATATATTTTGTTACCCAATTTCAAATATAACACACTTAACAAAAAAAGATATCAAAAGTCGTACTTGCCCTAAAATGGTACCAATAGAAGCTATAGCTCGCTCCCCAAAACAACACCCTGACACAGCTCCATCAGTGCAAAAATAAGTTTTGGGGGTTAAAAGATTTTCATTTAAAGCATTTTTTTTACAGCAGTATAACAGGAAAAAATGTTAGTAATGGCAGTAATTGTGCTGACTGGCAAACTAAATTTAACAAGTCATTTTTCAACAATTCATGGACAGCCTAAAATCCACAAAAAAATAGTGCAATTGGGGTTAATTCACACGTCCATATATTGGCCAGGTTTTCACGCCCGGCCGATATACAGTGCCCCTTTTTGCAGGGGGAGGAGGCGGGCCGGGAGCAGTGCACTGAGCTCCCACCCCTCGCCACTGTTTGCAATGGGAGGGACGGGGCAGAGCTATGTCCCGCCCCATCCTGCCTCCTCCCATTGCAAATAGTGGCAAGGGGACAGGAGATCAGTGCACTGTTCCTGGCCCGGCCCACCTCCTTCCCCCGCAGAAAGGGACACCGTATATTGGCCGGACGTGAAAACCTCGCCCATATACGGACATGGGAATAAGCCCTTAGACTGGTTGATTAATAAAATTCAATTTATTACTTTTTAGATTGCAAGGATAGAAATCCCCTACTGCATCCATCACAGCTGCGGCAGGAGATTGCAATGTTCTTCTACTGTTTTTAATGGGGTTGGCGCTGCTACTACTGGTCCCATTGAAAACAATGGCGATATCACAAAAAGATAGATGTTGTGTTTTTTTTTTTTCTTCCACACTGCATCGCAGGAGTGAAAACTTCGCAAATGAGAATGAAGCCATTGAAAATTATTGGCTTCATAGTCATGCGTTTTCACTTGCTCTCGCATCGCCAGAAAACCGCATGATCTTCTCGCCAGTGTGAAGGAGCCCTTAGACCGCTATGTTAATGGATAAATAAAAGAGTTATGATTTTTCAAAAGTGGGGAGGAAAAGTTGAAAGAAAAAAAAAAAGGCTGCATCCTAAAGGGGTTAATTAGGAGTGTGCACTGAGCTCTGAATATATTTTGGGGTCTGTTCTGGGGTATTTTGCCTCTGCTGCCCCCATCCTATGTTTAATGCTTCTGAGGCTCAGGGTGCATTTAGACGACCGTATATCGGTCATGTATTCACGCCAGCCGATATGCGGCGTCTCTCTCTGCAGGGGCAGGAGGCTGGAAGAGCCAGGAGCAGGAACTGAGCTCCCGCCCCCTCTCCGCTCTCTGCACTATTTGCAATGAAAGGAGGCGGGGCTAAGTTCCAGGAATTAGCCCCGCCCCGCCTCTCCTCATTGAAAATAGTGCAGGGGGGTGGAGAAGAGGCAGAGAGGGGGTGGGAGCTCAGAGCACTGCTCCCGGCTCTTGCAGCCTCCTCCCCCTGCAGAGAGGGACACCGTATATCGGCTGGGTGTGAAAACCCTGCCAATATACGGTCGTCTGAATGCACCCTTATAGTGTGTATGATACCACTGATCCATTGAAAGAAAAAAGCATTCCTCTAGATTTTCTGTCTATGAGAAGCATGCCACAGCAGAGGTGCGGGCAGTCATTGAAGCCTGAAGAGAAGACGAGCACGCCAATGCGAACTGCAGCAGAGAGAGAGCCTGAGAAAACTGAGTACGGCAAACTTTGGCGCTGTGCATCCCTGTCCTCTCATCTTAGACTTCACAGCTTGGTAGATAAAAGTAGGGGAAAGAAGACGATTGAGGCTATTGAGGTTCACTTCCAAAATCCTGTATTTGCCCCTCTAGTGCTACTATAACAGCGTTATTGTGTTCCCCATTAACAACACAATACAGCAAATATGAACATTTTACTTTTCATTATTTGCGTAGTGTTAGAAACATATGTTGGACCTCGCCTTGCAGGGGAATCTCAATGTAGGACGAGGTCTGACACTGGATTGGAAAGGGTTAACCACTAGAGATGAGCAAACATACTCATTAAGGGCGATTTCGCAATTGAGCATCGCTATTTTCGAGTACCTGGCCATTTGGGTGAAAAGATTCGGGGGGGCAGGGGGGCGGTGTGGTGGAGCGGGGGGTAGCAGTGGGGAACAGGGAGGAGCTCTTTCTCTCTCTCCCCCCCACTCCCCTCTGCAACCCCCCGCTCGCTCACCCCCGCCGCCCCCCGAATCTTTCCACCCGAGTAGTCAGGTACTCGAAAATAGCGATGCTCTATTGCGAAATCGCCCTTAACGAGTACGTTCGCTCATCTCTATTAACCACATAAAGCATCCTGTTTTTCTTTATAGCTTAGGGCAGAGGACCCCAACCTTTTATGTTTCCCTTTGGAGCCTCCTTGTTTATCGCATCGCACAAAACTTGCAATTTTCATGGGATGCGATTTTAATATTAGAAACTCCTATTGACTTTCGCAATAAAAAAATTTCCCAATTTTATTGCATGCGATGCAAGATTATTCTCCAGAAAAACATCGCTGACCCTACAAAATCACAGGAACAAAGCTGCGATATCGATGCGATTTTTGTATCAGCGATATCAGTCACCCGTGTGATAGAGGCCTAAGTAACAATTATTGCTGCATAGATTGTTATGATATATTCAGCTAATACGTTTAGAGGTTTTTAAGAAGTTTAGGAACTCCGATCAATATGGTGTACATATTATATATGATGAAGAAAGTTCTGTGTTCCTCAATGTTTTCTGAAGGACGTTCAGGACACAGAATCCCAGAACAGAATAAGCCAGACCGTCTCTGTTCACTGCTGTAACTACTGTGATTATATCCTCTGGCAGTGGAGCATTACCAGAGAATGGCCAGCATATAAAATACCATTTTAGAGGATACTTTGTGAGACATGAACGTCTATAAGACAACTCTGGATTATACAAGGAAATGTTTTCAGCTCCCTCACAATCAGAATTTTATGCTATATTGAGGAAAATTGCATGATCGCAAGCATCTCCATTAAATGTGGCTTGCAATTCCGACAGTCTATCATGGCTTGTTTCCCTAATAATAGGCCCTACTGTGATTTTCGGGGGGAGGGTGGGGTGGGAGCTTAAAACATAAGCCTTCCCCCGAAAATAAGCCCTAACTACACTACATGTAAAAAAAAAAACAATAATACTCTCCTAGCAGCCAGGGTTTGCTTCCCTTCGTCTGGGCTGCGGCGCTGCTGCAGGCTTCCGTGTCCTCCCGCAAGCCGACAGAGCAATTCTTCCTGATAGCAGGGTTTAAATACCCCACCTCCAGCAAGCTAATGCTCTGATTGGTTAATCAAGTCTGCGTTAGCCAATGAAAGCCGGCGCTCGAATAATCAATCGCAGCCATTCATTGAATGACATCATTGAATGGCTGTGATTGGTTAATCGAGCGCCGGCTCTCATTGGCTGACGTGGTGCTCGATTAACCAGTCAGAGCATTAGCTTGCTGGAGGCGGGGTAATCAAGCCCTGCTATCAGGAAGAACTGCTCTGTCAGCATGCAGGAGGACACGGAAGTCGGAAACCAATGCGAGAGCCGCGAACGCCGGCTGCTATGTAAGTATTATGAGACACCCCCGAAAATAAGACACAGTGCCTCTTTTGAGGCAAAAATTAATATAAGACAGTGTCTTATTTTTGGGGAAACACGGTAGTAGTGGTCTGTGATTTTACAATCCTATTGCTGACTTAAAGGGGGTTGTCCCGCGATAGCAAGTGGGGTTATACACTTCTGTATGGCCATATTAATGCACTTTGTAATATACATCGTGCATTAAATATGAGCCATACAGAAGTTATTCACTTACCTGCTCCGTTGCTGGCGTCCCCGTCGCCATGGTGCCGTCTAATTTCAGCGTCTAACCTCCTGATTGGCTGGAATCGGCACACGTGACAGGGCGGAGCTACGCGATGACGCGTAGAAGGGGCGGAGCCAGAACGCAGCTCGTGCCGGACCGAGCCGAAGGCAGACCCTTCTGCGCAAGCGCGTCTAATCGGGCGATTAGACACTGAAATTAGACGGCACCATGGCGACGGGGACGCCAGCAACGGAGCAGGTAAGTGAATAACTTTTGTATGGCTCATATTTAATGCACAATGTATATTACAAAGTGCATTAATATGGCCATACAGAAGTGTATAAGCCCACTTGCTATCGCGGGACAACCCCTTTAAATGAAGGGCGTTTGTGTGCATTCCAAACATTTTTATTGTAGTAAACATTTGTTATGATGCAAATTGTTTCTACTGTCTTTATGTTATTTTATCACAAAGCTAAGCTTAGCTAGTTAAAGGGGTTTGACATTGGTGGTAGTTGGGGGGACACATTACCTGTAAAACGCAAACCCTAACTTTCACCTCTCGCTGCGCGCTGCTCCCTCGCCACCGCTGGCTGCTCTAGTCTCTGTTTACTTGGACTGGAATGGTCATTCGGGTTATTTATCCACATGAGGACTGTTGCCAATAGGAAGCCGGGAGGGACGTCACCAGTGACATCCTGTAAGTCTGCCTCAGGACTTCTACATTAGAAGCCCACTTATAACAGGTTTACGGACAGTCACCAGGCCTGCTAACTGGGGAACGCACCTGTCAGATGCTGCAGCAGCGGAGCGCCAAAGTAGTAGTCCGGTGTCATGGTGAGTACATTGGTTTTATATAGTGTTGGGCACAGAAGTCCAAAACTATATAAAATCAATAACTTGGAAAATTCCTTTAATGACATGAAAAAATAGAAATACATTAAGGGCTCGGCCAGACGAGCATTTTTTCCTGCATGTTTTGCAAAACGCATGTATAAAAATTGCGCGACCAAAGCAGGAGATGCCTTTTTAAATTCGCACTTGGTGTACGGTCACATGATTGCAAAAGTCACACAAAGTGTGGTGCCATCGCTATCCCCTGCTGCGGCTGTGACAGCTGCAGCAGGGGATTCCTTGGATTTGAAACCCCTGGATGCTGTCACATCCAAGGATTTCACTTTGTTGTTGAAAACATAGGGAGAAGATTGCGATCCTCTGCCACAGCTGTGACAGGTGATTCCTTCATCCCTGCGCACAGTCCCCTCATCTCTGAACACTGACAGTGCTGTCACAGTGTTCATTGATGAGGGGACTCCCCACGGGAATGAAGGAATCACCTGTCACAGCTGTGGCAAAGAATCGCGATGCTATCCCATTGCTTTCAATGCGGCCGCCGCTGCTGCCAGTGCTATGGTGCTTCTGATCCCCATTGTATGGGATGAACAATATATGTAGCAGTGCTGTGTGTGTGATGTGCATGTAGAAGAGCTGTGTGGCGCCACCAGAAACACTGGTACTATGATTTCCTAACAATTACTAATTATTTTAAAACCAGCACATGTACACGTTTTGGGGCTAAAAAAGTCTCTTCCTCAGTATTTGCTGGGGATACACTAGACATAAAACAATATGGTGGAAAGTAACAGATGTGTTGTAGGTACGGTAGTAGGTAAGATATAGAGGAATAGGTTCAGAATAGAAAAATAGAACAGTATTTAATTAATACCTGGTGCATAATAACATTCAAAATCAAATAACCGAACAATACATAGATAAAAATGAAATCAAACATATTCTTCGGTTGCATATGTATAGTTTTTGCAGAGCGGCTGTGGGTTAATTGAATGAAGTGAAGCAGGGATGGATTTAATATTCTTACCTAGTGGTTTTGAAAATATATGGCTTAGCATTAGCTGCTAAAGATAATTTTTTAATATATAGCAATTTATCTATTTATTCATAAATATTATTTTATGCTGAATATTGAGGGGTTTTAGAAACATATTATGTGATCAGCCTTGTTGCTATTTTTTAATTAATACCCCTTACATCTGGAAGGGTAATAGAAAAGTTATCAGATATGTACACACATACTCCGTACCTTTCTTCATTATTATAGTGTGTTAAATGTTTAATTCGGTATTAAGTGCTAAGCCGGACACCGGTCAAGGCAGAGCGACTAGAGCAAAGCAAAAATGTAAACCTGTGTGTTTGTGTGTGTGTCCGGGTCTAGGAACTTCCTGATGAGGTGACATGGATTTAGTACGGCTGCTTTCTGCAGCAACATGAATACTTTTTTATGTAGATATAAAGTTTGTAGACTTTTATGTAGTGTATGTGGTCCAACCCCTGTGGTAGAAAAGATGACAGGCACAATAAGTACCCCATCCATTCTCCACCGTCTCCCCTCCTGTGCAAGATCAGTGTATTATTACCGTATATATTCGAGTATTAGCTGACCCAAGTATAAGCCGAGACAATAAGAGTTAACCACAAAAAACAGGAAAAACTTATTAACTCAAGTATAAGCCGAGCTATACTCGAGTATATACTAGGTAAAATAAAAACCTCCATACTCACCTCCCAGCCGGTGTCTGTGTCTGTGCGACATGCTGCTTGAATTCTCCACGCTGTTATCCCCCCCCTGTCCTCTCTGCTTGGCTCTGTCAGTGCTGTGTAAGTAAGCGCCGTGATTGGATTGAGCGCCAGCCAATCACAGCTGGCGCTCGATCCAATCACAGAGCTTACTTACACAGCACTGACAGCGGGGGATTTGAAAGCCGAGCAGGGAGATGTGAGCGGGGGAAATTCTATAGCAGCTTGATTGGCTGTAAATAATCGATCACCAGCTGTGATTGGCTGACGCTCGATCCAGTCACAGCTCTTGCTTACACAGCGCTGACGGCTGGGGATGACGCAGCCGAGCAAAGAGGATGGTGGGGGATGACAGCGGAGAGGATTCAAGCAGCCTGCCACACCGCCGCCAGAGACACAGGCGCCGTCTGAGAGGTGAGTATGGAGGTTTTTTTTTTTTTTTTTAAACCTTCCCTGACTCGAGTATAAGCCGAGGGGGGCTTTTTCAGCACAAAAAAATGTGCTGAAAAACTAGGCTTATACTTGAGTATATACAGTATTTTAATTTTTTAAAATGCACATATAATAATTTTTTTTTTAATCAGTTAATACGAAATTATATATATATGCAAAACCATTTAAACATCCCCTGCTTGACTTGATTCAATTAACCCACCGCCGCGCCGCAAAAATTATACATATGCAACAGAAGAATATGTTCGATTTCATTTTTATTTATTCTTCGGTTATTTGATTTTGAAAGTTGTTGTGCACCAGGTATTAATTGAATCCTGTCCTTATTCGTCTATATCTTACCTACTACCTACAAAACATCTGTTACTTTCCACCAAATTGTTTCATGTCTAATGTGCCCCTAGCAAATACTGAGGAAGAGACTCTTATAGCCTCAACACATGTATATGTGCTGGTTTTAAGATCAATAGAGAAGTTAAGCAATAATTCTACTAGTAGGCTTGTATATGTCCACAGATTGCGCCTTTTAACCAGTTTTTTAACACCCTTTGGTATATACTGTCTCAAGAGTATTTGCAGCCAGGAAGGACTGAATTGAGCTTGTTGAGAGCTATAGTGCTGAGAAGGCACATCAGTAAATGTCTTGGTTACCCTTAGTCCTCCTTCCCACGAACGGATTTACGCCGCGTAAATTCGCGACAAAAATCCGCTGCGTTGCCCCCTGCTATTAGGTTCTATTGAACCTAATAGCACAATGCTCACGGTGCGGAATTCCACCGCAGAATTTCGCACCGTGAAATCACCCGCCCTCACCCGCGGCATGCTCTATTTGCCGCGGGTGTACACGCTGACGGCTTCCATTGCAGTCAATGGAAGCCGTCCGTTCACGCTATCTCCTGCTATAACACAGCGGAAGATAGCGTGAAAACGCTTTCCCGCCTGCCGCCGCGTCATATGACGCGGCCAGCGCGTCACGTGACACGGCCGGCCGCGTCATGTGACGCGGTGGGCGTGTCACATGACGCGACGGCGGTGGGCGGGGAAGCGTCTTCACGCTATCTTCCGCTGGTAAGTATGGGGTCTCTGGGGGGCGCCGTGACGGGCTTCACTGCGGAATATTCCGCGGCGGAGCCCGTCACGCTCGTGTGAAGCCGGCCTTAGGCCAGTGGCTGCTAAACTCCCTCCGTCTGCTCTTCTTCCCCCATGCAGGCTCACCTCTGCTCTCCTCCCTGCTGGCTCTTTGCAGTGGGAGGGGGGGCAAGACAGGGGCAGTGCTAAGCGCTGCCCCGTCCGGCCTTCCCCCATTACTGGCTGAGGACAAGGGGCGGAATGTGGGCAGAGCTAGGCTCCTGCCCTATCCCTGCCCCTTGTCCATAGTCATTATTGGGAGGAGGCTGGATGGGCCGACGCTTAGCTCTGCCCCCGGCCCATCCCATTGCAAAGAACGAGCAGGGAGGAGAGCAGAGGTGAGCCTTTGATGGGGAGGGTAGGAAAGGGGCGACAGCATGGTGACCTCGGTGCATATGAGCCGGGGCCCATGCCGTGTGAACGCGCACACAAACGTTAGAATTGTGCACCCATTCACGAGCTTCTATGCCCCAGATGGTAGCGTGAAAATGCCGGCCGATATAGCTCGTGGGAAAAAGCCCTAACGGGGTAACATGTAGTTGTTCTCAGCAAGAGAAACTTAAAGGGGTTGTCCGGCCACACAGGGTAAAAATTTTTATAATGCTGCTGCTTTCCTTTCAGTAAGGATAGTAACAGACAGCATACAGGGGCTCAAACCGGCCAGCAGATCAGCTGCAATGTCAGTTTCTTACCTTAGATTCTGATCTTCACTGCAGCTTTCAAAGATGGCGCCTCTCTGCGCTCTCCCTCTTCTGTGTGCGCGCTCCCGATGGTAGTAAGAGACATGAAAAGGCAGGATTTCCCTCAGCTCACGTCCTAGCCCCGCCCATGACACGCCCACCTCTACTGAACTGCTCTACAGTCTCGCCCCGCCCCCTGCTGCATACTATAATCAGAGGGGGTGTGGCCAGGGGAGACTGCAGTATACACTCATGTCAGGATAAAATCCTGCCATGACTGTAAACAGCATTACTGTGCATAGTGAATGGAGAGGGGCAGGGGAGAGCCCAGAGAGAACTCTCCTGCAGCCCCCCACTGCAAAGCTACCTACTGCCCCCCACCCTGCTAAAGTAAAACAAAACATTTCCCCACACTCACATGCCCTCATAGTGCCCCTCCCACAGCGACCCCCCCTCACAATGACCCCCCCCCCTACAGTGCACTCTTCCACAGTGCCCCCCTAATGATCCCCCACAGTGCCACAAACAGTGCCCTCTACAGTACCCCCTACACATGCCCCCCAGTGTCACCCCTACAGTGCCCTCCAAAGTAGCCCCCCTCATTCCCCCCAACCACAGCATTCTCCACAGTCCCCCCTCAACAGTGCCCCCCCCAGTATTCCCCCCCACAGTGCCCTCCGCAGTACCCCCCCTACACATGCCACCCCCCCCAGAGTCCCCCCCACTGCACTCCAAAGTAGCCCCCCTCCACATGCCCCCCATCCACAGCGTCCCTATACAGTGCCCCCCCCGTGACCTCCCCCACAGAGTCCCCCTTTACAGTGCCCACACACAAGTACACTAACAGCACCCCCCTCCCCCCGGGACTTCTGACAGCCGGGTCTCCTGACATTGCACACACACATCACTGCCGCTGAATAACAAAACTACATGATGTTATAGCGAGCTTTTGGCCTGAGCAAGGATCCTAAGTAGATTGGAAAGCTTGCTATAACATCATTTTTGATCATTTTGGTTTTTATTACTGAGAACAATCACATTTTGCTCTACTGGCTAACACTGTGCCAAAACTTTTTTTTTTTTATTAAACGGGGTCAAATGTATGGGGCATATCAATCTTCCATGATAAGGGCATTACTATGTTAGCACTCAGCATGTTAGCTAGCTGCAGAGGGCAGACTGTCAGGGATAGTGATGGCCAGGTTAACGGTCTTCTTTTCTGTGCTGCTGTACAATATCTTGCCAGTCCCTACCTTTTTTATCTGACTAGGAGAGGTGCAGCACAGTTAGTGACATCACAATCACATGGTCAAGGTCCTGCACCAAAGTACTGCAGAGGATTGTGGTGTGCGTGCATAAGTAGTGTGTCTGCAGGGCATGCTGTGTGTAGCATGCAGTGTTTGTAAACACGTACATGGGAAATGTCATGGAATAGCAGTATATAAATTAGTTATGAATTGTTGTTCCCTCAGCTGACGGCTTGGGAATGCCCACACCCATATAAGTTGTGAAGTTGAACACCGGCCAGCGTGCTCATGGCAAGGTGACATGAATTATTGGAGTTCGAATGAAGTATAATAATGAATGCCAGACGGGTAGGACATTGCTTTTCCGAAGTTGTGCGGGTATTTAATATTCTTTGGTTCACAGTGTAACGTGTGTACCGAGAATACATCATAGAAGACATTACCAGCCAGTATGGGCAGCAGAATGGTTGCCCACAGGTGCTTAATGATTGCAACCATGATTGCAATGTCTGGCTTGGTTTGTCCATGTGAACAGACAATTGCTTTTGGCAGAAATTACACCCATATTCAATTCAGGAGGCTCATCATGCTGTGTTCTTTTACTGTCATTGGATACTGGAGCAGAAGACCCACCAGAGTGCTTCTGTTACTGTCATGACACTGGACACAGCGTCTCACCTGGGCTTGTAAGGTTACTAACTGGACCCTAAAGGACTGGCAATATTGCATGGTCGGTTAACACTTTCCAATCCAGTGTTGGCCCGCATCTGACATTAAGATTTCCCTACAAAGCTCTGATGCCGGATGAGGGCAGACACATGCTTCTAACAGTATGCAGGACAGAGCTCTGATAGTAGAGTTTGTTCTGCAAATATACATTACAGTATGCAGGACAGCGTTCCAATGTCGGAAGCTGTTCTGTATATGTATTTTACAGTATACGTAACAGCTAGAGATGAGCGAACGTACTCGTCCGAGCTTGATATTCGTGCGAATATTAGGGTGTTCGGGATGCTCGTTACTCGTAACGAGTACCACGCGGTGTTCTGGTTACTTTCAGTTTCCTCTCTGAGACGTTAGCGCGCTTTTCTGGCCAATTGAAAGACAGGGAAGGCATTACTACTTCCCCCTGTGACGTTCAAGCCCTATACCACCCCCCTGCAGTGAGTGGCTGGGGCGATCAGATGTCACCCGAGTATAAAAGTCGGCCCCTCCCGCGGCTCGGCTCAGATGCCGTGTGAGTTAGTGAGGGAAAGTGCTGTTCTATTGGAGTTGCTGTAGGGAGAGTGTTTGTAGCGAGTGTAGGCTTCAAGAACCCCAACGGTCCTTCTTAGGGCCACATCTACGTGTGTGCAGGCTGCTGTTAGCAGTGGAAAAAAATTTTTTTTCTTTCTCAAAATCGGCAGTGCAGAGCATTGCACCCGGTATTAGGGACAGAAGTGGTGCTTAGGCAGGGAGAGTGTTAGGAGTGAGTGTAGCCTTCAAGAACCTCAACGGTCCTTTCTAGGGCCAAATTTAACCGTGTGCAGTACTGTGCTGGCTGCTGTTAGCAGTGTTGCATATTTTTTTTTTTCAAAAAATCGTCTGTGCAGAGCATTGCACCCTCCATTGATACTACAGGGACAGAATTGTGTAGGCAGGGCCACAACACAGTTATTGTTCATTGAATATCCGCAGTGGGGCCCTCCCTTTGCAAATTTGAGAAAAAATTATATTTGGCCTGCCTGTGTCAGTCCTAAGGTCTCCGTGTACGTGTGTGCTGCGTGGAGAACGTACAAAAATCAAACGGTGTTCCGGTTACTTTAAGTTTCCTCTCTGAGACGTTAGCGCGCTTTTCTGGCCAATTGAAAGACAGGGAAGGCATTACAACTTCCCCCTGTGACGTTCAAGCCCTATACCACCCCCCTGCTGTGAGTGGCTGGGGCGATCAGATGTCACCCGAGTATAAAAATCGGCCCCTCCCGCGGCTCGGCTCAGATGCCTTGTGAGTTAGCTGAGGGACAGTGGTATCGTGCTGGTGCTGCTGTAGGGAGAGCGTTAGGAGTTAGTGTAGGCTTCAAGAACCCCAACGGTCCTTCTCAGGGCCACATCTAATAGTGTGCAGTACTGTGTTAGCACTGTATTATTATTTTTTTTTTCAAAATTGGATCTGCAGAGCATTGCGCCCTGCAATAGGGACAGAAGTGGTGGTTAGGCAGGGAGAGTGTTAGCAGTGAGTGTAGGCTTCAAGAACACCAACGGTCCTTTCTAGGGCCACATCTATCCGTGTGCAGTACTGTCCAGGCTGCTGTTAGCAGTGTTGCATATTTTTTTTTTTTTCTCAAAACCGGCTGTGCAGACCATTGCACCCGGCATTAATACTACAGGGATAGAATTGTGTAGGCAGGGCCAGAAGACATACATTATTCATTGAATAGACGCAGTGTGGCTTTTCCTTTGAAAAACAAGGGAAAAAATTCTATTTCGCCTGCCTCTGACAGTCCTCAGGGCTCTGGGTACGTGTGTGCTGCGTGCAGAACGTTAAAGAAAATCAGACGCAGCCAGCTACGTTTTACTGCAGGCTTGCGCCAATTTTTTTCCTGCATGGGAAATCCCTGATCTGCTGGAGCGAATAACTTTGCATCACTGCAGTTCTCTGACACATTTGCAGGGCCACAACACAGTTATTAAACTTAGTAGTATTCATTGAATACACGCAGTGTGGCTTGTCCTTTGAAAAACAAGGGAAAAAATTCTATTTCGCCTGCCTCTGACAGTCCTCAGGGCTCTGGGTACGTGTGTGCTGCGTGCAGAACGTTAAAGAAAATCAGACGCAGCCAGCTACGTTTTACTGCAGGCTTGCGCCAATTTTTTTCCTGCATGGGAAATCCCTGATCTGCTGGAGCGAATAACTTTGCATCACTGCAGTTCTCTGACACATTTGCAGGGCCACAACACAGTTATTAAACTTAATAGTATTCATTGAATACACGCAGTGTGGCTTTTCCTTTGAAAAACAAGGGAAAAAATTCTATTTCGCCTGCCTCTGACAGTCCTCAGGGCTCTGGGTACGTGTGTGCTGCGTGCAGAACGTTAAAAAAAATCAGACGCAGCCAGCTACGTTTTACTGCAGGCTTGCGCCAATTTTTTTCCTGCATGGGAAATCCCTGATCTGCTGGAGCGAATAACTTTGCATCACTGCAGTTCTCTGACACATTTGCAGGGCCACAACACAGTTATTACACTTAGTTGTATTCATTGAATACACGCAGTGTGGCTTGTCCTTTTGAAAAACAAGGGAAAAAATTCTATTTTGGCTGCAGGCTTGCGCCAATTTCTTTCCTGGCTTGGAAATCACTGGTAATACAGCATGCTGAGGGGTAGGGGTAGGCCTAGAGGACGTGGACGCGGTCGAGGACGCGTAGGCCCAAGTGAGGGTGTGGGCACAGGCCGAGCTCCTGATCCAGGTGTGTCGCAGCCGACTGCTGCGCGATTAGGAGAGAGGCACGTTTCTGGCGTCCCCACATTCATTGCCCAATTAATGGGTCCACGCGGGAGACCTTTATTAGAAAATGAGCAGTGTGAGCAGGTCCTGTCGTGGATGTCAGAAAGTGCTTCGAGCAAGCTATCATCCACCCAGAGTTCTGCGCCGTCCAGTGCTGCAAATCCGAATTCTCTGTCTGCTGCTCCTCCTTCCTCTCAGCCTCCTCACTCTACTACAATGACACATGCTCAGGAGCGGGAACACTCCCAGGAACTGTTCTCGGGCCCCTGCTCAGATTGGGCAGCAGTGGTTCCTCTCCCACCAGAGGAGTTTATCGTCACTGATGCCCAACCATTGGAAAGTTCCCGGGGTCCGGGGGATGAGGCTGGGGACTTCCGGCAACTGTCTCAAGACCTTTCAGTGGGTGAGGAGGACGATCACGATGAGACACAGTTGTCTTGCAGTGAGGTAGTAGTAAGGGCAGTAAGTGCGAGGGAGGAGCGCACAGAGGATTCGGAGGAAGAGCAGCAGGACGATGAGGTGACTGACCCCACCTGGTGTGCAACGCCTACTCAGGACAGGTCTTCAGAGGGGGAGGCAAGGGCAGCAGCAGGGCAGGTTGCAAGAGGCAGTGCGGTGTCCAGGGGTAGAGGCAGGGCCAGACCGAATAATCCACCAACTGTTTCCCAAAGCGCACCCTCGCGCCATGCCACCCTGCAGAGGCCGAGGTGCTCTAAGGTCTGGCAGTTTTTCACAGAGACGCCTGACGACCGACGAACAGTGGTGTGCAACCTTTGTCGCGCCAAGATCAGCCGGGGAGCCACCACGAACAGCCTCACCACCACCAGCATGCGCAGACATATGATGGCCAAGCACCCCACAAGGTGGGACGAAGGCCGTTCACTGCCTCCGGTTTGCACCGCTGCCTCTCCCCCTGTGCCCCAACCTGCCACTGAGATCTAACCCCCCTCTCAGGACACAGGCACTACCGTCTCCTGGCCTGCACCCACACCCTCACCTCCGCTGTCCTCGGCCCCATCCAGCAATGTCTCGCACCGCACAGTCCAGCCGTCGCTAGCGCAAGTGTTGGAGCGCAAGCGCAAGTACGCTGCCACGCACCCGCACGCTCAATCGTTAACCGTCAACATAGCCAAATTTATCAGCCTTGAGATGCTGCCGTATATGGTTGTGGAAACGGAGGCTTTCAAAGCTATGATGGCGGCGGCGGCCCCGCGCTACTCAGTTCCCAGTCGCCACTACTTTTCCCGATGTGCCGTCCCAGCCCAGCACGACCACGTCTCCCGCAACATTGTACGCGCCCTCACCAATGCGGTTAGTGGCAAGGTCCACTTAACTACGGACACGTGGACAAGCACAGGCGGGCAGGGCCACTACATCTCCCTGACGGCACATTGGGTGAATTTAGTGGAGGCTGGGACAGAGTCAGAGCCTGGGACCGCTCACGTCCTACCCACCCCCAGAATTGCGGGCCCCAGCTCGGTGGTGGTATGTTCGGCGGTGTATGCTTCCTCCACTAAAGCACCCTCCTCCTGCTCCTCCTCCTCAACCTTTGTCTCGCAATCTAGATGTGTCAGCAGCAGCAGGACGTCGCCAGCAGTCGGTGTCGCGCGGCGTGGCAGCACAGCGGTGGGCAAGCGTCAGCAGGCCGTGCTGAAACTACTCAGCTTAGGAGATAGGAGGCACACGGCCCACGAACTGCTGCAGGGTCTGACAGAGCAGACCGACCGTTGGCTTGCGCCGCTGAGCCTCCAACCGGGCATGGTCGTGTGTGACAACGGCTGTAACCTGGTGGCGGCTCTGCAGCTCGGCAGCCTCACGCACGTGCCATGCCTGGCCCACGTCTTTAATTTGGTGGTTCAGCGCTTTCTGAAAAGCTACCCATGCTTGTCAGACCTGCTCGTAAAGGTGCGCCGGCTCTGCGCACATTTCCGCAAGTCCCACACGGACGCTGCCACCCTGCGCACCCTGCAACATCGGTTTAATCTGCCAGTGCACCGACTGCTGTGCGACGTGCCCACACGGTGGAACTCTACGCTCCACATGTTGGCTAGGCTCTATGAGCAGCGTAGAGCTATAGTGGAATACCAACTCCAACATGGGCGGCGCAGTGGGAGTCAGCCTCCTCAATAATTTTCAGAAGAGTGGGCCTGGTTGGCAGACATCTGCCAGGTCCTTCGAAACTTTGAGCAGTCTACCCAGGTGGTGAGCGGCGATGCTGCAATCATTAGCGTCACCATTCCTCTGCTATGCATCTTGAGAAGTTCCCTGCAAACCATAAAGGCAGCCGCTTTGCGCTCGGAAACAGAGCCGGGGGAAGACAGTATGTCGCTGGATAGTCAGAGCACCCTCCTGTCTATATCTCAGCGCGTTCAGGAGGAGGAGGAGGAGCATGAGGAGGATGAGGAGGAGGGGGAAGAGACAGCTTGGCCCACTGCTGACGGTACCCATGCTGCTTGCCTGTCATCATTTCAGCGTTTATGGCCTGAGGAGGAGGAGGAGGAGGAGGATCCTGAAAGTGATCTTCCTAGTGCGGACAGCCATGTGTTGCGTACAGGTACCCTGGCACACATGGCTGACTTCATGTTAGGATGCCTTTCTCGTGACCCTCGCGTTACACGCATTCTGGCCACTACGGATTACTGGGTGTACACACTGCTCGACCCACGCTATAAGGAGAACCTTCCCACTCTCATTCCCGAAGAGGAAAGGGGTTCGAGAGTGTTGCTATACCACAGGACCCTGGCGGACCAGCTGATGGTAAAATTCCCATCCGACAGCGCTAGTGGCAGAAGGCGCAGTTCCGAGGGCCAGGTAGCAGGGGAGGTGCGGAGATCGAGCAGCATGTACAGCCCAGGCAGTGCAACAGTCTTTAAGGGCCTGGACAGCTTTATGGCTCCCCAGCAAGACTGTGTCACCGCTCCCCAGTCAAGGCTGAGTCGGCGGGAGCACTGTAAAAGGATGGTGAGGGAGTACGTAGCCGATCGCACGACCGTCCTCCGTGACGCCTCTGCCACCTACAACTACTGGGTGTCGAAGCTGGACACGTGGCCTGAACTAGCGCTGTATGCCCTGGAGGTGCTTGCTTGTCCTGCGGCTAGCGTCTTGTTGGAAAGGGTGTTTAGTGCGGCTGGGGGAATCATCACAGATAAGCGTACCCGCCTGTCAACCGACAGTGCCGACAGGCTAACACTCATCAAGATGAACAAAGCCTGGATTTCCCCAGACTTCTCTTCTCCACCAGTGGACAGCAGCGATACGTAAGCAATACGTAGGCTGCACCCGCGGATGGAAGCTACGTTCTCTCTCACCATCCAAAACGGGGACATTTCTGCTTCATCAATATGTGTCTAATATTCCTCCTCCTCCTGCTCCTCCTCCTGAAACCTCACGTAATCACGCTGAACGGGCAATTTTTCTTAGGGCCACAAGGCTCACTCATCTAATTTGTCTAAACAATTTTTATATGTTTCAATGCTCTTAAAAGCGTTGAAACTTTAACTTGAACCAATTTTTAGTTAAACTGGGCTGCCTCCAGGCCTAGTTACCACTTAAGCCACATTAACCAAAGCGATTAATGGGTTTCACCTGCCATCTTGGTTGGGCATGGCCAATTTTTACTGAGGTACATTAGTACTGTTGGTACACCAATGTTTTGGGGCCCTCACCTACAGTGTAATCATAGCAATTTGTATGTTCTTCGCCTGCACTCATGGTACAGAAGTGTGTGCGGGGTTGGCCTACACTTTAGCTACATAAATGTAACTTGGGCCTTGGCTATACTGCAGCTACTGAAATGGAACTAAGACTATGCTCCTCCTATACTGCTGCTTCGGAATTGTTCCTGGGGCCTGTGTAGGCTGCTACAATGACTTAAATGGAACTAAGACTATGCTCCTCCTATACTGCTGCTTCGGAATTGTTCCTGTGGGCCTGTGTAGGCTGCTACAATGACTTAAATGGAACTAAGACTGTGCTCCCCCTATAATGCTGCTAGTGATATGTTAGTGGGGCCTGTCGCTAATGCTACGGCTGAAATGTTACTAATTCTGGGCTCTGCCTATACCGCTGCTAATGGTATGTCTCTGGGGTGTGGAAACAGAGGCTTCCCAAAGACATGATGGCGGCGAGGCCATTTCCCACCAACGCTGTTACTGTTAAGGTGCATATAACCACGGACACGTGGAGAGGACACGTAGTGCCTCCAAAACATCCCCCGCCACGGCCCACTTAATCCTGGCCACATTCCGAAAACCAACAAAATAAAACCGCGCTACTAGGTCCGCAGTCACCACCACATTACCACCAACGCGGTTACTGTTAAGGTACATATTACCAGTCTGACTGGGGCATGCAGTGTTGGCCGGAGCCCACCTGCATTAAGCATGACATTACTACCTCAGCTGTGTTGGGCAATGCAATGGGATATTTCTATGTACCGCCGGTGGGTTCCAGGGAGCCACCCATGCTGTGGGTCCACAGGGAATTATAAATGCATCTGTTTCCACTTGTAAAGAACCACAGTCTGACTGGGGCATGCAGTGTGGGCCGAAGCCCACCTGCATTAAGCACGACATTACTACCTCAGCTGTGTTGGGCAATGCAATGGGATATTTTTGTGTATCGCCGGTGGGTTCCAGGGAGCCACCCATACTGTAGGTGCACACGGAGTTTAACCTACATGTGTCCACTTGTAAAGAACCCCAGTCTGACTGGGGCATGCAGTGTGGGCCGAAGCCCACCTGCATTAAGCACGACATTACTACCTCAGCTGTGTTGGGCAATGCAATGGGATATTTTTGTGTATCGCCGGTGGGTTCCAGGGAGCCACCCATGCTGTCGGTCGACAGGGACTTCACAATAGGGAGTTGGACATGCCTGTGTCTATGAATTAAAAAGCCCGGTCTGACTGGGGCATGCAGAGACACCTTGACAGAATGAATAGTGTGTGGCACATAGGTTCCCCAATGCTATGCCCACGTGTGCAGCTCCAGATGGAGGTGGCACAGGATTGGATTTCTCATTGCTTCTGTACAGCATTGTGGGCTATCGCCCCGCCCCTTTTAAAGAGGGTCGCTGCCTAGCCGTGCCAACCCTCTGCAGTGTGTGCCTGCGGTTCCTCCTCATGGCAGACGCACTTCTAAATAGACATGAGTGTGGTGTGGCATGAGGGCAGCTGAAGGCTGCGCAGGGACACTTTGGTGTGCGCTGTGGGGGGGAGGGGGGGCGGTTGGGCAGCATGTAACCCAGGAGAAGTGGCAGTGGAGTGTCATGCAGGCAGCGATTGTGCTTTGTTGGAGGTAGTGTGGTGCTTAGCAAAGGTATGCCATGCTAATGAGGCCTTTTCAGAAATAAAAGTTTTTGGGAGGGGGGGGGGCCCACTCTTGCCGCTATTGTGGCTTAATAGTGGGACCTGTGAACTTGAGATGCAGCCCAACATGTAGCCCCTCGCCTGCCCTATCCGTTGCTGTGTCGTTCCCATCACTTTCTTGAATTGCCCAGATTTTCACACAAGGAAACCTTAGCGAGCATCGGCGAAATACAAAAATGCTCGGGTCGCCCATTGACTTCAATGGGGTTCGTTACTCGAAACGAACCCTCGAGCATCGCGATAATTTCGTCCCGAGTAACGAGCACCCGAGCATTTTGGTGCTAGCTCATCTCTAGTAACAGCGCTCCAACATTAGAACTATGCAGAGAAATCTTAATGTTGTAAGAAAGCCAACAATGGATTGGAAAGGGTTAATTTAAAAAAATTGCTAATAAAATCATCACGACAGTTCATTTTTGTGAGTTTCTGTAGAGTAATTCCAAGAAATCCACAATCTGCTCTTTCCCCAGAAATAAATAAGAACTGGGGAGTGTGTGTCTGTAAGGGAAATTGGATTTGAAAGGGTTAAGTCACGGTACCAATGTTTTCAGGCTGATGGCAGGGTTCATGTGTGGTGCTGACCGCATGAAGTCATGGACCTCAGTTGTCAACAATACACTCTACAGGCTGGTGGTGATTTCATGCTGGTGTAGGGTGTGTTCTCATGGCTTGGGCTGGGTCCACGGGTCTGCCTAAACATATCATTGGTTCACGGAGCATTCTGGGGAAGTCCTACAAATGGTGTGGCCTGCACATTCACCTCACATGAGCCAGATTGAACATTTATGGAATGTGATGGAGAGGACGTTCATTTGCACCTGAGATCCTGCACCTACAAATCCCACCGAGCTGTGGGTGGCTATCCAGTTGACATGGCTCAACATCCCTCCAGACATCGTCTGTCCACTTGTGGGATCGATGCAATGTCAAGTCGCTGCACTTCGCTGAGCTAGAGGGGGTTCTACAGGAAATTAGTTCCTGTCTCATGACTTTTGGCATGCCATTGTATAGTTTATGTGTAGTTTATGCTGTG
This sequence comes from Eleutherodactylus coqui, assembly GCF_035609145.1. Taxonomy (NCBI): domain Eukaryota; kingdom Metazoa; phylum Chordata; class Amphibia; order Anura; family Eleutherodactylidae; genus Eleutherodactylus; species Eleutherodactylus coqui. The sequence goes on along the minus strand of NC_089843.1, from coordinate 165,376,232 downwards.
TGTAATATGCCTGTAGTGAATGTTGTCTAAATTAATTCTTCAAATAGTTTTTAACCCCTTAACTCATCATGATGTACAGTTATGTCATGGAGGTTCGGGGTTTGTATGAGGGGGACCAGGAGTCGATCCTACTCCATGCAATGTGGGTGCTGCCTGTTTCTTACAGCTGACACCCGACTGCAACAGCTGTGATCAGTACTCCGCTGATCATGGCTGTTAACCCTTAAAATGCTGATGTCAGCTCTGACAGCAGCATTTTAATGCCGTGATCGAAGTTTGTGCGTCTCAAACCCCCCCCCCCCATCTCCGTGATGAGACCTTGGGGTTCAGTTGCCATGGATAGCTGGGGGCTTTCAGAAAGCCCCCAAGACTGCCAATGCAGATTGCTTATTAAGCCATGGTGTGGTTTGATAGGTTCTGTCTAGAGATGAGCGAACACCAAAATGTTCGGGTGTTCGTTATTCGGAACGAACTTCCCGTGATGCTCGAGGGTTCATTTCGAACAACGAACCCCATTGAAGTCAATGGGCGACCAGAACATTTTTGTATTTCGCCGATGCTCGCTAAGGTTTTCATGTGTGAAAATCTGGGCAATTCAAGAAAGTGATGGGAATGACACAGTGACGGATAGGGCAGGCGAGGGGCTACATGTTGGGCTGCATCTCAAGTTCACAGGTCCCACTATTAAGCCACAATAGCGGCAAGAGTGGGCCCCCCCCCCCTCCCAACAACTTTTACTTCTGAAAAGCCCTCATTAGCATGGCATACCTTTGCTAAGCACCACACTACCTCCAACAAAGCACAATCACTGCCTGCATGACACTCCACTGACACTTCTCCTGGGTTACATGCTGACCAACCGCCCCCCCTCCCCCCCACAGCGCACACCAAAGTGTCCCTGGGCAGCCTTCAGCTGCCCTCATGCCACACCACGCTCATGTCTATTTAGAATTGCGTCTGCCATGACGAGGGACCGCAGGCACACACTGCAGAGGTTGGCACGGCTAGGCAGCGACCCTCTTTAAAAGTGGCGGAGCGATAGCCCACAATGCTGTACAGAAGCAATGAGAAATAGAATCCTGTGCCACCGCCATCAGGAGCTGCACACGTGGGCATAGCAATGGGGAACCTATGTGCCACACACTATTCATTCTGTCAAGGTGTCTGCATGCCCCAGTCAGACCGGGCTTTTTAATTCATAGACACAGGCAGGTACAACTCCCTATTGTGAAGTCCCTGTTGACCCACAGCATGGGTGGCTCCCTGGAACCCACCGGTGGTACACAGAAATATCCCATTGCATTGCCCAACACAGCTGAGGTAGTAATGTCGTGCTTAATGCAGGTGGGCTTCGGCCCACACTGCATGCCCCAGTCTGACTGGGGTTCTTTATAAGTGTACAGATGTAGTAAAAACTCCGTGTGCACCTACAGCATGGGTGGGTGCCAGGAAGCCACCGGCGGTACATAGAAATATCCCATTGCATTGCCCAACACAGCTGAGGTAGTAATGTTGTGCTTAACCCTTTCCAATCCAATTTGTATATGGTTTTCCTAGGGGGCTTACTCTTTTTCTGCCGTTATACAACGGCGCTATATGCTGGCTAAAGCCAGTACTGCATGAGCTGACACGTAGGATAGGCTCCGACAGCAGAGAGGCTGGCAATATACAGTAAGAGAACCCCGACGGACGTCTACCAACAACGGAGCTGTACAGCCTTAAACCCTAATGTCTTCACAGGTCACACAGTGGACTGGAAAGGGTTAATGCAGGTGGGTTTCGGCCCACACTGCATGCCCCAGTCAGACTGGGTTTCTTTATAAGTGGAAACAGATGCATTTATAATTCCCTGTGGACCCACTGCCTGGGTGGGTGCCAGGAAGCCACCGGCGGTACATAGAAATATCCCATTGCATTGCCCAACACAGCTGAGGTAGTAATGTTGTGCGTAATACAGGTGGGCTTCGGCCCACACTGCATGCCCCAGTCAGACTGGGGTTCTTTAGAAGTGTACAGATGTATTAAAAACTCCGTGTGCACCTACAGCATGGGTGGCTCCCTGGAACCCACCGGCGGTACACAAAAATATCCCATTGCATTGCCCAACACAGCTGAGGTAGTAATGTCGTGCTTAATGCAGGTGGGCTTCGGCCCACACTGCATGCCCCAGTCAGACTGGGGTTCTTTACAAGTGGACACATGTAGGTTAAACTCCCTGTGGACCCACTGCCTGGGTGGGTGCCAGGAAGCCACCGGCGGTACATAGAAATATCCCATTGCATTGCCCAACACAGCTGAGGTAGTAATGTTGTGCGTAATACAGGTGGGCTTCGGCCCACACTGCATGCCCCAGTCAGACTGGGGTTCTTTAGAAGTGTACAGATGTATTAAAAACTCCGTGTGCACCTACAGCATGGGTGGCTCCCTGGAACCCACCGGCGGTACATAAAAATATCCCATTGCATTGCCCAACACAGCTGAGGTTACGTCAGCTGTAATGCAGGTGGGCTAAAAATTAATTTGATTACACTGTAGGCGAGGACCCACAAAAATTGCTGTATCAACAGTACTAATGTACATCCCAAAAATTGGCCATGGCCAGCCAAGAGGGCAGGTGAAACACATTAATCGCTTTGGTTAATGTGGCTTAAGTGGTAACTAGGCCTGGAGGCAGCCCAGTGTAACGAAAAATTGGTTCAAGTTAAAGTTCCAATGCTTTTAAGCGCATTGAAACTTTTAAAAATTGTTCTGAAAAATTATTTGACTGAGCCTTGTGGCCCTAAGAAAAATTGCCCGTTCAGCGTGATTACGTGAGGTTTCAGGAGGAGGAGCAGGAGGAGGAGGAGGAGGAATATTAGACACAGATTGATGAAGCAGAAATGTCCCCGTTTTGGATGGTGAGAGAGAACGTAGCTTCCATCCGCAGGTGCAGCCTACGTATTGCTTACGTATCGCTGCTGTCCGCTGGTGGAGAACAGAAGTCTGGGGAAATCCAGCCTTTGTTCATCTTGATGAGTGTTAGCCTGTCGGCACTGTCGGTTGACAAGCGGCTACGCTTATCTGTGATGATTCCCCCAGCCGCACTAAACACCCTTTCCGACAAGACGCTAGCCGCAGGACAAGCAAGCACCTCCAGGGCATACAGCGCGAGTTCAGGCCACGTGTCCAGCTTCGACACCCAGTAGTTGTAGGGGGCAGAGGCGTCACCAAGGATGGTCGTGCGATCCGCTACGTACTCCCTCACCATCCTTTTACAGTGCTCCCGCCGACTCAGCCGTGACTGGGGAGCGGTGACACAGTCTTGGTGGGGAGCCATAAAGCTGGCCAGGCCCTTAAAGACTGTTGCACTGCCTGGGATGTACATGCTGCTCGATCTACGCACATCCCCTGCTACCTTGCCCTCGGTACTGCGCCTTCTGCCACTAGCGCTGTCGGCTGGGAATTTTACCATCAGCTTGTCCGCAAGGGTCCTGTGGTATAGCAACACTCTCGAACCCCTTTCCTCTTCGGGAATCAGAGTGGGCAGGTTCTCCTTATACCGTGGATCGAGCAGTGTGTACACCCAGTAATCCGTCGTGGCCAGAATGCGTGCAACGCGAGGGTCACGAGAAAGGCATCCTAACATGAAGTCAGCCATGTGTGCCAGGGTACCTGTACGCAACACATGGCTGTCCTCACTAGGAAGATCACTTTCAGGATCCTCCTCCTCCTCCTCCTCCTCAGGCCATACACGCTGAAAGGATGACAGGCAATCAGCCGGTGTACCGTCAGCAGCGGCCCAAGCTGTCTCTTCCCCCTCCTCCTCATGCTCCTCCTCCTCCTCCTGTACGCGCTGAGAAATAGACAGGAGGGTGCCCTGACTATCCAGCGGCATACTGTCTTCCCCCGCCCCCGTTTCCGAGCGCAAAGCAGCTGCCTTTATGGTTTGCAGGGAATTTCTCAAGATGCATAGCAGAGGAATGGTGACGCTAATGATTGTAGCATCGCCGCTCACCACCTGGGTAGACTCCTCAAAATTACCAAGGACATGGCAGATGTCTGCCAACCAGGCCCACTCTTCTGAAAGGAATTGAGGAGGCTGACTCCCACTGCGCCGCCCATGTTGGAGTTGGTATTCGACTATAGCTCTCCGTTGTTCATAGAGCCTGGCCAACATGTGGAGCGTAGAGTTCCACCGTGTGGGCACGTCGCACAGCAGTCGGTGCACTGGCAGCTTAAAGTGATGTTGCAGGGTGCGCAGGGTGGCAGCGTCCGTGTGGGACTTGCGGAAATGTGCGCAGAGCCGGCGCGCCTTTACGAGCAGGTCTGACAAGCGTGGGTAGCTTTTCAGAAAGCGCTGAACCACCAAATTAAAGACGTGGGCCAGGCATGGCACGTGCGTGAGGCTGCCGAGCTGCAGAGCCGCCACCAGGTTACGGCCGTTGTCACACACGACCATGCCCGGTTGGAGGCTCAGCGGCGCAAGCCAGCGGTCGGTCTGCTGTGTCAGACCCTGCAGCAGTTCGTGGGCCGTGTGCCTCTTATCGCCTAAGCTGAGTAGTTTCAGCACGGCCTGCTGACGCTTGCCCACCGCTGTGCTGCCACACCGCGCGACACCGACTGCTGGCGACATGCTGCTGCTAACACATCTTGATTGCGAGACAGAGGAGGAGGAGGAGGAGGAGGAGGGTGCTTTAGTGGAGGAAGCATACACCTCCGCAGATACCAGCACCGAGCTGGGGCCCGCAATTCTGGGGGTGGGTAGGACGTGAGTGGTCCCAGGCTCTGACTCGGTCCCAGCCTCCACTAAATTCACCCAATGTGCCGTCAGGGAGATGTAGTGGCCCTGCCCGCCTGTGCTTGTCCACGTGTCCGTAGTTAAGTGGACCGTGGCAGTAACCGCGTTGGTGAGGGCGCGTACAATGTTGCGGGAGACGTGGTCGTGCAGGGCTGGGACGGCACATCGGGAAAAGTAGTGGCGACTGGGAACTGAGTAGCGCGGGGCCGCCGCCTCCATGATACTTTTGAAGGACTCCGTTTCCACAACCCTATACGGCAGCATCTCAAGGCTGATGAATTTTGCTATGCGGACGGTTAACGTTTGAGCGTGCGGGTGCGTGGCGGCGTACTTGCGCTTGCGCTCCAACAGTTGCGCTAGCGACGGCTGGACTGTGCGGTGCGAGACATTGGAGGATGGGGCCGAGGACAGCGGAGGTGAGGGTGTGGGTGCAGGCCATGAGACGGTCGTGCCTGTGTCCTGAGAGGGGGGTTGCATCTCAGTGGCAGGTTGGGGCACAGGGGGAGAGGCAGGGGTGCAAACCGGAGGCGGTGAACGGCCTTCGTCCCACCTTGTGGGGTGCTTGGCCATCATATGCCTGCGCATGGTGGTGGTGGTGAGGCTGTTGGTGTTGGCTCCCCGGCTGAGCTTTGCGCGACAAAGGTTGCACACCACAGTTCGTCGGTCGTCAGGCGTCTCTGTGAAAAACTGCCAGACCTTAGAGCACCTCGGCCTCTGCAGGGTGGCATGGCGCGAGGGGGCGCTTTGGGAAACACTTGGTGGATTATTCGGTCTGGCCCTGCCTCTACCCCTGGCCACCGCAGTGCCTCTTGCAACCTGCCCTGCTGATGCCCTTGACTCCCCCTCTGAAGACCTGTCCTCCTGAGTAAGCGTTGCACACCAGGTGGGGTCAGTCACCTCATCGTCCTGCTGCTCTTCCTCCGAATCCTCTGTGCGCTGCTCCCTCGGACTTACTGCCCTTACTACTACCTCACTGCAAGACAACTGTGTCTGATCGTCATCGTCCTCCTCACCCACAGAAAGTTGTTGAGACAGTTGCCGGAAGTCCCCAGCCTCATCCCCCGGACCCCGGGAACTTTCGAATGGTTGGGCATCAGTGACTATAAACTCCTCTGGTGGGAGAGGAACCGCTGCTGCCCAATCTGAGCAGGGGCCCGAGAACAGTTCCTGGGAGTGTTCCCGCTCCTGAGCAGGTGTCATTGTAGTGGAGTGAGGAGGCTGGGAGGAAGGAGGAGCAGCAGACAGAGGATTCGGATTTGCAGCAGTGGACGGCGCAGAACTGCGTGTTGACGATAGGTTGCTCGAAGCACTTTCTGCCATCCAGGACAGGACCTGCTCACACTGCTCATTTTCTAATAACCGTCTCCCGCGTGGACCCATTAATTGGGCGATGAATGTGGGGACGCCAGAAACGTGCCTCTCTCCTAATCGCGCAGCAGTCGGCTGCGACACACCGGGATCCGGAGCTCGGCCTGTGCCCACACCCTGACTTGGCCCTCCGCGTCCTCGGCCGCGTCCACGTCCTCTAGGCCTACCCCTACCCCTCAGCATGCTGTATTACCAGTGATTTGATTTCACAGGCAGGAAATAAATTGGCGCAAGACTGCAGGCCAAATATAATTTTTGCCCTTTTTGGAAAACGAAAGGCCCCACTGCCTCTAGTGAATGAATAATCTCAGTTTAATAACTGTGCTGTGTCCCTGCTAATGTGTCACAGAACGTGAGGGTAGCAGAGTTATTATAACTCTGGCAGAGCAAGTATTTTTTTTCCCAATTAAGGAAAGCAAATGGCGAAGCCAGCAGTAAAGCGTAGCTGGGTGCGTATGATTTAGCAATGTATTTCACGCAGCTCACACGTGTCCACAGGCGTTAGGACGGACAGAGGCTGGACAAATAGATTTGTTTTCAGTTTTTTCCCACCAAAAGGCAGCACTGCGTATATTCAATGAACATGAGAAGTTTAATAACTGTGCTGTGTCCCTGCTTATGTGTCACAGAACGTGAGGGTAGCAGAGTTATTATAACTCTGGCAGAGCAGGTATTTTTTTTCCCAATTAAGGAAAGCAAATGGCGAAGCCAGCAGTAAAGCGTAGCTGGGTGCGTATGATTTAGCAATGTATTTCACGCAGCTCACACGTGTCCACAGGCGTTAGGACGGACAGAGGCTGGACAAATAGATTTGTTTTCAGTTTTTTCCCACCAAAAGGCAGCACTGCGTATATTCAATGAACATGAGAAGTTTAATAACTGTGCTGTGTCCCTGCTTATGTGTCACAGAACGTGAGGGTAGCAGAGTTATTATAACTCTGGCAGAGCAGGTATTTTTTTTCCCAATTAAGGAAAGCAAATGGCGAAGCCAGCAGTAAAGCGTAGCTGGGTGCGTATGATTTAGCAATGTATTTCACGCAGCTCACACGTGTCCACAGGCGTTAGGACGGACAGAGGCTGGACAAATAGATTTGTTTTCAGTTTTTTCCCACCAAAAGGCAGCACTGCGTATATTCAATGAACATGAGAAGTTTAATAACTGTGCTGTGTCCCTGCTTATGTGTCACAGAACGTGAGGGTAGCAGAGTTATTATAACTCTGGCAGAGCAGGTATTTTTTTTCCCAATTAAGGAAAGCAAATGGCGAAGCCAGCAGTAAAGCGTAGCTGGGTGCGTATGATTTAGCAATGTATTTCACGCAGCTCACACGTGTCCACAGGCGTTAGGACGGACAGAGGCTGGACAAATAGATTTGTTTTCAGTTTTTTCCCACCAAAAGGCAGCACTGCGTATATTCAATGAACATGAGAAGTTTAATAACTGTGCTGTGTCCCTGCTTATGTGTCACAGAACGTGAGGGTAGCAGAGTTATTATAACTCTGGCAGAGCAGGTATTTTTTTTCCCAATTAAGGAAAGCAAATGGCGAAGCCAGCAGTAAAGCGTAGCTGGGTGCGTATGATTTAGCAATGTATTTCACGCAGCTCACACGTGTCCACAGGCGTTAGGACGGACAGAGGCTGGACTAATAGATTTGTTTTCAGTTTTTTCCCACCAAAAGGCAGCACTGCGTATATTCAATGAACATGAGAAGTTTAATAACTGTGCTGTGTCCCTGCTTATGTGTCACAGAACGTGAGGGTAGCAGAGTTATTATAACTCTGGCAGAGCAGGAATTTTTTTTCCCAATTAAGGAAAGCAAATGGCGAAGCCAGCAGTAAAGCGTAGCTGGGTGCGTATGATTTAGCAATGTATTTCACGCAGCTCACACGTGTCCACAGGCGTTAGGACGGACAGAGGCTGGACAAATAGATTTGTTTTCAGTTTTTTCCCACCAAAAGGCAGCACTGCGTATATTCAATGAACATGAGAAGTTTAATAACTGTGCTGTGTCCCTGCTTATGTGTCACAGAACGTGAGGGTAGCAGAGTTATTATAACTCTGGCAGAGCAGGTATTTTTTTTCCCAATTAAGGAAAGCAAATGGCGAAGCCAGCAGTAAAGCGTAGCTGGGTGCGTATGATTTAGCAATGTTTTTCACGCAGCTCACACGTGTCCACAGGCGTTAGGACGGACAGAGGCTGGACAAATAGAATTATTTTCACTTGTTTTACAAGCAAAAGGCCGTACTGCGTATATTCTATGAATAATAACTGTGTTGTGGCCCTGCCTATACAATTCTTTCCCTGCAGTATCAATGGAGGGTGGAATGCTCTGCAGAGGCGATTTTGAGAAGCCCAAAAAAAATGCAGCACAGCTAACAGCAGCCTGAACAGAACTGCACACGGATAAATATGGCCCTAGAAAGGACCGTTGAGGTTCTTGAAGGCTACACTCACTCCTAACACTCTCCCTGCCTATGCAGCACTTCTGTCCCTAATGCCAGGTGCAACGCTCTGCAGAGCCGATTTTGAGAAAAAAAAAAATGCCACTGCTAACAGCAGCCAACACACAGCTATCAGTGGCCCTAATAAGGACCTTTGGGGGGTCTTGAAGCCTACACTAACTACCAATTCTTTCCCTACAGCAGCTCCGGTACAAACAGCACTGTCCCTCATCTAACTCACCAGGCATCTGAAGCGAGCCGCGGGAGGGGCCGACTTTTATATTAGGCGAACACCTGATCTTCCCAGCCACTCACAGCAGGGGGGTGGTATAGGGCTTGAACGTCACAGGGGGAAGTTGTAATGCCTTCCCTGTCTTTCAATTGGCCAGAAAAGCGCACAAACGTCTCAGGGAAGTAAGTGAAAGTAACCAGAACACCGCATGGTGTTCGTTACGAATAACGAACATCCCGAACACCCTAATATTCGCACGAATATCAAGCTCGGACGAACGCGTTCGCTCATCTCTAGTTCTGTCAGATTGGGGTATAAAGTAATACTATAGTATTACATCATACTGCAGGAGCGATCAAACCATTGCAAGTTCTTGTCCCCTTCGGGGGACTAAAAAGTATGTAAAGATCAGTTTTAAAAAGTTTTTTTAATTACACTGTGCAGCAATTTTTTTTCTCCATTTTCATAACAGAAAATAATTGATATGTTTCTGTAAAATTAAAACATGCTGATTACACGGGTAAAATTGAATAATAGCAGCACATCTCATTTTTAAGTTATTTAACCACTTAGTGACCAAGCATTTTTTTTTGTTTAAAAAAATCGTAACTCCTTTATTCATTCATCGACGTGAAAAACTTTTCAAAAGTTCGAAATGGAATAAAATGAAAAGACAACAAATTTCCGCTATCTTTCGATGTGTCTTGTTTCTACGGCCCACAAACTACAACAAAAATGATATTATAACTTTATTCTATAAGTCAGTATGATTACTATGATACCAAACGTATGTAGTTTTTTTTTTTTGCTGTGCTACTTTTATTTTTTTTTCAATGACATTTAATTTTTTTAAATTTATTTCTGCCGCCATCTTTAATGTGCAATAACTTTTTTATTTTTCCATCCACATAGTTGTGCAAGGGCTCATTTCTTGCGGGCCGTCCTGTAGTTTGAGTTAGTACCATTTTGGAATAGATACAACTTTGGATCACTTTATATTACATTTTTTCTTGGAGACAGAATGACTAAAAAAGCGCATTTCTGGAGTTCTTAATTTTTTTCCCGGACAACATTCACCTTACGGAGAAGAGTACCAGGGGGGCACTTGGTCCATGGTCTATTGAGCTCTGCCATAGCCTTCTGGATCAATGTTTCTAAGCTACCATTTAAACTTTCTGCTCTACCACTGCTTTGTGGATAGTACGGAGCATAAAAGGCCAGTTCTAACCCCAATGCTTTCATTGCTTTCTGCATCACTTCTTCCGTGGAGGGAACACCTCGGTCACTCTCAGTTGTCTCTGGTACTCTGTACCTGTATACCACCTCAGATATCAGTTTTTGGTGGTGGCGTTTGTGAGTGGGTATGCCAGACTGGCTACCTTGAGAACCGGTCTAGGCAGACCAGAACGAACTTGTACCTGCCCACCCTTGGCACTTGAAAGTAGTCTACTTGAAGAGGCTGGAACAGGTAGTCAAGACGACGGGTACACTGCATGGGAGCTTATACAGACCTACCTGTTCCAGCTCTGTGCACAAATCAGGCAGCCCTGTGTGTGTTTAGCTGCCATGACACCAAATCTGGGTGCATACCAGTGACTAGCAACCACGTCATAGCTGTTTTTGACAGGTGTGTATTTCCATGAGAGGCCGAATCCATGATGGAATAGGGGCCCATGGGAGACAAGGCTTGTTGGATACCATCCATTTATCTCCAGGTGTCTCTCTGCCCCTCTTGCTGGTTCCCATTGTTTCTTTCTCCCCCCTTTGGTTGCCTGCTCTTGTAACTGAATCAAAATGTCATAATCCACTGGGGGTGACATCTGAGAGGGTACCTGTACCGCCCCAACCCCTGGAGGATCAAGTCTGGGCTTCTGTATGGCTGTCTTCACAGCCTAATCAGCCGGGTGGTTTATGGTTGCCTCTTTTGTACCATCCTTGAAGCAGCCTTTTGTTGCCTTTTTAGGCCACTTTCTCAGGCAGCAGGAGAGCTTCTATCAGTGCTGGTACACCTTTTCTGTTTTTAATTGCTTTTTCATTTGCTTTCAAAAATAACCTTTCTCTCCAGATGGATACAGAGAGCACAACATAACCTGTATAGAACCTTACCCGATCCATCCACAAAGAGTGCAAAATCAGGGTTATCTAATTACTGATCAACATGACTGAATCCCCTGTCTCCTGGGCCATTAGCTAGTGCATAGTCATGTGTATCAAACTGAAGGGAAAAAAACTATGAGGTGATTATAACCACTTTACTCCTTTTCCAGATGTAGCAAGGTAGCTGGACTGAGGGTGTTGCAACGTTGAGTGGCATGAGCAGGACGCACTGTAGGTAAAAGTGACATTCCGAGGCAAAGTCTGAGCGAAAACCTATGACAGTGTTTTAAGCTATCTGAAAACTTTCTATTTTATTTATTTAGTTTTTTTTCTCTGCTGCAGTTAGCATTTCTTACACAAGAGGGCACAACACAAGCAACAGGGTGAAGGCGTGTTGAGCAATATACTTCGAGGCATTGCCAGCCAGTCTGCAGTGGAATGTCAGGGGAGGCACTGTTTATCACTGCTTATTCTCAATGCATAAAATTACAGTTTCAGTGAAGACTGACACTAAAATATACAAAAACATAGAAAAAAACAAAAACAAAAAAGGGGCTGAAATTGACATCCTACTCTTTGTGGTCATTAACTCTCATCCATCCATGCGGTCAAGTCTGTCTCTCTCATATAAATATTAATAACCATATAATACTCCACACACAATATTTTCTGCTGTTATGGATTTCAGGAAATTGTGGGTGCACTGGACCGGACAAACCAGGCTGAGGACAGTCCCTGAGCGGTTAGTAGCCGACTCCTCAGATATATGGACTGTAGACAGGGAAAGGGGAACTGACTCTTGGCTGCAGGGAGAATGGCAGACCCCTACCTATAAGTAGAGTGACCAACCTCATGACAGCAGCCCTGCCCTGGAACCTCAGGTCTGACTATCCCTGAATGAGAGAAAACTCAGGACTAAAAGGAACTGGCAGCAGAAAGTCTACAGGAGACCCACAGAGTCACGGAAGCATGGGATAGTTCAAACAGAACACAGTAGGATACACACCGTTCACACCAGGACATAACGCAGTAGGTTGCACAGCAGGACATACAGATATGCCTGAACACAGGCATAACATAGAGAATGCTCTGTGTGATGAACAAATAAACATCAATTGAAGGGCATTAAAGTGCATCAGTTCAGTTTAAATAGGGGTGTAATGACTAATGAACCCCTCCGGTGAGCTCAGAAGAAGAATGTTGGGTAACCCTCTCAGTGCTGGACAAAAGAAGACAGGGAAAGCAGAGAGACACTTGGTAATGGCTGCAACAGCATCATACAAAAAAAGTGTTACAGACGTTCTGCAACTCTCCTCATCTTGCATACAAATGCATTCAATCGCTACCACCAACATTCAACCTTTAACTGTTCATAATTCTTTTCCCATATTAGGAACATTCATTTCTTCTACAGGATATTATCACACTGAAACACCATTTCGCAAATATACACACATCCAATCAATCACAGAACTGACATGTACCCGAATAACAGCAAGAATGTACCTTAAAATTCCTATCTTTCTTATTTTTAAGACAGTATAATTCACTGGATTCATTACAAGTTTCTATTCCAATCACTTGCATGATTCTGCAAGCTCAGTCTCACACTACACTCTCTGCTTCTTTATCTATGAGAAGCTAGGAGTCAAGGAGGAGGGGCTGCAACCACAGCTGCTCGCAAGCACACACTCTTGCTGAAAGTCAAAGATTTGCTTCAATCTCACTAAACTCTGAATAGGGGGGTGGAGGTGACATAAGGGGGAACTGGGAGCTGCACCTTTGCACGGATCAAGCATTAACCCTTTATCTATTCATATATATATATATATATATATATATATATATATATATATATATATATATAAACAAATAAAATGCGGCGGTTGATGGTCCTCCCGGGGTGGCGGTGTGCGCGGTCCCGCGGTCGGGGCGCGTGCTCCCGGCTTGTTGTCCGGCTGCCGGGGGCGCAGGTGCCTGGCCGGCGTGGGCGGCGTGGTGCTAGTGGCGTGCGCGCACGAGCTCCCTTTTATTCGGTTCTGTTGGGAGTTGGCGGTCTCCCTCTCTACGCCCTTGGGCGGAGGCTTTTGTTTAAAGGTCGGGCAGAGACTGACAATCACTGCCAGTTATGGTTTCCCTGTGTGCTAGCTAGTCTGCCTCGGTTGGTCTCCTGCTTCTGTCTTCTTGTCTGCTATACTTTGCTATTATCCACCTGGTTTTTCCATCTGCCTCAGTTCTGCTTATAATTGCTCGTGTTGGTTATTTACATCTACCTTTTCTGTCAGTATTCTCCCCCTTCAATCCAGGTACACCAGCGTCCCTTTTTCGGTCCCTAGTGAGAGTAGGGATTGCAGCCCAGTTGCCCGCCTGGGTTTAACCAGAAGTGGAGGCAAGTAGGCATGGACAGGGGTTGTGGGTGAGATCTAGGGCACTCGGGCTGGCATAGTATACCGTAACATAATAACTGGCCCTTAAAATTGCTCTCCTATGGAGGCCATGAGTACCCTCACAAGTCAGTTGCAGGATTTAGTGGTCATGATCCAAGAACTGTCCGGTCGTATGGTGGCCCAAAAGCAGCAGGAGTTAGTGCATGTTTCTACCACCGCTTCTACTCCTGAGCCCAAGTGTCCGCTTCCTGAGGTATTTTCAGGGGAGAGGAGCAAGTTTTTTGTTATTCCAGCAGGCATGTAGATTGTATTTTCGGATGCGGCCCTGCTCCTCCGGCTCAGAATCCCATACTTCAGGGTTCCCCCCAGACATAGGCCTACTCCTTACCCGAGAGTTCAGCTTGCCTGCAGTCAGTTGATTTGTTTTTTCGGGAACTTGGAGGTATTTTTGATGAGCCGGACCGTGCTGGGTTGGCGGTATCCCATTTCATGTCTCTACGTCTGGGGCAGCAGTGGGTAGAGGACTATTGCTCTAAATTTAGACTGTATGCAGGTGAAACCTCTTGGAATGATAGCGCCCTTAAAGATGTGTTTTTGTTGGGTCTTTCTGACACTGTGAAGAAACTTCTCATTTCTCATCCCGCTCCCGATACACTCAATGATGTGATGGAATTGGCGGTCGAAGCTGACTGGAGGCTGAGATCTAGAAAAGAGAAACATCAGGCCCGTAGGGCTAGGGAATCTGACAGACCCGTTCCCACTCCTCCCATGCCAACTTCTGGTGCCGAGCCTATGGAAGTGGATCAACTAAGTCCTGAGGAATGGCGACGGTTCCAGATGACTCATCGCCTCTGTCTCTATTGTGGGAAAGCCAGACATCGTGTAGTGACCTGCCGCCAATTTGATTAGTTTAAGTTTTGTCAGACCTCTGATGACTGAATTCTCTGCGTTAAAGATTCTCATACGCTTCACTAGTATTGACTCTACCCCTCTGTCTGCAGGAGTTGTACAATGGAGGACTCCCATGTTACAGTTCACTGTGGGTGTTCTCCATTCTGAGAATCTGTCGTTCTTGGTAATGGAAAGGATGTCTGTTGATGTAGTGCTTGGTATGCCCTGGTTGTCACTGCACAGTCCCCGATTTGATTGGTCCACTCGGGAATTGACACATTGGGGGTTGTTCTGTCATAGTCACTTAGCTACTATATCCATGTGTTCAGCAGATACCATACTTATTCCTGAGTATTTGTCTGATTTTCATGATGTATTTTCCAAGAACCTGTCTGAGACTTTGCCTCCCCATAGGGAGTGGGACTGTGGTATTGATTTGATCCTCGGCAGTCCCATCCCTAAGGGAGCCATTTTCAATTTGTCTGGGCGTGAGCACGAAGCCCTTAAGTCCTATATTTCAGAGTCTCTGGCCAAACGACATATCAGGCCGTCCAGTTCCCCTGCCGCAGCAGGTCTCTTCTTTGTAGAGAAGAAGGATGGGACATTAAGGCCTTGTGTGGATTATTGGGCTTTGAATAAAATTACAGTGAAGAACCAGTGCTCCTTGCCCATGATTCCTAATTTATTGAATCAGGTGGTAGGAGCCCACTGGTTTTCCAAATTGGACTTAAGGGGGGCTTCCAATTTAATTTGCATCCAAAAGGGGGATGAGTAAAAGACCGCGTTCAACACCTCGTTCGGACATTTTGAATGTCTGGTCATGCCCTTTGGACTTTGTAATGCCCCAGCTGTGTTCCAGGGGTTTATGAATGAGGTCTTCCACGACTTGCTGGGGGTATTTTTGGTCATATATCTCAATGACATCCTGGTGTATTCCCCAGACTGGGATTCACATGTGCGGCACCTGAGGATGGTTCTGACCCGTTTGCATGAGTACCAACCTTTTGTCAAGTTGGAGAAATGCATTTTTGGTACTAAACAAGTGTCTTTCCTGGTTTATGTGATTTCACCCACGGAGATTCAAATGGAGTCTGATAAAGTGGCAACAATCTCCCAATGGGTGAGACCAGATAACCTGAAAGCTCTCCAGCGGTTTTTAGGTTTTGCAAATTTCTACCGTAGATTCATTAAGAATTATTCTGTTATTGCTCAACCTCTGACCGATCTTACCAAGAAGGGTGCTGACTTGGTAAGATGGTTGCCAGAGGCCCTAGAGGCTTTTAGTCATCTCAAAAGGGCGTTTATTGCTGCCCCGGTGCTAGTATAGCCTGACACATGGCGACCGTTCTTCATTGAGGTCGATGCGTCTGAGGTGGGGGCAGGGACTGTATTGTCTCAGGAAGTCAGCCGGAGACCTGGGTATAGTCCATGTGAGTTCTTCTCGCGGAAGTTCAGTTCGGCGGAAAGTAACTACGACGTGGGTAATCGTGAGTTATTGGCGATTTAAGTGGTCTCTAGAAGAGTGGCATCACAATCTTCAGGAGATAAGGCATCCCATTACCGTGTATACTGATCATAAAAACTTGGTATATCTCGCCAATGCTAAGAGACTCGCAGCTCGTCAGGCCTGGTGGACGTTGTTTTTCGCCAGGTTTAACCTCGTCGTTACATATATTCCAGGGAAGAAGAATGTGAAGGCAGACGCCCTCTCCCGGAGTTTCGGTTCGCCGGAAAGTGAGGCAGTGGCTCCCGAGAATATCTTGGCACCTGGGGTGGTGGTGGCAGCTGTAGAATCTGATCTCGTTCCTCATCTACATAATTGTCAGCAGGACGCTCCCTCTGAGGTGCTGGAGGGCAAATGGGTTATGCCAGAGACCTTGCGTCTCAGAGTCATTGAAGATTCTCACTCATTTGTTCTCGCAAGGGACTCTGGATCTCTGTACTAGACACTACTGGTGGCCAGGCATGTCTTGGGAGATTCGTGACTTTGTTAAGGGATGTTCTGTCTGTGCATGCAGTAAAAGTCGTTGTCGGCGTCCAGAGGGGCCTTTAAGACTGTTACCGATGCCTTTTTGTCCATGGTCGCATTTATCGGTAGATTTTATCACCGATCTACCTGAGTGTCAGAAGTTCACCACTACCCTAGTTGTTGTAGACCGTTTCTCAAAGATGACACATTTCATGGCGTTAAAGTAGCTACCTTCTGCGATACAATTTTCCAAGATTTTTGTAAAAGAAATCATTCGTCTACATGGGGTTCCCGAGAACATTGTATCTGATCACGGTGTTCAGTTTGTTGCGCAATTTTGGCGAGCCTTCTGTAGAAACCTGGGAACGTCGCTTTTCTTCTCATCAGCATTCCACCCGCAAACTAATGGTCAGACTGAGCGGAAGAACCAGGATTTAGTGCAATATTTACAGTTGTTTGTTAGCGAAAAGGCTCATCAGTGGGCAGAATTCCTGCCGTTGGCAAAGTTTGCACTAAACAACCATATTTGGTCTTACACTGGGGTATCTCCATTCCTGTGCGTATATGGTCAGCATCCTCTCTTCCTTACAGCTATTTCTACTCCGTCTGCCTGTCCTGCAGCTGATGTCACCACAGATGCGCTGCAGGGGGTATGGAAAGAAGTACAGATGAACCTGGAAGCAACGGGGGCTCGTATGCAGTTGCGTAGTGGGAAGTGTCTTTCAGTATCTGAACCTTACTGGGTGGGACAGAAGGTATATTTGTCTTCTAGAAATCTCAAATTGAAGGTTCCGTCTTTGAAACTGGTGCCGCGTTACGTGGGTCCCTTTGTCATCACGCGTGTAGTAAATCCGCTTGCTTATGAACTTGATTTGCCAGTTACATGGAGGGTTCATAGGGTTTTTCATAAGTCATTATTGAGACCTTTTGTCCCTTGGGTGAAGGATATGATAATTCACACGTTAGTAAAGTATCAAAAGTGAAAGAATTTGAAGGAAGCATATAATGTTATCAGTAAATGAGAAGCTTATCCAATCAGAATATACAACTGCTCTATGAGAAACATGAGTGGGAGGAAGATGCAAGGGTCTAACACATTCTGAACACGTTTGTATATGAACACGTTAAACTGCTAACCTTTTACTAAGAGAGTAGATATAACAGTGTGATAGATATGTATGTATAGTAGATAGTAGTGTAGTAGATATGTGTGTGTGTATATATATTGTGAGACGGTGACCGGCAAGGTGCTGGAGGGCAGGTATGTTTCGCCTAGGATGCTCTCCTATGCTGCTTTGGGGAGCGCTTGGGCAGATACGTGCCACCGAGCAGCCTGGGCTCGGTGGAGGAAGCCGGCAGTATAGTGTTAGTAGCATTAAGCTACTAACACGTTGTAGCAAGTAAGTGGCTCCAAGCCGCATAATCCGGGCCGGCTTTTCCTGGAGTGACCAAAGTGAAGGGTGGGATGGTCACTCCCACGTACCAGGTGAGGCTGGTACCAGGCCTTATAAAGCCTTGGCCTACAGGGCCTAGGGGAGAGCTGAGACCTCTGCAAGTCTGAGAGTCCTGGCTGGCTGTGTGCAGGAGCCATTTTGGTTACCAGTGTGTAGACAGGGACGCTCCATGTATAGTAAGTGCTCAGACGAGCAGGATTTACTTTATGTTTGCCTGATGTTAAGGCCTGTATTTTGCTTTGTTTGCTTGGAAATAAACCCAGGCAAAGCCTGGACTAAAGACTTTATCGCAAGTGTCACTGTCTCTGACTGCTTATGCCCAGGTTGCTACCGATCCTAAACGCTAATCCCTCACATATGGTGTTTGGATGCGGGCAGCGGTCTTAAAGAGACATACACCAATTAATGGACATTTTGCTGCAGCAGCTGGAGAACCGTTGCTAAGGGCAACCGCCCAAGAGAGATTGACTGGAGAGTGCTGTAACCCCCATGTCCTGGGTGAAAGCTGCAACGGCACAGCCAGCAGATACAGCCAAGATGGAGGATCTGATGAAACAGCTGACGCTAATGACGGCGACCCAGCAAAAGGTCCATGAGGAGGCCATGAGAGCTCAGGCCGAGACTAATGCTCTACTGGTGGAAGCCAATCGTTTAGCCTTGCAGGAGCAACAGCGGGTTAACCAACAGCTGCAAGAGCAACTCCTGGCGGTGGCGCAAAGTGTGCAGAGATCGGCTGGTTCGCTCCCCACCACCCGTACCGCGGTACAGGCGGCCTTACAAAAGATGACGGCCACCGATGACATCGAGGCCTATCTCGCAGTCTTTGAGAGAGTGGCCGAGAGGGAGAAATTACCGGCGCCTCAGTGGGCTGAGGTAGTAGCGCCTTTCCTGACAGGAGAACCCCAAAAGGCCTATTTTGACCTCAGTGAGCAGGATGCCAAGGACTATAATAAGCTCAAAGGTGAGATCCTGGCACGCTTGGGCGTGGACACCCATGTGCGGGCCCGACGCGTACACGCCTGGACTTTCACGGACGACCTACCAGCTCGCTCCCAGATGTACGACCTGTTCCACCTGGTGAGAAAGTGGCTGCAACCGGAGGAGTCGTCCCCGGCGGAGATCGTACAAAAAGTGGTTCTGGACAAGTTCATCCGCTCGTTGCCCCCCGCAATTCAGCGCTGGGTGGGACAAGGGGGTCCCCAGGATATGGACCAACTCGTGAGCCTCGTCGAGAGGTATAATGCCACGGAGGACTTACTGCAAGCCGTGCCTCCTCGACGTTCCAACCCCGGGAACAGCAAGTCGGCCGGAGCACCTGGTAAGACTGTTCCGTATGTAAGGGGTGTCAAAAGTGTCCCAAAGGGAGGCGGCTCAGAGGGGGATCATTTGGGACAGAAGAGGAGTCCCAACTGGACAGTCCGGTCCCGGGTAGAACCCCAAGGGGACCGGGGCCCTATACTGTGTTGGCGCTGTCGTGAGCCCGGGCATATTGCCGCCAACTGTCCACTTACCGTGGAACCAATGGACTGTGACTCTGCCCGGCGGAAGTCGATGTTCGCACGGCCAGTATGTTCTGCAGAGACTGCGTCAGAGACTGATCGACCATTATGTCACATAAAGGTGAATGACTTTGCGGTGACAGCTCTACTGGACTCAGGGAGCTTGGTTACGCTGGTGCATTCCAGCTTGGTTGATCCCACAACTGTCACCGGCCGTTGCATGGGGGTGGTGTGTGTGCATGGGGACACCAAGGAGTATCCTATTGCCCTTGTAAGACTTGAGACTCCGTGTGGACTTGCCACCCATGAGGTGGGCGTCGTAAAATCCTTAATGCACACCGTGATCCTCGGGAGAGACTTTCCCCTATTTTGGGACTTGTGGCGACACCGAGGGTCGTCTGCAAATAAGGTTCATGATAATGCAAATGTGTATGATGTGTGTCCCGAACCGTTTGACCCTGAGGGTACGGTTCCGGCAGTAGGGGTGACCCAAGAGAATGGGGATAACTTTCCCTTAACAGTATTGGCGGGTGAGACGGAGGTACAGGATGAAGTAGTTGCTATGCCTGACTTAGAGGTCTCACGTGCCAATTTCGGAACTGAGCAGCTCCGAGACCCCACCTTAGTAAAAGCCAGGGAAAATGTTAAAGTGATAAATGGGGAGCCTCAATTTACAGGGGCTGATACTGTGTTTCCACACCTGGCAGTCAACCAAGAATTGTTGTATCAGGTTGACAAGGTCCGAGGGGAGGTTGTGGAACAGCTGGTGGTACCTCAGTCCTATCGTAGGATGGTCTTAGACCTGGCGCACAAGCATGTGCTGGGAGGTCATCTCGGGAGCGAAAAGACTAGGGAACGCATCCTTCAGCGTTTTTTTTGGCCTGGGGTACATGGTGATGTAAAACGTTACTGTGAGTCATGCCCGGAGTGTCAAATAACAGCTCCTATGCCCCATTACCGGAACCCCTTAGTGCCCTTGCCCATCATAGAGGTGCCGTTTGAGCGGATCGCTATGGACCTAGTTGGGCCCTTGGTAAAATCTGCCCGGGGTCACCAACATATATTAGTGGTTGTAGACTATGCCACCCGTTACCCCGAAGCCGTTCCTTTACGCAATACGTCATCCAAGGATATTGCAAAGGAACTACTTCACATGTTCTCCCGCACGGGCATACCAAAAGAGATCCTGACGGACCAAGGAACCCCCTTTATGTCAAAGGTCATGAAGGAATTGTGTAAGCTGCTGAATATTAAGCACTTATGGACGTCTGTGTACCA
This sequence comes from Eleutherodactylus coqui, assembly GCF_035609145.1. Taxonomy (NCBI): domain Eukaryota; kingdom Metazoa; phylum Chordata; class Amphibia; order Anura; family Eleutherodactylidae; genus Eleutherodactylus; species Eleutherodactylus coqui. The sequence goes on along the minus strand of NC_089843.1, from coordinate 165,355,838 downwards.
CCCACAGACGGATGGTCCGGTTGAGAGATTTAATAAGACCCTAAAAAGCATGCTAAAAAAGGTAGTCAATAAGGATGGGAAGGACTGGGACTGTCTGCTGCCATATTTAATGTTCTCAATCCGGGAAGTCCCACAATCCTCCACTGGGTTCTCTGCCTTTGAATTAGTTTATGGTAGACATCCCCGAGGGCTCCTTGATGTAGCTAAGGAGACCTGGGAGCACGAGCCCACCCCCTACAGGAGTGTTATTGAACACATCTGCCTCATGCAAGATCGAATTGCGGCGGTCATGCCCATTGTTAGAGAACATTTTCAGCAGGCTCAAGAAGCCCAAAGCCGGGTATATAACAGGTCCGCCAAGGTGAGAAGCTTCAACCCTGGGGACCGGGTACTAGTGTTGGTGCCCACCCTAGAAAGTAAATTCCTAGCAAAATGGCAAGGGCCCTATGAAATAATTGAGAAAGTCGGAGAGGTAAATTATAAGGTATACCAGCCAGGTAGGCGGAAACCAGAACAGTTGTACAATGTAAACCTAATTAAGCCATGGAAGGACAGAGAAGCCCTGACTGCCGTGAGCACCCCCCATGGTGAGGTCCCAGAGGTGTGTGTATCAGGGTCCCTGTCCAAGTCCCAACAGCAAGAGTCTAGGGAATTTATACGACGTAATACGGATGTGTTCTCCGATATACCAGGGCGTACTGGTGTCATAAAACACGACATTATAACTGAACCAGGGGTAAAGGTTCAGTTGAAACCGTACAGGGTTCCAGAAGCCCGCAGACGAGCCATCTTGATCTGGATTATAGTTTTCTCCAGCAGGTTTCGGGGTATTTTGTAGCTTCCAAATTGTGTAGAAGCAGTATGCGCACACTGACCAAGTCAAACACGAGGTATCAGTCTCATGCTCAAAATGGCTCTCTGCCCAGAAACAGCCAGACAGGGCCTTTTATTGTAAAAACATACAATGGGCGTGCAACAGGTTACATCAGTAACATATAGGATTCTCATTTGTCGGATCATATAGCATCTCCCACCTCTCTGCCCACCCTTCTCCAAGTGTTGATGTGGCACAGACTTTGTCCTAGTTCCAGTCATTTCTGTGTGCGTGGCAACCCATTGTTTTGAGAGGTCTCTGTGTGGGGGGTAATATGGCTAGGAAAACACTCAGTGTTGGACAAGTATATACATATAATCCTATGACCTTTAACTCTTAGAGGCTTCTTGTGCAATTTGTGTAATCAGAGCAAATACCATGATTAGATTGTGTGTTCATTACCCTCAACTAAGTTAAAAGTCATTACAACAGCAGAATACATTTGGTTTATACAAATCGATAGACATTTTATACTAAATAATCATCATGTCTATCACAATCCCCCCTTAAAATGTCTACCCTCTAACTCTCTATCTGATTTTCACAGTTCTCTGCGCATGAGCCTATAACCGAAGCGCGTTGAAGGTTCGTTTTAGAGTCTTCAAGGGGGTGTAGGACTTGTCCACTCCTTCTGGGGATGCATCCAGCAAACTCATGGTGGGAGCAGCTTTTCCAGCATCAGTTTCACAGATCTCTCTGACACAGGGGATAACACAGCAGACTAGAACAGAAAAGATAATCAGTTCACATACAACAGCGACGCCCGTCTGTGCCAGGATTCTTTACCACCCGCTCATCCATGGCGAGTACTGGTCCCAAAAGTTAGCTCTTTTTAGTTAGTGCGGTCAGCTTCTTAATGGCAACTGCGTCTTTACCCGCGGGTCACGTGTCGTCTAGGATGTAGGTACAACAAGTCTCCTCTATCGTCTTACAGACACTCCCCTTTTTAGCTAAAGTCATATCTAAGGCCATTCTATTTTGAAAAGTCATAGTCGAGGTAGGTCCTATTGGTCGACTAGTCCCTATAAGGCGTCTCTAGTATAATTTATAAACCACTGCTAACTATAATAAACATAATTAATCCAATCAACGTTTATTTACCATAATGACCAGGAAAATGGACTCGAATCTAGTTTTAACTTGGTCTCTATTTTTTAAAACTTGTCAGGTACCCCCCTTAGCTATCCTATGACGTCAATGTATACGTGTAGATCAAAACTACCACCAGGGGTCTCTCTTCTCGCTCTAGTATAATGTTACAATACTAGTAGCGTGCACAGGTACGCACGGCGTGGGACTCCCTAATCTTCACCCACACCAATGTCCCTCCTGGAGATAGTCCTAATGGTGAACACGTCCAGGTCGCCTCACCCTGACCCTACACTACCTAGTGACAAGACTGGAAGGAACCGCCGTACCTATGTGGAAAACAAGGATAGACCAACATGACAGGATAACCACAAAACACAGACTGAGTTGGATCGAGATAAAGTAACTATTGGGGGTAACCTCATTATCCTCAATGTTGTCCGACAGGATGTGGAGGAGCATAAGGGCTTTACTAAGGCACACTCCCCTGTCCAATTACCCTCCAGGCGGGTCCTCTACCTCATGTCTCCACAAAGCCAGTAAACGTCTCCTAAGGACTGGACCTGATTCTGCATCTATTCCCCTCCTATCGTACCGTAGGAGGAGCAATACCCGTTGGTGAGTTCCCCAAAAATCTCCCTCCACCCTGCCTATTTGCCCGGCAGGTGCAGTTTCCAGGGTAGTCAGTAATACTCTCTCCGGTGCAAAACACTTAAGTAGTTATAGAGTATTCCTTCTTCCACTTCTCACAAGCAGTGTAATTAGCGGAAATGTTCGTGAAGAGACTGATAAACCACTCTTCAGCATCTACAGGGAGATTTAGGGGGACCATCCCCGAGTGTAGTCGGGCACTACCGCTCACACAACAGTTAGACTTGTTGCTCCTGTTAGCATTGTACCTCATCAACTCCAACCAGAGATTCTGGTCAGAGTAGCCAGTAGCTACTGTCAAGGTGTCCTCAAAGGTAGGGTCAGCTATGATCATCATGTTCGTCAAGGTCTTTATCTTACGGCGGAGGGGGTTAATTATGGGCACGGGACTGAGTGAAGGCTTCCATTCGGGTGCATCTACCATACCCCTTATTTTAAACTTCCCTAAGGGATCTGTCCTCCCGTACCGGTATGTCCCCAGACTATAAGTCCCTCCGTCCCCCGGGCTTGGATCTCCCATGGTTAATGTAAAAACCGCATTAAAACCAAGCAACATACTAAGTTCAGCCTTCCAATACCTGCTGTCCTTATTATTCTCAAGGAGGGTTATACGACTAATTAGGGATTTCCCGCTCTTATCTTTCTTATTTAAGGCACTTCGCGGTTTATAGGACCAGTCTATTCCTGTGTTACATCCCACTAATCCCCAATAACGGCAGTCTTCTCCCCAGACGTTATCAGTGGCGCGAACATATTGTATTCCCCGGGCATGTAAGTCATATAACCAGCTGGACTGAGCTAAATCTGGCCTGCGGTGGGATCTTGCGCCTAGACACGGGACCACAGTACAATAGTCAAAGGAATATGCGGCTACTTGAGCATTGAACGAGTTATACTAGAAGGTAACCATACCCTCATATTCTTCAGACTAAGGATTCCAGTTGCCACCCTCCTCTCTCACTAGCCCTAACCAGAGTAATGTCTTTGGCACAACTAAGACTGGTCTCCCGGATCTGAAGCTTTCTTACAGTATGAAGCATGGATCCATGTAAGTCTTTCGGCTAGTTTCACAGCTGTGGCAGTAGTCAGAAGCACCTGGTAGGGGCCATCAAATCGGGGCTCAAGAGGGTGCTTCCTGGGAACTTCTTGACGTACACCCAATCCCCAGGCTGCAAGATATGTATCCCAGTGTCTGCCTCTGAGTCTGGAAGAGAACACCTGTGCATAGGCTTTGGTTAGTTCTTTAACAATGGAAATCACATACTCAGTCAACACATCAGATTGTAATTGTAACTACTGAGGATAGTAACGACCTAGCCTTGGGGCTAGCCCAAACAATCTCATAGGGAGATAATGTATAATCCCCCCTGGGTTCATATCTAACACTGTATAAGGCTATTGGATGACAGTCTTTCCAAAGTGGCTTCATTTTTAAGTATCTTACTTTTTAGCGTGCCACTAAGTCTCTCCACCTTTTCACTACTCTAAAAATGGTAGAGTATGTAAAAGGCCTGGGATACACCCAGAACAGACATGACATGTTACATTCACCTGCGAAGTTTATACCTCTGTCTGACTCTGAATCACTTCTGGTACCCCATATTCACAGTTTACCTCGTTCATGAGCTTCTTTGCGGTTACCTACTTGTTTGCCTTGGTAACAGGGTTAGCCTCCACCCTGCAAAGACATCAACAACAACAAGCACGTATTCATACTTCCCAACAAGTGGGAGCTGAACGTAGTCAATTTGCAATCCCTGAAATGGGTAGAGTGGTCTAGGCAAGTGTGATGTGGCAAATTTACTTCTGCCCTGACTCACCTATGGCATAGATCATGCTAAACTGGACAAATGATGCAGCAGCTACAGAGAACCCAGAAGTCGCCCATCGTCTTTCAAGCGTCGTCGTCATTGCTGCTTTACTAGGTGGGTCTTTCCGTCCATCAGCTGGGCCATCATGGGATACAGGAACTGTGGTGGGCAAGTGCTGTTGACCGTTCACCACACGCTGTCCTGTTTCTGCTGCTCCCATATTAGTCCATTTATCCTTTCCTTCCTTGCTGGCTTGTAACTGTATAAGTCTTTAGCATATCAAAGTCCAAATTTTTGTCAATGTCCAAAGTTTTTACCACTGACTCATGCTGTCAGTATCTTTCTTCTTTCTTCCACGGCTTGAGGGCCGCTGCCTTTGCTATGCTGTCAGCGAGGGTGTCGTCTCTCGCCTCTCCAGTGTAGGAATTGGTGCGAACTCTCAACTTTGTCAGGTAGAAGTAGGGCCCTCCATGAGACTCTGTACCGCTGCAGCATTCTCAATTGGTTGTCCTGCTAAGGTAAAAACTGTCTGGCCTTCCATATTGGGCCGTAATCATGAGCTATGCCAAATACATACCAGGAGTCAGTGTAAAGGGTTGCCGTCTTACCTCTCGCCACTCTACTCGCCTCAGTGAGGGCCTTCAATTCCGCTTCTTGTACTGTGACATGCGGAGGCAGAGCTTCTGCTTCTAGGACATCTTGTTGTGTGACCACTGCATATCCGATGTGGAGTCATCAGTCCTCACCCTGGTACCATCTGCAAAAAGCTCGACATATGTATTATCAACAGAGGTTCTGGTAACTGTTTGCATACCTACAGTTTCTTACTGAATTAGTACTAAATAATCATGTTGATGTTCTATTTCACATGGCTCGGAATCTTGTTATCTTATTCCATTTATTTATTTACTTTTTTTTTAAAAGCCCAATAGCTGATCTACAACACCTAGATCATCTATGACCCAGATCACCTATGCCTCCACCTAGATCATCTATGACCCAGATCACCTATGCCTCCCCCCTTTTGAACCGGAATACTCAATGGAAAAAGAGTAATTGCGTTCAAACTAGTAAACCAAGAGGCACAAAAACAAGCACTTTGTAGGTCAAGGTGACATTGTATGCAGCGAAGTCTGAGTGAAAATATCCTTTAGATTTTTTTTTTTTTTTCAGGTTGCAGTTAGCATTTTTTAACACAAGGGGGCGCCACACAATTTAAATTTTACGTCACCCAGTATAATAGTATTTCAGGGAATGGCCAGCGTTTAGCTTTTACTCTCCTGTCGGAATATAATTATAGCTTCAGTGTAGACTGACACTAGAATATACAAAAGACTTAAAGAAAAACTAAAGAATACAGATGAATTAACATCCTACTCCGGGCAATTCAGTCCCTCTTTCTTCACATAAAAAGTAAAATTACTTCACCAAATTGCGTGAAAAAGTTTGCTGGGTGACTATAGGGAAATTATTCCATCTGTAGGAGCCTTCCATAACATCATCTGTCTGAGCATCCATTGGAGAAGCGGGCAGTGGAAAACAGAGCCCCTGGGAACATGAGAGAGCGTCCCCTGTCATATATTCCTAGCCTCTGCCCCCCATGCATCAACTCCAATCTTCCATGCACTATAAACCAGCTTAGTCATCTACTATGTCCCAAGCTGCATCTTCACAAAGGTTTGTTTCCCTGAACTTATCACACATCCAAAGTGGCCACATCTTGGAGCGTAACAAAGTCTGGTCAAACAAAACCTTACTTCAGACAATCATGATGTTAACACTGGATACAGTGGCATTGGGGAATATAGGCCTCCCAAGTGCAGCAAAATGGCCACCAGAGGCAGAAAGGGGCGGAGCTACAAATCTCCCAGGTGAGGCAAGATGGCTGCCGGAGGAAGGGGCGGGGCCAGGGGCAGCAGCACTCCCAGGTGAGGCAAAATGGCCACTGGAGGAGGAAGGGGCGGGGCCAGGTCCTGTCCCGGATGGGGAGGGACCGGAAGTAACATCACACACCCTGAAAGTGAGCACATGGGGGGAAGTGCTGCAGAGTCACACTATGTAAAGTTGTAAACATTGCAAGCGCGGCCGCCATTACAGGGAGGGGCTGTAGTCAACACAAAGGCATTACATTGTTCATTAGCAATACACATACCCCACTACATGCTTTCTCCTCTTGACTCTCTTAATTACGTTATACCAAAAAAACTAGCTAAAAACGCCTTTCTTTCTGCTAGGCTTCCTGCTCATCTTCTGAAAACTTTCTACAGTCTATCTTATCTATCCATATTCATTTCTGCTTATCTGTCCATAACCTGACATTTCTTTCTGCAACTTTTCCTCGTCCTTCTCTTTGTATAACATTTCTACATGTTTTGCATATTCCAAAACATCCTGCACTGATCCCTCATTCTATTCTACCTGCTTATTCTAGCCTATCCAAAGTTTCTGGACACAGTAGTGTTCCTCTTGTAAAATCTGCTTTCTTCAAATCCTTCCAATATAACCTCTCTTTCCCACTCAGATTACAATGCACATTAATTCTACAAAACACAAGACAAAGGGAACAGAAAGGGTTAATTGAAAATGCTTTCAGTCCATTCTCTTATCAGCAACCCTCCCCCAATAATAAACACTGCACATTCTTTCTATAATACCAAACAGACGGGATTACTGGAGAATACCCACAACGGCTCAAGGTATATATCTCATCTACCTTTATAACAGCCCACCGTCTACTAGTAATCCCCAAGAGCACTCCTTGTACACGATCTAGACAGGACATTTAGCTATACACAGAGACTGACGATTATTTTCAATGACCAAAACCTCAACAATATTCTGGAGACATCAGCCGTCACACCACGGCTATATTCCCGCGTATATACCTCTTCACATATGAGAACATAACACGCTCAATCATAAAAGGTAAATATGCGTATCATAAATCTTCCTAACCTCACACTAGTTTACCTAGGAGTAAGTGTCTGGCGCGCTCCCTCAGACTTAAACAGCCGAGTCCGCCCTTCTGACACATTAACCCTCACAGAATTTGTCTCTTGGTCTTGTATACACAATTTTTAACCGTCTCAGACATAGCAGCCACAGCATACAAAATACCCCTTAAGCAGGTTAAAACGGTGGTCTTTTTTCCGAGTAAGAAAGAACTATATTACCTGCCTTTCATTGATTTATTACTCTGGATCAGAAACAGGCAGAAAAGCAGTCAGAACCCAGATCACATCGGTAGATTTACATAAAGCAATCTTACCGTGTTCTGTAGATTTTCGGGCCCCTGAGTTCTGCGTGCCATCTGCCGATCTCTGTATTTTTCCAGAATGAAAGAAATCAAAATCTCTAACTCGGTCCACCCAGGATACGCCACTGATCTGGATTATAGTTTTCTCCAGCAGGTTTCGGGGTATTTTGTAGCTTCCAAATTGTGTAGAAGCAGTATGCGCACACTGACCAAGTCAAACACGAGGTATCAGTCTCATGCTCAAAATGGCTCTCTGCCCAGAAACAGCCAGACAGGGCCTTTTATTGTAAAAACATACAATGGGCGTGCAACAGGTTACATCAGTAACATATAGGATTCTCATTTGTCGGATCATATAGCATCTCCCACCTCTCTGCCCACCCTTCTCCAAGTGTTGATGTGGCACAGACTTTGTCCTAGCTCCAGTCATTTCTGTGTGCGTGGCAACCCATTGTTTTGAGAGGTCTCTGTGTGGGGGGTAATATGGCTAGGAAAACACTCAGTGTTGGACAAGTATATACATATAATCCTATGACCTTTAACTCTTAGAGGCTTCTTGTGCAATTTGTGTAATCAGAGCAAATACCATGATTAGATTGTGTTCATTACCCTCAACTAAGTTAAAAGTCATTACAACAGCAGAATACATTTGGTTTATACAAATCGATAGACATTTTATACTAAATAATCATCATGTCTATCACAATCTCAGAGGAGGTCAAGAAAATGCTAGACCTCGGAGTAATTGAGGAGTCGAAAAGCGAATGGTCCAGCACTATCGTGCTGATACCAAAACCTGATGGCTCTCTGCGCTTCTGTAACGACTTCCGGAAGCTAAATGACGTGTCAAAATTTGACGCATACCCAATGCCGAGAGTGGACGAGTTAATTGAGAGACTGGGTCATGCCAGGTACTTTTCCACTCTCGACCTTACTAAAGGCTACTGGCAGGTTCCCCTTACAGAGAGCGCGAAAGAAAAGACTGCGTTTGCCACACCAGAAGGGTTGTTTCAGTACATCTGCCTACCCTTCGGTTTGCATGGAGCCCCAGCAACCTTCCAAAGATTGATGGATATCATACTCAAACCCCATCGTCAATATGCGTCAGCATATTTAGATGATATCATTTTTAGCGAAGACTGGGACAGCCATCTACCCAAGGTACAGGCAGTACTGAACTTCCTTAGAAAAGCAGGGCTCACAGCAAACCCAAAGAAGTGCGCCCTGGGTCTTGAAGAAGCACGATACCTGGGGTATATAATAGGTAGGGGTATTATAAAACCCCAGGTCAATAAAGTTGAAGCCGTTCAGGACTGGCCACAACCCACAACTAAAAAGCAGGTGAGAGCCTTTTTAGGCATTGTAGGGTACTATAGGCGGTTTGTGCAAAACTTTGCTAGCATAGCAGCGCCCCTAACAGACTTGACCAAGAACAGTAAGTCAGTCATGGTCAAGTGGAACCCTGATGCAGAAAAGGCGTTCCAAGAGTTAAAACGGGCACTCTGTAGACGTCCAGTATTGGTCACACCCAATTTTAAAAGGGAATTTATTGTCCAAACAGACGCGTCCGATGTGGGACTGGGAGCAGTTCTGTCCCAAGAAGTAGAAGGAGAGGAACATCCCGTGATTTATCTGAGCAGGAAGCTCATGCCACCAGAGAAAAATTACAGTATAGTTGAGCGGGAGTGCCTAGCCATCAAGTGGGCCCTGGAATCCCTAAAATACTACCTGCTAGGTCGGCACTTCAGGCTGATCACAGACCACTCCCCCTTAACCTGGATGTCACAGGCAAAAGAAAGAAATGCCAGAGTCACTAGGTGGTTCCTGACCCTTCAAAATTTTAGTTTTTCGGTAGAGCACAGGGCCGGAAAGCTACAGGGCAATGCCGATGCCTTATCAAGGACGCATTGCATGACGGCGAAAGGTGTCCGACCCCACAGGCTCGAACAGAGGGGGAGGGTATGTGAGACGGTGACCGGCAAGGTGCTGGAGGGCAGGTATGTTTCGCCTAGGATGCTCTTCTATGCTGCTTTGGGGAGCGCTTGGGCAGATACGTGCCACCGAGCAGCCTGGGCTCGGTGGAGGAAGCCGGCAGTATAGTGTTAGTAGCATTAAGCTACTAACACGTTGTAGCAAGTAAGTGGCTCCAAGCCGCATAATCCGGGCCGGCTTTTCCTGGAGTGACCAAAGTGAAGGGTGGGATGGTCACTCCCACGTACCAGGTGAGGCTGGTACCAGGCCTTATAAAGCCTGGGCCTACAGGGCCTAGGGGAGAGCTGAGACCTCTGCATGTCTGAGAGTCCTGGCTGGCTGTGTGCAGAAGCCATTTTGGTTACCAGTGTGTAGACAGGGACGCTCCATGTATAGTAAGTGCTCAGACGAGCAGGATTTACTTTATGTTTACCTGATGTTAAGGCCTGTATTTTGCTTTGTTTGCTTGGAAATAAACCCAGGCAAAGCCTGGACTAAAGACTTTATCGCAAGTGTCACTGTCTCTGACTGCTTATGCCCAGGTTGCTACCGATCCTAAACGCTAATCCCTCACAATATACTGTATATATATATATTTGCCTAAGCTAATATAAGAAACACATGACAAGATAATAAAGCATACAAATATCATTACTATAGCAGTCAGAAAAAAAAACACGTCAGAATTACACTTTTTTGATCACCCTATCTCAAAGACACAATGTAATAAAAAGTGATTAAAAGGTCATATTTACTGCAGAATAGCACCAATAGAAACTACAGGATGTCCCGCAAAAAATGAGCCTTTGCACAACTATGTTGATGCAAAAAGTTATAGTTGGGGAAAAATTATTAAATGTACAGACAAGCTTTTTAAATGCTTCTTTCTGCCTGAAAATTGTTGTTTTTTTTACCAATCTGTTGGGATACGCGGCTTTATGATGAGTCCCTGTGGTTTCTTTATCAGCAGGGAATCGCCGTCAGCCTGCATGACCCACTTTCTGAAGCCTACAAATGTGCGTCCTGTAGTAGCAGTAGGGCTGTGTACTTAAGCATAAGAACGGCTTTTGTTTTATCATATTACCAGTATAGGTTTGAGGAGTTTGAAAAGAATCAGCGGAGTGCTTCTTTAATTTTAGAAATCAAACCTCATTTTATTACGTTTTTGGTTGTTTCCTTTTCTTGCTTTTTATAATCCACTGTTTCCTCATCAAAATATGTTCTTTGATAAATCAATGTTACCATAGCTGCTAGTAATGTCAGATCTTCTGCCCCCTACTGATAGCAAGTGCACTTTTAGTTTAGCTGAGAATAGTAATCATGCGTTGCAGATTGTATCAATGTACAAATCCCCAATGTCCTCTAACTAAAACTGCTATATTTGACTTTTACGGCTGAAACAAATGAAAGGCTTAGCTCTAAGAACTACAACAGTGACATTGACAAGGCACACATAAGACAAGAGTAAAATACATGTCCAGTAAAGCTTGTGCATTACTATGAATGTCTTCCATGACTATAGCAGCATACTGATGAAACTGAATATAAATGGACCATAGACCGTTGTTCTTTAGATTTATTGGAAAATAGTACATATGTTCCTGTACCAAATAACAAATAGATTGAATTGTGAGAACAAGTACAAAGTAAGGGTGAAGTATGTGGAGACACACAGCGAGGGACTTAAACAGAACTTTTATTTCTATTAAAATATAAACTAGGCCAACGGACAAATGCACAACAAACAAAGCCGGGTCTCCACTTGTCCAATAATGGACCTTGGGGAGGATAAGGTCCATTATTGGACAAGTGGAGGTCCGGCTTTGTTTGTTGTCTGTTTGTGCGTCGGTCTAGTTTATATTTTAATAGAACCAATGAAAGGTATTTTTTAGACTCTTTCTCTGTAATAGTGATATACCCAAAAGAGTTTCTTTGCCCATCTGTTAAATCCACATAGCTAGAGAGAATCATTTTTCTTTTTCTACGAAGTTACTAAAAAATAGCAAAATAAGGGTGAATGCCCACGGACAGATTTGTACCGCATTTCCCACGGTGGAAATCCACGTGTGAATTTCGCAGCTATCAGGTTCTTTTGAAGCTAATAGCTTTCTGTCTGCTAATGCTCACATGCAGAATTCTACCGCAAATTTCCCCAGCAGGAAATAAATCGCGACGTGTTCTAGTTGCCGCGGATTTACGCCTCTGGAGTTTTCCATTAATATAGCATTAATGGAGACCGTGGAAATCAGTGCAGAATTCCGCCATCACCAGCGGGCACTTTTAATGTTTTTAATCGCAGTACCCCCCCCCCTGGTGTAAATCAGCAACGCTCGTGGGCATGAGCCCTAAATGTTTTGATAAGCTTTGAAAGTTGTGTTAGAGGGGTTATTCATAAACAGTAATGTTTACAGTTAAATCCAGTCCATAATTATAAACTTTGTTTGCTATTTACACTTATTAAAAAAGTCTTTCTATTGCCAGATATTCCAGAGCTAACATTAGAATAGCGCCACCTGCTGTTTCTTTTGAAAAACCTTTCTGTGTCCATCTCAGTCAATGTGCTAATGTGGACAGCATTGTGTTTTTCTCGACTCCACTAAAGCCTCAGGTCCACAGGAAAAATATGGCCTGCACAGATTTCTACTGTAGATTTCCGCAGCGGATGCACTTTAAATTGTTTTTTTTTTGCATACAAGAGATTTATTGAGATAGAGGACAATTGAGCCCACCCACATGTTATCCGCGCTAAAATGAAGCATGTCGCATTTTATTCCTGTGCGTGAAATCCGCAGATCACTTAAAATACCACCTGCGGCTATTTAATTAACCGCGGATGATCAATGCTTTCCTGTGGGATGCGGATTTCACACGCGGGAAAACCGCGCGGATTTGATAAATATAATTTCCATGTGGACGTGAGGCCTAAGTGGTGCCACAATGATATATAAAACATGTAATTGAAAAAGACATATGGATCAGGAGATGATAAGTGTGAAGATGACCCAAGTAGATTTGGTATGATGAGTCTTCGCATTTTTTTAAACATATGGCTAGTAGTTGTAATAAATTCATCTTTTTATCTATTTACATTTAGTTAGCTAGATAAATCAATGTCACCATTGGAACACAAGACCGGAAATTTTACAGTGAATTAAAATTTCCAGATGTCAGAATATTATGTGATATCTGACTGCGATTTAAGGGAATGTATCACCTAGATTTTTTTTTACTAATTAAGACCAGATAGTGAAACATACTCAATTTTTCCAAACGTTTTTTTTTTGTTATTGTAGATTGTTTTATTCTGTCGGCTGTATGTGACTATGGGGGATGCCACCCTGTGTACAGTTAAAGGGGTATTCCAACGATGAGACTTTGGATGAAAACTTATAAATCATAGGGGGTCCAACTGCTGGGACCCCTACTGATCCTAAGAAAGTTCCCAATTCTGTAGTGTAGTGAGGAATTGAGCCACTGGACTCACATGCGCTGCAGCAGCTCCATTCCTCACAATGGTGTAGGCAAATAGCTAAACGCTGTGCTCGACTCAGCTGCCTGTCTGTCCATTAAAATTAATGGAATGGTGCAGTCTAATTCATTTCAATGGGGCAGACAGACAGCTGAGCACAGTGCTTGGCTATCTGTCTGAAAGGAGTGGAGCCAATGCTGCTGTGTATGTGCGATCAGCAGTTCCATTCCCCACTACACTACAGAAATGGAACAGTGTATCTTGAACTGCAAAATAGGGGGACAGAAGCCCTTCATTCTCAGGATCAGTGGTAGGGCCCAGCAGTCAGACCCCCACCGATCTATCAGTTTTCACCCATCCATTGGCAAGTTTGAAAACTGTAGAATTTTACGTGTTTTTTTAACTATGGATTGTGACATCAAATTTTAAAAAAAATCACCAAAAATTCTTTAAATGTGTATAATATAAAAAATTGATTTATACAACAGAATATTTCTGATGACACGTTCCCTCTAACCAGACTATTTGAGTTTAATCTTGCCGCTTATAGGAACTTCATTGTTTATTTTTCATCACAACCAGTGAGACAATTACTGATGTAAGTAATGTAATTTTGGAATTATTGAAGAAGGCTTAAAATTGAACATAATAATACATCCCATTGTATTTGAATCTAGTGAATTTCCCATCTCATAATCTGTATTTTCCACATTCCTGTAATTTGAACATGAGGATATAGTTAGTTACTCCTCTATTATTTATGAAAATTGCTTGATAGATGGTTGGCGGTACCTTGTTGTGTTGTGCTTGAGTACAATATGCATAGTGGTGCCACAATGATATACTGTAGATGACATCAGTGGAATGGAGATAGGAATCAGATTAGTGTGAAGCTGACCTTAGTAGATTTAATATAACTAGCCCTCCATGTCCTCGGCCGGCTGCTCCCAGGCCCCATTATGCTGTTTTGTTTGCAAGTTACATTCAGTCTGTGATGTCCTATAAAGCTGCTTCTGCAGCCAATGACACAACTCCGCAATCATTGCTTAGCCCTGTCATTGGCTGCAGCAGCCTGTTTACAGAACTGCACAGGCTGAATGCAGCCTGCAAACATGTCGTCAGTGAGGAGACCAGAAGCTGCCTTTGGGGACAAGGATGGAGCAGGGAGAGGTGAGTATTAGTGCCTTTGTTATGTTTTACCATGGGGAAAATGTTTGTAAAAAGAATATTTAATCTCAGACAACTCATTTGGGCCTAAAATTTTCACTATTGGTCAGCGTCCTGTAGGGTGACCCCGGACACAGGGCATACATTGAGGAGCGGGGAGGGTAAGATGCTGGCTTTTAACGGCAGCACTTGCCACACTGTCTCCCGGAGGGCCTCGGCCAGGGCAACTCTGGGCCTCTTCCAGACACCACTAGGAGAGGGATGCCCAATAAACAGTAGAACAGGAGATAATGTTGTCACAGGTGATGCCACTGTTCCGTTACCCACCGGAATGGCCATCGGCGGTAAATAAAGGAACCGCAGACTGTGTAATGTACCTCAGTTCCCTGGGAATGGTCAGGGCCTGGCAAAACTTTACTTCAATATAACTCCAGCAGTACAAGGCAAAGTAGACAATATTCCAAGTGCAGGCATTTAGACAGACTGGATTATGAGTACCTCCACATGGCGATCCCAGACTTCAGGATGCTCTTGTGTGAACAACTGAAGATGCGTACCTCCACCCAGCGGTCCCAGACTTCAGGACATTTGGGCATGAACAATTGAAGAAAAGTACCTCCACCCGGCGGTCCCAGACTTTAGGACACTCAGGTGTGAACAAATGACAAAGTGTACCTCTGCACTGGACCTTGAAGAATAACACTCACGTTTCACTAACGCTCTCTCTCTTTGGGGCTCACTCCTCTCTCATGCTTGAACAGTCAATCCAGGGAACCTCTACTCCTCTTCCATCATTCACTGCAGGAGGGTTGAAGGTACCCTCATGCAGCCAGCACTCTTGATCAGGAACCCAGAAGGCATGGAACTTCTTTCCCGCTTAAGCACTCACATTTATAGCCTTACTCATGCCACATGACAGGACATAGATTGATACATTTTTAGACAGTCTCTAGGCTTTGCAAACACTTAACCTTTTACTTGCTGCAGCTGTGCAATACACAAAATAGGATGACAATACACTTTTGCACAGTGCATCTACATAAGACATGACATGTATGACATCATAGAGGGGGCCAGGATAGCATGTACTGGGCCACTACATTTGCAGTAACTGATATTGGCCCCTTTTTAGGTAACCTATTAATGTTGTTGCCTCCACATTATGACAAAATGAGCAAGTAATTTGCCTACAGGGTGGTCCAATATTAATGAAACACTGCCACTCTCAGATTTGCAACACCGTCACTCCTCCAGATTTGCAACATGCTACAACAGGATGGTGTTCCCAACCACCGTTTTCCATTTATTCAGGTGGCTCTATTTCTTTGGACCAACCTGTAGACTTATAAATTTGTAAATGGACACTAATCCGTGAGTTTCACATATGTTCTTCGTGCTTTAAGGTTTTCCGAAATATGTTTTGTTCCTTCCTTGTGCAACGGGTGGGTGAGACTGAATAGTTATAGGATTATATTTATGTGTTATGTTGCAGGGCTTGAGCAATCAGTCTATCTTGTGTGCAAAGTGTCTACTGTTCTGTCTGTTTTTTTGGTTTTGATCCATTCCTGTTGCTCCCAACTGTTACTGTCTTCTCTACTACCTGAGCTCAGTTTATTCTTTGACCATGTTTGCTCTGTCTGCCCTGAGCCATGGCCTGTTTCACTGTTATGCAAGAATTTCACCTGTCCTGATCTTGGCTCTGTTCCACAACTGTATTTCTATCTACAACTTCCAGTGCTTTATTACAGTCAAATTGACCAAGTTGTGAAGATCAAATCCCAATTAGTGGGGTTAAAGATTGAAAATCCGGTAACCCCATGTGAAGCCCCAGACCTAGCTCAAAGCCAAATCCGTTTTAAGGCATATTGGATCCACATCGGCTGCCCTGACAATGTGGAGTATTTGTAATAACCAAAATTTGTAAACTTAAAATAAAGAAACTAAAAAATTTTTTTCTGGGAATGAAAATGAGTTTTTCAACACTATCAGCTTAGCATTTTGGGTTCAGAGAAAATGAGCCCGGGCTAACATGAGCGTATGGTCACAGCATATTACGTGCACAGATTTTGCACGCCTAATACACTGTTCCAATCTCCCATGTTGCCGCTCACAGAAATTGAGTGAAATACGAGCACAAAAAATAGTAGCATGTTCTGTCTTGGTGGGTATTATGTGCACATACCCACAAATATACTGCATGCCATTGCGTACTTGCCTGAGTGTGAGCCTGGCCTTATAGGGAAATATGAGATGCTTAAATTCTATCCTTGTGAGGGATGTTGTTTTGCATAGATAAAAGGCCAAATAATACACGTGCACCTATTGTTACAAACACCAATAATACCAATAAAATATCACCCTACCGTAAACATAGTTTTCACATTCTAGTTCTGAACTATATACAGTACAGTTCTATCCAGTGGCTCACAGTTGGCATCTTCTGATTGCTATTCACTTTCGTCTACATCAGGCCCACGCACACTTCTCCCAGCCATGACTCATCTCTGCAGTTATTTGTCCAGACACCTTTGGCTCTTTTTCTTTGCAATTTACGTTTTTCAGATTCCCAACCTTTAGGGCAATTACACGAGTGTATAATGGATGCATTTATGGCTGTTGGTTTCCTGGCTCAAACTCAGAGCATCATGGAGATCTATGATGCTCTAAGGTCGGGTCAGTAAACCAGCGCTCATGTGAAATTAGCCTTACACTAACTGCCCATCTTGTGCCCCTTTTAACAATGCCTTTTCCAGCCCTGTCACTGTGCTACACGCCAGTGGCTGACACTAGACGACAACTTAGGAATGAGATGAAGTATATTACAGAAACTCAGGGTATCACTAATCTTTAGGAGGTTGATGAAAAGCAATTTAGGTTGACATTTTCTATGATGTTAGACACTAATTTTTTTCAAATTTAATCAAGTTAGAGCTTGTCTGTATCATTATAAAACTCCTAAAATATTATTCTACAAATTTGCACTGTTCTGGGTTGAGTTTATATTTTCTATATTCTACAGAATGAAACATTAAAGGCTCATAGAAGTTAAAGATCAAACATTGACTTGAAAATCAAATTTGTTCTTCATGCTTTGTCAAATAATGAATTGGCCTTCGCTCTCAATTTATTTCTAATTTACTTTGACAGGAGATGAGCACATTCACTTGGTGAATTTATATATATAAGAATGAGTTTAGATAACCTAACTCCCCGGTAGTAGGACTTCCTTTATAATTATCATTGCATCAAATGGCATGTACATTTACTAATGAGAAAAACAGATCCATGTCCTAAAGCTACATGATCGAGGTTGATAAGAGCCAGTGTTGTGTCAGATTGAGTTTGACTGCATTTTTTAAGGTCCATGAAATTGTAGGTTGACATTAAAAATGTTTTAAAGCTTCAGCACAGGGCTTTAGAGCTACAAACTACAAATCCTTTATAGAAATGACCTGCTGTAATATCTATTTATCAGTGAGAAGGGTCACATTTATGTTGGAAGTGGAACTCCTACAGACGGTTTGAACTCACAGAAGTGATTGTAATCTAGATACTATCACACATGTCTGACAAATTCTATATTGAAATAAAATGGAGATATAGAGTTACAGAAACCTACAGACGGTCTCACTGCAGATCATTTATCAATAAAAATCAGTAGCATGACCTACTTATTCCAGATATCTAAAAGTGAGGCTTGGCTACCAGATCTCCACTCATATGACTCATATGAGATGGCTAGATCATATATATTAGAAAAGCTGATCATCAATGTGTAGCATCCGAAGTGCTGGCCCACAGCCTAGCAGATGGTGAGGTAGATAAGGGCCTTATCACAGGGCTTTACCATCTCCTCCCATGGGGTTAGCTCGGGAACCGACCACGTTACTGACAGGGGTAGATCACAGTGGATGTAAACGGAGGTCATCTGTAATCTTCTTGTCACACGTGACGCCACCATTCCATCATCTGGGGGTAGCTCGGGACCCAACCATGTTTTAACAGGAGTAGATCACAGGGGATGTAACCGAAGGTTATCTATAGTATTCTTGTCACACATGACGCCACCATTCCATCTTCTGGGGGTAGCTCAGGACCTGACTACGTTACTGACAGGAGGAGATCACAGGGGATGTAACCAGAGGTTACCTGTAGTCTTCTTGTCACACATGACACCACCGTTCCATCCTCTTTGGTGAACTCCAACATCTCAAATAAAATAGTCCACACACAGGGAAAACGTTCTGGACAAACTGGGAACGATCGGTAATGTTTTTTTCCTCCAACTTTAGTATAAACTATACTAAACAGCAAACTGGTTCAAATACAACATTTGGAGGGTGGTGAGACAGGGAGGCTTCTTGGAGTAATGTAGGCAATCAACAGTCCCAGTTATCTGTACGATCCTGCTCTCAGTGACTCTCTCTCTCCAACTCTTTACGGTCATCACTGGATTGGCGCATTGCCAACGTGGTTACAATTTACAAAAAGGGATCAAAAAGTGAGCCTGGTACCTACAGGCCGGTAAGTCTCACTTTAGTAACTGGAAAAATATTCAAGGGGTTTC
This sequence comes from Eleutherodactylus coqui, assembly GCF_035609145.1. Taxonomy (NCBI): domain Eukaryota; kingdom Metazoa; phylum Chordata; class Amphibia; order Anura; family Eleutherodactylidae; genus Eleutherodactylus; species Eleutherodactylus coqui. The sequence goes on along the minus strand of NC_089843.1, from coordinate 165,336,983 downwards.
TGAGATATGCCATTGAAGAATACCTCAAGGAGAACAACGCAATAACCCCTCACCAGCATTGATTCATGAAGGTTCGATCGGCTCAGACCAATCTGATCAGCTTCTACGATGAAGTAAGCTCTAGGCTGGACCTGGGAGACTCTATTGATCTCATATATCTGGACTTCTTTAAAGCATTTGACACCGTGCCGCATAATGGGCTGATATATAAAATGAGACAGCTCGGACTCGGTGAAAACATGTGTAGCTGAGTCAAGAATTGGCTCAGAGATAGAAAGCAGAGAGTTGTAATAAATGGTTCGTACTCTGATTGGGCCACCATCACTAGCGGGGTGCCACAGGGTTCAGTATTGGGCCCCATTCTGTTCAATATATTTATCAAACACCTAATAGATGGGCTGCACAGTAAAATATCAATATTTGCAGATGACACAAAATTATACAATATAATCAATGCAATGGAGGAGAATGCATGGCTACAAACGGACCTAGATAAGCTGGGGGCTTGGGCAGAAAAATGGCAAATGAAGTTCAATGTTGATAAATGTAAGGTTATGCACATGGGCAGCAAAAACGGATGTCACCAATGTACACTTAATGGGGTATTGCTAGGGAAAAGGGATATGGAAAAAGACCTGGGGGTATTAGTGGATTGTAGATTAAACTGGAATAACCAATGCCAGACAGCTGCTGCAAAGCTAATAAAGTCTTGGGGTGCATTAAAAAAGGATAGGGGCGAGGGACGAGAACATTATTCTACCACTGTATAAGGCACTTGATAGGCCCCACATGGAATACTGCATACAGTTCTGGTCACCGGTGCTCAGGAAAGATGTTACAGTGCTGGAGGGGGTTCAAAGAAGAGCAACTAAACTAATACATGGAATGACGGGACTGGAATACCCAGAGAGGCTATCAGAATTGGGATTATTCACTCTGGAAAAAAGACGGCTAAGGGGTGATCAAATAACTATGTATAAATACATGAGGGGACGATACAAGGATCTCTCCCATGATCTGTTTATACCCAGGACTGCAATGGTAACAAGAGGGCATCCGCTACGTCTAGAAGAAAGCAGATTTAATCGCCAACACAGAAAAGGGTTCTTTACTGTAAGAGCAGTGAGACTGTGGAACTCTCTGCCTGAGAATGTGGTGATGGCAAAATCCATAGAGAAGTTTAAAAGGGGACTTGATGTCTTTCTAGAGCGGAAGGATATTACAGGATATAAATCTTAGGTCAATTCTTAATCTGGGTATACTGGCAGGTAGGAACTATAAGGCCTCATGTCCACGGGGAAAATATGATTTAAGATCCGCAGCGGATCTCCCGCACGCGGATCCGCATCCCATAGGGATGCATTGACCACCCGCGGGTAGATAAATACCCGCGGATCGTCAATAAAAGGGATTTAAAAAAAAATGGAGCATGAAAAAATCTGGACCATGCTCCATTTTCGTGCGGGTCTCCCGCGGAGTCGGCTCCCGCGGGCTTCTATTGAAGCCTATGGAAGCCGTCCGGATCCGCGGGAGACCTAAAATAGCAATTTAAAAGAATTTACTCACCCGCAGCGGACCGGGAAGGTCTTCTCTTCCTCACGGCCAGATCTTTCTTGCTTCGGCTCGGCGGATGTGCCCGGCGCATGCGCGCGGCACGTCGGCGACGTGCCGCCGGCGTGACGAATTCATCCGCCGGCCGAAGAAAGAAGATCCGGCCGTGACGCAGAGAAGAAACGGAGCGGATGGGAGGTGAGTTTATTCTCATTTATTCTTATTTTCAGCGCTCATGTCCGCGGGGCAGGAGGGACCCGCTACGGATTCTACATGTAGAATCCGTAGCGGGCCTGATTTTCCCCGTGGACATGAGGCCTTAGGGGTTGATCTAGGGATTAGTCTAATTGCCATTAGGGAGTCAAGAAGGAATTTTCCCCCAAATGCGCTAATTGCCTCCTGCGTCCTGTTTTTTTGCCTTCCTCTGGATCAGCAACATAGGAGGATAAACAGGCTGAACTAGATGGACATTGTCTTCATTCAGTCTTACATACTATGTTACTATGTTAAAGGGGTTGTCCCGCGAAAGCAAGTGGGTCTATACACTTCTGTATGGCCATATTAATGCACTTTGTAATGTACATTGTGCATTAATTATGAGCCATACAGAAGTTATCAAAAGTTATTCACTTACCTGTTCCGTTGCTGGCGTCCTCGTCTCCATGGTTGCCGTCTAATTTTCGCCGTCTAATGGCCAAATTAGACGCGCTTGCGCAGTCCGGGTCTTCTTATCTTCTCAATGGGGCTCCGTGTCGCTCCGCCCTGTCACGTGCCGATTCCAGCCAATCAGGAGGCTGGAATCGGCAATGGACCGCACAGAAGAGCTGCGGTCCACGGAGGGAGAAGATCCCGGCGGCCATCTTCACTGGAGCGCGGGGATTCAGGTAAGCGCTGTGCGGTGTTCTTTTTTAACCCCTGCATTGGGGGTTGTCTCGCGCCGAACGGGGGGGGGGGGGGGGGGGGGTTGAAAAAAAAAAAAACTCGTTTCGGCGCGGGACAACCCCTTTAAGATAAATAGAGTATGACTGAGGAGGGGGGAGCATGCTTCAATTTGTGACCCACACAGTCATGTCCGTGGTATCGCAAAGCTGGTTCCAGGCAGCCCATATTGCTATATGTTTATTGTACCTCATCTCGTCCCTTGCGCGTAACTCCTCCATGTATCGGATATTGTCGAGTGCCTCTAACCACTTTATCCTGGTAGGCAGAGCACTAGACTTCCATTTTCTCGGGATCACCTAACATACTGCCAAGATAAAGATATTCAGTAATGACTCTTTGGCCTAAGCCAATGAGCCTGGAAACATTGACAAAAGCGCTAGCTCCGGGGTCAGCCATAGTTTATCCCTGCACACAAGGGTGCATTCAGACTGAAAGATGATAGCTCAAAAATCACTCAAACAGGAGTTTGAGCGACAGTTTTGAGCGATCATGTTTGCATAACTCTTAAGTAACTAATCAGCTACTTAAAGAGTTAAATGCAGACGGAGCAGGACACCGCTGATAACTCAGAACAAAGCAGCTGTTTTGTATATCCAAATAGCTGCTTTGTTCTCACAGTTATCAGAAGTGTCCCTCTGAGTTGATAGCTCTGAGAATCAGCAGGAGTGCTGACAGCTGCCTTGTTCTTGGAGCATTCAGCTGGTATCCCGTTGGGAAGTCCCAGTGGGATACCAGCTGAAAGAATGCTATCAGCGCTGCTCGCTGAGAAAATCAGCTTGCAGCACTGATAACAGTCATCCTTGATTTTCAGCTTGCTAGAAATCAATGATGAACAAAAAGTGTACGAACAGTGCATAATGGCAGCGCATTTAGACACAACGATTATATTGCTCAAAAGATGTCTTTTGAGCGATAATTATTGTGTCTAGAATGGCCTTAAGGCTAGCCTCACACAAGCGTATTTGCGCTCCCAATACACAGAGAATAGAACCCATTGATGTCAATAGGTTCATTCACATGCGCATATTTTTCCTGCGCATTTTTGTAGCGCAAAAGTCCTCGTAGAAATTAGAGGGGGGGGAGGTGCACGTGATACGCTGCGTAATTCTGCTGGAAAAACAAGCCATCTGGAACTCAGGCTAATTATCCATTAACCCGTTCCCACTGCAGGGCGTAAGTTTATATCCTGGCAGCCTGGTACTTCCCGCAACAGGGCGTAAACTTACGTCCTGGGGATAGCGCGGGATGTGGCTGTCAGTCACAGCCGGCGTCCCGCTGTTAACCCCTTCCCTGCCGCGCTCTAAGTAGATCGCGGCAGGGAAAGAGTTCACAGAGGGAGCGGACTCCCTCTGTGTCTCCGGCCGACACTCGCGATATCATCGCGAGAGCCCGGCATGTCGCCATGGCAACAGGACGCCAGACACTGGCGTCCTGTTTGCCTATGCCTATGATCGCTGTATAAGTGATAAGGCATGGCAGAGCAGTAGCTCTGCCATGCCTTATGACAGCGATCATCAGGGCAGTGGTTAAAGTCCCTCAGAGGGACACAAACAGTGTAAAAAAAAACTAAGATTAAAAAAATGAATTAAAAAAAATGTAAAAAAAGAGTAAAAAAAACATTTTTTAATGCTTTTTCTCAGATTAGCAACGATGCGTACAATAAGATGCACATGCTTTTGAATGTGCACGGAAAAAAACGCTTTAAAAAACGCTAAAAAACTGAGGCAAAATGCTAATTTTTAGCATTTTGCCTCACTAAAAACGCAATGAAAGTGATCAAAAAAGCCATATGTACCCCAAAATGGTACCTGTAAAAACTGCAGCTCGTCTCGCAAAAAATAAGCCCTCATAGAGCTCCGTACATCAAAAAATAAAAAAGTTACAGGACTTTGAATGCAGCAATTTAGAATAGAAAAAGATTTCCAAAAAAATGGGTTTTTATTGCAGAAAAGTGGGAAAACCTAAAAAAAATGTAAGAATTTTGGTATCGTTGTAACCGTACCGGTCCGCAGAAAAAATGGAATGTCTCATTTATGCTGCATGATTAACGCTGTCAAAAAAAAAGAAATAAAAAAATCTATGGCAGAATTGATGCTTTTTCTCTCCCTGCTATCATAAAAAAAAAAAAAAGGTTTTACAATATAGTCAATGTATCTAAAAGTGGCACCGATAAAAACTACAGTTCGCCACGCAAAAAACAAGCCCTTATACGGCCGCGTCGACGGAAAAATCTAAAAGTTATGACTTTTGATAAATGGAGAAGAAAATCCGCCAAAAATTGTTGCGTCCTTAAGCCCAAAATAGGCCATGTCATGAAGGGGTTATAATAGGTGCGTCTTTGTTTGCTACGCACAAATGAACATCCTTTGCGGGTACAAAGAGTACAGTGAAATACGATGATGCGCATGCAAAAAATCATAGTTTGTTCCACAAAAACGCCACACTTACGCGTGTGCAAGTAGGAGTCACTATTTATGGGCAGGTGCTGTAGGCTTGCCTTACAGTCTAAAATTTGCCCACTGGCCCCTGGCTGGATTTTATTATTCGCTAGCCTGGAATGCTTGATTGTTCTGAACTGCTTTCCAGCTCTGCTTCATAGTTTCACACTAAACTGTACCTGTGTCGGTACTCTTTCTTGTGCCAGTTCCTGAACTCCTGTATTTAGTTTATTGCAAACTCAGCTTTGTGTTCATGAATAACTCACTCATCTCTGCTGAAATGCCTCTGTTCTCTGAACTTTTGTATGAACTTGGACTTGTTAATTAAAGACTGGATTTTCAGTTTTAGACTTCACATCTTTTCTGTTATTTGTCGTAATTCCTAGCAAGAGCAACCCGTGACTCCAATTTTCCGGCGTACGGTCTGGCTACGTAGCTGAGCTAGACCTTTGGCACGAATCTTGTCAAAATAGCTGCTATGATGCTCCCAACCCCCATTTTTTAATCCTTCCGATGGAGACTATTTATTAACTTTATTCTTCAACTCATTCCATTGCCAGTTGTGGATAAAACATACATACAAAAATTGCACTAGATGAGGCAAGCCTAAAGCCATCCACACGCGAGGTACATGTAGGCTTAGACTAGATTCACAGGGATGTATTTGTGCATGCAGTAGGCAGAGAATAGAACTTATTTATTTTAATGGGTTTGATTCACGTGTATATTTTTCCTGAGTTTTTCGGTTGTGTAAAAATAAGCTCAGAATGCTCTATAGAAGTCAATGGGGAGTGCGCAAATGCATGTGCAATACTCGTGTGATATGCTAAGTAATTCCGCTGGAAAAAGAACACCTCTGGAACTTAGAGAGACTAATTAGCCATTTAAATCAGTACATCTTTATTTGCCACAAGCAAATGAATATGCCTTGTGGGTGCAAAAAGAAAGAATGTTTATTTCAATAGCTAACAAAAATATAAGATGTTAATGTGAGCTTTTGGACTTTTCGGACTTACTCTGAGTCCTTCATTATGCTTTGATAAAGGACTCAGAGTAAGTCCGAAAGCTTGCATTTACATCAAGTATTTTTGTTAGCCATTAAAAGGTATCATATCTTCAAGATTACTTGTTTTTTCTTGCTGGGAATAATTACACTTTGCTCTATTGGTTAACACGGTTCCAAACGTTTTTCATTATTTCAATAGAGCATAGCAGATGAATTGCTGCAAGACTGCTCAAGAGATACTTACACCAGTGAAGCACAAACGATCAGGTGTGTTAAGGTGTTTTTCCACGGGATGACCTGTCAGGCACCACATATCCAACAGGTCGTCCCATTGATAATCGTTCCTGTGCTTTTACACAGGGAAGATTATCGCTAGTGAATGGAAGTGGAGCCATTGGGGATCGTTAAGTCCCACCCATCTCCATTGACAGTAAGCAGGCAGTCATTCATAAGTGAACAACTGCCTATTTACACCAGCCAACTCATTGTTCTGTATTCTGCATGCAGATACTGAACAATGTATGAGAAGGGAACAACTTTTTGTTCGTCGTTCAGTCAGTGTATGCATCTACACAGAAAGTTAATTGCTCAGATTCTCGCTGGATCAAAGGAATTAAAATGATTATTCAAGCTCTGGATTTTCACTGCGTAAACTCTGGACTTGACATCACTTCACAGGCAGAAGTACAAGAGGATGAGATACGGTGAGCGCGGGGGGACACTACGCAGGACCATGATGCCCAGTCCACTTCTCCAGAATCTGCTGATTCAAAAACTCACGGACATCACATCCATAATGTCAGGGGGCACCATATTGCTGGAAGAACACTGGGAATGTGCCATCTTCGTTGCACAGTGACAGGAACACCTCGTCGCATAACAGTTGCAGATCATACGGGGCAGCAGTAAGGTTACCATCGATGAAGAGTGGGCCCACTATCTTTGTACCCCACATATCGCATCACACCATGCCTTTCAGTGTGCCAACCATGTTGGAAGGATCTGTCCAGTGTGGATTTGTGTTGGACCAGTAGTAAAGGTTTTGCTTGTTCACCTCCGTATTCATATAGACGTTTGCTTCATCAGTGAACAGTACTGTCTCTGTGAAATATGGGTCTTGTTGCAATTGCTGTGACATGCATTTCGCAAATTCAACATGGCAATTGGGATTGTCCTCATTTAGATGATACAGCAACTAGATTTTGTACAGGTGTAATTAGTGCATAGCTATTATCTCCCTGATGGTGGTTCAACTCACCCTGCTCTCTTGTGACAAACACCGGGTGCTACTGTTTGGGTTCTTGCAGAAGGACCTCAGGATGGCCATTGTTGTTGCTTCGCCTATGTCAGTTTTGTTATGTCCAGTTTTTGGCAAATCCAACACAATAGCTGTTCGGCGAAATTCGGCAAACAATTTGCTAACTGTGCCATGGCAGATGGGTGGTCTGTTAGTTTGCTGACTGTTAACCCCTTAACGACTGCCCCATCGGGAAACTACGTCCTCAGAAAGTGGGCTTTAATCCTAGAGGACGTAGTTTTATGCATCCTCTTTGGATTGATGCCCACTTGCCTGAGGACGTGACAGCTTCATGCTGTCGGTGCCCGCAGGTAGCCAACAGCATGCAGCTGTCATCCCAGGATGCGGGCAGTCCCCCCTGGCATTGCGATCGGCGCTATCCAATGCACAGCGCCGATCGCAAAAAAGTAAATAAAACAGTGAAGAAAAGTAAAGATTCAGTTGCCCTGATGGATCGGATCCATCAGAGCAGCTGAAAATACTCACGCGGCTTGTCCCCGGTGTTCCCCAGAGATCGGGTCCTCCCGGACCCGCCGGCGGTCTTCTGCGCATGCGCAGAAGCTCGGGAGCCCCCGGCAAATTTTAAATCTCCTGGCTCCCGGCTCCTGAAGGTAGCCGGGAACCAGGAGGTGTTACCGGGGACCGCTATATGCATTGGATAGCGGCGATCGCGAAAAAGTTAAAAAAAGTTTTAAAAAAAGTCAGTTTCACCTCCCCTCATGGATCGGATCCATGAGGGGAGGTGAAAATACTTACCTAAGTCCTCCCCGATGTCCCGGGACCCGAATCCCCGTCTGCGCATGCGCGCCCGATGATTGACATCGGGCTCGTGCGCAGACGGGCTCGAGCCCCGGGAAATTTAAAATCCCTCTGCTCTTGGCTGCCATGTGTAGCCCGGAGCAGAGAGATTATACCGGGGACATGATCACTGTCATCCAATGGATGACAGTGATCATGTAAAGTTAAAAAAAAACTGTAAAAAGGGAAAAAAAAGTGTAAAAGTAAAAAAAAAAAGTTTAAAAAACGTTTTAAAAAAGTTAAAAAAGCTTGCGTTTCATCTCCCCCCACGGATCATATCCATGAGGTAGGATGAAATGACATACCTAAGGCCCGCGGATTTATCCGCGGACCTTACCCCAGCTTCTGCGCCCGCGCCCGTCGCCAAAATGGCGGATGCATGCGCAAAAGCCGTGGATTGCCAGGATAATTTAAAATCTCCCTACTCCTGGCTACAAAACTTAGCCGAGAGCCTGAAGATTTCACGGGGGGCCGCGGTGAGCGGTTCCTTGTCACGTGTTCGCCGTTATCCAATGGATAATGGCGAACACGTAAAAGTAAAAAATAGGTGAAGCTTCATCGCCCCTCACCGATGCGATCGGTGAGAGGAGATGAAACTTTTTACCGGAGGCCTCCGTATTTGCACCCCGATGCGATCTTCTCCCGTGAACTTTCCCGGATCCTGGGCATGCGACCGCCGGCAAAACACCAGACACATGCGCAGGAGTCGGGGAGCACAGGAAACGTAAAATCGCCTTGCTCTCAGCGACCAATGGTAATTTTTTTCCTACTGCTTTGCTTAGATTTATTCAAAAATTGTAGGGTAAAAATACACAGTACACCACTAGATGAATTCGTTAAGGGGTCTAGTTGTCAAAATGGGGTCATTTGCGGGGGTTCTCTGTCGTTTTGGCCGCTCACGGGCTCTACAAGTGGGCAATGGGGCCTAAATCACTTTCATGCTAAATTTCTGTTCTGAAAGCCACCGACTACTTCTTTCATTTTGCGCCCCGTTGTGCATCCAGACAAAAGATTAGGGCCACGATGGGTATGTCTCTGAACACGGGACAAACAGGGGTATCCATTTTGGGGTGCAAGTCTTCATTCATGTGTGTGCTGTACAAAAAAAGCAGTTTTTAAAACGACAGAATTGCCAAAAAAACGAAAATCACATTTTTTTCCTTTTGCTTTGCTTGAATTCATTCAAAAACTGTGGTGTCAAAATTGGCAGTACACCCCTAGATAAAATCATTAAGGGGTCTAGTTTTCAAAATGGGGTCACTTGTGGGGGTTCTCTTTGGTTTTGGCTGCTCAAGAGCTCTACAAAAGTGCTATGGGCCTAAAACGCCTTCAAGCAAAATTTATGTTCTGAAAGACACCGACTACTCCTTTCATTTTGGGTCCTGTTGTGCATCCAGACATAAGATTAGGGCCACAATGGGTATGTTTCTAAACACGGGAGAAAAGGGGGTATCCATTTTGGGGTGTAAATCCTCATTTTCATGGGCACTATAGGAAAAAATATGTCTTTAAAATGACATATTTGCAAAAATATGAAATTTTATTTTTTCTCCTCTAAATTGAATTAATTCCTGAAAAAAACTGGTAGGGTCAAAATACTCATGACACCCCTCAGTGAATACATTAAGAGGTGTAGTTTTTAAAATGGGGTCATTTGGGGGGATATCTATTATTCTGACACTCATGAGCCTTTGCAAACTTGGCTTGGTGCAGGAAAGCAAAGTGTTCCTCAAAATGCTGAAAAGCAATGTTAAATTTGTACGCCCTATAAATGGTTAAAAAAAACACAAAAGTTTTTCAAGTGTGCATTCAGAATAAAGTAAACAGATGGAAATATATATCTTATCAAAAATTTGTACAGTATGTTTGGACATATTTGAGATATTACAGTTGAAAATGTGAAAAAATTATAATTTTTTCAAAATTTTTCCAATATTGGTACTTTTAATAAATATACACAAATTATATCGGTCTGTTTTTACAACCAAAATGAAGTACAACATGTGGCGAAAAAACAATGTCAGAATCACTTGCATATGTAAAGCCTTTACGGAGTTATGCTACGTTGAACGACGCATGTCAGATTTCCAAAATTTGGCTCCGTCACTAAGGCGCAAACAGGCTTCGTCACTAAGGGGTTAAAATCCACTGCAATGTACTGCCTTCCTCAGAAATCAGCATAATCTGCACCCTCCCTTTGCGTGTTAATCTCGCAGTCATATCTGTGTCTATAACAAAGAGAAAATTGATGTAGTGGCCCAGAATGCATATTCCTGGCCCCCTCTATAAATGTCATACAAGTAATGTCTTTTGTAGGTGGTCTGTGCAAAGTTGTCTAGTCATTTTGTTATGTGTATTGCACAACTGCAGCAAGTGAGAGGTTAATGTTTGCATGAGACTGGGAGATGCCTGCAAATGCATTAATTTATGTCCTCTCATGTGGTATGTGAGAGATGATAAGTATGAGTGTCTGAGAGCGAGAAGAGAGTTCTGTTCTTCTGGTTCTATTCTTCTGGGTTGCTGACAGAGAGTGCCAGCCACATGGGGGTACCTTCAACCCTCATGTGGGGAAGAATGGAAGAAAAAGAGAGGTTTTCTGAGTACCCCAATACCAGGAGCCAACAGTGAGTGAGGACAAGTAGGAGAGAAAATGAGAGTGACCACCATGCAGAGATACTGTTCTGTGAGAGTGTCTGTGGAGTGACCCTACCCCTATCCTCCTCTGGAGAGTTCCCCTTCAAGGAGCAGTTACTAGCAGATAACTGTGACTGCAGGACCGGTTTCATCCTGCGTTTCCTCCCTGTCCTCTAATCTTCTGTATACCTGCACCAGTGTATTCTTGAGAGTTTCCTGATAAAGTTCCAAGTAAAGTTTTGCCAGACTCTGACCATTCCAAGAGACCTGAGGTACGTTACACAGTCTGCGGCTCCTTTATTTACCACCGAGGGTCATTCCGGTGGGTAATGGAACGGTGGCGTCACCCGTGATAATGTTATGTCCTGTTATGTTTATTGGCCATCCCTCTCCTAGGGGTGTCCGGAAGAGGCTCAGCGCTGCTCTGGCCGAGGCTGCATGTTTCCCTCCGGGAGGGAGCCTGGTAAGTGCCACCATGACAAGTGACCACTTTACCCTCCCAGCTCCTCTACGTATGCCCTGTGTCTGGAGTCACCCTACGGGACGCTGCAACAACTCTGGCAGACATAAAGACATGTCACAGATTTGTATTCCTCATCAAATTCTCTATCAGATGCATGTCACATATACCCCTTACCATTTGAAAATATCAACTTGGTTCTTAGATTGCAGCTTTCAAAGTGGCCCCTGTATTGAACACCACCCTTCACAGATTTGCCCCTTTCTCTTAGCAAAATTCAATGCACAGGATGGCGTTCCCAACCATTGTTTTCCATTTATGCCACTGTCTCTATATCTTTGGACCACCCTGTCTTAGACTTAAAGGGACTATATCACCCACACTTTTTATGTGAATTAAAACCAGATAGTGAAACATTTTTCATTTTTCCAATCTGTTTTATTTTCTGATTGTAGATTTTTTTTATTCTGTTGTCTGTATACAACTATGGGGTGGCCATCTTTCTGGAGCTACATTTAACAGCATTTAGAGCTTTAGATTAATTCTCTTTGCAAACCAACTAGTGTCTCCTTTTAGCATCTCATTGCCCTTTTAGATCAATTCCCTTTTACGAATTGAGATATGAATGTTCTAGGTGTGCAGCCAGCATCACTAGTACAGCAGATTCTCAGGCTAACGTATCAGTTGTTATTTCTTTTAAGTTTAGTGAGAAAATGTATTGTTTGTCTGTTTTTCAATCAAATGTCTGATTCTCATTACTACAATTGCTATCTGTGAGACAATACTTGTATACAGTGTAAGCAAGCGGGGTGCACTTGCCTGCGGATCGACAACTCTCAGACTGGAATGGGCACCGACCACGTAGAAGAACTCTCTGGAGACGCGGACTTCCTTTTAAACCTGGCTCCTGCCAGTCTTTATTCACAGTACAAGCAAAGTAAACAGAGTCCATATAACGTTCAACAAAACATAAAAGTCCACATACACACCCCACCTGGGTGTCAAGGTTAGGGAGGTCACCCCTGTCAGACTCTGGCCTTTCCTAGGCCACTGGCCTGCAGCAGCTTAGCTCTGCTGCACAGGTCCTCTCTGGCTCTCTCAGCCAACATTTCCCTGGGTGTAGCAGGAATGTACCATTATATCCAACTTCCTGACCACATCTATGGGCGTTTTCCCTTTTCTCATGCACCAGAATGCCTGTGTGTTGCCCCCTACAGGCCATTCTCTGTAGTGCACCTCTACATACCCCCCCTTCCTTTGATAAGGGCCGTAGGCCGTATCACACTTTTCTCTTTTGGCCCTCCAGGGTCAAAACTCTAGGCTCGGGGGTCTCTTTCTATTTTTACTTGTCTGACAAGTTCTCTCTTCTTGTCTTCACTCGGCTCATCACATCCCTGCTGATCTCTCTCAGACTGTGCCCTCCCAGCTTGTAGGTTGACTTCCAAGTGCAACTTTGTATCCTCTGTGGCTTGTAACTTATCTTAAAGTTCCTCTAACTGAATCTTGCTTTCTTCTACTTCTTTTGACTTTTCTAGTTCATGTTCACCCTTTTCACCATCATCCTTGGAGCTAACTAAGTCCTCCATTTCAGTGCACACCGGCTTGTTAAGACTGTCAAACTGAGCCTCCATTTTGAAGGTTCCTTCTAGCTTACAAACCTTGTCTCTATATTCTTCCAGTTCCCCTTGTAGCTAATGCTCCAGCATGGCCTTGCTATGGATTACAGTCTCTAATTCATTTTTCAATCCATTCAGCTTTATAATTATCTTTTCCTCACTTTGTAACCATTCTATTTCTTCTCTTAGTATAGTGTTATTGGTTAGACCCATTAGCATTCTTCGAAGTTCCTTTACCTCTGAATCTAACTTTTGCTTGGTAGTATTCAGTTCATTGATGAGTTGGTCCTTGGAGCCAGCATCCCTGTGATAGGCTTCTACCACCTGGACAACCTGTTTTTTCAGTTTCTGGGTTTGCTTTTGAGGTCATTATACTCTTGCTGCAGTTCTTCCAAGATTTCTGCTGCCACTTCTGAGATCTTCTCAGCTTCAGTAGCCTCACTTTCTGCCTTCTCCTTGGCCTCTTGTACTTCAGAGGTCTGTTCAGTCTGCATCTTTTGCTCAGCTCTCACCTTAATGACTTTTCTTTTGTTTACAGAAGTGATTTATTTCCTCCAGACCGTCCAAGTCTTTACAAACTGTTCACCTGGAGTGCCTAGGTCACCTTCCCCTAAGTGGTATGCTTCACCACTTGTGTCTTATTTTTACAATTCTTCATTCCTGCTACCGGTTGTTGGACCACGCCCTTGCGTTTTCTTTGTACCAGAATTCGCTTTCCCGCATCATTATCGGGAATCTTCCACAAGCCCTTCTTCTCTTTTACTTGCTGTCTGAACTGGCTCCTAGACCACACTAGTCTCTGAACCCTCTTTTCAGCAACATGACACTGTGCTGCCCAGCGTTTCATCTTCACGCTTGAATTCTTGGTGAACTTTTGAAACAGCCCCTTTTCCTCTGACATCATTTTCAGGGTGCGTGTCAAAGTTAACCTTTCAGTCTTTTTCATACAGACCCTTTCTTTAGCACGCTCACATTCAGTGACATATCTTGCAGACCTGATTTTCTCCTCTGTAAGCTGCTGTTCACATATTTTCTGCATCTTTCTTAGTTTGGACAATAGCGCCTTTTGGAGACCAAGCTCCACAGAAACATCTTCTATCTCTTGCTGAAGACTTACTTTAACCTTCTCAAGCTTATCACAGGCAGCTGTCTTCTCTTCATACTGCTGCCTTGTAGCTTCTACTCCTCTTGTATTTCTCTTTTCTGCTCTTCCACAGAATCCAAGCACACAGCACTCTTCTCTAGTCTATCTTCTAGGTCAGACACCTCAGCCTGAAGTGTTGCAACCTGCTCTGACAGGTTTCTCTTAGCTTCTGCATCTTCCTCTACCTGCTTGAGGAACACATCTCTCTCATCTTGCATTGTCTTCAGGTGTGCACTGAGACCAATCCTCTGCTGCGTCTTTTACTGTAGCAACTTCTGGGACTCTTCACTCTGAGCTTCCAGCTCCACCTGCAGCCTGCTCACCTGCTCAGACAACGCTGTCTGCACACTGTCACCTTCAGTTATTTTTATTTGTAGCTCTTGAAGCTGCATCTCTACTGTATTTCTCTTGCATTCAGACTCCTGTTAACCCTGCAAAAGGACCGTCAGCTTATGGGTAAGCTCAGTACACTTGCTTTCCACAGCCTGTTTGACCTCTTGCAAGGTTTCATTCATCTTTTCAGCTTGCTCTAACCGTTGGGACTGTTCCTTCATAGTTAGCGCATGGGTCTGAACAAGGTCCTGGATCTGAGCTTCATATTCTTCAGCTTCCTCATCCAGGATCATCTGTAGCTGGGACAGCAGTCTCCCATGCAGTGCTTCCTGGTTTTCTTTGTAATCTAGTAAGTCTTTCAGGATCTCTGCTTGCTTCTCTGCCTGACTGCAAGCAGCTTTCTCTAGTTCCAGCTCTTCCTTAAGTTGACTTATTTGGCACTCCAAGTCACCATTTTTCTTTGCTAACTGCATTTTTAACTCTGCAACTTGATTCTGAAAACCTGTAGTTTGATTACATGCATCTGTAGAAGCTCTTTCTAACTTGCAACAGGTCTCCAACTCTTGGGTTTTCATTTGCAGTTTCTTACAGTCCTGTTCATACTGCACAGATTGTGCCTTCAGACATACTCTGCGATCAGCCTAATCTCTGGCTACATCTCTGAGGTCTTGTATCTCTTCATGGGCTCACATTGGTGCACATCTCTCCTGAATTTTAAACAAGCGTTCTCTTGCTGTCTCACCCTGGACCTCAGGATCTGCACTGACAACCTCACTTGTCCCACTAGCAGCAGCCTTTTTTCTTCTTTTTTCTCTTTTCACATTTAGTACGATCTATCTTTTCTCTCTCTAAAGGCATAGTACTACTCACTCCAGCATTTCTAGTCCTACACACTCTATCCTCATTATTACTTCCCTTTTTCACTAGAGGTATACTTGCCCTGACTCCCACATCGGCATTGGCTGCACTCCTCATTGCAACCTGTTCACACCCTGACTTCATTTGCGGAACATTACTACACATATATACAGAAAACAACCCACAATACCCCCACCCCCATTTCAAGGTTAGTGGAATTTTTCTGCAACACATTATCCACAATACAGCTTATGGACTTCTTTTCACCCAATGTACATACTGCCGTTTTCCCGGCCCCCTCCTGCAAGGAAAACATTCTGTTATGCAGCATGTTAACCACATTGTCATCAATTTGTTCACCGTCAAGTCCATATCGCACAGTCTTTTTAGTGGTCTCACCACTCCATGGATTGTTATGACAGTCCTTTGTTGGGGACACCTACTGTTGTGCCCTCAAAGTGCTGTAGTCAGCCTCCAATACAGACCAGTGGGGTTTTACTGGCCACTTTGCCACTGGACACCCGTACATACAGAAGTCTATTTGTAGACACCTCCAGCATGGCTCTTTTTGGTTGCCTCCTGCAACGGCTGCCATCTTGACTGCACAGTCCACAATGAATAAATAAAGCAAAAAGTTCACCAACTTGCATCGAAGATGTCCTCAGTCTGGTTCGTTGTTACTCCCACATCAACTACAATTTTTCGGCCCCCTGGCCCTTTACATGCTTCTCCAGCAGCAACTGTACACTCAGCCTCCTGGCCGTTTAGACTGCCTCCATCAGACGTTTATATAAGAAAGAGATCCGGCAGCACTTCAGGATGCAATGAAAAATCCAATGGTTGTTTATTTACCCATCACCCACAGACAGCGACGTTTCGGCTTGAATAAGCCTTCTTCAAGCCTTCTGAAGAAGGCTTATTCAAGCCGAAACGTCGCTGTCTGTGGGTGATGGGTAAATAAACAACCATTGGATTTTTCATTGCATCCTGAAGTGCTCCCGGATCTCTTTCTTATATGGACTTTTGATTTGGAGGTATTGGTTTGGATCTCCTTACTAGCGATTGCACATAGGTCTAACCCCTATTGGGATGTCTTTTTTGTGCTGCTGATTCAACTTCTTTGATAAAATTGTGACTTCTCCATCAGACGTTTGTCACCCCTAAGGCAACTGCAAATTCAGCCTCCTGGCTCTTTAAATGCCGCTTTGTGCGCCACTCCACTTGTGCCAGCGCATCCACCACCATATGTAAGCAAGCGGGGTGCACTTGCCTGCAGATCACCAACTCTCAGACTGGAATGGGCACCGAGCACGTAGAAGAACTCTCTGGAGACGCAGATTTCCTTTTAAACCTGGCTCCTGCCAGTCTTTATTCACAGTACAACTAAAGTAAACAGAGTCCATATAACGTTCTTCAACAAAACATAAAAGTCCACATACACACCCCACCTGGGTGTCAAGGTTAGGGTGGTCACCCCTGTCAGACTCTGGCCTTTCCTAGGCCACTGGCCTGCAGCAGCTTAGCTCTGCTGCACAGGTCCTCTCTGGCTCTCTCAGCCAACATCTCCCTGGGTGTAGAAGGAATGTACCATTATATCCAACTTCCTGACTACACCTATGGGCGTTTTCCCTTTTCTCATGCACCAAAATGCTTGTCTGTTGCCCCCTACAGGCCATTCTCTGTAGTGCACCTCTACAACAGCTTTTGCATAAAGCCACTCCCTTTCTTTCTCCATAAAGGTCTATGTTTTTAGAATAAACTTAGAATTCTTTGGAATACAACCTGTGTGGTGTGTCACATTTACTTCTCCAGGCCTGCTATACATTTGCCATTAATTTGGAACCCTAGCAACATATTATAGGGGTTCCTGGAATATCCCTAACAGCTTTACAGCAGCTTCATGTATCATTCACACAAAGGAAAGGAAGGGACCTATTGACTTGTATGGGAGACTGTTCTAGGCATGCTCTGTGACCTATGCAGAGGTCATTTTGCAGGAAGGAGGAGTAGATAGAATTTAGACCTCATTTGAATGGTGGCTCCTGTGTTATTTACATATAGGTGTTACCTTTCAGTATAATCCTACCTGTGATGCTAGTGAGATAACTGCTGCAAAGCTTTCCCTACAGAACAGGAAGTGACAGACTCATAATAGACTCTGTGGTAAGTGGGAAAAATGCAGAATTTTAGGAGTTTTTTCTTTTAAAATACAAATTAAGACTAAAAGTAAAAAAAGAAAATCACCAAAACTTAAAAAATATGTCTAACACAAAAATGTGATTTATATAACAGGTTATTTTCTGATAGCATATTCCCTTTAAAGGGGTTGTCTGAGAAAATATTTTTTACAACTAGGTGCCCCACGGCATAGCTCAACTCTTCCTGCTCTCCACGTGTCTCTCAAAGGTAGCGTTAGTACTCCTCGCTGACGTTATGTGTTGCAGGCTGTATTCAGCCTGTGCAGCCCCATAAACAGGCTGCTGCAGACAATGACAAAGCTCAGCGACGATCGCTGAGCTCTATCATTGGCTGCAGCAGCAGGTTTATGGGACGTCACAGGCTGCTCCAGCCTAAAAACAAAATAGCACAGTGGAGAGCCACAGTGGGCGGAGGACATGCGGGGAGTGAGGAGAGGTGAGTGTCAGTACCTTTTATTATGTTGTGTCATGAAGGACCAGTTTGTATGCCTCAGACAACCCCTTTAATACTAGGGAATTTCAATTCTCTGAAGGCAAATCAAAAATCCACTAGGACTATACAATTATTAACAAGGTTTTCCTGTTACATATTACTATAGATATTAAAAATTAAATGAGCTAAGCAGCCTGAGCACAAAGCTTATACAGGACATGAAAGGATTTGTGCTATTCATGTATTTAGCTCACAGAGGATTACCTGGTTACACTGTAGTAAACTCTCAGCTCTGAGACGCATTAATATTTTTATTGCAAATGCCTTTGTATTGTGTGGCCTAAAACTAAATCCAAGAATTCAATTGCTGTTCCTGAGATTATCATTGGGAAAAAAGTCCCCATAGGTTCTCAATTGAATGTTTGGTGAAACTTGTATATACTCTAATTCTGTACATATTGAAATCATAATTAAGCCTTTATTCACACCAGCATTTTTGCACCGCTAATTTTGCCGCAATTAAAAATCGAGACCATTTGAAGCATTAGTTTTGAATGTATTCATACAGATGAGCGATTCTTAGCCGCATAAAACATGTTGCGCCAGGAATAACAGGACATCGGTGACTGAAAACAGCGACTGATTCTATACGCAGTCAGAAAAGATAGGTCTTGCTCTATCTTTTTGCCAATATTCGCTGAAATCTCCCATAGACTGCTATGGGAGCTGAAAAATAGTTTAGTTGCGGCCGACGCTGGGAAAGGAAGACAGCCATCTCTTTTTATCTATTAGAAGACATTCCGAGGATTTCTGCTGACCGAGGGATTTCCACACTGTGTATATTTTCGCTGATACACTGCATCCGCCTGTGTGAATGAATGAGAAAACGCAGCTAAAGCTTGGGATTTGATTCATTCATACGATTTGCGGCTGCAATGTGGCAAACGTAAAAACACATCGCTCGTTTGAAGGAGGCCTAATACTGCTGATTCGAGCAATATAAATTGCAAATTTGGTAAAATAGTAATAATATAGCACAGTTGCCCATAATCACATTGGCTTAGGGCCCTTCAACATGGAGTGATTATCGTTCAGTTTATTGCTGGCCCAGCAGGCACTACAGGACACTAGCAGCACACTTGTCCTGTCTCACATGTCTGTATGCCGTTCCTGGATTAACTTGCCATCTGTGGGAGAGACCCTGTGTCTCCCCTTCTGCTCTAAGATAGAACTCATCACTGACGTCAGCTGGTCTCATTGGCTGACAGTCAGGTTTAATCTCACTGGTGCAGAACCCTAAGGGTAGAAAACAAACATACAAGTCCCTATGCAAGTGGGCGGGTAGAGAGAAAGATGATAAAAGGAAGTGACGCAGTTAGCAGACTCAGTCAGAAGAGAGTAAGGAGGAGGTTGCAGTCCTGTAGTCGGCGAGGATGAGTATTCAGCAAGTATTCCCAGCCAAGGTAGAGTGTAGTGGACAACCCGCTTCCTTGCTATTCTACAGCATCTTCATCTAACAGTGAGTTATAGCTATCCGGTGAAACCAAAGCCAGGATCAGCACATAGTCACTAGTCTCTCTGCCTCACCAATAGACCTTCTGTTAAAGCAAACTAAAAATCTGTTCAGCAAACTTCACTAGTGGGGAAAATTGTCTAGTAAATCAGTCTTCAGCTAGATAATAGAGCGTTGAAAACCAGCAAATCATTAAATCAATCTTACTGTATCTTGCCTGTATTATATCGCATCCCTGTTCACCTGAGATAAAGCCCTCCACAGAAAGTTGTACAGTTAACCAGCAGGACTGAAGGAATCTCCTGTCGTGGCTATCACAGTCACAGCAGAAGATAGTAATTTTTTGGGATGGAGGGCTTGAAATATAAGCCCTACTTCAAAAATAGTCCATGTAGAAAAAATAAAATTAAAAATAATAATACATCACCTTAAAGCGCTGTCATCTCCGACACGTCTTCTAGCAGGTCCTCGACACTCTTCTTCTGCTTCTCTTCTGGCCGGGGATTGAAAAGTCCCCGTCTCCTGAATCACTACCTCTGATTGGCTAAGCACTGTGACCAATCAGAGGCAGCACTTTCAGTAGACGGGGATTTTCAATCCCTGGCCAGAAGAAGAGTGCAGGGGACCTATCAGAAGACGCACCGGAGATGACAGCGCTTTTAAAGTGATTTATTATTATTTTTTATTTTATTTTTTCTACAGTTATGGACTATTTCGTGGTAGGGCTTATATTCCAACCTTATATTGTCACAGTGGCAGGGGAATCTTGCGATCCTCTCCCATTGACTTCAATTGGGCCGGTGCATTTCCTCGTCAGTGTGAAGGCACCCTTAAAAATCAAATGGTGATCGGCCTATGTAAACAAGCAATCTATGAGCAACTGCCTGTTTACTA
This sequence comes from Eleutherodactylus coqui, assembly GCF_035609145.1. NCBI lineage: Eukaryota > Metazoa > Chordata > Amphibia > Anura > Eleutherodactylidae > Eleutherodactylus > Eleutherodactylus coqui. The sequence goes on along the minus strand of NC_089843.1, from coordinate 165,316,868 downwards.
TGAATGGATGCCGGCTGCTGGTTCAATCTCCAGCCCGCTCCGCCTTTATTAGCATGGAAGTTATAATTGTTGGGACAACTGTCAGGTGCTTAGCAATTGTTCTGACCCATATAATAAAGTTATCATGTCATTTTTGTTGCAGCTTGTGCGCCGTAGAAACAAGACGCTCTGAAAGATGGCAGAATGTCGTTTTTTTTTTTCATTTTACTCCACTTAGAATTTTTTAAAAGTTCTTCAGTACATTATATGGTACATTAAAAAGCACCATTGAAAAATACAACTCGTTCTGCAAAAAACAAGCCTTCATACAGCGACGTCAATGGATAAATAAAGGAGTTACGATTTTTTTAAGGGGGAGGGATGGAAAATGGGGGAAAAAAGGGGCTGCGTCATGAAGGGGTTAAAGGGGTTTTCCAGTGAAATTCTATTGATGTCCTGTCATCAGGATAGATAGCGGATAGATCATCAGGATAGGTCATCAATATTTGATTGGCCGGGGTCCACTGCTCGAGACCCTGACCGATCAACTGAGTGGGGACATGCCACATAACTCCCAACCAAGGGTACTGTAGTGGCCGCCACTTGTAACTGCAGGCACAGCTCTCATTTAAATCAATGAAAGCTGTGCCTGCAGTTACAAGCGCCGGCCACTACAAAACTATTGGCTGGGTGTTATGTCCCATTAAGACAGGACGACAGTCAACAACTGCTTGGGCGCTGACGTCACTGCTAAGGTTGTTAGTGCTTATGTAGAGTGTTTAGACAGGTGGAGTTTACCGCCGGATCGCTGTGTTTTCGCTGGTTTCTTGTTCAGGGTTTCATATTCTATGTGACGTGCTGAGTGGGGAGCAGAGGCGTAACTATAGAGGATGCAGGGGATGCGGTTGCACCCGGGCCCAGGAGCCTTAGGGGGGCCATAAGGCCTCTCTTCTCCATATAGGGAACCCAATACTATGAGTAAAGCATTATACTTGGAGGCCCTGTTACAAGTTTTGCATCGGGGCCCGGGAGCTTCAAGTTACGCTCTGCACTACGCATACACACCGGCTTGCTGGCCGAGACACTCACGGCAGATCCGAACAGGTGTATGGGTCTCTGGCTGGGCACCGGGTCTGATTTTGCAGTCGGAATCCAACTCAGCCGTGGAAAAAAATTAAACTAGTACAGCAAAAAAAAAAAAAAAAACATAGAAATTTGCTATCATAGTTACTCTACTGATCCATCGAATAAAGTTATCATGCTATTTTTGTTGCAGTTTGTGCGCCGTAAAAAGGAGACACAAGCAAAGACGGTAGAATTTAGGTTTTTTTTCCATTTTACTCCACTTAAAAATTTATTTACTTTTTTCAGTACATTATATGATACATTAAATAGTACCGTTGAAAAAATACAACTCCTCCCGAATAAAACGAGCCCTCATACAGCTACATCGATGGTTAATAAATAAAAGAGTTATGATTTTTTAAAAAGAGGGTCGGAAAAGACTAAAATCCGGTAAAAAAAGAGTCCTTATGGGGTTAAATGCATCCTCACACCTGACCCTTTGTTTTGCTTGTAAGAGATTGGAAAGAGAAGTAATTATATGTTAGAGCTTTATACACTACAAAAGAAAATGGGTTTTATTGTTTTGGAAATCAGAGTCTTCATTAATATAATAGTCTACTAAGTCGAGAGAAATCTACAAGACTTAAGACAAACATCTGTTCATGTTAATTCATTAAGTTTATTGTTTAGTTGACCAGAATCCCGAAGGCTGTGGTCTCCAACTAAATAAAGTGAAAAGATGGTCCATCATTGTATGACTAATACTAATAGTTTTAAAAAGCCTGCTGTTTGGCGAGTACCTCTCCTACTGTATAAAGTGAACAAGTGTAGCATATTACACTGCAAGCTACAATTTAATTGACTCAACTTTAAGTAGTCTATGTAAAGATAACACTGACCTACGTGAAGACAAAGTTGAGCAAACCGTGTGACGTGCTGTTACAATTGTACTTCTGTATTGCTGCTATTACAAGATAAGGGTGAGCAGTCCTTGATGAGGTGGTATCAAGGACTTTGGCTAAACAAAGGAAGTCAATGTGCGACAGCAGCAGACTAGCACAACAGCAGAGCTTCAAAGTTCAGAAGAAAATTGAATGGCGAATTAACATGTCCAGATATCCCGCTCTAGTCATCCAACCAATATAAAAGAGCATTTGACAGCATCCATTCAGGTGAAAAAACAACTCACATTTTTATTCATGTATTTCACACGTGCGGTGATGGTTCAACCTTCAGGAGGCGAGGGTTGAAACTTCGCTACACATGTTGCCTACATCAATAACATGTGAGTTGTTTTCTCAGCTGAATGGATGCTGTCACTCTTTTATAAGGACTTTAACTGAGAGTTTTTGACTATATGGTGGTCTAGGACCATACTCCTGTGGTGAAGAGAATTTGGGGATGTGCATGCATACATGACTGAGGATGATTGGGAGCAAATTCTATAAAAAGTATTTGTTTATCAGTCACAAGGACCCATAGAGGTGCCAGCCAAATGTATGAAGAAACTTGTGTAACCCCACAAGAAAGGCCTAGGTGGGTCTGGCTGTAGCAGAGGGTAGCCTCCTAGAGACCTATAGCTGTTAGTAGGTTGAGTGAAAGCAGGCAGTCACTTTGCTGTAACCTGACCCTTGCTGGAATTGTGGAGTGTTGTAAGGTACCCCAGAACCCATAATCATAATGCACTGTTAATTTATTGCAATGCCTGACCACATAGACTGCTGCTATATGTTGCAGCAGATTTCTAGCATTATTTTGGATTTTCCTCTCAGCTTTCTCTAGCACTAGTGGGAGTGTCTATTAAAATGTTCTGCTACCTGTTTTTCTATTTAGCAATTAGGGAGGGCTTTTGTTCCTGTCATGGCTGTGGACCTGTGCTGATTATTCTCAGTTTTCATCTGATGTTTGTTGGAATCAGAGTTGGATCTTGGTCTCCTGACTTTCCCTGCTCATCTCAAGCTAAGTACTGTGTTACGGCACTCTGACCCCCCGAGCGCCAGATGGGCTGCCCTGAACTTATCACACCCCACTGTCCCTGCCTACTTGCCTCAACCTGGGTAACCCCAGGCAGACAACTGGGCGGCGGTCCCTACTCTGGCTAGGGACCTGGCGACTACCTAGATGGGACTACCTGACGGGGGACAGAGTGCCGACAGGAAGGCAGATGGAAGTGACCAAACAGAAACAGACTGAACTGCAGACAAGCTGGAGGAAGCTGACAGGCAAACTAGGAGCTGTCTGAGACTAGCTGCAGACAGACTAACTAGACGCTGACAGAACCAATAACTGGCAGTGAGCTCAGATCTCACTGCAACGCCAACCACGGCATCCCTAGTACCATGTCTACTGACATTTTCTCCATCACCAGGAATAATAGTTCTTCCGAGTGGGAACTCCCCACCGTGAACTGTAAGACCAGGGTCCTCCATCGTACCAAGCCCGTAGCAAGAGGGATAGCATCAATGCTAGTAAAACGAATTGGCATCTTCAGCGCCACAAATTCAGCCATCAGGGGTCTAACGAAACGCATGCTTATCAGGTTAGCGGCTGCTCCGGAATCAATAAACGCCTGCCCGGGGCGGGAAAAGTTCCGGAATCTAACCTGACAAGATACCAGAAGTTTAGGAGGTACCTGTAGTCCTAGGCGATCCTCCCTGCAATCGCCTAGGACTTGGAGTTCTTCCGCTGGTTCAGACTGTGGGCGCTGAGGCTTCAGGGGGCAGGTTATCACCCGATGTCCAGCTTTCCCGCAGTAGAGGCAGAGATGATGCAATAAACGAATCCGGCGTCGCTCTTTGGGGTCCAGCGGGTCCACCTCCATTGGCTCGGGAACAGAGACCGGTATGGAAGAGGAGGGAACAGGACAAACGACCTCCCTAACTCTACGGGTCTGTCTATCTTGCTTCCCCGTCCTGAGCCTCCTATCTGCCTTCACCGCTAGCTCCATAGCCTCCTTTAAGGACCTGGGAACGGGATGGGAGATCAACAGCTCTTTGACCGCGTCCGAGAGGCCCTGCAGAAAAACGTCTTTCAGAGCGCTATAATTCCATGTAGTATCACCCGCATAGCGTCTGAAATTGGAGCAATAATCCCCCACACAAAGCGACCCTTGATGCAGCGCCAACAGCCGCGAAACCACCAACCCCACTCGGTCCGGTTCGTCGAAGATACCCCCGAGTTCCTGAAAAAAGGAGCCCGCCGACTGCAGGCAGGGGGAACCCTCGGGAATGGAAAAAGCCCCGCAGCAGGGACATTATAAGCCCGACCCTCTGGGCCTCCGACCCGGAAGAATGGGGACACATCCGAAAAAACAGGCGACACGCCTGTTGGAAAACAAAAAATTTGTTCCTCTCTCCGGAGAACACCTTGGGAAGAGGGCACTTGGGTTCGGGACTGGTTGAGACGTCCGGCCCCTGTGACAACGCCCACTGCTCCTGGGCCACCATGCGAGCTGAGAAATTCTGGATCACTGGCACCAGAGCTTGCAGCTGGTTTGCGAGGGAGCTGATCGCCTCCATGGAGAAAAAGTTTAAAGGGCCATTTATTATGTTACGGCACTCTGACCCCCCGAGCGCCAGATGGGGTGCCCTGAACTTACCGCACCCCACTGTCCCTGCCTACTTGTCTCAACCTGGCTAACCCCAGGCGGACAACTGGGCGGCAGTCCCTACTCTGGCTAGGGATCTGGCGACTACCTAGATGGGACTACGTGACGGGGGACAGAGTGCCGACAGGAAGGCAGATGGAAGTGACCAAACAGAAACAGACTGAACTGCAGACAAGCTGGAGGAAGCTGACAGGCAAACTAGGAGCTGTCTGAGACTAGCTGCAGACAGACTAACTAGACGCTGACAGAACCAATAACTGGCAGTGAGCTCAGATCTTTTAACTACAAGGTTCCGCCCAGGGGCGGAGAGTGGGAGGAGGCAACTCCTCCCACTGCTGCATAAGAAGGATGGAGGCGTGCGGGCGGCACCCTATGGGTGGACACACCCACGCCGCCGCCCACCGGCCGCTCCAAGCCACCAGAAGAGCCCCGACACCAGAGCTCCAGGACGCCGACGCCGGAGCGACGCGCGCCGACCGCGAGACCCCGCGCCGCCCTGCATGGTAACATACTGTGGTTATTGGTGGAAGTTGTATTCTTTCTTAGTTGTTTACTTCTGTTGCTGATAGAGACAGTGAGTGGCCAAGGGTTGTGGGTTGTGTGCGTTCTTATCAGGATTGGTCATTCACTGTAGACAGGTAGAGTCTCTCATTCTAAGTTATATAGGAAAAGTTCCTTTTACCATCTTTTATACCACACATTTCCTGTTGTGGTTTATGTTCTTTGTTCCACTTTGTGAACATAGCCTAGGAACTGTTTAAGGGACTGATTTCAGTACATCCTAATCAGACGTGACACTATACTTCTAAAAAGTTATTAGAGATGAGCGAACGTACTCATAACGAGTACTTACGCACCCGAGTACCGCCATTTTCGAGTACTTCAGTACTCGGGTGAAAAGATTCGGGGGGCGCCGTGGCGGCACGGGGGGTAGCAGTGGGGAGTGGGGGGGGAGGGAGAGAGAGAGGGCTCCCCCCTGTTCCCCGCTGCTACCCCCCGCACTGCCACGCCTCTCCCCGCCCCCCGGCGCCCCCCGAATCTTTTCACCCGAGTACTGAAGTACTCGAAAATGGCGGTACTCGGGTGCGTAAGTACTCGTTACGAGTACGTTCGCTCATCTCTAAAAGTTATGCCTCTTTGTTCTCCACTTAAGATATTCAAAGACTAGGACCCTCGCGTATTGTGTCAACTATACTGAGAGATGACCACTTTTCATGTGACATTGGCTCTTTACTTTTGTCAACTGCAATAATATGAAATATTCAATAAAAAAGTGAATTGGAAAAAAAAGTGTTCAAAGTTCAACTACAGAGTGCAAACAAATTTACTTAAATTGTGAGGTATTTCTACATTATGCTTATATGCTTTACAAGAATGTGCGCTCATCTAAGGGGATTAAACCATAGGCACACATTCAAAGGATTTGTCCCAAAACTCAGCAGGGATTCTGGATAATTATCTGTACCTTGTTCTTGTTCTTTGATGGAACACATCTCATTAACAATTATATAACCAATCTAATATAACAGTGATGTGTTTCACATTCCTCCAGATACATAGTTTGCTGCACATTAGTTGTTCATGGGCTAATTTAATTCTATCAGGCTTGTTTGACATAATTTTGAAAATGAAAATCACACATCCCTGCACACTCATATATCTATTAAGGGGCTAAACATGAGAAGTAGAAAATCTTTAAACCCCAAATTTCCACTGGTGATCATAAGAAATCCTGAGGTGTTTGCCAAAGGTCAATATTTTGCATTGTTAGATATAATGTAATATGAAAGTCAAACAGTATGGTTTCTGAGCATGTGATATTTTATAACAGGAACCTCTTTACACAGATATTATTACATTGTCCTTGATCTGAACAGTGGGCTAAGCATTGTATGGAATTGGGGCCCATTACCCATACACGTATTAAAGGTGCTCTGCATATTTCCCATAACAGACTGAGGATCTCCCCACCGCTAATGCATCTACTGAGGGACCTATCCCCATCACTATGTCTTAATCCACCCTTCGCAGCAATCACAGCAGTGCAAATGCAGAGCATTCTGTCTGTCAACTTGTGTAAAGTTTCAGCTCTGATTGCAGTTCATTTCTCTACTAGCAACTCACGAAGGTGATTTTAGCTCATAACTTGTATATCTCAAACACACCTGCCCACATGATCTCAAAGGAGTTCAAATGGATTGCAATCGAGACTCTGGGGTGGTCATGCAATGTTCTTCAGCAGCTATTGTCGTTCTTTTGACTGAACATACTTTTCATACCAATAAGACAGGTGCCACAAGGGATGGCATGGTACACCAGGATGTTGAGATAGCACTTGGAGTCCATAATTCTGTAGTGGCCCGAAGTAGAGAAAGAGACTGCCATGTAGTGTTCAGAGATACCTGTCCAAAAGTGAGTGTCAGTGGATTGATTCATCCTCCTGTGGTGTGTGTGTCCCATACAGATAACTTGGACTGTAGGCCTGGTGTCATCCTGTGTTGTTCCTCCCTGACCTCCATAATTTGTCCTTACTACACTGATGTGAGAATTTGTTGATCCTACAAATAAAGTCCAGTTACTGACCGTTCCCAGTGACTGAAGTTATTGAGTTACTCATGTGTGGACTCTATTATTTTTTCCTGTCGGACATTCTACGGCGTAAGGAACGATGGTGTCACCTGTGGACAAGTCCACTACACCACCTATTCAGGTAACCGCTGCCTCAGCGTTGCCTGGAAAAGGCCTGTTGGTGCCTTGGCCAAGGCTACACATGTCCCTCAGGGGAGGAGTTGGTAGTGCCACCGTGACATCCCTAACAACTACCCCCGCCATCTCCTCAGTGGTGTACCTTGTGTCTTGGTAGTTGCAATTCCTTTGAATTTTAAAGTAAGTCACCCACCGCACCACCTGCAAAACATCTCCAGACCATAGTGAAACCTCTTTCATACTTGACTGTATGCTGAATGCAAGCAGGAAGCATGCCCTCATCTGTTGTACAAGGAATTATTTTTTTCCTCTTGGACCCAAAGACCTCAAATGTCAATTTGTCTGTAAAAGGACCTTCTTCCACTCATTCGTAGTCCATCTCCTGTGATTTTTAGCCCACAATAGCCGCTTCTTTTTAATAATAGCTGAAGCAATGGTTTTTGGGCTGCAACACATCCCTTCAAGCCAATAGTTACAAGGCCGCATTTGTCGGTGACTACTGATATGCTTTTCTTTCTCATTTTCTTCAGAACAGCACAAATCTGACAAGCAGTTTGAAACCCACTCTAATAAATTGGTACTCTTGTTTCGCAGTCACTTAAGGTTATTCAGGTCTCTGTTTTCAGTGTATCTATTGAGGTTACACTGCACTGAAACCTTCTCCAGGCTAGTAACTTTATGCAACCCTATGCCCTGCATTTATCAAAGTGGCTATGGCAGATTGCTTTTTAATTGATAACTTTTTTCTGGGAGCCATTTACTGTAAAAGACTACTTTACAGATTCTTCAAAAGTTTACTAAGGCCAATTCTATCCATTCAGTCATGTCCGACTCTTGGATACTCTGTAGCCAGTACTCTCCATGCTTTTCTATTTTCTACAGCTTCTTTCAATTGCCTGTTGTCCATTCCTGTCTCCTTCTTGATGTCTTTTGTCTTCCCTGTTTCCTTTTACCACTGACCGTTCCAAGTAGTGTAGAGACCCAGAGGGTACTACAGGGTAGCCGAATAGTCAACAAGTCCTGAATACCTGGCTGTGAGTTCTTCCAGAGACACAGCAGGTATCGTTCAGAGGGAAGATACTGTCTTTCCAAGAGATCGGGCTGAGGTTAGTCTGTCCAGCAACCTGGCTTTCTGATTGGCTACTTGTCAGTAAAATCTCTGATTGGTGGTATTGGAGGAGTCTAGCCAAGCCCGGGAAAGTGAGCAAGATGGAGAAGGAAGTGTGTCATAAAAAGAGAGAAAGTGCAGGAAAGAGGCAGGAAGTGAAAGAAGAGTTGAGAAGTTGGTTGTTGGAGGTGAAGAAGAGAGGAGGCAGTGTGAGGAGCTGCAGCCATTTGGAAAACTACCAGAGGGCTCAAGGTGGAGGAAAAGTGCTGGGAATCCACTACAGTGAGGCCATTGACCACCATCTTATTCCCCACTGTCTCCCCGCTAGGGCCCACACTTGGCCGCCACAGTAGCAGCTCTTTTTCCAGCAAATTTGTGTCCAAAATAAGAAAGTCTGTTTCATGATCTCGCCTGCCAGGGACGACTGCGTATTGAGCAGGGATCTTGCTGACATCACATTTTCTCTCTATGGCAGGACGTTTGAGCTTGCATAGTCTGACCCTGACGTTAGCTATAAGGAGTTGATGATCGGACCCACAGTCTGCACCTGGTAGTGTTTTTGCTGAGAACATTGAAACTTTCAATTTTTGCTGACAGAGTATATAGTCTATTTGGTTGCGATACTGCCCATTTGGGGACGTCCAGGTGTAGAGGCATCATTTAGGCTGTTTACACAGTATGACAATACAAGGTGAACACTGCAGTCCTTTAACTGTATACAGTGGTGATTAAGAAATCTGCATAAAAAAAGAAACTGTCTTTATTGCCGATTACAAAACAATCACAATGAAGTTTTCATTTCACATTCTGCTCCTGGAAAAGGAAAGCTGTGCTGTGAGTGGTTGCTATGAGCAAGAAGGGCAGTTTTTGTCTTACACAGATTTTATAGCCCCGTTTCTTCAAATACTACAGTCTTCAAGGTTGTTTATATAAATAATGTATAAATATGATCCATGCGAGTGCTCAGAGTGTTTAAGTCGGCAGGTTGACTGATTTCTGTGCAAAATGCACGTCAGGTTTATCGTTTACTGAGAAATCGACGAATCTGGGGGTGTTTTAAAATTAATAAGAAGTAGTAAGGGTGATGGATAATGGGACACTAGTCCTTTCCTCCAGACTTCGTAAGAAAAGCAAAACTTTTGTTGAAGTTTAAAATATTGAGTGCAATTTGACTTTTTCTTAAGAATAAGACTACTTGTGTAGTGACCCAAAGCTGAAGTGTTAATGTATATAAATGACTGTTGTGAGTGAATCTGGTATGCGTGTGTATGCCCTTTTAACTGCGTGGTTGTACGTGTTGGGTAGTTTGTGGGTGGAGTTGGTAGAAGAAGGGAGAAAGAGAGAGATGGAGCTCAGAGAATGTAGTAAGAGGAGGAGGACATCCAGCAAGAGGCTGAGGTGTACAGTAACAGTTCTCCAGTTATTCAAAAAGAGAAGAAAGAGTGATGGGATGAGTCTAAACTTCCATTTACATGGGACGAATATCAGGCAAATGATGCTCAACACTCGTCCGTGCATGTACTCGCTCCCGTGCTGTTGTACAGGAGTGAGTATCGTTGGCTCTCACCCGGGCAGCTGGAGCAGATTTCACTCCTCACTCTCCCTCGCCCCTCTCCATTCACCTAAAACAGCGCCTGTTAAGTGCTGAACGGCTGCTGTATACACTGAATGATCATCCTTCAGATCATCTTTCATCGGTTAGGATGCATAAACGATAAAAGATGAGCTGAACAATCATCGTTCAGTGTAAACAGCAGCCGTTCAGTACTGAACGGCCGCTGTGTTAAGTGAATGCAGAGGGGCAAGGGAGAGTGAGGAGTGAAATCTCCTCCTGCCATCCTGCTCCCCTGCTAGCCACTTTGTCAGAGAGCCAGTGATACTTGCTCCTCTGTTACAGTATGGGAGCGAGTACACACAGGGACGAGTGTCAGGCATCATTTGCCCGACATTCGTCCCATGTAAGTGGAGCTTAAAAAGAGAGAGACTTGCACAAATGTCTTCACCGTGTCAGAAGTGTAACTCCGCAGACGGCCTTGCAGATAACTGGGACTGAGGACATCTGGAGTTCAGAGGGAAAGAGTGTCTGCTAGTAAGCATATGAATCTGAGAGAGTGGGAAAAAAACAAAAAATCATAGCAAGAAAAAGTGTTATTTCTACAGAGCTGTTACCGCAAGTTATTGTTGAGAACATCAAAGCTGGAAAAGTGTGAGCAAAGTACAGCCGTGCACCTCCGGTTGTTTCCTTAAAACGTTACTGTTGGACTGTGGACTCTTTATTTTTGCGACATGTGAACAGCGGCCTAGAAGAGGTGCTGGCGTCACATGACAGCTGTGCAAGAAGTCAGGGCATCATAATTCTGGATGCTCCATTCATTTTTTCACTGCATGCGCACCCGAGTTAGACCATGCTGAGGCCACTGAGGGAAGAGATCACAGAGCCACCCATCGTAGTTTTCCTGTGGGCCTCCCGCTCAGGCCGCTGCACTTGCACATGGATGATTAGAAGTTGCGCCCGAGATTCTAGGCACAACTCACTTTGGACAACGTACAAACATCCTGTCCATGTGCTGTCTGATGTGCGAGACTCCGCACATGTACAGGTGCTAGTTTCTTACAAAAATCAGACACGAATAGGACCTGCTGGTATTTGTTCTTTACTTGGACTATTCTTCCAAGTAAAGAAAAGCCAGTGTACGTACACCCATGCATTTGAATGGGTGCTATCTCCGTTGAACTTTTGGACCAAAAAAATTGCTCCAAAAATTGTATGAAAAATCATCTGTGTGCAAAAAGCCTAAACCCAGCATTCTTGGGCTATTCAAGATGCAAACCATTATAAGACTGTATACCATTACGTTATAAACTATGTAAAATAATAGCATAGTCAGTACAAATCCCCTGTGAAATCATGTTGGCAATAAACTTCTGGTTATGGCATGTTCAGTATAGTACATTAACAATAGGTCAGTATCCCATTGAGGTAATACATTCAGACTTTTAATAGCTGTTCATAACTGCTGATAAGAAACACTTTAATTCATCATTCCATTAGTCAATATTGCACCATAGAGAACTCAAATCCCCCAGCCAGGCTATAACGCCTAATGACATTTATGTGCTTGACTGTCCATGCAATCTTTCATATTTTATATAATTTAAATTAAATGGAATCTAATAGAAACATGACATTTTAAAATGTATGCAAATGTTTCTAATAGTAGAAAATTAAATAAAACAACAAAAATTATTCACTACAAGTGCATTAGGCTGGTTTCGCACCTGTGTTAGAGCTCAGCTCAGGGTTTCTGTCTCTCTGCTCCAGTTTTCGAGGAGAGGAACTGAAATAAAACTGAAAAAACTGATCCGCTTTTTTCCCAATTGATTTCAATAGGGTATCAAAAAAATGTAAAGCAGACAGAAAGGCTTCCATTTGTTAAAATTTTTTTTAATAGCGCAGTCTGCAGTGTTACTTAATAATACATATATCTACTATATAATAAAAATCTAAGGCTGGGTTCACACATGGCAGATTCCTGACGGAAATTTCGCGATTTGGCCGCAGCGAAAAACCGTGACATTTCCGCCAGGAGGACCGCCGCAGCTTTGAAGCGGCTCTTCCGCTGCAGCCGGCGCTCCCATAGAGGAGAGCGCGGCCGCAGCGGAAAAAAAAATAGACATGCTGCGTTCGGCAAATCCGCTGCTGCGGTCGGCAAAGCCGCGCCGCAGCGGCGGTTTCTGCCGGATTAGCCGCAGCGGATTCGCTGTCCTGTGTGGACGAGATTTCTGAGAAATCTCGTCCACTTGGCTGGCTAATCCCGGGATTAGTGGCCGCATGCGGATTTGCCGCGTTGAACTTCCGCACGGAATTTCCGTGGCAAATCCGCCCTGTGTGAACCCAGCCTAAGGCTGGGGCTATTGGCTTACAGCTAGCTACCAATTACAGAGCAGTTTTAATTTTAAAGGATTTTTATTTAATCTACTCCATTCAAAACAGTGTGTACATAATGATTGTACAATTGTAATAAACAATAAAAACAATATACGCTGCTTCTGTCATGATTTTAAGTAACATTCTTCAAATATGCAGAGCTTTTGTCGGTATTTATAACATATATTCTCTAGCTGTGACATATACAAACTAACAACTGGAGAGGAAAAGATGAAGAAATAAAAAATGAGAGGGGAAAATAAGGAAGGGGAAAAAACAAAAAAGGGAAGGGGGGGGGGGAAGAAACTAAGGTAACCTGGGAAGGATATCTGGCACTGGCAAGGCTTTTCCACATACTTGATGTTTCATCAGCTTTGGCGGATTAGGCTAAGCAAGCCAGTTAGGATCGGGTGGTGCAGCTGGAGAGCCAAGTATTCAATTCTGGGGAGGTGCAGAATTGAGTCCAGGCTGCCTAGGTAGCATAACATTTCGTATGCCGCAGTTCATCCCTTGCACACAACTCCTCCATGTATTTCAAATTGTCTAAGGACTCTAGCCACATCAGCTTTGAAGGGGCAGTGGTGGATTTCCAACTCCTCTGGATAATTTGTTGCATAGCAAGTAGGAAAAATTGCAATAGGGATTTCTTGGCTTTTTGCTAATGATCTTGGAATCATTGACAACAAGGCCATCTCGGCAATCAAACTAACCTGGGACCTACAAACCGAGGCGTAGAGGGCACCAACCTCCTGCCAGAGGGGGTGTAATAGAGGACATGACCACCACAGGTGTATTAAGGTAGCCCTGTCTTGAAGACACCTCCAGCAGACATCCAGATACTGGGGGTAAATTCTGGCCAACTCTGCTGGGGTCCTATACCATTGAGTTAAACTCTTATAATTAAAGGGGTTGTCCCGAGATAGCAAGTGGGGTTATACACTTCTGTATGGCCATATTAATGCACTTTGTAATATACATCGTGCATTAATTATGAGCCATACAGAAGTTATTCACTTACCTGCTCCGTTACTAGCGTCCCCGTCGCCATGGTGCCATCTAATTTCAGCATCTAATCGCCCGATTAGACGCGCTTGCGCAGTCCAGTCCGGTCTTCTCCCTGGTGAATGGGGCCGCTCTTGCCGTAGAGCTGGTCCTCGTAGCTCCGCCCCGTCACGTGTGCCGATTCCAGCCAATCAGGAGGCTGGAATCGGCAATGGACCGCACAGAGCCCACGGTGCACCATGGGAGAAGACCCGCGGTGCATCGTGGGTGAAGATCCCGGCGGCCATCTTGGTAAGGTAAGTAAGAAGTCGCCGCAGCGCGGGGATTCGGGTAAGTACTAAACCTTTTTTTTTTTAACCCATCCCTTGGGTTTGTCTCGCGCCGAACGGGGGGCCTATTGAATAAAAAAAATACCCGTTTCGGCGCGGGACAACCCCTTTAAGTTCCTGCATCCTACTGGACACGTTCATTTTGTGAGTCAGGATGTAGGTTTTTCTCCACAACTCCTCCCGTGGCATACCACCTAGCTCTCTTTCCCATCTCCATTCTAAAGTACCACTCTTGTCTCATGTATTGTCTTCAAGGAACTGTTGATATAGGGCAGAAACTTTAAGTGGATTATCGGGGGTCGATAGACACAATTTCTCGAAAGGAGTCACGGGTCACCCGAGGTGCTGGGAATCCCTGAGGGACCTAACATAATGACAAAATTGCAAGTATTGGTACCATGCTCCCGTCAGGGGCCCCCCTTCCTCCAAGATCTCCTGAAGGGACTTAAGCCTCGAACCCGTGAGCAGGTCACGAGCCCTAGGGACAGTGTCTGCTATCCTGCCCATTAGTGAGGAACCACTAAAGAATGCTGGAACATCTGGGTTACCAACCAGTGGTGTGAGAGGGGCCTGGTCTGAAAGCAAAGTGTAGAATAAGTAGCCTGAAGGGGATTAACTACAGAATGTTCAGCAGGAAAGGGGGAAGAAGGCTCCCAAACACCAGAGCAGGCACATTCACGAAAGCATTGGGAATACTGAAGACAGTCTTTGTCTTTATTTTGTCTTCCATTTGCCAGATTCTCTCTGGCTGGAAATTTTAAAGGTAATCTGTCACCTCCTATAAACACCATAAACTAAGTTATGGTACTTATAGGATAGGTCCAGGGGGTATAATTTTCATACATACGGCCTCCCTGTTCCTGCACTGTCATCTCAGTCAGTTGTTACTCTGTCTATCAGTATGAGTCTTTACATTCAGTCTGTGCTTTTGCACTAGTCTGTTCTCTATAGGAGTGCATTGGCTGAATGAAAAGAGTCACAATGGTAAACTGAATGCTGACTTCCATTTGTGCAGCAATGGGGAGTCTGGTAAGTAAAAAAATTATGCAAATAAGGAAGATGGAACAATACCTCTGCAGTGCCACCTATTGGATGGCAGCATTCCTTCAAATCAATGCCAGACCCTTTATACAGGCCTTTATAACAATGATTGGGAATAGGAAATGAAGCCAGAAAGCCAACTTATCCACACCACTTTTTGGGTGCTCTCCTTAAGGAGAGACGACATGCGTCTTGACCCATGTATAAAAATTATACCCTCCCCCAGAATACTTGTAGCTTTCCTATAAGCACCATAACTTGGTTTACAGTTCTTATAGGAGGTGGTAGGCTCCCTCTTTGCTAAGACACTCTGCTACCTCTCTGAGTGCAATATACAAGAGGCTAAATACTAATTCAAGTTTACCTAGGGTCATGAGATCCTGATAATCCAGAGCATGCGCTCTGAGCTGATTCAATTGTCTGCTTGCGCTCATGGCTGCTGGAAATGCATATTAGCGGCATCCATATGGCCAAGAGAATACTTAGGCCTCATGTCCATGGGCAGGTCGGATTCTGCATGTGGGAGCCTGTCACGGAATCCCACCCTGCCTGCAGTTGAGGACACTATTTTACCTGTGCGAATCTGGTCTTCTGTGTCCTGACCAAATCTTCTTTCCTCTACACGGCAGATGTGTGCGGGCTTCAATGGAAGCTGGCCGTGTGGCATCCGCAGTGAAATTTTCCGAACCAAAAGATCCACAAATCAAATCCGCATGCTTTAATGCATTTGAGGACGGCCCATGTATCCCTATAGGTGGCTTGATTTGCGGATCGGATCCGCCCGTGGATATGAGGCCTCAGTTATAGAGCTACTAAGTTTGCAACAGATGGCTGGGATCAGACATTCCAGCTAGGAAGAGAGAACAATGTCAACTGCATTGGGAACCACAACTCCCGAGCATCCTGTGGGCAAATAACCTGCTGGTGGGCCACAGGGACACTCCTGCTTCACCATAAATGAAGTTAATCAGAGAGCTCTGTCGTGACACCAGAAAGCACTATGGTGAGCACTAATTTTATTATTATTTGTGGCTGGCAATTAATTGTGATTTGTTTTGTTCAGACGCCAGTGCTCTTGGGCACAATTTGTAGTTGTGAGTGGTGAGGTGTGGAATAATACACAGAGCCACATATTTTGCTTAAATTGTTGTAACCATGATATTATTAAATAAGGCAGTGAGTTGAGGTAGTTTTCTTCATCACATTCAGTGCATAATAACTAATACACAAATTGCAACAGTGTAGAGACTTGTGTCTAACTCATTTATACACTGGGAGCTTACTCTGGATTTCTACTCTCTATCCTTCTTTGTATTTATATCTCTTTATTTCTTTATCTCCCTCTCTTTATACTTACAGTTAGGGCCAGAAATATTTGGACAGTAACACAATTTTCGCGAGTTGGTCTCTGCATGCCACCGCATTGGATTTGAAATGAAGCCTCTACAACAGAATTCAAGTGCAGATTGTAACGTTTAATTTAAAGGGTTGAACAAAAATATCTGATAGAAAATGTAGGAATTGTACACATTTCTTTACAAACACTCCACATTTTAGGAGCTCAAAAGTAATTGGACAAATAAACATAACCCAAACAAAATATTTTTTTTTCAATATTTTGTTGCGAATCCTTTGGAGGCAATCACTGCCTTAAGTCTGGAACCCATGGACATCACCAAACGCTGGGTTTCCTCCTTCTTAATGCTTTGCCAGGCCTTTACAGCCGCAGCCTTCAGGCCTTGCTTGTTTGTGGGTCTTTCCGTCTGAAGTCTGGATTTGAGCAAGTGAAATGCATGCTCAATTGGGTTAAGATCTGGTGATTGACTTGGCCATTGCAGAATGTTCCACTTTTTTGCACTCATGAACTCCTGGGTAGCTTTGGCTGTATGCTTGGGGTCATTGTCCATCTGTACTGTGAAGCGCCGTCCGATCAACTTTGCAGCATTTGGCTGAATCTGGGCTGAAAGTATATCCCGGTACACTTCAGAATTCATCCGGCTACTCTTGTCTGCTGTTATGTCATCAATAAACACAAGTGACCCAGTGCCATTGAAAGCCATGCATGCCCATGCCATCACGTTGCCTCCACCATGTTTTACAGAGGATGTGGTGTGCCTTGGATCATGTGCCGTTCCCTTTCTTTTCCAAACTTTTTTCTTCCCATCATTCTGGTACAGGTTGATCTTTGTCTCATCTGTCCATAGAATACTTTTCCAGAACTGGGCTGGCTTCTTGAGGTGTTTTTCGGCAAATTTAACTCTTGCCTGTCTATTTTTGGAATTGATGAATGGTTTGCATCTAGATGTGAACCCTTTGTATTTACTTTCATGGAGTCTTCTCTTTACTGTTGACTTAGAGACAGATACACCTACTTCCCTGAGAGTGTTCTGGACTTCAGTTGATGTTGTGAACGGGTTCTTCTTCACCAAAGAAAATATGCGGCGATCATCCACCAACGTTGTCTTCCGTGGACGGCCAGGACTTTTTGAGTTCCCAAGCTCACCAGTGAATTCCTTTTTTCTCAGAATGTACCCGACTGTTGATTTTGCTACTCCAAGCATGTCTGCTATCTCTCTGATTGATTTTTTCTTTTTTTTCAGCCTCAGGATGTTCTGCTTCACCTCAATTGAGAGTTCCTTTGACCGCATGTTGTCTGGTCACAGCAACAGCTTCCAAATCCAAAACCACACACCTGGAATCAACCCCAGACCTTTTAACTACTTAATTGATTACAGGTTAACGAGGGAGACACCTTCTGAGTTAATTGCAGCCCTTAGAGTCCATTGTCCAATTACTTTTGGTCCCTTGAAAAAGAGGAGGCTATGTATTACAGAGCTATGATTCCTAAACCCTTTCTCCGATTTGGATGTGGAAACTCTCATATTGCAGCTGGGAGTGTGCACTTTCAGCCCATATTATATATATAATTGTATTTCTGAACATGTTTTTGTAAACAGCTAAAATAACAAAACTTGTGTCACTGTCCAAATATTTCTGGCCCTAACTGTATATTTTTTAATTATTTTTTTTAATTCACTGTCAAAGTGTCTCTCCTTCCCAGTTACTCACGGTTTCTCAGATTTCTCTCTTGTTTCTCTCTTTCTCGCTCTGGGAGCTTACTCTGGATTTCTTCTCTCTATCCTTCTTTGTATCTATATCTCTTTATGTCTTTATCTCCCTCTCTTCATATTTACTTCTCTTTTATTTTATTTTTTTTATTCACCGTCAAAGCTGTCTCTCTTTCTCAATTACTCACGGTTTCTCAGATTTCTCTCATTTCTCTTTTCCCTCTCTGTCATGGCTGATCTCTGTCTCTTTTCACTTCTCTCTCCTGCCTGCCACTTTCTTTTCTCCTGTCAGGTGCTTCTTTTTTTTGGCGCTCCTCTTCTTGGTGCTCCTCTGCCTGTCACCTCTCTTTTCTCCCTACTCTTTACTTATTGCTTAAACTTATTCTGCCTCTACTCTCTGGCACTTGCTTTGCCTGGTACGTCTCACCCACCGACTCCTGCAACCGTTGTCCGGCTAGTTATCGTCTCTGTCACCTGACTAGTTTGTCTGCAGCCAGTCACAGCCTATCTGGTTGCTACTGCCTCATCTGAGTCTCTATGCATTTTTTCTATCTTGTGCAGCTGGATAAAAAAATGTCCTAACTAGAGATGAGCAAGCACGCTCGTTTAAGGCTGCTACTCGATCAAGTAGCACAGCATGCGAAGAGGGATGGGTGGGGGTGGGGAGAGTGAGAGAGATCTCTCTCTCTCTTCCCCCAGCTGACCCCTGCTAGCCACCCGCTGGTCCCTGCCGCCCTCCCGCATGCTGCTTGGGCGAGTATACAGTTACTCGATAAGACTGCTACTCGATCGAGTAGCAGCCTTAAACGAGCATGCTCGCTCATCTCTAGTCCTAACTGGTTGCTAGGTTACCTGCATCCCTTGTGTAAACTGACTCAGATGAAATCCTAGGGCTGGTTATTATATTATTGGTACCCATAACTAAACAGTGCTATGTAGTGCCTATTTCCAGGCCACTACAGCTGTAGAGTTGGGTGGGGTGGGGGTGCAGCTGAACTGAATTCACTCTTGGTATGCCAGCAAAGCACCTTCCTCCTGCAGGGAAAGAAGAAAGAAACATTTAGTTATGGCTTCCTGAGGTTTTTGTGAGTGAAACCCCACCCAACCGCTGCAGCCAATAGCCACACGATCTTGCCAATAATGTCTGCAAGATTATGCAACTATTGGCCGCTACAGCTGGGCTCAGTTTCAGCCAAAATCATTTTTTTGTTGTGTGCAAATGCCGCCTGAGGGGTTTTATGGATTACTATTGAAGTTAATTAATTGGTTAACTAAAGTTGTTCCTCTTTTGTCCTAGAAAGAAAAGAATGCTTGCTAACCCTTTTGTATGCTGCCAAGGGATGATATGGAGCAATGCCTTTGTGTCATTGTTCTTGTATTGACCCTAACATGATACTAATAAATGCTATAGCTCACCTTGTAAAAAAACAAACTGTCACACAGCCCAATTGACAGATATTTTAAATAATTATGGGTCTCAAAATTAAGGCAATGGAAAGCAATTTTTGTTTTGCATTTTTATATTATTTTATAAAAGCAGTACAGTATATAAAAAAAACAATATAAATGTATCACCTTATTTGTATTTACCAGCAGAATAAAGTGAACATGTCATTTTTGCTGCACTAAACATGTTGTAAAAGCTTTAGCCTCAGGGCTCTTTAACACGGGTGCTGCAATTTTCGTCCGTCTGTGTCACGGCCACAGCTCGACTGAAACTCGCATGAACGAGAAGCATTTGTGACCAAGTCACAGCTGCATCTCCCGTTTATGCGCCTGTTCAGACGGCTCAGTCGGGATACCGTCGGGTGGGGGTAGAGAATTTAGTTCTGCCAAACTCCCACCTCCTTCCCTCCCACTATCTGCCCCTTGCCGGCTGTCTGCAATGGGAGGTGGAAACCAATGCCTCAGATAGGGAGCGTATATCAGCCAGCTGTGAAAATGGGGCTGTTATACGCTCATGTGAATGATGTCTCACAGAGAAGGGTGGGGTTTTTTTTCATTTCACCCCACTTAAACGGATTTTACAAGTTATGACAGGGCAGCCTAAGGGGGTCCCTCATGGTGTAAAATAACCAAACAGCTGATACTCTTTTCTCCCTACTCGTCCTCTGGAGTTGATTCTGGTCTCCCTACTGACGTCAGCCTGATCCAACCTTCAAACAAGCTGCTACAGCTTTCTATTTTTCTCTCTGCTTTTTATTATTTTCTATTGGTATACGGATCAGTATTTGTCCAGTAGGAAATGAAATATAGAAAGGTAAAAACAGATCCAACACTGATGAAATACTGATGACACGGATCTGTATTACGGACGTGTTACAATATGCTTGTCTGAAACTGGTCTAAAGGCCACTTTCACACTTTTGTATTTTGATGAGTACTTTACATCAGTATTTAGAAGCCAAAATCAGGATTACCGTAGGTCCAAAACACAGAAGAGATGTAAATCATTCCATAATACTTATCCTCTGTTTATTTCCTGTCCCTGGTTATGACTTGCAAATATTGGTACAATATACTGACCTAAATATGAAGGAAAGTGGTCAAAATCTATAAATGCATGAAAAGCTATTGTGGCAAGGCAGTACACAGACTGGCCTGCAGAGGGCTGTAATGCAGGCATTCTGTGTGCTAATCAGTAGGCATAACTATATAGTTTTGTCTGGTGGACATAAAACCTCCAGAAACACTGAGCACTTGGACCGTTGGGGTTGCTGAAAGCCAGAGAGTTGTAGTCTCTGAGAGAGGTCCAGTAGAGACCAGGTTGCTGTGGCTGAATAGTCTGACAGGGAAGCACACCCCCTAGATTGACACCCTGGTTGGGTAGGATATTGGTTGGACTATGTGCTATGCATTTGGGGCACTAGGCCTGCGATATAGTTAGAAAATATCCTGTGCTATTTAGCAGCCTTTTGCAGCACCCGTGTTAAAGAGCCCTGAGGCTAAAGCTTTTACAACATGTTTAGTGCAGCAAAAATGACATGTTCACTTTATTCTGCTGTTAAATACAAATAAGGTGATACATTTATATTGTTTTTTTATATACTCTACTGCTTTTATAAAATAATATAAAAATTTAAAACAAAAATTGCTTTCCATTGCCTTAAAGGAGATGTCCCGCGCCGAAACGGGTTTTTTTTTTTTTAAACCCCCCCCCCGTTCGGCGCGAGACAACCCCGATGCAGGGGTTAAAAAAACCACCCGCACAGCGCTTACCTGAATCCCGGCGGTCCGGTGACTTCAATACTTACCGCTGAAGATGGCCGCCGGGATCTTCTACCTTCGTGGACCGCAGCTCTTCTGTGCGGTCCACTGCCGATTCCAGCCTCCTGATTGGCTGGAATCGGCACGTGACGGGGCGGAGCTACACGGAGCCGCTCTCTGGCACGAGCGGCTCCATAGAAGAAAGCAGAAGACCCGGACTGCGCAAGCGCGGCTAATTTGGCCATCGGAGGGCGAAAATTAGTCGGCTCCATGGGAACGAGGACGCCAGCAACGGAGCAGGTAAGTATAAAACTTTTTATAACTTCTGTATGGCTCATAATTAATGCACAATGTACATTACAAAGTGCATTATTATGGCCATACAGAAGTGTATAGACCCACTTGCTGCCTCGGGACAACCCCTTTAATTTTGAGACCCATAATTATTTAAAATATCTGTCAATTGGGCTGTGTGACAGTTTGTTTTTTTACAAGGTGAGCTATAGCATTTATTAGTATCATGTTAGGGTCAATACAAGAACAATGACACAAAGGCATTGCTCCATATCATCCCTTGGCAGCATACAAAAGGGTTAGCAAGCATTCTTTTCTTTCTAGGACAAAAGAGGAACAACTTTAGTTAACCAATTAATTAACTTCAATAGTAATCCATAAAACCCCTCAGGCGGCATTTGCACACAACAAAAAAATGATTTTGGCTGAAACTGAGCCCAGCTGTAGCGGCCAATAGTTGCATAATCTTGCAGACATTATTGGCAAGATCGTGTGGCTATTGGCTGCAGCGGTTGGGTGGGGTTTCACTCACAAAAACCTCAGGAAGCCATAACTAAATGTTTCTTTCTTCTTTCCCTGCAGGAGGAAGGTGCTTTGCTGGCATACCAAGAGTGAATTCAGTTCAGCTGCACCCCCACCCCACCCAACTCTACAGCTGTAGTGGCCTGGAAATAGGCACTACATAGCACTGTTTAGTTATGGGTACCAATAATATAATAACCAGCCCTAGGATTTCATCTGAGTCAGTTTACACAAGGGATGCAGGTAACCTAGCAACCAGTTAGGACTAGAGATGAGCGAGCATGCTCGTTTAAGGCTGCTACTCGATCGAGTAGCAGTCTTATCGAGTAACTGTATACTCGCCCAAGCAGCATGCGGGAGGGCGGCAGGGACCAGCGGGTGGCTAGCAGGGGTCAGCTGGGGGAAGAGAGAGAGAGATCTCTCTCACTCTCCCCACCCCCACCCATCCCTCTTCGCATGCTGTGCAGAGATATTTATCTGGGCTGAGATATTTATCTTAAATTTGTGTACTGTGGCTATAACAACAGTGTAAAGATTGTTACTTTTCCTGTCTGCTATGCTACCAAAATAAATGGTCTTCTTTAGTTTTACCACAAATTCTGGCTTGGATGTGGGTTATTGAGGTGTGACCACCCATCTAGGTGGAGAACAGATGACGTTTCAGGAACTCAATGCCCTCTAAGTTGCCAAAGTATATATATTTTTTAAACAATCTTATTTTATTGAGTATATCACAGAATGAAAGGGCTGGTTACATTAATGTTAATTCAGGTTGAAAGTTCTGGAAGACGCAGGAACACGCAGGTCCCTAACAGAAATTATAAATTTAATTACTTGGTAACATAAAGTTGCAATTGGATTTGTATTATTTAAGTGTACAAAAGGTCATTACTTTTCTGCAATAATAATATTTTAGATTTAAGACAAACAAAACTGAAAACTATAACAGAAAACAAATAAGGTAATAAGGTAACTGATTAATGCAATCGTGTCCAAAAGATTCTGTCGCTGTTATATGGTAAATGAGAAAATTATCTGAATTCTCCAAACATGTTTGAGGTTTCACCTGAGGACTTAATTTTGAAAGCATTGGGGGAGTAGAGCATGTGGGGAATTTATGAGGTAGTAGAGCTCATGGAGTGAAGTTCATGGATCCAAGCTGAAATTGTTTGAAGGGATTTATTTGTACCAAGGTTTCCAAATGCTTAAAAATTTGTCTTGTACCATTCTCCCAGTTTACAATTTCTTCAAAGTGGCACGATTGTGAAACCCTCTCTGCTCATTGGGACAAAGATGGTGCCTCAGATCTGCGCCACATAAGCAAGATTAGGAGCTTAGTAGCAGAAATTAGGACAGTTGGTAGGTTTTTGTTAGAGGGGTACAAATAGGTGGAAGGTTTCCACAGGAGGATATTTACTGGGGATAATTTGATGTTATTTGAGCATATTTTGTTAATATGTTCTACTGTTTGTGACTAATAAGCTGTAATCATAGGGCATTCCCATCAGATGTGTAGCAGAGAGCTGCTATTAAGACCACAATGCCAACAGCAGTCTGAGGTCATAGGTTTTATTTAGCTAGGCCAGTAGGCGTCTTATACCATCTCGTAAGACGTTTATAGGAATTTTCCTGGACTCCAACACATCTACTAAATCCATGGGATTTGGTAAGTATTTTGATGGTGTCTTCTCTGGAGAAGGTGATCTTCAAGTCTCATTTGGAATGATTTTAAATCTTTGACAGTTTATAACGTGCTTAAAGATATAAAACTACATACCCCTAACTAAGTTGAGACTTTCATAAAAACGCCCACTCACTTTTCTGGAGAAGCTGGATATTTTTCAATCCACAAAAAAATTTCAAACACAGTATAGCGACTTAGTGACCCACTCTGGTTTGAAACATACTTACATACTTGTCATTCCCATGGTACCTTAGGGAATGGAAATTGCACACTATCAATAAATTATCATCTAAGAAAATAATTTTTGTGACATTTTGGTGTTTTTTGGGTCAACGGCAATTTTCAAAAAAAAAATCAGCATATTCTATCTGTGAGTTTTTTTTCCTGGTCTTTTCCCATAGGCATCTGTATAAAAAAAATTCAAATACAACAGAAAAAACCCGAGTTCGACCAAAAAATGCCACCAAAAAATTTGAAAAAAACTCTTGAATTTCATGGCTTTTTTTACAAGCTAGAAAAAAAACTATGCATAAAAGAAGTATTATTGGTTTGTTGTCCACTTACTGCTGAAGTGCTTGTTATTCTATGAAATATTGAAGTATAAAAACACTTCCTACGCACTGTAGCAGGAAGAGCACCCGCCATGCCTCAGATTCAGTCGTAAATCGTTCTACTGAGTTTATTCATTTTTTTATTTCCAAGTTGAACCACTCAGCGCTGTCCAGCTTTTGGAGAAAATAAATAAAAGTCACGCGCTTTGATGGCTGACTGGACACTTTATTACAATACTGTCTTGCATCACAAGTCAAAGTCATCTGTGTCATGCAAAAGTCCTTTGAGTTGGCATCATTGTATGTAACTCCTTTATTCTGGCATCACTGAACTTTGTTATTGGATTATCAAACATTAGGAATTGTCAAATCGGCATAGAAAAGTATTATGAATTCTAAAGGACCATACTGTAGCACCAACATGTTATGCATAGCTTTACTCAGATTGTAATCAATCATATAACAATGTTATAAATTGTTATCGTTTATCAGATAAGTGTAAGTGTATGCAAGTTTGGCCGGGCCGGCACACAGCAGAGAAATTCCACATGCGGGAGCCTGCAGCGGCATCCGACCCTGACAGCAGCAGCATCCATGCATACCTGTCTTTTCTCCTCTTTATCTGTACTGCATATGGACCTAGTGGCTCGCCATTGGAAATGCGCACTACAGATTTTTTTTCAATTTTTTTTCCTGCCCGTCGCTAGGCATTGACACGGAATCCGCAACCTGTCTGCAATGTTTATTGCGGATGGGCTGCAGGTTGGATGGCTTCCATTGACTTCAATGGAAGCTGTCCAAGTGGAATCCACACAAAAATGGAGCATGCTGTGATTTTTCCTCCACGAGCGGAAACTGCAATTAATTTCTACTCGTGTGCAGGAAGAATCGATTTCCCATAGCATGTTATGGATAGTATTTGCTGTGAATCCGTGGTTATTGGCACCCGATGCACATTCTGCAGAAAAAATCCACCCATGTGCAGGCAGCCTTATTCTGAACTACTTCATATATCAGAAAAAGCTCTTCATAGATATTGAATGGTTTTGTGGATTTCTACCTTTCTACCAATTTTATCATTGTCTATGAAAAATGAAATTAATTATTGAGTGGTAGTGGTTTCCATTTAATGAATATTAGGTGATCTAATACCTGTGTGATACACGTTTCCCTAACTCTTAGCCATGTTCTAGGATGCTAAATACAAAATAACACAATTGGCACAATAAAAATTACAATTGAGAAAATATACTATGTTCAGATCAGTTAAAAAATATAGCCATTGCATCTATAAAGAAATGATAAAAAAAAGCACTTGATATAAAGTTAAGGAGGTTTTCCCACGACTTAAAATTGCTTCACATCCACTCTTTCTTTCCTGGTTTTCATTATGTTTCTATACTTGGCGTCAGGAGCTAATTCCTCCCCCCCCCTAAATGGGGAAAATTAGGTACTACCTGATTGTTTTTTTTGCCTTCCTCTGGATCAACACTGGGAGCGTAATAGGTGGAACTGGATGGGCATATGTCTTTTTTCAATCTAACATACTATGTTACTATATTAATACGGGTTGTTATGAATGTGGAGATACCAAGTAGGTATCCAAACTAGGTAGCCATTTGGAAGGTGAAAAATATATATTTTTTTAAATTTCAGTAAAAATGTTTAGATTTCACGGTTAGCAATGACTGCAGCACCTGCATGATTAAATGGTGTAGAGCAGTAACTAGATAAGCAAGTCCTAAACATTTCACTCCTTTTCTGGTAAGAAAGATACCCATATGTGACAATCAGAGAGCAAATATGTTCTCTGATTGCTTGGGGTCTGATAACATGAACAGAAATTAATGTAACTCCTCACCTGGTACAGAGAGATATACAGGAGACTCACAGTTTTTCTCTGCTGTAGGCTTATCTCTCCTTCCTCTACCTCTTTTTTTTCTCTGTACACACTGACTGTAAAAGGACAGCTATTAATTCAGAATTCCCGACCCCACTTCAAATGACTGTTGGTCTAGTTAGGTAAGTGCTACCAACATGCCTTTGGTGTCCTTTTAAAGCCAATAATCTTGGCATGTTGGTAGCCTTGATAGAACTGGAGCTACAACTGATAGAACAAGCTCTGTTTGTTCAAAACTGTAATGTCTTCTACCTGCAGAAAAAGTGTTTTCCTATTACTTAAAATTGCCTCATTACCATTCTTTTCCCGCTTGCTGCTGACAACAACATGTGATTGCTGTAGACAATCAGTGGCTAGAGAAGGCTACTGTTGTGGCCAGTTAAATGAATGGTGCGGCTGCCATACATGAATGGCTAGCACTCCATTCACTCTGACGTCACTGTGGGTGGGGGAAGCATCTGTGCAATTACAAAAGAGAGGCACAGGACCCCAAATCCCCGGTGGATAGAGGACAATTTTAGATTTTGGAATAATCCCTTTAAGATGTTCACTATTTGAAGGGGTTTTATGTAAATTAAGCTTAATGATTATATTATATATTGTTTTTGTTAGTTTTATAATTACTATTGCAAGTGAGGATTCAGCAAATGAAACTCAATCATTGTATATAATCCTTTTCTTACAATTTATCATCATTTTCCAGATCTCTGTGAGCAGACTAAACCAGTCTTATTTGCATATAGAGGCTGTTCTCAGCTGTGAGATAGATACTGCTGTATACAGAAGTGGTTTTCACAGTTACTGTCTTTTCTGTTCCCAGATGTAGCAGTCATGAAGCCAACAGCCGATTCAGTACGCTATTAATATAGTGCACCACGGCACTCTATGCTATTTATGTAGCACAGTCGTTCTGATACAAAGTGAATGAAAAGAACACTAAGCAGATGTTGTAGGTGCACTACAATAATGGTGCAGTGCATCACAGCTATTTATTTAACAAGCGTTACATCTGTACACAGCGATCGTTGCAGTGCTGTCGTCCCCGTTGGCGGTCTCATGACATAACATAATAGCTGTAATGCAGGTACTAGGAGGCTCTGGCTGTATCCAACTAGACCTAGCTCAGCCCTAATGAAAATTAGCTAGAATCTAAATACACTCATTGTCAAAAAAATCAAGCACCTAGAAGGAGTTGTTGGAATCAAATGAAACTTTCTATGTGTGAGGCCGCCTGCAGACGAGCGGGTCGGATCTGGTGGCAAGAATTCTCGCCGCGGGACCCGACCCGAGCACCTGCAGAGACGAGCGCGTACTCACCCGCGCCCGGCGGCCCCGGCTCTTTCATGTGCAGACTGGAGCCAGCGGCCGGGTGAGTGACGTTTCTGTGCGAGGCTCTGCGAGCCCCGCACAAAAATAGGACATGCCGCGGTTTGTTTGCCGCGTGAGATTTCGCGCGGCCGAACAGCGGCCGTCTGCATAGGAGTGCGTATTGTAATGCAATCCTATGCAGGCTTTCAGTGGCGGAAATCCCATGGGAAATCCCGCCGCGGGATTTCCTCCCGTGTGCAGGCGGCCTGATTGTAACGTTGATATAAGAAAGTGATAATTTATTGCAGAAAACTGAACACTTGATGGGAGGCCCTAGTACCCTGTTGTACCACCTCTAGCTTGGATACAAGATGTAAGCGCTGCGGAATAAGTTGGCGCTATACAAATAAAGATTATTATTATTATGTGATACGGGTGGACATCGAGGCTCTAGTACCCTGTTGTACCGCCTCTAGCTTGTATACAAGATGTGATTCTGGCCGTCATGGAGGGTCTAGTACCCTGTTGTACTGCCTCTAGCTTGGATACAAGATGTGATACGGGTGGACATCGAGGTTCTAGTACCCTGTTGTACCGCCTCTAGCTTGTATACAAGATGTGATACGGGTGGACATCAAGGCTCTAGTACCCTGTTGTACCGCCTCTAGCTTGTATGCAAGATGGGATTCTGGCCAGCATGGAGGGTCTAGTACCCTGTTGTACCGCCTCTAGCTTGGATACAAGATGTGATACGGGTGGACATCAAGGCTCTAGTACCCTGTTGTACCGCCTCTAGCTTGTATGCAAGATGGGATTCTGGCCGTCATGGAGGGTCTAGTACCCTGTTGTACCGCCTCTATCTTGGATACAAGATGTGATACGGGTGGACATTGAGGTTCTAGTACCCTGTGGTACCGCCTCTAGCTTGTATACAAGATGAGATACTGGCCGGCATGGAGGGTCTAGTGCTCTGTTATACCGCCTCTAGCTTGGATACAAGATGTGATATGGGTGGGCATAGAGGCATACAGTTTCCGAATGGTATCCTGCAGAATATCAGCCCACATTTGCTGTAACTGAGCCTCTAGATCATGCAATCTCATAGGCTGTCGAAGTTGGCATCCCAGATGGTCCTATACATGTTCTATTAGCGATAAATCTTGTGACCGGGCAGCCACAGTAGTGTAACAATGTTGTGGAGGCATTCCTGTGACACCCTTGCTGTGCACGGCTGAGCATTATCCTGCTTTGAAAGCTGCCATGAGAAGAACACATGTGTCTGCAGGATGTCCTGAACATATTGCTGAGCTGTCATTGTCCCTTATACTCCTAATTGTGGTGACCGACTGTTGCATGCGATGGTCCCCCAGACCATCACATCAGTAGTGGGGGCAGGGAGCTGCTTCAGCCAAGCACCTGTAAATGGTTCCGACACACACAGGGGCCTGTCTCTGGATGGTGGATAATGAAACAATTGGAGCTACTTGTGCTTGTTGGACAATCAGACAA
The DNA here is from genome assembly GCF_035609145.1 of Eleutherodactylus coqui. Taxonomy (NCBI): domain Eukaryota; kingdom Metazoa; phylum Chordata; class Amphibia; order Anura; family Eleutherodactylidae; genus Eleutherodactylus; species Eleutherodactylus coqui. The sequence goes on along the minus strand of NC_089843.1, from coordinate 165,288,060 downwards.
TCCTCTCTACTGGTGGTCTGTGAAGGCATCTTGAGCCTGGTCACCTTGTATTCTTTCCATCATGTAATTCACTGGTCCCAACACCTCGTAACAGTCTGTTCAGAATGGCCCAGGTGGTGAGCAATTTGTTGATATGACCATCCAGCTTCTTGCATTCTAATAATGCGCCCCCCTTAAACTCTGTTAACTGGGCGAAATCTCTTTGATTGCATCGGAGAAGTCTAGTGTTCAACAAGCTTTACACAAGTGAAAAAAGAGGTCCATCACACATAAGTAGCCTCTGAGAGCTTTTTTATAAGCCAAGGCAGGAAGCACTTTTAGGACCCCAGGTGGCAAGACCGTTCATCTAATCACACCACAACTCTAATTATTTGCATATCTGCCTGAGATGGAACTGCATGCCGAGTTTTGCAGCAAAACGACAACTTCTTCTAGGTGTTTGATTTTTTTTTTTACAAAGAGTGTAATATACACTTGCTTTACTATTTCATCTTTGAAGGTGAAGCTTGAAGTTTCTTGGCCCAATGAAAAATCTGTAACAGTTGCCCGTAAGGCTACATGCATTGTATAGGACCTCTTATGTAGCAGAGGAAGCATTGATAACTGTTTTACTGCTATGGTACTCACCAATAGAATAAAGTTATCATGCCATTTTTGCTGCAGTGTGTACACTCTTTAAACAGTGTTTTTTCTTTTTCACTCTACTTAGAATTTTTTAAATGTTTTTCAGTACATTATATGGTATATTGCATAGAACCACTGAAAAATACAACTCGTCCCACAAAGTACAAGCCCTCAGAAAGCTACATTGATGGAGTTATGATTTTTTAAAAGTGGGGAGGAAAAAACAAAAATGAAGAAAAAAAGGGGTAGTCCTTAAGGGGTTAAACGTCTAAGCTTTGGGGAGGGGATATTTGTGCATGTATATATATATATATACATATTTTCAACTCTTTGGATAGCAAAAATCAGTGGGCATTAATTACATCTCCAAGGTACTCATTTTAATATTTTAGTATTATAAATGAATCTTGCTGAATCATTCAACTGTTATACAAATAATAGGACCTTCCATGGCATACAGATTAATGAATAATCAAGTGTTTTTGTCACCATGGAGAGCAAGAATCATCTCTTTAGAAATGTCAGTGCAAATGTTTCTTGCAAGCACTTATTCCACATACTTAGCTCAGCAGTGGGTTACAAAAACAGAAATAGTCACAAAGTATTGAAAACATAAATACATTTGGAGGCGCAGTGTCAAACTTATAGGTCAGTTGAGTGAATGCATGAATATGGAGAGATGCTTTGCAAAATAGGATTAATTAATTACATTTTGCAATTTTACCTGGACTTTCACCTGGGGCAGAGATTTAATTCAGTGCTCCCGCCCCGCCCTTAATATTGTTTACCAGACTATCTAAAAAAATTCAAAACTACACAGTTCAATCAATTTGGCAACTAGGTTAAACAACATAGGTGCCAAGTTAGTTTTTAAGTGTCAAAATTCAGACTTGCCCCCATAGCATCTTGCCCTTGTATAGAACAGCATAGTCTGGTGAGAAACGTGCTCAAAGGGCTGGTTCCAGGTTTAACCACTTACCCCTGCAGCCAGTTTTGGCCTTCCTGCCCAGGCCCCATTTTTCAAATCTGACATGTCATTAAATCTTTAAGTGCTGATAACTTTGGAATGCTTTTTACTATGCAAATGATTCTAAGGGCTGTTTCAGACGACCGTATATCGGCCGGGTATTTACGCCGGCCGATATAAGGCTTCTCTGTCTGCAGGGGGAGGAGGCTAGAAGAGTCGGGAGCAGTGCTCTGAGCTCCCGCCCCCTCTCTGCCTCCTCTCCGCCCCTCTGCACTATTTTCAATGAGGGGAGGCTGGACGGGGGCGGAACTAATTCCCAGAACTTAGCTCCGTCTTGCCCCCTCTCATTGCAAATAGTGCAGAGGGGTGGAGAGGGGGTGGAGAGGAGGCAGAGAGGGGGCGGGAGCTCAGAGCACTGCTCCCGGCTCTTCTAGCCTCCTCCCCCTGCAGACAGAGACGCCGTATATCGGCCGGCGTGAATACCCAGCCGATATACGATCGTCTGAAACATCCCTAAGACTGTTTTTTGTGACCCATTGTACCTAATGTTAGTGGTGAATTTTAGGCTTATTATGTTTTGCCCTTATTTATAAAAAAATCTTCCATTTACAGAACTTTTTGAAAAATTAGCAGTTTTCAAACTTTTAATTTTTCTGCTTGGTAGACAGATACTCATACCATACAAAATAGCTAATAAATACCATATGTGCGCTATATGTTTGTACCATTTTAAAAGTGATCTTTTATTTATTTTGGATGTCTGAAAGCATGTAATTATAGCAGCACTTTTTCTAATTTTGATGAAAATATCCAAAATCTACTTTTTAAGGGACAAATTGAGTTCTGAGGTGAACTACACTACCGTTCAAAAGTTTGGGGTCACATTGAAATGTCCTTATTTTTGAAGGAAAAGCACTGTACTTTTCAATGAAGATAACTTTAAACTAGTCCTAACTTTAAACAAATGCACTCTATACATTGCTAATGTGGTAAATGACTATTCTAGCTGCAAATGCCTGTTTTTTTGTGCAAAATCTACAAAGGTGAATAGAGGCCCATTTCCAGCAACTATCACTCCAGTGTTCAAATGGTACAATGTGTTTGCTCATTGGCTCAGAAGGCTAATTGATGATTAGAAAACCCTTGTGCAATCATGTTCACACATCTGAAAACAGTCTAGCTCGTTACAGAAGCTACAAAACTGACCTTCCTGTGAGCAGATTGAGTTTCTGGAGCATCACATTTGTGGGGTCAATTAAACGCTTAAAATGGCCAGAAAAAGAGAACTTTCATCTGAAACTCGACAGTCTATTCTTGTTCTTAGAAATGAAGGCTATTTCATGTGAGAAATTGCTAAGAAATTGAAGATTTCCTACAACGGTGTGTACTACTCCCTTCAGAGGACAGCACAAACAGGCTCTAACCAGAGTAGAAAAAGAAGTGGGAGGCCGCGTTGCACAACTAAGCAAGAAGATAAGCACATTAGAGTCTCTAGTTTGAGAAACAGATGCCTCACAGGTACCCAACTGGCATCTTCATTAAATAGTACCCGCAAAACACCAGTGTCAACATCTACAGTGAAGAGGCGGCTGCGGGATTTTGGGCTTCAGGGCAGAGTGGCAAAGAAAAAGCCATATCTGAAACTGGCCAATAAAAGAAAAAGATTAAGATGGGCAAAAGAACACAGACATTGGACAGAGGAAGACTGGAAAAAAGTGTTGTGGACGGATGAATCCAAGTTTGAGGTGTTTGGATCACAAAGAAGAACGTTTGTGAGACGCAGAACAAATGAAAAGATGCTGGAAGAATGCCTGACGCCATCTGTTAAGCATGGTGGAGGTAATGTGATGGTCTGGGGTTGCTTTGGTGCTGGTAAGGTGGGAGATTTGTACAGGGTAAAAGGGATTCTGAATAAGGAAGGCTATCACTCCATTTTGCAACGCCATGCCATACCCAGTGGACAGCGCTTGATTGGAACCAATTTCATCCTACAACAGGACAATGACCCTAAACACACCTCCAAATTGTGCAAGAAGTATTTACAGCAGAAGCAGGCAGCTGGTATTCTATCGGTAATGGAGTGGCCAGCGCAGTCACCAGATCTGAACCCCATTGAGCTGTTGTGGGAGCAGCTTGACCGTATGGTACGCCAGAAGTGCCCATCCAACCAATCCAACTTGTGGGAGATGCTTCTAGAAGCGTGGGGTGCAATTTCACAAGCTTACCTCAACAAATTAACAGCTAGAATGTCAAAGGTGTGCAATGCTGTAATTGCTGCAAAAGGAGGATTCTTTGACGAAAGCAAAGTTTGATGTAAAAACAATGTTATTTTAAATACAAATCATTATTTCTAACCTTGTCAAAGTCTTGACTCTATTTTCTATTCATTTCACAACGCATGGTGGTGAATAAGTGTGACTTTTCATGGAAAACACAAAATTGTTTGGGTGACCCCAAACTTTTGAACGGTAGTGTATATATAGTTCAGGGGGCCTATATATTAGAAACTCCAACAAAGCACCTCATTTTAAAAAGTGCATCCCTCAAAGTTTTACAATGGCATTTACAAATTGTGCTTTACAGGAACTAATTTACTTTTCTATAATATAACAGAAGTTACCAGATAAACAAAAGTCACTCTTTAGTACCTTGAATCTGCAGTTTTAAAAAATCGCACACTTGTGGCCCTAGTGTGAAACATGACTCCAACACAGGTCTTAGAAATGAAGGAGTATCTTGTGGATTTTAGGACCTCCCATTTATTGGGACAATTTTTCATTGCCATATTTAGAGAGCCATCATATTATTTTATTTTTCCCATTTACAATGCTGTCTTGGGTTTTGTTTTTTGCGGGATAAACTGATGTACCATTTTGGGGTGCGGACATTTCTGATTTGGTTTTAATTGTGTTTTTGGGAGATGAGCTGTTAGAAACTCGAACTTGCATCTAATACTTGCCCGTGTAAATGGGCCCTTACATTTATACCCTGTTCACAGGATAGAGGATGACCTGTCTGACTGGCAAGGATCCAATTACTGGGACCACCACAGATCATGAAAATGTGGGTCCTGTCTACCTCCACAAAATGAATGGGGTGAAAGTCAAGCATGAACGTTGCTCCACTAAACATTATACGGGACAGTATATGGGACTGATTGCTTTCTCCAGCAGTCTGAATAAAATGAATGTAGAAGCAACATGCATGCTTGATCACTGCAACATTCAAATGGATGACATGAGACATCTCGTGATTAGTAGAGGTCCCGGCAGTCGGACCCTCACCAGTCAGACAATTATCTGTGTACAAGGGATACGTGTTAAACTTGGCATAACTCCCAAAATCATGATGTAGTACCATGGAAAGGTATCCCAAGCAACTTATAGGATAGAGGACCCTGCCTACAAGCAGGACGATCGTCCCAAAAAAACCAGACCTGTATTTCGTACCTAAAAGCCTGGTCTGTCCCTAGATGGATTCAGGCATACACACACTAGCAGACAGAGGGGGATTCAGGCGTTCACACTTCCATGGAAGGAGGGGGATTCAGGCATCCACACACCTATGGAGGGAGGGGCAGAAACAACAGCTAACAATACCAAACAGGCTGTAATCCAGGCTTACAATGACAGAACATAGATTTTAGACTCAAAAACCAACAAGCAGACAACACTCATCTGACACAACATAGAGCTAAACTCACAAAGCAAACTGGATCCAGACAGAGAGCTGCACAGTATACATCCTCACACAAAGAGGTAGACAAAAGAATGACCCACACCCAGGTAGGGGTGCAAGCAGGTTACATATACTCACACCATGGCTTATTGGCCAACCAGGGGACACCAACCAATCACTTCATATAGCATAGGAGCGTTGCGGCTTGTCAGTCGCGACAGCGTCGTGGCCTGGTGGCCTTGTGGCAGGCCAAAATCTGTCGACTTGTTATGCAGGAGAAGGTTAATGCACCATGTGCAGAGACTGCTGGGTGCTGTGTCTCTTTGCTGCATGATGCATGCTGGATTAGTCATGCCTGGGAGAAGGTTGGAGGTGTGCTTCTCTAATTGCTGTTCCACTCCTCAAGTGTGAAGTAGCTTTATATTCTCACCCCCTCCCTTTGCTCAATGCTGCTTATTCAGTTCCCTAGAAGAAAGGCTGGAGTTTGGTGTTCCTCTAGGCTAGGTGAATTGCTACATATACAGATAAGTGTGGTTGGTTGCTATCAGTTGTATTTTGGTTTCCCTTATTGTTATTGCTTTGCTGTCAGTTCATCTATCAAGGGGCCCCTATAGGGACAATCAGGGCACAGGAAGAAGACCGTGGGGCCGCCTTTATCGAGGCGATGACTCTGCTTCTAGGTAGGGACCCTTCACCCCCCTGCTAGGTTAGGGCTAGGCTTCCTTCTCCCTGGAGTTGTGCAGCTGTTCAGCATAGTGTGGTATGCTTCTATTTCCCGCAGTGGGTACGTTGTCTGTCGCCATGCCAAGCGTAGTATTCTTGTGCCGCACTGGCTTTACATACTGGTTTACGTACGCCTGCTGTGGTGCGCACTGTTCTACAGGGCATAGTATTTTCAACTGGAGTAGTAATGTCACCCTGCGCCCTTGCTGAGCATGTGCTCGTGTGCCGCATGGACGTGACAAGAAGATGTTACAGCAGAGTGGAGAGGAAGTCCTCAGTGAGGTAGTCCTAACAGACTATCTTAAAGAGACCTTTTGCAGTGAAAGGTAAGATGCAAACAGCAGAGCTGAAGCCATAACCATATGGACGAGGCTGACATATTAACACTGCCCTGGTTCCACTGCTTGTTAAGTAAATTAAATTATAATTATAAATCATTATTATACGTAAGGTGTGTTCTAGCCTAGTTTCAAATGTCTTTGTATAAAATATCGCTGCAGTTTGTCTAAAGGTCCTTTTACATGTAACGAGAATTGGGCACACGATGCCCGAAACTCATCCCCGTGTATACTTGCTCCTGTGCTATTACACAAGAGCGAGTATTGCTGAATCACTCACAGCGCGGCCAGCAAGGAGGCGGGGTGACTGGAGGAGAGTTCTCTCTCCATTTCCCCCGCCCCTCTCCATTCACTGTAAGCAGCGGCCGTTCAGTACTGAACAGCTGCGTTTACACTGAACGATGGTCTTCGAGATTTTAGGCATGCTTAAAACGATTCTCTTCCATTCATTTCATTTCTGCATGCTTTTACACGGAACGATTATTGTCAAGTGACAAGTGACCCATCGCCCACTGATTGGCCTGGCCACGTCTAACCTTTGAAGTCCTCGGAGAGTCGACAGCAAGTGCACATGCGGCCTCCTTCTTGGCGCGCTTGCGCCGTCGATTCTCTGAGGTTACACGTGGCTAGGTCGGCATCAGCGTGCAGGAGCTGCTGGGAGATGACCTCTCACGCAACAGCTAAACAACAGAGGGAAGAAATACTACGGGATTAGGTAAGTTTACTTTGTTTTTTTAACTCTTTTCTTTCCACAGGTTAGACTGTACAGGGATGCAGGGCAGGATGCAGGTGATTATAATTTTTTTTATTTTGCTGACAGAACCCCTTTAAGTAAGATAAATGAATTTGGAGCAGCAGCAATTATTTATGTTTAATATTGGTAGGCTCTTTGTGATTAGACTTCTCCACTGCACTTTGCAGATGCAAAGTGAAGGGTGTTGAAAGGTGTTAAAAATACCAAAAAAATACAATAAAAGTGATCAAAAAAGCAGTTTGCTCTCCAATATGGTACCAATAAAAACTACAGCTCATCATGCAAAAAACAAGCCCTCACAGAGCTTTGTCAATGGAAAAATATGTAGTTTATGCTGTGATTAATGTTGTAAAAAAAACAATGTCAAAATTGATGTGTTAGTTCTCCCTGTCTTCCAAAAAAAAATGTATAAAACTTTCACAATAGATTATATGTACCCAAAAATATTGCCAATACAAACTACAGTTTGGCACACAAAAAACAAGCCCTCATATGGCCATGTCAATGGAAAAATAAAAAAGTTATGGCTTTTGAAAAGTGAAGATGAAAATCCCCCTAAATTGGCGCGCCCTTAGGACCAGAACAGGCCATGTCCTTAAGAGGGCTAAAAACCACTGCACCTCACCTGAAAAGTGACAGACTGCTGAAATCGGTATGTCTATCACTGCTTTATGCTACTGCAGCAAGTAGCTCGAGTGGGTGTGCTAACTCATGACCTTTTATGTTGGTTGCTACCCGGCCTAAAATGGTGGCTCGTATGGCAGGGGGATTGCAATAGGGTTCTTCTCAACAACCATTAGTAATTTGTGTAATATCCGATGTGACATCAGTGCCTTTGAATGAGTGCGTTCTTTAAGGTGACAAAAGGAAGAGACCAGTCCCAAGACTTCTAGTAAAACCGAAGGCACACAGTTTACTTAATTCTTGAGAACCAAATACAGGGTATGCACTTTGCAATTAGTAGAAAGTAAAATCTTCAACATCTTTAGCAGCATAGTAAATTACATTCATTCCTTCTTTAGTCCCCTCTTGAGGAATGAAGCTGCCAGGCTAAGCCAAGTGGGCCCTGTGCTGGAAGGTTACTTGGGGAGGAATAAAGGTAATAGTGCAGGCTATTATTGCAGCTATGATGCCTGTTTTGTTTCCTGCCTCATCTGCCCTGTCTCCGATTCCTTTGGTCAGAGTTTAAAAAAGACTCCACTCTCCAGGCTTCCTCCCTCTGGCTGACCTCCAGTACTAGAACTTGGGTGGAGCTCCCCTAGCTCCTCTCAGGCTTGACTTGACTCCTCCCTGATTAACCTAGACTGACTACTATACTCCCTAACCCCACCCTTTCCTTGCCTTTTATATCCTACCCACTAACCAATCCTGGGCTAAGGGCAATCTTTCTACCTAATCCCAGTCCTAGTGTAGTGTCCCAGAGTTAAAGGGTCCCCTCCATAAGTATGAATGCATTTCTCTTGTCAGTGTCTTCTTTGTTGCATAAATTTGATGTGTATTGCACCTCTGTAGCACTGAATGGGTTACTGTCTTGGTTATGTCTGAAAAATGTATCTTGTGTGTCATGTGACCATGTTATATTTATGTGTATGCAAGATGTATGCAAGTGAGTCCAAGAGAGTCTGAGCCTAAGCCTGGACCTGAGTCTATGCAGGTCTGCCTTGGAGTCACCAGAATTGAGAGACGTTCAGTGATTAGGAGAAACTATGCCTTATCTTGCAAGAAGCCCCAGGATGGAAGAGGCTAAGCGATTGCCTTGTGTGTGCCCGGGGCCCAACTCACCCAAGCCTTCCTACTGTTAACATGGAGGACTGAGAGAGTGAGGAACCGCCATGCAGCGCTGAGTGCCTTTGCCTTAAATGTGAGTGCTGATCGGTAGAGAGCTAGAGAGAAAGAGGAGAGTGGCTGGGAACAGAACCTTGCAGATATCTTGGACTGTGGGCTCGTCTGTCATCCTGTGATTCCTCAATGCCACACCACTAATTTGCCTGCACCAGTGTCCTGATGGCTGATGTACAGAGTTTGGACTGTTAACTACTATTACAAGTATACAAGCTTAACCGACCGTTCCAGGTTCTGCTCTGAAACGTTATCCCTGTGTGTAAACTCTTTATTAACAACGTCTGGATTCACTGCAGATGATGGAACGGTGGCGTCACGAGTGACAACAGGATTGAAGGTAAACCGCCACTTAGGTTTTCCTATGTGAAACTCCCTTGGCAGTTACTTGGATGGGTCCCATGCTACCCCCAGGGGAGGAGATGGTAGAGCCCCGTGATAAGGCCTCAATCTACCCCACTATCTTCTCGGCTGTGGTCCCGCTCCTTGGACGCTGCACTAGCTAGGGGTGATTGACAAGGGACAGAGCAGGTTAGGTTGAATTCTGTACAGTCATGCAGTGTTAGTTAGAGAAGTTGCCAGACATTAACCCTTGGTGACCCTTTATGGCTAATACACATAACAAAGCAATAATACACACACATATACACTCCACACGAGGTAGCTTTTAACAATACTGTGAGACCCCCCACTCTGGGGTACTACACTACCTTCAGTGAGGGCAGCACAAAGGACATGACAGATTCCCTTTAGGGGCCTTTCATACAGGATGGAATTACAGAGCAAGACACAGACAAATCCACAGCTGCAGCATTCCACACCAAAATCCGAACATCTAACTGTGGATTTTGATGCAGAATTGCAGGCAGGTTTTAAGCCATTTTCAATTCTGCATCAAAATCCACAGATAGCCTGCAGATTTTGGTGAGGAATTTACGGTGGCTAAGGACTCATACTCACAGCCATGTTGGACTCCGCCAGGGAATATCGCAGCAGAGTCCGACATGGTGCTCCACAAAGACCCCATTCTCACCTCTCCAGATCCGCTATGAGAGTCCCATCTGGCGAGCCGGCTCGCATGTGCAGTGCAGCGCATGACGCTCCTCACAGCGGAAGTATCGTGGGACGGATGGCTTCTATTGACTACAATGGAAGCCGGCCACGTGGTTTTCCATGGCAAATAGAACATGTCGCGATTTCTTTCACGCTGAAATCCGCAGTAGAATTCCACAGCGTGAATATTGCAAGGCAGAAAGCTATTAGGTTCAATAGAACCTAATAGCTGCGGTATAACTCCCCAGATTTCCCGGCACAAATCTGTCTGTGGGCATTAGACCTTATGGTGTGTTGTGTGGCCTACTCTGTCCGATGTGAAAGGTCAATGAATAGCTGATATAGTGTGTTTGCCAGCACCTTTTCATAACCTGTCAGATAATGCAGAAAGTTCAGGTAAAATAGGTTATTGGTGTTATTATTTGTGATTTTGTATCATTAATGACTGTTTTATCACTGCTCCTTTTTTTTTTCTAGTAATCTTCTTTTGAAGCCCGTCTGTTACATTTTCTTCACCACCTGTTCGCAACGGGAAGAGAATGAAGCTTCGCAAACTACTACAAAAAAAGAGACGTAAACTGCAGCTGGGGCTGTGGATGAAAATGCATTCAACACAATGCAAACTGACAGCCTTCTTTGCAAAAGTAGTTAAAACAAGATGGATTGCAAGAAGCAAATGCACTGTTTGTTTGAATAGAGCTGAGTGCTTCATTAATGTTCTTCTATACTGGCTTTTAAAATATGTGTGATTTCTTTTACATCTTTTTGAAGTGACAGCTAAAAATACAAGTGAGACGGAGCCGACGGTATATCAATGAATACAAAGACGGAAAGAAGACCATAACAATAAACTAACCAAGTTCCTAGATTGGCGGTAGAAGAGTTTTCATTTCATCTGTTGTCTATATAGATGACGGACCTGAATGCATGCGGTGCTGATGATGGCAAATACAGTATGAGTGACTGCATACAATTACCGAACGATACCTTCTGATTTTCGTACTTTTGTAGTTTGATATGAGAGGTTTTTATTTCGTTATTTAGTTATTGTTTGTAAAGACGGTAATGCCTGCATATCTTGTCATCAAGCCTTCTCTGTTGTGAGTTATGCTCATTGTTCTTCACAGTTCCTGAGTCACAGCAATGTAGGTTTCAACACATTTCTGGCCACACATTTTTTTTCAGGTGTGATTGTTCTCAGTAAGAGAAACCAAGTAAAACAGGTGCTTTAGGGGTCCAGGGTTAGGGTATAAAACGACCGATGGTCCAGTGGGTTATTAGTAAACCATATTTTAATAGGACAATATACTATGCGTTTTGGCATTTGCAAACGCCTTTTTTAAGTATAACATATACACATGTAATATCGTATATATCTAAGGATCATATACTCACTATTGGTAGTTTGCATCAGACGCCAGGGTAATTGCTGTGACGTCATTTGAAGGAGGAGTTTTACTTTTTGGTTGACGTAAACACATGATCCGGGTGGTGGAAAGCTTTGTCACAGCATTGTCACAGCTGTGCCAGAGGACCGCAAGGCTGTCCCATTGAATTCAATGGAGCCGGCACTACAGCCAGCTCCATTGAAAGCAATAGGCTGCCTGCAAACCCTGCAGTAAATTTTGGGGAAGGGCTTTAACTATAAGCCCTTCCCTGAAAATTATCCCTAGAATGTGTAAAAAGTTAAAAAATATATACTCACCTCTCCGCCGCTGCTGGGGCTCAGGCCCATCTAGCCATGTCTTCTCCTGAACTTCTCTGAAGTGCTTTCAGCAGGTGGGGATTTAAAATCCCCGCCTGCTGAAAGAGCTGCCTCTGATTGGCTGAGCACTGTGACCAATCAGAGGCAGCACTCAGCCATTGAATGACAGCTAAGTGCTGCCTCTGATTGGTCCCTGCACTCAGCCAATCAGAGGCAGCGCTCAGCCATTCATTAAATTCAATGAATGGCTGAATTCACAAGGTAAAACCCCTGAATGCGACAGCATCCAGGGGTTTCACATCCAAAAAATCTGGAATGCCACAGTTACTTGCAATTTTAAATCCGCTGCCCTATATTTACCACTGCGCATTTTTGTGGACATGTCCACAAAATGGACATGTGACCGCTGTAATTGAAAAGCATTGGTTCTAATAGATGTGGATTGCAAACACAAATAACATGTTCAGCAAAAAATGCCCGTCTGACTGAACCCTAAGGGAAACCAAGCAATCTTGTAGATATACCTTTTAATGGCTAACAAAAATACATGATGTTACAGCAAGCTTTTAGAATATCACACCCCTTTGTCAGGCTATGAATGAAACTAGTTTGGATGGCACATAATTATAACATGCAGAGGGGAGGGGGGATACTCCTCTTGACCTAAATAAATGTTCACACACAGAAATTTGACACTTAGAAAAACACAACACAGTCTGAGCAGAGAGATAAACACTAAATCAGTCCACTGAGCTTAGGAATGCAACAGTTTTATAATGTCTCTTACCTCTAATGCACACGTAAAAAGAAACAAGAAGATGGAAATAATATCTCAGCAGCACCACTTATTGGATGGAAACATTCTTACAATCAATTTCTGAATTTTTATGAGAAAAACAAAAAATGATTGGGAAGAGGACACCCATCTTGACCTCCTTCAGAGCCTTCATATTCCCCACTTATGCAGGAATCCTGGGCTGAGGTTTATTCCATTCTTGAGAGTGTCAAACATGCCTATTAACTGATACTCCCAAATTCTTCTGTGACGCTGTGACTTGAAGTTGCCCTTAAGTATAATAACTCTTATCTGCTCTATGCTATGTCTGTGATCACAAAAATGTTTTGCCACAGGTAATTCCATCCTTTCCTCTTCAATTGAGTGGCGATAAAATCTCATCCTGGCACTCAGTTTTTATCCTGTTTCCCCGACATAAAGCCCCCCAACGGGACATTAACTGTACTGAATCAGGTACACAACATTGGACGTGGAACATGTGGAGGTTGCCTGTAACATAGGAGGTGAGGGTCTGGAAATATGGTTTTTAGACGGTTATCCTTGTGTAGGGTATGATGGAGTTTCTTTTGCAGTTTTCCTTAGTACCTCTAGCTGTGAATTGTAGGTCACTACTAGAGGCACACGGTCGTTTCTTTTTTCTCCTTGTGTTGGCGTAGTTGATTTCTGGGTATTCTGGTGGTTCTGGTGATTTGGTCATCAATTGAAGTGGTATGGTAGCGCTGATTTAAAAATGTCTTTTTGAGACAGGTTAAATGGTCCTCTCTGTCTGTTGCATTGGAGCAGATCCAGTTGTATCTGATGGCCTGTCTGTAGACAATGGACTTTTTAATGTGCTTAGGATGGCAACTGTCCCATCTGAGGTATGTGGGTCGATCATTTGGTTTGCAGTATACGGATGTCTATATAGAGTTGTTTGAAATTAAAAACTAGAGATGAGCGAGCATACTCGCTAAGGCAAACTACTCGAACGAGTAGTGCCTTATGCGAGTACCTGCCCGCTCGTCTCTGAAGATTCGGGTGCCGACGGGGAAGAGCGGGGAGGAACGGGGGGGGGAGATCGCTCTCTCACTCTTTCCCCCCCCCGCTCCCTCCCACAACTCACCGCTCTTCCCCGCCGGCACCCAAATCTTTAGAGACGAGCGGGCAGTTACTCGCATAAGGCACTACTCGCTCGAGTAGTTTGCCTTAGCGAGTATGCTCGCTCATCTGTATTAAAAACACACGGTCAAAAAAGCATTTCAAAAAGCAGCTTTGTGGCATTTTTAAATTGGATTTCGGTAGCACATTAATTACAATGATTGGTCTTAGCATAACATAGGGATAATGTGATTAACTCCTTGATTTACTAGCATATTTTACTTCTGTAATTGGTTTGTATTTTGTGGATGTAAGGGTGCGTTCACACGAACGTATATCGGCTCGGTTTTCACGCCGAGCCGATATACGTTGTTCTCGTGTGCAGGGGGGAGGATGGAAGAGCCAAGTGCAGGAACTGAGCTCCCGCCCCCCTCTCTGCCTCCTCTCCGCCCCTCTGCACTATTTGCAATGAGAGGAGGCGGAACGGGGGCGGGGCTAAGCTCTGGGAATTAGCCCCGCCCCCGTCCCACCTCTCCCCATTGCAAATAGTGCAGAGGGGTGGAGAGGAGGCAGAGAGGGGGCGGGAGCTGAGTTTCTGCTCCTGGGCTCTTCCAGCCTCCCCCCCCTGCACATGAGGACAACGTATATCGGCTCGGCGTGAAAACCGAGCCGATATACGTTCGTGTGAACGCACCCTAATATGCAGCTAATGTAAATCAATAGGACTATTTAGTTGGCTGTATTTAGTATTGCTCATCCTGATCGGACAGGCAATAAAATTGTCCCGATTTTTGTTAAGTTAAATCTAAATAGTCCAAAGCAATTTTTGCTGAAAATCACAGGAAAATTAAATTTCCCATAATGCCTGCTGCAGAGGTCGTTGTGCAGCCAATCAGCAGCCAGGGTGTCTTGCTTATGTCACCAAATGTGTCCTCCTTCTTTCATATGGGCAGCAGTTTCATTGGACATCTGCATAACATAACCTAGCCCTATTTATATAGGCACAGTTTAAACAGCAGGCATTTTACAGTTGAGCACAGGGCAGAGACGCAGCATCATGTTTATATGCCTATATAACACAATGTCTGTTGGTAGGGACAGATATTGTACAGAGGATATATTGCTGCTGGTGTGAAAGCTTGTATACTGGCAAAGAACTTAAACAGAAGTGTATTGGAGGAAGCAGAGAAAGTTGCTGCATCACAGCTATAGAAAATGTGGTCTGTACATTGGGAGAAGGTATATTTCTGCTGATATCAACGTATATATACCTCTGCTTGTTAACTAAATAAACAGATGAATTCCGCATGCACACACAAAAACATGCTTGTCTGAAGCCACCCTTAGTGTGGCTTCACACGACCCTATGCGCAATAACGCTCGCCGCATATAGAAAGTAGTTGCGCATGAACAGGTTTTTTTCTTCTGAAAACAGCAGAAAGGTAGGTCCTGCCCTGTTTTTCCCATACATAATTAATGCTACGTGTGGGAATAATGGGGTAAATCCTCTCTTTTCTCGTCCTTACTATTAACGGGTAAGAATTAGGGATGAGCGAGTATACTCGCTAAGGCACTACTCGCTCGAGTAATGTGCCTTAGCCGAGTATCTCCCCGCTCGTCCCGAAAGATTCAGGGGCCGGCGCGGGGCGGGGAGCTGCAGGGGAGAGCAGGGAGGAACCGAGGGGAGATCTCTCTCTCCCGCCCGCTCTCCCCTGCTCTCCGCCGCAACTCACCTGTCAGCTGCGGCAGCCCCCGAATCTTTAAAGGGGTTGTCTCGCGAAAGCAAGTGGGGTTATACACTTCTGTATGGCCATATTAATGCACTTTGTAATATACATCGTGCATTAAATATGAGCCATACAGAAGTTATTCCACTTACCTGTTCCGTTGCTAGCGTCCTCGTCTCCATGGTTCCGTCTAAATTCGCTGGCAGCTTGCTTTTTTAGACGCGCTTGCGCAGTCCGGTCTTCTCATTTCAGCACGAGCCGCTTCAGTGTGCTCCCCGCTACAGCTCTTCTGCGCATGCGCAGACGAGCTGTCACTGCTCGGGAGCGCGCTGGAGCGGCCATTCTGTACCATCCTCTGTTAGAGGAAGGTGCAGAAACTGGAGCTGCCCAGCGGAGAAGCCCAGCCCAGCAGCCCAGCTGTCCCGAGAAGCCGCCCAGGTAAGTGATGGGTCGGGGGGTGATCTTCACTAACAGGTGAAGGTCCCGGGCCACAGCGGTAGGCCCCGGAGCCCAGCGCTAGGTTCCGGAGCCCAGCGCTGGGCTCCGGAACCTAGCGCTGGGCTCCGGAGCCTAGCGCTGGGCTCCGGAGCCTAGCGCTGGGCTCCGGGGCCTAGCGCTGGGCTCCGGGGCCTAGCGCTGGGCCGAGGGGGCCTTCGTCTGTCAGGGTCTAGCGCTGGGGAGCCGGGGCGGTAGCGCTGGGGAGCCGGGGCGGTAGCGCTGGGGAGCCGGGTCTAGCGTGGGGGGGCCGGGGGCTGCGCCGGTTACCTGCTGCCTGGCGGTGGGTGACTGGTCGGCTGTGTTTACTCCAGGGGTCCGGTCGGCGGCTGTGGGGCGTCGTGTTGTCATGGAGACACAGCTGGCAGCGTCTCGGGAGCGCGCACGTCGGGCTACAGCAAGCGACGGGAAAAGAGCTGGCGGCCATCTTGGGGAAACTTTTATAAGTTGCTGAAACGCTGGAACGGTAAGTACAAACCAGCTAGAAAAGTCATTTACAGGGGTAATTAGTAATGTATGCTTAATTAGGGGGACTGGGCAAAAAAAAAAATTCACTGCTTCCTCGAGACATCTCCTTTAAGGACGAGCAGGGAGATACTTGTCTAAGGCCGCCTGCAGACGAGCGGGTCAGATCCATTAGCGAGAATTCTCGCCGCGGGACCCGACCCGAGCGCCTGCAGGGACGAGCGCGTACTCACCCACTCCCGGCGGCCCCGGCTCTTTCATGTGCCGGCTGCTGGGCAGCCGGCGCATGCGCAGACCGGAGCCGCCGGCTGCGTGAGTGACGTTTCTGTGCGAGGCTCTGCGAGTCCCGCACAAAAATAGGGCATGCCGTGGTTTGTTTGCCGCGCAAGATTTCGCGCGGCCAAACTGCGGCCGTCTGCATAGGATTGCGTTTGTTAACGCAATCCTATGCAGGTTTTGAGCGGCGGAAATCCCGCGGGAAATCCCGCCGCGGGATTTCCGCCCGTGTGCAGGCGGCCTAAAGCACATTACTCGAGCGAGTAGTGCCATAGCGAGTATACTCGCTCATCCCTAGTAAGAATCCCTCTAGTGAAAACAAAACAATTGAAATCAACATTTGAATAACAATAACAAATCAATCAATAACAGGACAAAAACACATCCATGTGCTTAAGCTCTAGGTTCAGAGTTTGCTAGATGTTGCCCTTGTTGGAATAGAACATGCAGTTGCAAGACAATTGCTAACCACTAGAGATGAGTGAACACCAAAATGCTCGGGTGCTCGTTACTCGGCACAAAATTTTCGCAATGCTCGAGGGTTCGTTTCGAGTAACGAACCCCATTGAAGTCAATGGGCGACCCGAGCATTTTTGTATTTCGCCGATGCTCGCTAAGGTTTTCATTTGTGAAAATCTGGGCAATTCAAGAAAGTGATGGGAACGACACAGAAGCGGATAGGGCAGGCGAGGGGCTACATGTTGGGCTGCATCTCAAGTTCACAGGTCCCACTATTAAGCCACAATAGCGGCAAGAGTGGGCCCCCCCCCCGCACTGTCAGCGTAAATATCGTTCTCCTCTGGCACAGCTGTAACAGCTGTAGCAGAGAAGAACGATGTTAGCCCATTGAATTCAATGGAACCAGCAATACAGCAGGTTCCACTGAATGCAATGGGCTGCCGGCGATCGCAGGATGAATGGTCGGGAAGGGGTTAAATATATAACCCCTTCCCTGCAATTCATCCAGAAATGTGATACACTAAAAATATATACCGGCGTATAAGGCGACGGGGCGTATAAGACGACCCCCCAACTGTCACCTTATACGCCGGTAATACAGTGGAGCAAAGAATAAAAAGCATTACTTACTTCTTCAGACGATCTGCGCCGCTCCTGCAGACTGTCACTCCTTCCTGGTCCACGGACTAAAGCTTTCTCTATGAAAGGCTTGAAATCCCCGCCTCCAGAAACACAGCCAATCACAGCAATTCAATGACATCACTGTCATTGGCTGTGATTGGCTGAAGGCACGTGTGTTTCTGGAGGCGTGGATTTAAAGCCTTTCGTAGAGAAAGCAATGCTCTGCCGGGAACCAGGAGGGAGCAAGAGCCTGCAGGAGCACCGCAGAACACCAGGAAGGAGTGACAGTCTACAGGAGCGGCGCAGATCGTCTGAAGAAGTGAGTAATGCTTTTTATTCTTTGCTCCACTGTATTGCCGGCATATAAGATGACAGTTGGGGGGTCGTCTTATACGCCCCGTCGCCTTATACGCCAGTATATATTTTTAGTGTATCACATTTCTGGATGAATTGCAGGGAAGGGGGTTATATATTTAACCCCTTCCCGACCATTCATCCTGCGATCGCCGGCAGCCCATTGCATTCAGTGGAACCTGCTGTATTGCCGGCTCCATTGAATTCAATGGGCAAACATCGTTCTTCTCTGCTACAGCTGTTACAGCTGTGGCAGAAAAGAAGGATTTGTCTTCTATATGTTCTCAATGGGGTCGGCGCTGCTGCCGCCGGCCCCATTGAGCGCATATAGAGAAGATTTATGGCCTTTAGAAGGACCGTTGGGGTTCTTGAAGCCTACAATACACCTAACACTCTCCCTATAGCAGCTCCAACACGATACCACTTTCCCTGAACTAATGTCAGAATACATCCGTAGCGAGCCGCGGGAAGGGCAGATTTCAATACTCGGGTGACACCTTATCTCCCCAGCCACTCACAGCAGGGGGGTGGTATAGGGCTTAAACGTTGCAGGGGGAAGTTGTAATGCCTTCCCTGTCTTTCAATTGGCCAGAAAAGCGCGCTAACGTCTCACAGAGGAAAGTGAAAGTAACCCGAACACCGCGTGGTGCTCGTTACGAGTAACGAGCATCCCGAACACCCTAATATTCGCACGAATATCAAGCTCGGACGAGTACGTTCGCTCATCTCTACTAACCACTAAGACACAGAAATATAATAATATTGTTACTTAGTGATTGCTTATTGGCAGTTGCATTAAAGCTATGGACGCCTTTGATGGGGTCTTTTGTTCCCCTTAGGGCGCGGTCACACGAGCGTATGCGTATTTACGTTCACACGTGCGCAGCGTTTAATCGCCGGAAAGAACGTTTTTCGGCGATCATGACCAGAGCTAGAAAGCGTATTATCGTTTGTTCCTACTTTGCAAACTATCTTTTCGGCCATCGAATATGCGTTGGCGCATATTTCGGTCGCGTATGTTCCGTCTTTTTTTCTGGTTGCCGTTTTTACGCGCCGTAAAATCGCCCGTGCGAACGAATACATTGGAAACCAACGCCTCAGATGGTCACGTTTATACGATTGGGCGCAAAAACGCGACGTTTATGCGCTCGTGTGAACGCACCCTTAAATGCATGTATTTTGGGATGATAATCATGTTTGCAACAGTTCACTGTAAAAAATGTTGTACTTTTTGTCTGATGACCTACCTAAAAAAATCAAAAGGCCTTTTAGAATATATCCACATTCATACGTTTTCTGTCATAAATGTCTGAGACAGAAAAATTCTCTCCATACATCTAAATGGGGTTGTTTCTGCAGCAAGTGCAAGGGCTTCCACGAGCAGTCATAAATTTCAGCAATAAATCTGCTACATGTGAACTTATCGTTACGCAGTAAGTATCTTAAAGCTCTTGCACATAACTGATTTATGATCCAGTTCAGCTTCCTTATGAACTTGTAATATGGCAATCACAGAAGTCTATGTGGCGTTGCTGTATGTCCATATACAGTTGGCAGAAATATTTAAGCGAACCTTCTGGAATTACCTGAATTTCTGCATAGATTACTAATAAAATGTATTCTGATTGTCATCAACAACTGTAGACAAACACAATCTAACTGACTTTATAACACACAAACACTTGTACTGTTCATATATTTTAGTGAGCACATTGAGTAAACATGCACAATGCAGTCAGTGAACCCTTGTGGTATGTAACCTGTAGATTCATTCAGCAGCAATTATCACCACATTTTTCTTTAGCTGCAAGTAACATTTGCACAATTCTCCCTGCAACTGTGTTTCAATTCATCAATATTTCTGGGATGCCTTGTATACACAGCCCTCTTCAGGTCAAGCCATATGATCTGGATAGGGCTATTTAATTGATTTACTTGTGTGTTTTGGGTTACTGTATAGTTGCATTACCCACTGTCTCTTCAGCTGGAGGTCATGGACTGCTGTCCTTACATTCTCCTGTAAAATGTTTTTATACATTTTAGTATTTATTATATCCCCAATGATTGCATGATAACGAGGCCATAAGGCAGCCCCAACCTGCGATGCTCCTTCCATCATGCTTCACAGTTGTCATGAGGTTTTGGTGTTGGTGTTGCAATTTTCTTTCCTCTACATATAATGTAGTGCATTTGTGATAAAAAGTTGTACATTTGTCTCATTTGTCCATAGAACATTTTTGCTCCAGTATTGTGGAACATCGAGGTGGTCTTTGGCGAACTTCAGATGGGCTTTTTTTTGGACACAATGGCTTACTTTGTGGTGTCTTTCATGAATATCATTCTTTTTCAGTGTTTTAGGCCGTCTGCAGATGGCCGGATCGGATCCGGCGGCGAGAATTCTCGCCGCCGGACCCGACCCGAGCGCCTGCAGAGAGCAGCGAGTACTCACCCGCGCCCCACAGCTCCAGATCTTTCATGTGCCATCTGCCGAGCAGCCGGCGCATGCGCAGACCGGAGCCAGCGGACGGTGAGTGAAGATTCTGTGCGGGGCTCTGCGAGCCCCGCACAGAAATAGGACATGCTGCGGTTTGTTTACCGCGCGAGAATTCCCGTGGACAAACCGCAGCCATCTGCCTAGGATTGCGTTTGCTAACGCAATCCTATGGCAGCTTCCAAGGGTGGAAATCCCGCCGCGGAATTTCCGCCCGTCTGCAGGCGGACTGAAGAATTCGTTTACTTCTTGTTTGTCGTTCATTTTATATGTACATAAAAATAATTGCTCGTTGCGTGTGAACAACGATTGTTTAGTCGTTCACATTTACTGGTACAGTGTATGTAAATGACTGAATGATATGTGAATGAATTTGAGAACGATTATTTGTCTGCATAAACAGGCCGCACAAGCAAATGAGCGAACTCTGTCATCATTCACTCATGATAACGATTTCTCGCTCTGTGTACAAGGAACCTTAATTGAAACAGCTTTTGCTAATTAGTCCTTGGTAAAGTCATTAACACAAAGGTTAGATCATTTTTCTCGCTGCACACTGGATGTTTACTTAGCGTGCTCAATAATAGACATGAACAGTGCAACCATGTGTTATAAGTTTAGTTAGATTTTGTCTCTAATTGGGACTTACATAGCAATCAAACCAACTTATTTCTAATCAATGCTGAAATGCCAGTGATTATAAAGGACTCATCTACTTTCTCTTGCAACTGTATATCTCTAAATTTCATATACCTCTGATTCAGTTGGCTGGATGGGAGATTCATACCAGAAGTAAATTTTCATCAGTCTGTAAATTCTGATTGAGCTTTAGAAAAATCTCTGAGTGGGTCTCATGATCGAATTTCCCCCTCTCCCATTTTCTCCCTTTTTACTGGGATTAAATTCTTAAACTGCAGCCCAAGGGCTTATTCCCACGAGCGTATATAGGCCGGCGTTTTTACGGGCGGCCGATTTATGCTACCATCTAGGGCGTAGATGCTCGTGAAGGGGGCACAAATCTATCATTTGGAAGCCTATTCACATGGCATGGCCCCCAGTGCATATACACCAAGGCTACCATGCCGTCGCCCAGGGGCGTACCTAAAGGCTAAGGGGCCCGGGTGCAAAAGTTCAGATTGCCCCCCCCCTCCATCTGGGTATTAGTGTATCTTGACGCCACCAGGAATTCCTGGTGGAGTCAAGATTGACAGGGGGTTGACAACCCCTGTACCTGACGTCCAGGAAGGGCACTACAAGTAGACGGAAAGGAGATGCAGCGGGGTGCATAGCCAGCGGGGACTCCTTGAAAGGCTGAGGCACAGTTCCCACAGTCTTCCGGCCCACTGAGGCTCAAAGTGCATCCCGCATTGAGGAGAAACCGTCCTCAACCTGATGTGCCTGCGCCGCTGGCAGCGCTCCATTGAAGCACCCCCAACCCCAACTACCACATACCGCCGGCTGCAGCGCGCTGACAGGGCGAGGAGGAGGTACAGTGCTATTCGGTGGCCGGCAGCAACAGGAGCACATGCCGCTGGACTTCCGCCACCCACCCCCCCTAAGCTGAAGCAGCTTTGCTCCTGGCGAAGCTGAAGTGCACAGAGCGGCAGCTGTCATTGTGGGAGCGGGGGCACGGATGTCACAGTCCCAGTGCCAGCAGAGAAGATGCAGTGAGGGCGCCATCTGTAAGCAGGGAAGCGGCATCCACGGAGATTACAGTCCCGGCGGCGGAGCACACCCAAGACGTGCGCCGCAGCTGTAAGCGGGGGAACGGCCGACATGGAGCTGCAGTCCGGCTGCTGTGAGCGGGGTACCTTAGGGTGAGGGTTATTTTTCTTATTAGGCTTACATTATTACATCTTAATTTACAGCTAACAATGTAAGCCTAAGAACTGTTTTGCACATCACACACAAATCTATCCACAGTGTCCTAGAAGGACCTGCGAGGCTTGGCCCTATCGGGAGCTGGGGGTGTGACAGAGGCGTTCCTCCTGTCAAACCCCTAGCTTCCGGTGGTGTCAAGATACACTAATACCCTCCATCTGTACCCGTACCTATACCTCAACTGTGCTAATTTACATACATGATCTAGCCTTCTCATTATGACTCCTTTCCTTGACTACATAAAAATCTGTTGGTAATGTCTTAGGCTGCTTTCACACGGCCGTACAAATCGTGCGAGATTTGTGCGTTGCAAGATGCACAAATTGCACATAAATTTGAACCCCATTCTTTTGAATGCGATCATACACAGGAGCGATATTTTGTTTTTTCTCTGCATCGCATGAGAATATGATGATGTGATGTGAGCTGGTTTTAACACAACAACCCCTCACATTCGTGTGCACAGCACACGTTGGTGAGTGTGATATGGGGCATAGTTTCACGTCCCAATATCAGACTCACCCATGTGAAATTAGCCTAACGCCGGCTGCACACGGCTGGATTTGCATATGGAGCGGGCATTCGCCTACGGATTCCGCAGCATGTACCGCCCATAGCATGCTATGGAAAAGCGTTTTTTTCCTCTACACGAGCAGAAATCAATAGCGGTTTTCCGCTCACGGAGGAAAAATCATGGCATGCTCTATTTTAGTGCAGAATCTGCATGGACGGCCTCCATTGAACTCAATGCAAGCCGTGCGACCCGCCGCCCTGACATTGCAGGAAAGTCACGGGCACCCGCGTCATCGCCTAGCGACTGTGCTTGAAACTCAGTGATTAAAAGAAAAAAAAAAAGTACTGCGCACCTCTGACGGCTCGCCTTGTGCAGCATCCGCAGTACAGAAAAAAGAAAGAAATTACAGGTACGTGCGGATGCGGGCACAGGGTTGGATTCGGCGCCGGGCTCACGCATGCAGAATGCTACCCAGTTGTCTGCAGCCAGCCTAAGACTGTGTTCATGGATTTTGTTGCATTTTTAAAACCACAATCAAAAATAACATCTAAAAACTGCATCCTCTATTAAAAACCGCACGTGGATTCAAACAATACAGGCAGTTTTTAAACTGCATGCAGGTTTCTGATGTGTTTTTCAGTTGTGTGTAAAGTGCTCAATCATACACAGTATATACCCAGGTTATACCAGCTGTATATATATAATTATATAACAGGAAATACCCAGGTTATACCAGCATGCTCCACTATATACAGGATGTATAACTTATACTAGCTGTACATATATAATTATATACAGTATATACCCAGGTTATATCAGCTGTACATATATAATTATATAACAGGAGAGGTATAACTTATACCAGCTGTACATATATAATTATATAGAGTATATATCCAGGCTATACCAGCTGTACATATATAATTTTATACAGTATATATCCAGGTTATACCAGCTGTACATATATAATTATATACAGGAGATAGCCAAGTTATACCAGCTGTACATATATAAATATATACAGGATGTATAACTTATACTCGCTGTACATATATAATTATATACAGTGTATACCCAGGTTATACCAGCTGTACATACATAATTATATAACAGGAGAGGTATAACTTATACCAGCTGTACATATATAATTATATACAGGAGATTTCCAGGTTACACCAAAGCCTAAGGCCTATTACATAAGTGTTTTATCGCAGTAAAAGTGCTGGCCGAAAATTGCGACCATCTGAAGCACTGGATTCCAATGCATCCATTCAAAAGGGTGATTTTCCAGTGCATAAAATCAGCCGTCCAAAAAAGATTTAAAATCCCAGCCTGCTGGTAGCTCTGATTTTGATTGACTGAGTGCTTCAGCCAATCACAATCAGAGCTACCAGCAGGTGGGGATTTTAAATCCCCGGATGCTGATACATCAGCAGCTCTACACAGCTGGGGACAGCGCGAGAAGTCGCTGCTGAGCCCCGCCAGCCATCAATGGATTTTAAAGCCATTTAAAATAGTGTAAAAAAAATAAAATAAAATACTCACCTGCCTTCAGCTGCCGGGGCTCAGCTGCGACTTCTGTAGTTCTGAATTTAAAATCCCCGCCTGCTGGTAGCTCTGATTGAAAAAAATGCACGCAGCTGCATATACGCATGTTTTTGCCCGTACCTAGGTGTGCACCTATGTACACACCTATGTACGTACAAAAACACGCTCATGTGAAGCCACCCTAAGTGCTGCCAAATGACAGGGATACCCCTAGCATTTCTGCTGCCTGAGGTGCCCCTTACCCACCCCCTCCCAAAAAAGAGCATTACTTCACTGATGACAAAAAAAAAAATAGGAATATCTATCTATCTATCTATCTATCTATCTATCTATCTATCTATCTATCTATCTATCTATCTATCTATCTAATCTATCTAGACAGTGCAGTTAGCAGAATGACCAGCAGGGGGCTCCAAAGAAGTCATAGGCACCCTGTAATCCAAAACCATACATGTTATACCGTATATGAAAACATCCAAAACAAATAGAAGAACCCGGTCTCATACTTTATTGTAGCATAAATATACTAATTTAAAAAAAAAAAAAACAACTATAAATATTAAAAAACTCTTTTTTTTTTAGTTTTTTACCCCCAATAAAACTAAAAAACAGAAAAAAAAAGCCAGTGAAAAAGATATATATATATATAAAAATCACCCTATATGTCATGGAAAAAAATGCAGCAAAAATAATTTTGGTAGCTAAAGGAAAAAAAAATAGGACAGTAAAACCACCACATGGTTAAAATTCCTAAAAAGCGTCTGGTCCTTAAGGCACAAAACAGCCTGGTCTTTAAAGGGTTAAAGCGCCCTTGGGGGAAGAAAATTAGACCTATGTGCAATTCAGAGGTGGGCAGGAGAATGAGTGGCTGAAATGGGAAGTGAATTAAGGAAACTAATTAACCCTCTAGTTAAGGTTGAGGGGCGAGTTAAAAAAAGGGATGAGGGGGAAATTGAAACTGTAGGGAGACCTGAGATTCCCTGCAGATGAGTTTCCTCTCACTGCTAAGAGCCGGGGTTCAATTAATAAACCCGACTAAGCATCAGAGAGAAAGAAGTTTAGGAGCACTGGAGAAAGGAGCTTCTGAATCGTATTGCGCACTTATGTATTGCAACATAAGACTAGTAGTAGATTTGCATTAGAAGCATCTAATATACCCAGCTACAATACCCTATTGAGGAGACTATAAAACCGATGGTGAGGTTACAATTGTTGGAAGGATACCATCAGTTTTGGGAGCAAGTGAAAACATAATAGTTATGTGAGAACAGGAGGGACTAGGTTGGGTCTCCACCAAAGTAGAACCTATGTTCTGCAACTGGCCCACATCATCTTAGCCAAAGGGAAGAGGCGTCTTCCCCCCGGGACATCCCCCAGGAGGCACAAACCCTCTGTCAACTGGCCCAATGGCCCCCCAGTGGCTCACAGCCTGTTATCTTGACTCCCATTCCTGCTCTGCTTTCGTGCAGCAGACCAGCCGATGGGGGCCACAAGGTCTCCCTGGAGCAGGACCAATCCAGCGCCCCTCAGAGGCAAAGGGGAGATAGTGAAGGCACAACACTATTTTAGAGTGCTGCCGAACACTAGCTTATAAGGTATGTAGATAAGAAAAAAAATAGTGAACAAAGGCAAGAGTTGTCCAATTTAGGACCGTAGGTCAATAAAGCAAAGAGTACATTATGGTTATGCCGTCATAAGGAAAGAGTTCATGCTTCTGAGAACAGAGGTCTTCTGCGTCTTGTGAAGGAGAGGACAGGGCAACACTTAGGAGCTCAGTCGCCTGGAAAGGCACCTCAAAGTCCTCCAGGAAAACCATATCAACTATGTAAAAAGAGAAATGGTTAAGCAATAGAGATGAGCGAACGTACTCGTCCGAGCTTGATACTCGTTCGAGTATTAGCGTGTTCGAGATGCTCGTTACTCGAGACGAGTACCACGCGATGTTCGAGTTACTTTCACTTTCATCTCTGAGACGTTAGCGCGCTTTTCTGGCCAATAGAAAGACAGGGAAGGCATTACAACTTCCCCCTGCGACGTTCAAGCCCTATACCACCCCCCTGCAGTGAGTGGCTGGCGAGATCAGGTGTCACCCGAGTATATAAATTGGCCCCTCCCGCGGCTCGCCACAGATGCATTCTGACGTAGTTCAGGGACAGTGCTGCTGGTGCCGCAGCTGCTATAGGGAGAGCGTTAGGAGTTATTTTAGGCTTCAAGAACCCCAAGGGTCCTTCTTAGGGCCACATCTAACCGTGTGCAGTAGTGTGGAGGCTGCTTTTTGCAGTGTTGCACATTTTTTTTTTGTATATCGGCCGTGCAGAGCATTGCGCCCTGCAGTGATTTTACATTGTCCAGGGCCAGTAGTGGTGAGGCAGGGACAGAAGACATATTTAGTGTATATAGGCAGTGGGCCTTTCCAAAAACATTTGGGAAAAAAAATCTATTTGGGCTGCCTGTGACCGTCCTCAGTGTACTGGGTCTCTGCTGGGGGTAGTTGTCCTAATTCATATGCAGCCAGCTAAGTGTTACAGCAGGCTTGCGCAAAATTCTTTCCTGCCTCTGTGTTGCCTCTTACATCACCGCTGTATTCCTGTCCACAAGTGTACTGGGTCTCTGCTGGGAGTAGTTGTCCTAATTCATACGCAGCCAGCTAAGTGTTACAGCAGGCTTGCGCAAAATTCTTTCCTGCCTCTGTGTTGCCTCTTACATCACCGCTGTATTCCTGTCCACAAGTGTACTGGGTCTCTGCTGGGGGTAGTTGTCCTAATTCATACGCAGCCAGCTAAGTGTTACAGCAGGCTTGCGCAAAATTCTTTCCTGCCTCTGTGTTGCCTCTTACATCACCGCTGTATTCCTGTCCACAAGTGTACTGGGTCTCTGCTGGGGGTAGTTGTCCTAATTCATACGCAGCCAGCTAAATGTTACAGCAGGCTTGCGCAAAATTCTTTCCTGCCTCTGTGTTGCCTCTTACATCACCGCTGTATTCCTGTCCACAAGTGTACTGGGTCTCTGCTGGGGGTAGTTGTCCTAATTCATACGCAGCCAGCTAAGTGTTACAGCAGGCTTGCGCAAAATTCTTTCCTGCCTCTGTGTTGCCTCTTACATCACCGCTGTATTCCTGTCCACAAGTGTACTAGGTCTCTGCTGGGGGTAGTTGTCCTAATTCATACGCAGCCAGCTAAGTGTTACAGCAGGCTTGCGCAAAATTCTTTCCTGCCTCTGCTGTGCGTTCCGTAAGCGAAGTCAGCCTCCAACCACAGGCCAATAAGCGGCACATTTAATTACAGCGTTCTGTTTCTGCACTACTGGTAATACACCATGCTGAGGGGTAGGGGTAGGCCTAGAGGACGTGGACGCGGCCGAGGACGCGGAGGCCCAAGTCAGGGTGTGGGCACAGGCCGAGCTCCTGATCCAGGTGTATCGCAGTCGACTGCTGCGGGATTAGGAGAGAGGCACGTTTCTGGCGTCCCCACATTCATCTCACAATTAATGGGTCCACGCGGTAGACCTTTATTAGAAAATGAGCAGTGTGAGCAGGTCCTGTCGTCGATGGCAGAAAGTGCATCCAGCAATCTATCGACCACCCAGAGTTCTGCGCCGTCCACTGCTGCAACTCTAAATCCTCTGGCTGCTGCTCCTCCTTCCTCCCAGCCTCCTCACTCCATTACAATGACACATTCTGAGGAGCAGGAAGACTCCCAGGAACTGTTCCCAGGCCCCTGCCCAGAATGGCCAGCAATGGTTCCTCTCCCACCGGAGGAGTTTGTCGTGACCGATGCCCAACCTTTGGAAAGTTCCCGGGGTCCGGGGGATGAGGCTGGGGACTTCCGGCAACTGTCTCAAGAGCTTTCAGTGGGTGAGGAGGACGATGACGATGAGACACAGTTGTCTATCACTCAGGTAGTAGTAATTGGAGTAAGTCCGAGGGAGGAGCGCACAGAGGATTCGGAGGAAGAGCAGCAGGACGATGAGGTGACTGACCCCACCTGGTTTGCTACGCCTACTGAGGACAGGTCTTCAGAGGGGGAGGCAAGTGCAGCAGCAGGGCAGGTTGGAAGAGGCAGTGCGGTGGCCAGGGGTAGAGGCAGGGCCAGACCGAATAATCCACCAAATGTTTCCCAAAGCGCCCCCTCGCGCCATGCCACCCTGCAGAGGCCGAGGTGCTCAAAGGTCTGGTAGTTTTTCACTGAGAGTGCAGACGACCGACGAACAGTGGTGTGCAACCTTTGTCGCGCCAAGATCAGCCGGGGAGCCACCACCACCAGCCTCACCACCACCAGCATGCGCAGACATATGATGGCCAAGCACCCCACAAGGTGGGACGAAGGCCGTTCACCGCCTCCGGTTTGCACCCTGTGCCCCAACCTGCCACTGAGATCCAACCCCCCTCTCAGGACACAGGCACTACCGTCTCCTGGCCTGCACCCACACCCTTACCTCCGCTGTGCTCGGCCCCATCCACCAATGTCTCTCAGCGCACCGTCCAGCCGTCGCTAGTGCAAGTGTTGGAGCGCAAGCGCAAGTACGCCGCCACGCACCCGCACGCTCAAGCGTTAAACGTGCACATAGCCAAATTTATCAGCCTGGAGATGCTGCCGTATAGGGTTGTGGAAACGGAGGCTTTCAAAGGTATGATGGCGGCGGCGACCCTGCGCTACTCAGTTCCCAGTCGCCACTACTTTTACCAATGTGCCGTCCCAGCCCTGTACGACCACGTCTCCCGCAACATTGTACGCACCCTCACCAACGCGGTTACTGCCAAGGTCCACTTAACAACGGACACGTGGACAAGCACAGGCGGGCAGGGCCACTATATCTCCCTGACGGCACATTGGGTGAATTTAGTGGAGGCTGGGACAGAGTCAGAGCCTGGGACCGCTCACGTCCTACCCACCCCCAGAATTGCGGGCCCCAGGTCGGTGCTGGTATCTGCGGCGGTGTATGCTTCCTCCACTAAACCACCCTCCTCCTCCAACGCAACCTCTGTCTTGCAATCAAGATGTGTCAGCAGCAGCACGTCGCCAGCAGTCGGTGTCGCGCGGCGTGGCAGCACAGCGGTGGGCAAGCGTCAGCAGGCCGTGCTGAAACTACTCAGCTTAGGAGAGAAGAGGCACACGGCCCACGAACTGCTGCAGGGTCTGACAGAGCAGACCGACCGCTGGCTTGCGCCGCTGAGCCTCCAACCGGGCATGGTCGTGTGTGACAACGGCCGTAACCTGGTGGCAGCTCTGCAGCTCGGCAGCCACATGCACGTGCCATGCCTGGCCCACGTCTTTAATTTGGTGGTTCAGCGCTTTCTGAAAAGCTACCCACGCTTGTCAGACCTGCTCGGAAAGGTGCGCCGGCTCTGCGCACATTTCCGCAAGTCCCACACGGACGCTGCCACCCTGCGCACCCTGCAACATCGGTTTCATCTGCCAGTGCACCGACTGCCGTGCGACGTACCCACACGGTGGAACTCTACGCTCCACATGTTGGCCAGACTCTATGAGCAGCGTAGAGCTATAGTGGAATACCAACTCCAACATGGGCGGCGAAGTGGGAGTAAGCCTCCTCAATTCTTTACAGAAGAGTGGGCCTGGTTGGCAGACATTGGCCAGGTCCTTGGAAACTTTGAGGAGTCTACCCAGATGGTGAGCGGCGATGCTGCAATCATTAGCGTCACCATTCCTCTGCTATGCCTCTTGAGAAGTTCCCTGCAAAGCATAAAGGCAGATGCTTTGCGCTCGGAAACAGAGGCGGGGGAAGACAGTATGTCGCTGGATAGTCAGAGCACCCTCCTGTCTATATCTCAGCGCGTTGAGGAGGAGCATGAGGAGGATGAGGAGGAGGGGGAAGAGACAGCTTGGCCCACTGCTGAGGGTACCCATGCTGCTTGCCTGTCATCCTTTCAGCGTGTATGGCCTGAGGAGGAGGAGGATCCTGAAAGTGATCTTCCTAGTGAGGACAGCCATGTGTTGCGTACAGGTACCCTGGCACACATGGCTGACTTCATGTTGGGATGCCTTTCTCGTGACCCTCGCGTTACACGCATTCTGGCCACTACGGATTACTGGGTGTACACACTGCTCGACCCACGGTATAAGGAGAACCTTTCCACTCTCATACCCGAAGAGGAAAGGGGTTCGAGAGTGATGCTATACCACAGGACCCTGGCGGACAAACTGATGGTAAAATTCCCATCCGACAGCGCTAGTGGCCAAAGGCGCAGTTCCGAGGGCCAGGTAGCAGGGGAGGCACAGAGATCAGGCAGCATGTACAGCACAGGCAGGGGAACACTCTCTAAGGCCTTTGACAGCTTTCTGGCTCCCCAGCAAGACTGTGTCACCACTCCCCAGTCAAGGCTGAGTTGGCGGGAGCACTGTAAAAGGATGGTGAGGGAGTACGTAGCCGATCGCACGACCGTCCTCCGTGACGCCTCTGCCCCCTACAACTACTGGGTGTCGAAGCTGGACACGTGGCCTGAACTCGCGCTGTATGCCCTGGAGGTGCTTGCTTGTCCTGCGGCTAGCGTCTTGTCAGAGAGGGTGTTTAGTGCGGCTGGGGGAATCATCACAGATAAGCGTACCCGCCTGTCAACCGACAGTGCCGACAGGCTTACACTCATCAAGATGAACAAAGCCTGGATTTCCCCAGACTTCTCTTCTCCACCAGCGGACAGCAGCGATACCTAAGCAATACGTAGGCTGCACCCGCGGATGGAAGCATTGTTCTCTATCACCATCAAAAACGTGGACCTTTTAGCTTCATCAATCTGTGTATAATATTCATCCTCCTCCTCCTCCTGCTCCTCCTCCTGAAACCTGACGTAATCACGCCGAATGGGCAATTTTTCTTAGGCCCACAAGGCTCAGTCATATAATTTTTGTAAACAATTTTTATACGTTTCAATGATCATTAAAGCGTTGAAACTTTCACCTGAACCAATTTTTATTTTAACTGGGCTGCCTCCAGGCCTAGTTACAAATTAAGCCACATTAACCAAAGCGATTAATGGGTTTCACCTGCCCTCTTGGTTGGGCATGGGCAATTTTTCTAAAGTACATTAGTACTGTTGGTACACCAATTTTTTGGGGCCCTCGCCTACAGTGTAATCCAATTAATTTTTTGCCCACCAGCATTAAAGCTGACGTTACATCAGCTGTGCTGGGCACTGCAATGGGATATATTTATGTACCGCCGGTGGGTTCTAGGGAGCCACCCATGCTGTGGGTCCACAGGGAGTTGTAACTGCATGTGTCTACTTCTAAAGAACCCCAGTCTGACTGGGGCATTCAGTGTGGGCCGAAGCCCACCTGCATTTAACATGACATTACCTCAGCTGTGATGGGCAATGCAATGGG
Source organism: Eleutherodactylus coqui (assembly GCF_035609145.1). NCBI lineage: Eukaryota > Metazoa > Chordata > Amphibia > Anura > Eleutherodactylidae > Eleutherodactylus > Eleutherodactylus coqui. The sequence goes on along the minus strand of NC_089843.1, from coordinate 165,256,335 downwards.
ATATATTTATGTACCGCCAGTGGCTTCCTGGCACCCACCAATGCTGTGGGTCCACAGGGAGTTATAACTGCATGTGTCCACTTCTAAAGAACCCCAGTCTGACTGGGGCATGCAGTGTGGGCCGAAGCCCACCTGCATTTAACATGACATTACCTCAGCTGTGATGGGCAATGCAATGGGATATATTTATGTACCGCCGGTGGCTTCCTGGCACCCACCCATGCTGTGGGTCCACAGGGAGTTGTAACTGCATGTGTCCACTTCTAAAGAACCCCAGTGTGACTGGGGCATGCAGTGTGGGCCGAAGCCCACCTGCATTTAATCGGACGTTACCTCAGCTGTGATGGGCACTGCAATGGGATACATTTATGTACAGCTGGTGGGTTCCAGGGAGCCACCCATGCTGTGGGTGCACACGGAATTCCCATTGCGGAGTTGTACCTGCCTGTGACTATTTATAAAAAAACGCGGTCTGACTGGGGCATGCAGACACCTTGACAGAATGAATAGTGTGTGGCACATAGGTTCCCCATTGCTATGCCCACGTGTGCAGCTCCTGATGGCGGTGGCACAGGATTACATTTCTTATTGCTTCTGTACAGCATTGTGGGCTATCGCCCCGCCCCTTTTAAAGAGGGTCGCTGTCTAGCCGTGCCAACCCTCTGCAGTGTGTGCCTGCGGTTCCTCCTCATGGCAGACGCACTTATAAATAGACATGAGGGTGGTGTGGCTATGAGGCCAGCGTGTGGCATGAGTGCAGCTGAAGGCTGCGCAGGGACACTTTGGTGTGCGCTGTGGACACTGGGTCGTGGGGGGGGGGGGGGGTTGGGCAGCATGTAACCCAGGAGAAGTGGCAGTGGAGTGTCATGCAGGCAGTGATTGTGCTTTGTTGGAGGTACTGTGGTGCTTAGCTAACGTATGCATTGCTAATGAGGGCTTTTCAGAAGTAAAAGTTGTTGGGAGGGGGGGGGGCCCACTCTTGCCGCTATTGTGGCTTAATAGTGGGACCTGGGAACTTGAGATGCAGCCCAACATGTAGCCCCTCACCTGCCCTATCCGTTGCTGTGTCGTTCCCATCACTTTCTTGAATTGCCCAGATTTTCACAAATGAAAACCTTAGCGAGCATCGGCAATATACAAAAATGCTCGGGTCGCCCATTGACTTCAATGGGGTTCGTTACTCGAAACGAACCCTCGAGCATCGCGATAATTTCGTCCCGAGTAACGAGCACCCGAGCATTTTGGTGCTCGCTCATCTCTATTAAGCAACTGAAACAGAACTATGTGGTTAAACTGTAGTTAAGGGCTGAACCGCCCCAATCACTTGGTGTTCTGGTGGCTAGATAACTCTTCATAAGCCTTTACAAATTGAAGATTGGTGTGCGTTTTCCAGTTCTATGGAGAATTTAATCTGTGGGTCTCCTTCCATGGTACAGGGTTCGACTTTAGTGGAAGGACTTCAAAATCTCACAGCGGCATCCAGGAATCAATCCAGAATTGGTGGAAGATTTAGAGCCTTCCTGGCCTTCTCCAAGTCAGAGGGAGTGTGGATTATAATGTGTTTTCCTTCTTTCATTATTGATGGCCCAAAGAGGATCAGCCAGGAATATTGCAGGTTAATTTCTCTGACGACTTCTAGAAGAGGTTTTAATTGTCTTTAGAGATGACCGAGCACCAAAATGCTCGGGTGCTCGTTACTCGAGTCGAACTTCCCGCGATGCTCGAGGGTTCGTTTCGAGTCACGAACCCCATTGAAGTCAATGGGCGACCCGAGCATTTTTGTATGGGACCTATGCTCCGCTAAGGTTTTCATTTGTGAAAATCTGGGAAATTCAAGAAAGTGATGGGAATGACACAGAAACGGATAGGGCAGGCAAGGGGCTACATGTTGGGCTGCATCTCAAGTTCCCAGGACCCACTATTAAGCCACAATAGCGGCAAGAGTGGGCCCCCCCCCAACAATTTTTACTTCTGAAAAACCCTCATTAGCAAGGCATACCTTAGCTAAGCACCACACTACCTCCAACAAAGCACAATCACTGCCTGCATGACACTCCGCTGCCACTTCTCCTGGGTTACATGCTGGCCAACCGCCCATTTCAGTAATAGTAGCAGTCAAGACAGGCCCCGGTAACAATTCTGAAGCAGCAGTATAGGGGGAGCACAGTATTAGTTTCATTTGAGTAGTAGTAGCAGTCTGGACAGGCCCCAGTAACATATCACTGGCAGCAGTATAGGGGGAGCACAGTATTAGTTCCATTTCAGTAGTAGTAGCATTCTAGACAGGCCCCAGTAACATATCACTAGCAGCAGTATAGGGGGAGCACAGTATAGGGGGAACATGTAACGGACACAGCAGAGCCAGGAAACAATTATGCGCAAGCCTGTAGTGAGACCTAGGTGCGTATGACTGAGCTACTGGAATTCACAGGGCAGAACCAGTCAAGTGGCCAAAGGCCAGTGGTAGGCCTTAAGTATTTTGCTTCAATTTTTTAAAATGGTGAGGTGAAAAACCAGACAGACACCGTATGCAGCATATATATGTATACTGTTTCCCTCTGGCGGGATGACAGCGATCATGTAACAGACACAGCAGAGCCAGGAAACAATTATGCGCAAGCCTGCTGTAACACTTAGCTGGGTAATAATGAGCGACTACTACCCCCAGCAGACACGCAGTAAACTGTACACGGTCACAGGCTTGGCTAGGTAATAATGAGCAACTACTACCCCCAGCAGACACACAGTAAACTGAAGACGGTCACAGGCAGCCCAAATATTGTATTTTTTCCCAATTTTTGTGAAAAAGCCCACTGTCTATATAACCTGTATATGGATTTCCCTGTTGGAGGATGACTGTGGTTATTGAAAGCACAGTGCAGCCAGAAAAAATTATGCGCAAGGCTGCAGTAACACCTAGCTGGGTAATAGTGAGCGACTACTACCCCCAGCAGACACGCAGTAAACTGAACACGGTCACAGGCAGCCCAAAGATTTTTTTTTCAATTTTTTTTGAAAAAGCCCACTGCCTATATAGCCAGTATAGCTCTTTCCCTGTACCACTGTCCCTGCCTCACCAGTACCGCCCCTATAATCAGTAAAATGACTGCAGACTGAGGACGCTATGGTCTGCACGCCCGATATACAAAAAAAAAATGTGCAAAACTGCTAAAAGTAGCCTCAACAGTACTGCACACGGTCAGATGTGGCCCTAAGAAGGACCGTTGGGGTTCTTGAAGATGAAGATAACAGCCTAACACTCTCCCTATAGCAGCTACAGCAGGACGGCACTTTCCCTAATGTCTCTCAGCGTGCATCTGTGGCGAGCCGCGGCCGGCCCCAGTTTATATACTCGGGTGTCACCTGATCTCCCCAGCCACTCACTGCAAGGGGGGTGGGATAGGGCTGGAACTTCACAGGAGGAAGTTGTAATGCCTTCCCTGTGTTTCTATTGGCCAGAAAACGGCGCAAACTTTTCTGGGAAGAAAATGGAAGTAACTCGAACATCGCGTGGTGCTCGTCTCGAGTAACAAGCATCTCGAGTACCCTAATACTCGAACGAGCATCAAGCTCGGACGAGTACGCTCGCTCATTTCTAATTGTCTTCTTTTGGCAAGTGTGAAAGGAGCCAGATCCTGGAAGAATTGAATGTTAACCTCTTCATACATTAACTGCTCTCTGTTTCTGGCTGTGGTTAGAATGGCTTGTTTGTCAACAAATAAAAGACCAATATGACATCTGTCACCTGGATTAGGTTTTGGGCATATTGCTCTATGCATTCTTTTGATGGTAATGGCTTTTGCTCTTTCTTTCGCCAGCAAGTCTGTAATTTGCTATAGGTCTGAAAGAGTCAGGCTCCCATGATTCTGACATTACAGCATCTGCTTCCATTTTCCTGGTCTTCTATTAACCCCTTAAGGACATGGCCTATTTTGGGCTTAAGGACCAAGCCTTATTTTTAAAATCTGACATCTGTCACTTTATGTGCAAATAAATTTTGAATGCTTTTACCTATAAATGTGATTCTGAGATTGTTTTTTCGTGACATATTGTACGTTATGTTTGTGTAAAATTGCATCAATAAATTTTGTCTAAACTAGGAAAAAAATGTAAATTTACTAAAAAATTTGGAAAAATTCACAATTTTCAAACTTTGAATTTTTCCTTTTTGTAAGACAGATAGTCAAACACCACAAAATAGTTAATTAACATTTCTCATAGGCCTACTTTATACTGCAATAATTTTTTAGCGTTATTTTATTTTTTTAGGACTCCACAAAGCATATAAATTTAGCAGTCACTTTTCAAATTTACTAGCGAATTTCAAAATCTGAATTTTTAAGGGCCAAATCAGTTTAGAAGTGGATTTTAAGAGCCTGTATATCAGAAAACCCCCATAAATCACCACATTTTAAAAACTGCACCCTTCAAAGAATTCAAAATGGCATTTAGGAAGTTTGTTAACCCTTTAGATATTTGACAGGAATTAAACAAATGTGCATGAGAAATTTAAAAAAATTCAATTTTTCTACAGATTTTCAATTTAAAACCATTTTTTCCCCTATAAAACAGCAGGAGATAGCAGAGAAACAAAACTCAGGATGTATTACCAGGATTCTGCAATTTTTAAAAATGCCCCATATGTGGATGTAAACTGTTGTTTGGGGCGCATGGCAGGGCTCAGAAGAGAAGGAGTGCTATTTGTCTTTTTGAATGTAGATTTTGCTGGAATAATTTTCAGACCCCGTGTAGTGTTCGCAGTGTCCCCCAAGGTACCAGTACATTTGAAACCCCCTAGAATTGACCCCATTTTGGAAACTAGACCCCTCAGGGAATTTTTTAAGGGGTGTAGTGAGTGTTTTGCACCCACAGGTATTGGAGGAATTTTTTTAACAATTTGAGTTGAATACGAAAAATTCCAATTTTTCCAGTAATGTTTAGCTTTAGGCCCAGATTTCTTTTTTTTTTTTAACCAAAAGCATAAGGAGAAAAGGTACCCCATGATGTGTTACCCAATTGCTCCAGAGAACGGAAATGCCCCATATGTGGACGTAAGCTGTTGTTCAGGCACATGGCAGGACTCAGAAGGAAAGGAATACTATTTGGCTTTTTGAATGCAGATTTTGTTGGAATAATTTTCAGACCCCATGTAGTGTTTGCAGTGTCCCTGAGGCACCAGTACATTTGAAACCCCCAAGAATTGACCCTATTTTGGAAACTAGACCCCTCAGGGAAATTTATAAGGGGTGTAGTGAGCATTTTGAACCCACAGCTTTTTGAGGAATTTTTTAAAACAATTTTAGGGCTTATTTAGACGACCGTATATCGGCTCGGTTTTCACGCCGAGCTGATATACGGTGTCCTTGTCTGCAAGGGGTGGGGGATGGAAGAGCCAGGAGCAGGAACTGAGCTCCCGCCCCCTCTCCGCCCCTTGCTACTATTTGCAATTGGAAGGGGCGAGATGGGGGTGGAGCTAAGTACTGACACTTAGCTCCACCACGCCCCGCCCCTCCCATTGCAAATAGTGGTGAGGGGCGGGAGCTCAGTTCCTGTTCCCAGCCCTTCCATCCTCCCCCCTTGCAGACAAGGACACCGTATATTGGCTCGGCGTGAAAACCGAGCCGATATACGGCCGTCTAAATAAGCTCTGAGTTGAATACGAAAAATTCAAATTTTTCCAGTAATGTTTAGCTTTAGGCCCAGATTTATATTTTTTACCAAGAGCAGAAGGCTTTTTGAATGCACATTTTGTTGGAATAATTTTCAGACCCCATGTAGTGTTTGCAGTGTCCCTGAGGCACCAGTACATTTGAAACCCCCCAAAATTGACCCTATTTTGGAAACTAGACCCCTCAGGGAATTTATTAAGGGGTGTAGTGAGCATTCTGAACCCAAAGCTGTTTGAGGAATTTTTTTAACAATTTGAGTTGAATACGAAAAATTCACATTTTTCCCGTAATTTTTGGCTTTAGGCCCAGATTTATATTTTTTACTAAGAGCAGAAGGAGAAAAGGTACCCCATGATGCGTTACCCAATTGCTCCCGCACACGGAAATGCCCCATATGTGGGCATAAACTGTTGTTTTGGCACATGGCAGGGCTCAGAAGGAAAGGAGCGCTTTTTGAATGCAGATTTTGCTGGAATAATTTTTAGACCCCATGTAGTGTTTGCAGTGTCCCTGAGGTACCAGTACATTTGAAACCCCCAAGAATTTACCCCATTTTAGAAACTAGACCCCTCAGGGAATTTATTAAGGGGTTTAGTGAGCGTTTTGAACTCATAGGCTTTTCAGGAATTTTTTAAACAATTTGAGTTGAATACGAAAAATTCAAATTTTTCCAGTAATGTTTAGCTTTAGGCCCAGATTTATATATTTTTTTTTACCAAGGAGCAATTACCCAATTGCTCCTGTGTGCAGAAATGCCCCATATGTGGACATAAACTGTTTGGGCACATTGCAGGGCTCTGAAGGGAAGGACTTGGCATATGGGTTTATGTACAAGCTGTGCGAAGTACATCAGGGTAAAATGTCCGGGCAATAGTAAATTAAAATTTCAGGGATATGTGGTATGGCTTAAAACAATTTTTTATGCACAGGCCTGGTTGTGTGGGGCATGTTTCACAAAGATACATGGTGTCCTTTCTTATCCCTTGTTTGTAGCACACTCTGCAGTTTTTTGGGTCCTTCCCTTCTTTCCAGTGGAGGGAATTTCACTGGGTAAGTGCTGCCCTGGTACAATCCTCGTGGCCTCGTTTCCTGAAGTACTGGGCTGCTTTCCCACCTCCTGGTCCCCAAATATTAGGGCCTTGATAACGTCTTCCTGAAATTCGAGGAAGGTGCCCCTCTGGCCTGCCCCCCGATACAGCACGTAGGCATTGTACAGTGCCATCTGTACGAGGTGCACAACCATGTTTTCCGCATGGCATTATACGGCTCCAGTACCTGGTCTGATAGATCAACCCCTCCCATGTACTTATTATAGACAAGGACACAGTCTGGCTTGGGGGTTTCTGTACTGGTACCTTGTACTGGGCAGGGGGTACTGCTGTGGCCGTGTATTGTGGTCAATATAAGGACATCCCTCTTGTCCTTATACTTGACACACAACATATTGTCGCTGCATTGGGCCCGGCTCTCACCCCTTCTGAGCAGTTGCCCAAGCAGCATCTTAGGGAGGCTTCTCTGATTTTTTCAGATGGTACCACATGCCACTGTTCCTCTGGAAGCGAGGCTCTGAAACAAGGGGACACTGGTATAAAAGTTATCCAGGTATAGATGGTAACCCTGGACTAATAGTGGGTGCACTAGTTCCCACACAATTTTCCCTGTTACTCCCAGCACAAGGGGGGGGGGGGCATTCTGGGGGCTCAATTTTGGTGTCTTACCCCTCATAAATGTGGAACTTGTGGGTGTACCCCGATGTACTTTTGCACAGCTTGTACAATTTCACGCTATACTGTGCCCACTTACTGGGCAGGTACTGGCGGAGTTTAACCCCTTAGTGACGGGGCTATAGTAAAACTACGTCCTGCTGTCACAGGACGTGTATGGAGGGAGGTAGCGGCGCTATCTCCCTCCATACAGCGTGGGCGTCAGCTGTTTATTACAGCTGACACCCACGGGCAATAGCCACACTCGGCCGTACGGCCGATCGCGGCTAATATCCCCCTTTAAATGCCGCTGTCAATTTTGACAGCGGCATTTAAATCGTCCCGCACATCCCCCCCCACGGTGAGATCGGGGAAGCCGTGCAGGTGTCATGGCAGCTGGGGGCCTAATGAATAGCCCCAGGGCTGCCTATCAAGCCATCCACACAGGGTGGCTTGATAGACTGCCTGTCAAAAAGCAGTATGACGTAATGCTATAGCATTACGTCATACTGCAGGAGCGATCAAAGCATCACATGCTAAAGTCCCCTAGGGGGACTTCAAAGTAAAGTAAAAAAAAAAAATCAATAAAGTTTTTTAATTGTTAAAAAAAAAGTTATAAAAGTTTAAATCACCCCCCTTTTGCCATATCTATTATTAAAAAATCGAAATCATAAAATAAAAATATGCATTTGATATCGCCGCGTCCGTAAAAGTCCAATCTATCAAAGTAGCGCATTATTTTTCCTGTACGGTGAACGTCGTCAGAAAAATAAAAAATAAAGAACGCCAGAAATACACTTTTTTAGTTACCCTGTCTCCCAGAAAAAACGCAATAAAAAGCGATCAAAAAGTCGTATGTATTCCAAATTGATACTATTGGAAACTACAGGACATCCCGCAAAAAATGAACTCTTGCTCAACTACGTCAACGTAAAAAATAAAAAAGGTATTGCGCGCACAAAATGACCGCAGAAAATAATTGAAAAAAATGAAATATCTTAAAAAAAAATACAAGCACTACAGCAAAAAAAATACTATATAAGTTTGGTATCGTAGTAATTGTACTGACCCATAGAATAAAAATATCAGGTCGTTTTTGTTGCAGCTTGTGCGCCGTAGAAACAGGATGCACCGAAAAAATGGTGGAATGTCGTTTTTTTTCCATTTCTCTCCGCTTAGAATTTTTTAAAAGTTTTTCAGTAAATTATATGGTACAATAAATAGTGCCATTGAAAAATACAACTCATCCCGCAAAAAAACAAGCCCACATACAGCGACGTCAATGGATAAATTAAGGAGGTACGATTTTTTAAAAGGGAGTAGGAAAAAACAAAAATGGAAAAAAGCAAAAAAGCTCCGTCACTAAGAGGTTAAGCCTCCCTTTGAAGTGCAGCAGGGACTCATCTACTGCAATATTTTTTTCTGGGGTGTATGCCTGGGCAAATTTGAAATTAAAATGTTTCAATACTGGCCTGATTTTATACAAGCGATCATAATTGGGATGATCACTTGGGGGGCACTCTGCATTATTGTTATAGTGGATCATCTCAAAACGTGTCCTTGACATCGCCATGCGGAACATAGGAGTGTGATACAAAATGTCAGTACTCCAGTACTCCCGGATGGTCGGCTTTTTTACTAGACCCATAGTTAACACAAGACCCCCAATTTTTTAAATTTCTAATGCATCCACAGGGGTCCACTTATCGGGTCTTACGTAGCTGGAGGTGGGATTTTGCTGTATAAAATGCTGGGCATACAAATTCGTTTGGGTCACTATGTGGGCAATAAAATCATCTGAAAAAAAACATACAAAAGTCCCTCGCTCTGAGCCCTTCAGTATCAAACTGAATCCCTGGGTTGCCAAAGAAGTCAGGGATCTGGGGACTAAAACTTTCAAGGGTACCCCAACTAACATCAGGTGTATTGGGGTCCACAGTAGTGGAAGTCCTTGGACGCCTTCTTGGGGGTACAGGGAGTTCAGATTCACTAGTTGAGGATGCTGATGAGGAGGAGGAGAATGCCAGAAAAGTGGCGTCATCCCCACTAGCTGAATCTGAGTCAGAGGCAATAAGTACGTATGCCTCCTCAGCAGTAAATCTCCTGCGGGCCATTATAAAAGTGTAATATGTACTTCAGAAAAAAATAATTATTGTATAGGACACTGCGGGATCACTGGGATGGGGTGACCAGGGAACAGGGGCAGAAATGCAGAACAAACTTTATTTTTCTCTTCTTTTTTTTTAAACTGACAGATATGCTGAAACTACCCTAACTATACACTACACTGACTAACTACAAACCACGCTGACTAACTACACACTACGCTGACTAATGACGGGAAGGGTGACTATAAAATGGGAACACGAAAGGAACTTTTTTTTTTTTTTTTAAACACTGACATATACACTGACAAACTGCACTGACTAATGACGGGAAGGCGGACTACGAAATGCGCTACACTACTATACTGATCACACTGCACTACAGATCCAAGCTACACTACTGATCACGCACACTACAGATCCCAACTACACTACAAAGCACACCTCTCTACACTATTGATCACACCTCACTACACTACACTACTGATTACACCTCACTAGAGATGAGCGAACGTACTCGTCCGAGCTTGATGCTCGGGCGAATATTAGGGTGTTCGGGATGCTCGTTACTCGTAACGAGTACCACGCGATGTTCGGGTTACTTTCACTTTCATCTCTGAGACGTTAGCGCGCTTTTCTTGCCAATTGAAAGACAGGGAAGGCATTACAACTTCCCCCTGCAACATTCAAGCCCTATACCACCCCCCTGCAGTGAGTGGCTGGCGAGATTAGGTGTCACCCGAGTATTGAAATCTGCCCCTCCCGCGGCTCGCCACAGATGCATTCTGACATTAGTTCAGGGAAAGTGCTATCGTGTTGGAGCTGCTATAGGGAGAGTGTTAGGAGTTTTTTAGTTTTCAAGAACCCCAACGGTCCTTCTTAAGGCCATAAATCTTCTCTATATGCGCTCAATGGGGCCGGCGGCAGCAGCGCCGACCCCATTGAGAACATATAGAAGACAAATCCTTCTTCTCTGCCACAGCTGTAACAGCTGTGGCAGAAAAGAACGATGTTTGCCCATTGAATTCAATGGAACCAGCAATACAGCAGGTTCCACTGAAAGCAATGGGCTGCCGGCGATTGCAGGATGAATTGTCGGGAAAGGGTTAAATATATAACCCCTTCCCTGCAATTCATCCAGAAATGTGTTACAATAAAAATATATACCGGCGTATAAGGCGACGGGGCGTATAAGACGACCCCCCAACTGTCACCTTATACGCCGGCAATACAGTGGAGCAAAGAATAAAAATCATTACTTACTTCTTCTGACGTTCTGCGGCGCTCCTGCAGACTGTCACTCCCTCCTGGTGTTATGCGGTGCTCCTGCAGGCTGTTGCTCCCTCCTGGTTCCCGGCAGAGCATTGATTTCTCTACGGAGGGCTTTAAATCCCCGCCTCCAGAAACACACGTGCCTTCAGCCAATCACAGCCAATGACAATGATGTCATTGAATGGCTGTGATTGGCTGTGTTTCTGGAGGCGGGGATTTCAAGCCCTGCGTCCAGAAAGCAATGGTCTGCCGGGAACCAGGAGGGAGCGACAGCCTGCAGGAGCGCCGCAGAACGTCAGAAGAAGTAAGTAATGATTTTTATTCTTTGCTCCACTGTATTGCCGGCGTATAAGGTGACAGTTGGGGGGTCGTCTTATACGCCCCGTCGCCTTATACGCCGGTATATATTTTTATTGTAACACATTTCTGGATGAATTGCAGGGAAGGGGTTATATATTTAACCCCTTCCCGACAATTCATCCTGCGATCGCCGGCAGCCCATTGCTTTCAGTGGAACCTGCTGTATTGCTGGCTCCATTGAATTAAATGGGCTAACATCGTTCTTCTCTACCACAGCTGTTACAGCTATGGCAGAGGAGAACGATCTTTACGCTGACAGTGCGGGGGGGGGGGGGCACTCTTGCCGCTATTGTGGCTTAATAGTGGGACCTGGGAACTTGAGATGCAGCCCACCATGTAGCCCCTCGCCTGCCCTATCCGTTGCTGTGCGGTTCCCATCACTTTGTAGAATTGCCCAGATTTTCACAAACGAAAACCTTAGCGAGCATCGGCGATATACAAAAATGCTCGGGTCGCCCATTGACTTCAATGGGGTTCGTTACTTGAAATGAACCCTCGAGCATTGCGAAAATTTCGTCCCGAGTAACGAGCACCCGAGCATTTTGGTGCTCGCTCATCTCTACACCTCACTACACTCTCACTACACTGCTGATTACACCTCACTACACTACACTGCTGATTACACCTCACTACAGTACAGATCACTTTTCTTTTCTTTTTTTTTAACACAGCCCTATCTCTCTCTACAACCGCCGGAAACACTGTGAGGCGATTGCAGAGAGAGATTATAATATAAACAGCGGGCTTTTTTTTCTGATCCATGATTGGTCAGTGAGTTCTTCATTGACTAATCAAAGCGATCGCTGGGGCGGGACCACTGTGATTGGTCCCTGGTCCGCACGTAGTGATTGTCTGCTAACAATGCTAGCAGACGTCACTACTGTGTCGCCGCGATTGTCACCGCGGTGACACTGTAAGCGCAGGACGTAAGTTTACGCCCAGTTGCGGGAAGTATCCCGCTGCCAGGACGTAAACTTATGCCCTGGAGCGGGAAGCGGTTAATGTCATCCTCTGTCAATATGGTCTTTTTGCTGTGTGACCACAGAGGTCAGTCCGTTAACATCTGAGGAGATAGGGGTGCTGGAGTTTTCTAATTCTTCAACCCTGTGCCTTATGTGCAGGACTTCGACTTAAATATCAGATAGCTCCGACATCACCAACCTCAGTGCTTGCAAGATGGCCTTCCTAAGAAAGTATTTAGAAATAGACATCTGAGTTGGGTTTTCATGCTCACCCTCTGTCCCACTCTCCATGTCTGAATCTGCCAGTGTCTCATCTTCAGCTGCAGAGGATGGAGCCATCCCCGCCACACAAACTGTGGAATGTTGGCCTTTTGGGAAAGCACTGGAGGTCTGCTTGGCTTTTTGTGGCATTCTGCCCCCTGAAGAGATGCTCACTTCTGTCTCTCCCTGTCTTCATCATCGTGTAACTGTATTAAATTCAGTCGATGTTGCATAGGGCACTTGTGTGACGAAATATTAGCTCAGGCTTCTATCACAATCAGCACTCAGGAGACAATTTCCCTATGTGATGGGCTTGACAAGTAGAAATATAGATAATAGCTTATAGGTGCATAGGGGGATTTGATAAAGGAAAGTGGTCTTTGGACTTTTTTGTTTTTAGGAATCTCTTTGAGAATCCTGGTGAATGGTCACAAACTTTTCCTGGTAAATGATCCCAAAGGGAGATGTGTTAGTCCTTTCACCCTGCGCAAAAAAAATCACCGCCAGCTGCATGTATGTTTAATGGAGGCTTGATATGACTCCCTTTGCAGTCTTGGCCCAAAGATTCCTAGTGGGGAAGGTTCTGCTTGTTTGTGCCTGAGGCTTACCTGGCCCAGCGGCGGTGTCTAGCAGCTGGATCCATATTTTACCTTGCAACCCGTCTGGATGGTAAAAGGGGGTCCCACTAGAGATAAACCCACTGCTATAGAAGGCTGGTGATACTATGTATAGCCTCACAGGGTGCCACTATTCAAGCTGCGCTTCGGGAACCCTAGACCATGGGTATCAAAGTGATGGACCCTTGGTGTCCAGGAGCAATGTATTGGCAGTGTTTTGCTGTTCCCCTGGCTCTTCTATCTCTGGCATAGGTTTCCCCACCAATTTAGGCCATGGCTTTGCAGGCCTCAGGTTCCCAAAGAGTTTGAATGAGTCGTTGAGACCCTCTTCTCTTTCCTCTCAGTGCCGAGAGAGCAATGGCACTGGCATCTAGAGTAGGAAGCCAGAGAACTTGAGATTTTAGCGGTAATCTGAAGACATTCTCCTCCATCTGGCCTATTTGGTTGATAGGCCATGCCCCCCCCCCCCAAATTCCTTTTGTAATGGCAATGACTATTGTAGAGGTGCACTACAGAAAAGGGCCCGTAGGGGGCAACAGACAGGCATTCTGGTGCCTGAGAAAAGTGAAAATGCCCACAGGTGTGGTCAGGAAGTGGGATATACGTGTACATTCCGGGTACAATCAAGGGAGATGTTGGCTGAGAGAGCCAGAGAGACAGCTCAGTGAAGCTGGGAGGGCTGCTAGCCCCAGGGTCTATTGCAGACCAGGAAGGCAGGAGGTTGACAGGGTGACCTCATAGCCTGGACCTGAGCACCCTGCGTGGTGCAGAATTGCACGTGTTATATGGACTTTTTCCTGCTGCATCATGTGTGCTGTACAAGCAATAAAGACTGCAGTGAGTTTATGCACCTTGGAATCCAGCATGTCGTTGCCGCCCCTCCCCTGGAGGACATTCTCACAGTTGGTGTTTTGGATGCAGGCAGCAATCCCGGCTGCTGAGGGTAGCAGCGAGGCACCTGAGGGAATATCCTGGATAAAGACTGCAATGGCGATGCAAGCACAGAATCCAGCTGTGAAGGAGCTGTTGGCGCTTGTGGACCGGCTGGTGGATGTTCTCCGGAAGCACCCGGCCTTGAAGGAAGACAGAGCTTCGACTACGGCCCGGCCCAAAGAGACCGTGAAAGGGATTTCTGCAAAGGAGGAGCCTATAGAGTGTGACAGTGCTTGGCGCCGGTCCGTGTTCGCAGTTCCTGCCTGCGGTGCCTCACAGCGACTAAAGACTGAGCCTCAATGGTGTCGCATAAGGATAAACCACCATTCTGTGGAGGCTCTACTGGACTCGGGTAGTCTGGTCACCTTAGTGCATGCGAGCCTGATAGACGATGGCTTCATACCGGGTAAGCACATGAGTGGGGTATGTATACACAGTAACACAAGGGTATACCCTATGGCACAGTGTGACGTTGAGACCCCTGTCGGAACCGTAACCCACGGTGTAGGTATTGTCAAGGACTTAATGCACAGTGTGATGTTGGGGCGCGATTTCTCTCTATTCTGAGACTCGTGGGGAAAGATGACAACCCCTTAAAATGAGACTGGCGCAAACCCAACTGACCTTACCCCTCCGCAATGTGGAAATTGAACCAGGAAATGTAACCTTTCCTTTACAGATCTTTGCTGGAGATGATGATGTGTGGAAATTTTTGCATGACCAAATGTTTTCCTTTCCGGAGAGTACTGAGAAAACTGCAGTGTCTGCATTGGGTGCAAAAAGGTTCAAAAACCATATGGTGCATAATGTGTTGCATGATATGTTTTTTTGTGCACGATGATACCGTGAATGCTGCACAGTCTGCACGGACATTTAAGGAAGATGTGTCTGAGAACTGTATTGCTGACCAGGTGGTGCAAGAAAAGCCCCGTAACCCTGAAGTATCATGAATGGGGGAATGTGGGATGTGTTTTCTATGTGATGTGCCTATTATGGCTAGAAATGTTGCCCCGGTGTGAACAGGTTGCAATGAGAAGTGCATCCAACTCCATGTGGGAGTCAGGGTAAATTTACCTCTAGTGAAAGAGGGAAGCAGTAATGAAGAGAGTGTGTGTAGGGAAGATCCTGAGGTCCAGGGTGAGACAGCAAGAGAACACTTATTTAAAATCCAGGAGGGATTTGCACCAAGACAAGCTTACCTAAAGTTTCTTGGGGAAGCTGAGCAGCTGAAAACAGAGAATGCAGCTCTCTTAAAGGAGAATGAGCACCTTGGGAGATTTGCTAGGGAGAAAGCTAAACACAGGATGTTGTTGGAACAGAAGAATGTGCAGTGTGAACAGGACTGTAAAAAACTGCAAATGAAAACCCAAGAGTTGGAGGTGAAGGGTTGCAAGTTTGAAAGAACTCCTACAGGTGCAAGTAATCAAACTACAGGTTTGCAAAATCAAGTTGCAGAGTTGAAAATGCAGTTAGCAAAGAAAAATGGTGAATTGGAGTCCCAGCTAAGTCAGCTTAAGGAAAAGTTGGCAATGGAGAAAGCTGCTTGCAGTCAGGCAGAGAAGGAAGCAGAGGTCTTGAAAGACAGACTGGGTCACAAGAAAAACCAGGAAGCACTGCAAGAAAGGCTGGTGTCCCAGCTACAGATGAGCCTGGATGAGGAACCTGAAGAATATGAAGCTCAAATCCAGGAGCTTGAACAGAGTCATGCTATCATTGTGGGGGAATTGTCCAAGCAGTTGAAGCAAATTGGAAAAGTGAAAGGAACGTTGAAAAGTGAGTGTATTTAGCTGACCCAAAAGGTGAACGTGTTGTTGGAAGACAAACATGAATTGGAATGCAAGGAAAAGGCAGTAGAGATGCAGCTTCAAGAGCTACAAGTAAAAGTCACTGAAGGTGACAGTGTGCAGACAGCGTTGTCTGAGCAGGTTAGCAGACTGCAGGTAGAGCTGGAAGCTCAGAGTGAAGAGTCCCAGAAGCTACTGCAAGAAGAGACACAGCAAAGGCTTGGTCTCAGTGCACACCTGAAGACAATGCATGATGAGAAAAATGTGTTCCTCAAGCAGGTAGAGGAAGATGAGGAAGCTAAGAGAAACCTGTCAGAGCAGACTGCAACACTTTAGGCTGAGGTGTTGGATCTGGAAAATAGACTGGAGAAAAGTGCTATGTGCTTGGATTCTGTGGAAGAGCAGAAAAGAGAAATACAAGAGGATTTAGAAGTTACAAGGCAGCAGTATGAAGAGAAGACAGCTGCCTGTGATAAGCTTGAGAAGGTTAAAGTAAGTCTTCAGCAAGAGATAGATGTTTCTGTGGAGCTTGGTTTCCAAAAGAAGCTTGTGTCCAAACTGAGGAAGATGCAGAAAATATGTGAGCAGCAGCTTACTGAGGAGAAAACCAGGTCTGCAAGATATGTCACTGAATGTAAGCGTGCTGAAGAAAGGGTCTGTATGAAAGAGACCGGAGTGTTAACTTTGACACGCACCCTGAAAATGATGTCAGAGAAAAAGGGGCTGTTCCAAAAGTTTACCAAGAATTCAAGCGTGAAGATGAAACGCTGGGCAGCACAGTGTCATGTTGCCGAAAAGAGGGTTCAGAGAATAGTGCGGTCTGAGCCAGTTCAGACAGCAAGTAAAAGAGAAGAAGGTCTTGTGCAAGATTCCCGATACTAATGCTGGAAAGCGAACTCTGGTACAAAGGAAATGTGAGGGTGTGCTCCAACAACCGGTGGCAGGAATAAAGAATTTTAAAAATAAGACACAAGCGGTGAAGCATATCAATTTATGTGAAGGTGACCTGGGCACTTCAGGTGAACAGTTTGTAAAGATCGGGACAGTCTGGAGGAAAGAAATCACTTCTGTAAATAAAAGAAAAGTCATTAAGGTGAGAGCTGAGCAAAAGATGCAGACTGAACAGACCTCTGAAGTACAAGAGACCAAGGAGAAGGCCGAAAGTGAGGCTACTGAAGCTGTGAAGGTCTCAGAAGTGGAAGCAGAAATCTTGGAAGAACTGCAGCAAGAGTGTAATGACCTCAAAAAGCAAACCCAGAAGGTGAAGAAACAGTTTGTCCAAGTGGTGGTGTTTTGTAAGTGGGGAGGGGGGCATTATGTTATGATTGTGTGGGCAGGCAAAGCACGGGACCCACACGATCGTGACCAAAGGAGCTCAATATGCATACAGGTTTCATGCAACTGGCCCTGTGCTACACGGGGGATGACAGTGCTCTACCTAAGCGGGGACATTGCCCCAATAAGGGCTGCCCAGCGGTCTTCAGTTCTGAGCCCTAGCTGATCCTAGGAGCCACGCACCAGAACAGGATGCATTCACATGCCACATGACAGACCCAGAATACACCGCATACAACATGCAACCACTAGTAACAGATAGGAAGCTGAATATAAATACCAGGTATTGGTTGACATTTTGTACAAGATGTTGAAAGCCAGCAGGCCACTTCACGGATCCTGGTTATACTGCTAGTCCCTACACTAACCAGGAATCCAGCGGAACGGGACACCGTTGACACAGCACACTGACACAAAACTGACAGAATTTAAACGTACAAACGGACACAAACCAGATCACTGCAAACTCCACCAGACAAGCATTCATGACTACTCACCTGAGGGGCCATGCAGTGACTGACCAGGAGCTGGGTTTATATGCGAGCACAGATCCAGGGGATTGGCTAGCAGACAGTACCACACCCAGCCAGCTCAATCATTAACCCTGAGTGCTGTGCTGCTGGAATCACAATAGTACAACCTGCCTCAGCAGCACACGTAACAGGTGGAAGCCTATCACAGGGATGCTGGCTCCAAGGACCAACTCGCCCGTGAACTGAATACTACCATGCAAAAGTCAGATTCAGAGGTAAAGGAACTTTGAAGAATGCTATAGGGTCTAACCGATGATAACACTAAGAGAAGAAGTAGAACTGTTACAAAGTGAGGAAAAGATAATAATTATAAAGCTGAAGGCATTGAAAAGTAAATTAGAGACTGTAATCCATAGCAAGGCCATGCTGGAGCATGAGCTACAGGGGGAACTGGAAGAATACAGAGAGAAGGTTCTTGAGCTAGAAGAAACCTTCAACATGGAGGCTCAGTTTGAAAGTCTTAACAAGCCGGTGTGCACTAAAGGGGAGGACTAAGTTAGCTCCAAGGATGATGGTGAAAAGAGTGAACATGAACTAGAAAAGTCTAAGGAAGTAGAAGAAAGCAAGATTCAGGTAGAGGAACTCGAAGATGAGTTACAAGCCACAGAGGATACAAAGTTGCACTCAGAAGTCAATCTGCAAGCTGTGAGGGCACAGTCTGAGAGAGATCTGCAAGGGTGTGATGAGCAGAGTGAAGACAAGAAAAAAGAGCTTGTCAGACAAGTAAAAACAGAAAGAAACCCCCGAGCCTGCGTGATATGGCTTACGGCCTTATCAAAGGGAAGGGGGGGGGGGGATATGTGGAGGTGCACTACAGAAAAGGGCCTGTAGGGGCCAACAGACAGGCATTCTGGTGCCTGAGAAAAGTGAAAACGCCCACACGTGTGGTCAGGAGGTGGGATATAAGTGTGCATTCCGGGTAGAATCAAGGGAGATGTTAGCTGAGAGAGCCAGAGAGACAGCTCAGTGGAGCCAGGAGGGCTGCTAGCCTCAGGGTCTATTGCAGACCAGGAAGGTAGGAGGTTGACAGGGGTGAACACCCTAACCTCAACACCTAGGTGAGATGTGTATATGGACTTTATGTCTGACAGCCTGAGGTGGAACACCTCCTAGACTGGACCTGAGCACCCTGCGTGGTACAGAATTGTACATGTTATATGGACTTTTTCCTGTTGCTGTTGCATTGTGTGTGCTGTACAAGAAATAAAGACTGCAGTGAGTTTATGCACTTTGGAATCCAGCATGTCATTGCTGCCCCTCCCCTGGAGGACATTCTCACACTATTTGGCAAACAAAGTAAATGGTAGGGAAGAAGCTGAAGGGTGACAGTTACCCGACTGTCCTCTGTAACTTGGTATCCACCTGCTTTATAAGACCCTGTTCACATTTTGCGTTTATGGTTCTGCTCTGTCATAGAAGCAGAACAACAAAATGGCAGAAGTGCAAGAATAGGCACAAGATGAACACCGAGGATACACCAATGACTATAATGGAATCTGTTGGGTTTAGATCATGGTGTCTGTAATTTTTTAATGGACAAAATAGCATGCTGTGCCATTTTGTCCATCTTCTTTGATTAGAAATGAAAAGGATCTTCTGAGCAGAGTCTTAGGCTGGGTGTAAAATGCTGCGTGCATAACATCACGTTTTACCACAGCGTGAGCCGGTGTATTGCCACGTATGGTAGTTCCTTTTCACTGTGCACAACAGCGCATCTTGAGCTTGCTGTCATGAGCAGTTCGACTGTTACATTCATCCTGAACTGCCAATGGAGACATGAAGACCCTTGATATGACCCTTGATATATCAGAACGGATGCGTAAGTTTGCTATATGGGTGGCTAGACGAAGGCCGAACAGAAAAGTGAGGAAATGGACAAAAGATAATTAACCCACCTCACAGCAGAGCACTCGTCCTGAAAGGGACAATCCCACTTTCTTCCACGAGGACAGGACGGTGGAGGGAGAGGGGGGGGGGGGGAGCCGAGGTGAACCAGAGTGCTGGCAACAAAGGAACAAACAGAGACTGACAATAACTAAAAGACAAGAACAATAGAATGCCAGACAAACCACAGATACAAACAGGGAACAAACCCATACACAGGAGCTCTGAGCAGGCTGACTGTTCTGGGAACACTGAAAAATAACCATCAACTCCCAGCCAGGGGGAGCTGGATTACATAGGGAAGAGGGAGAAGCTAACTGGTTGACAAAACTGTCAATCACCAGCCACACCTCACTAACAGCTGCAGGACTAATTAACCTGAACAGGAGATGTTAACACCAACTAGTCAGGATAAAACCCACAGAAACAAAGGTGTGCAGGCGAAGACTTGACCATGTGCTGGCTGTAACATGACACTACCCCCCTTCCCTCCACTCTAACAAAAGAGGCCTCTGGACCCTTAGGGCAAAACAAATGTGTATCTCAACTCCTCCAATAGACACCATGTCATACAGGATTTATCCATATGGGCCTGAAACAAATGCATAAATATGACAATAGGTAGCGAGAATCCAATTCAAGACACCCAGAACAGAACTATTGTGCCTTACATAATTGGCCACAGTCGCAATAGTCTGCAAGACAAGTGTGTACAAAATCAGAGAGATAAAATTGTAACACCCTGGATAGAACTATTGTGCCTTACTCAAATAGCCTCAGTCACAATAGTCTGTAAGGAACTAGTGTACGAAATCCGAGGGGAACTGGAAACTGAAAAAAATCACGCCAGGTCTAATAAATAAAGTAAGATAGATTATTACTTTTCAATCAATCAGGATGAGGGCTAGTACTCCATAACTGGAATACACCTGGCAAGACCTTGGGTGCCCCACCCAAAAATATTACTGGAAAAGCAGTTAGTGATCATGTTATGAATTTTTAACCAGGGTAATCCAAGGAAAATATCAGGAGGCAGGCCCTCACAGACATACAACAATAAAGTTTCAGGTGTAACAGAGATGAATCTATAGTGGAGACAGAAATTGGTTTAGGGAGAGTTTCTTTCTTCAGACTGGCTTTTAAGGCAAACTGAGAATTAATCACATTATTGTCCGACCCACTATCCAAACAAACACCAGTAGATATGATGTTTTTATCTGAAATTACTTCAGCTGGAAATGTTTGCCTGGACTTAGCCAACCAAGCAACTTGTGGATCCCACTGAATTACTGGTTGCTTGTTCCTGGGTGTCACTGGACAACTGTGAATAAAGTGCCCATCTTGCCCACAATAAAAGCACAAACCTTTCTTTAGACAAATATCCATATGTTCTTTATTAATAGAAACTGTCTCTATCTCCATTGGTTCATCCGAAATCTCTTCGGGGAACATAAGTAATGAGGAGGGAGACTCAAACACTGTTTCCTGCTTTCTTTCCCGCAGACCGCGATCAACCCAAATGGCCAACACCACAGCATCCTTCAGCATGCAAGGTGTAGCACACTGAACCATTGCATTCTTCACCTTGCATGACAGACTGAAACAAAACTGGCTTCTCAAAGCCGGATCATTCCACTGTATTTCATTCTCCAGCACCAAAATTCCATGCAGTAGTCCTCAACTAGACGATTGCCTTGCAGCATAAGGATTTTACTTTCAGCGAGGGCAAAATGATCTGGATCATCATAGAGCAAGCCTAGCACTGAGAAAAAAATGTCCACTGCAGACAGAGTAGGTGGGGTGGGAGAAAGGGAAAACACACAGGCCTGTGGGTCTCCCTGGAACCGAGAGACTACAATGCCTACCCTCTGGATCTCATTCCCTGAAGAAATTGGCTTCAAACAAAAATATAACTTGCAAACTTCCCGAAATGAGACAAAATCGCTACGTTTGCCAGAAAAATGGTCTGATAACTCAAGCCTTGGTTCAGATTGTGCAGAAACGTCAAATAATGCAAGCAAAGACTTTATGGCAGATATCTGATTCATAGTGTTCACTATTTGTTGTGACAACGCTAACACTGGCTGAACCAGAGCTTGCATTGGGTCCTGTACGGACATGGCACTAACCTGAATCGTGAATCTCTAAATAGGATCCATACTGTAGCTAACTCAATTTTATTGGGCTGATTACATTACAGTTGTCCTGGACTGCCAATGGAAATCTGAGGTACCTTGGTATGAGGGAAGCCAGAACGGACATGTAAATTTGCTATATTGGTGACTAGACGCAGGCCGAACAGAAAAGTGAGGAAATGGACAGAGCGGGGCCCTCTGAACCCCTCAGACCGAACCCACCTTGCAGCGAAACACTCGTCCTGAAAGTGGCAACCCCACTTTCTTCCATGAGAACAGGAAAGGGGGTCTGAGGGGAACCAGAATGCTGGCAACCAAGGAACAAACAGAGACTGATCATAACTAAAAGACAAGAACGATAGAATACCAGACAAACCACAGATACAAACAGGGAACAAACCCGAACACAGGAGCCAGACACACAAGAGCTCTAAGCAGAATGACTGCTCAGAGAACACTGAAAAGTAACCATCAACTTCCAGCCAGGAAGAGCTGGATTACATAGGGAAGAGGGAGAAGCTGACTGGTTGACAGAACTGTCAATCACCAGCCACACCTCGCTGCCATTTGCAGGCCTAATTAACCTGAACTAGTAAGCACAGGCGATGTTAACCCTAACTAATCAGGATAGAACCCACAAAAACAAAGGTGTGCAGGCAAGGACTTGACATGTGCTGGCTGTAACGTGACACTGACTTGTTTCTTTTATTTACATTTCCCGCTCTGTTGCTTGCATATATACAGCATTTATTACGTGCCTATAGAGAACAATAGCGCTCTAACTCGTGTAATATGCAGAAAAATAGAGCATGCTGCATTCTTTTTTACGCGTGTGTTATACGCAATGTATATACGCAAGTGTGAATGGATCAATGAAAATCAATGTACTTTCATTGACTCTATTCACTGCATATTACGCATACGTACACCACACGCCTAGTACGCTACCAAATTATGCTCCTGTAAGTCTGCCCTTAGATCATTCAGTGACAATATGGGAACCTTTGTGAGTTGCATTGGTTGTATTTAAGTTGTTTTTCCTTTTTTGATTTATACAATATCAAAATTATCCAGTTTTTAGGCAGTTAGGTGGAACAGTTATTGTTCAAAAAATTGTTCAATCCAACCAAAGTGAGCGATAATCATTCAGTCTAAACGTAAGCCTGTGATTGAGTGACGAATGAGAATCATTCGCTTCTCGCTCGTTATGAATGTGAAAGATTGAATGATATTGAACGATTCACGTTGAACAAGCCAATGATGCATCTGCCTGTCTAAACAGGCTGCACGAGAACGAACGAGCTAGCGGTCACGTCACCCGCTTGTTTACTTGTGCAAATGAGAATCGTCTTGTCTAAAAGGAGCCTTAGGAATAAGCCCCAGTCACTGTTTATTCACACAAATAAATAAACCACCTTTAACACACAGAATTATCTGGAAATAAATGTTTCACTAAGCTTGTATTTAATTTACATATATATTAATAAAACATAGCGCTATATGTGCATGCTTTGATATAGCCCATGGGAAATAAAAGAATAGGAGAACTGACAAAGGAGTAACAGTTAGTACTTGTTCTACTTCCAAGACATTTCAGAATGTTCAGGACTTTTTAATATTTCACGCATAAAAAGGCAAAACATACTTCAGTGACATACTAAATATCAGTTTAGCTTATGTATTGTTAGCACATTCATTTCTAACAGAGATTTTTTTATGTCCAATCTAAAGACTTTTAAGTTAGAAAATTTATTTTGGAATATTATTCCTAATTATAACCTACTGTGGATGTGCATCTCTTATTTTAACCGAAATCTGTACAGTGAGTAAGATATACCCCTCAGCATTCTATGCTCATAAGCTGATTAGTTATGGTCATGACTTTAAATGAATATATGAATAAATCTGTCTATTGTTAAATTCCTTTGTATTTGGACATTTCTTATGCACTGGCACATTTTACAGGGTACAATATTTAGCTATATGTTGCGGTGTGGGTGCACTTGCTATTAACGGTCTTCACTCTAGCAATGCTCCTACTCAATGCTTATATTTCTTTTAAGCCAAAAAATCCAAACAATAAGCCAGTAAATTAGAGGTTAAGTTGCCGTTAGTTTAGGTTAAAAAGCACTCCAATGGTCAGCCCACACACTCTGAACTGAAGTTCTTACTACACTAGATCTTTCTAGTAATATTCTAGTATCCAGAATCCTACAGTCTTAAAGGAGCAGATAAACCATACTCTCTTTCTTCTTTTACAGTAAAATGGAGCTTACAATCCATACATATGAAAGTAATCAAATCTTACAAAAAGAATAAAAATATTCTATGTTTTGCTGCAGCTCTGCCATAGCTGGCATTAAGCAAGTGCATGTTATAAAAACTAGTGATAAGCAATTAGTGGAATCGGTTCTTGTCAGGATCGGGCCGATTTAATCAAAATTATCGTGAATTGGGATGGCTGGTTCTGACTCCCATTAAAGTCAATGAGAGTAAAATTGGTTTCAGTATTTTGCCTAACAGAAGCAATGCAGCCAAAGCCCCCCAAATTGCATAAGATTACAGTCACACATCTGGGGATCATTGTGCTCCACCCAAAAAATTGGCCAAAATAGTGTATAGGGGTGCAGTGGTTGATCATAGCAGAGAGGTGTCACTGAAAACAAAAGAAGGCCCCCATAGGGTCTCCTAGATCAAAAATTGTGCCAATAAGACAGGTTTGCTGCTTGTTTTAAATGCAATGTCAAAAATTTTACAAGGACAAATTCTGCCAGGTGAACACAACATTTAAGCATTGGCCTCCTACTTCTACATGGAGGAAGAAGGAGAGCAGCAGCACCACCACTGCCAACAGCACCTTGAATCTTTTATATAAATTTATGCTCATTCATATTTGACTAAAAATTGCCAGCATGTTAATTAATCAGTGGAATCTGCCATGGTGGTGCAAAATCAGGTGAAATCCATGTCTGGTTCATTTTTATAAACATCAGGCAATCAACATTGTCTGCAAACAGGAGGATGTCTGTCACTTATCGCACCTCCATTTGTGCTGAGCACCCTTTCTGATAGCACACTGGCAGTGTGGCAGTAAAGCACCTCTAAAGCACGTTGTGTAAGTTCTGGCCACTCATTCAGCTTAGACACTCAGACATCAAAAGGGCCAACACCATTCTGAATACATCCACATGGGGGCTGACATACTCTTGGACCATCATACTCTGTAACTGTAAGTCCTACCCTGTGGTTTTTCTGCAAGCTATGATGGCTAAAAAATTATGCCACACCTTTGTTAGACTTACCCTGCCATCAGTGGCATTGGGAATGCATCCCTGTGGCCATGGGGAAATTCTCTGCTCAAGCTACTTAACAGTCTGTCTTGACATTGCCGCATTTTGAATTCCTCTCCACTGATGGAATGAGAGTTATCATTTTGGCCTTGTAGTGGGATCAAGGAGAGTGGCTCCCCAGTAATGATCTGATGTTTTGATGTGGGCTATGTAATGGTCCTTCTGCAAGCAGTACAAAATAAAAGCACTCATATGCCTCAAATTGCCTAAGGGTGAAGGCCAACATTGCTTGCGGTCAGGCTTGAGAATCCTCTGGCTGGCCCTGTTATCCATGTAGAATAGATGGAGTTAGTGATGGATGGAAGGAATGTTGTATTGCCCCCTCCCCTGGCTCTTGCCCTTTATTTTCCCCCTCCTTTTCCTCCTCCTGCTTGTCCTCCCCTATACTTCTCCGATGGGTGGAGAAACATCTTAGAGAAGATGCCTCCTTTCTTTCTCAAACCCACTCTCCATGTAGTGTTGAGTAATTGCGGGCTGGTCAGACAGTTGGGAGATTGGTATCCCTTCCTCCTTCTACTCCCATGATGGTCATAATGATCAATGCATCATCATGACTGACCATTTTGGTATCACTTCCTCAAAGCAAGAAAAAAACCGCATGTGGTCTGCAGTCATTCCTAAGGCGTTAAGTGACCGATCAACATACAACACTTGCTAACGATATACACAATCTGGTACACTGTGATCACTCTCTGCTGCTGGCTTAGCTTCTGCAACATATGCTACATGGAATTCCACTATGTAGGCATGTCACAGATGAGGCGGTTGTGTGGTAGCCTGAATTGTCACTACAGCTCCGCCAGGTGAATGTTGAAAGTCAGAGGCATGACCCATGGAAAATATGTAACAGGGCCCCCAAATATAATGCTTTATTCATAGTACTAAGCTCCCTATATGGAGAACAGAGGCCCTATGGGCCCCCTAAGGCTCCTGGGCCTGGGTGCAACCACATGCTCTGCATCTCCTACAGTTACACCCCTGTTGAAAGTGCAAGCACAGTTTCTTGGCTTTTTTTTCAGCAATGGATGTAAACCTGGGTAATTGTTTAGGAAGCACTGCACTATTAGGTTCATTACATGCACCAGGCAAGGTATGTGTGTAAGATTGCCAAAGAGAAGGGCCCCATTGTCACATATGACCATGCCTGGCTTCAGATTGTTAGGGGGCAGCCATGTGTCAGCCTGGGCCTGCGAAGCTGACAACATGTCTTCAGCCATGTGGCTGCACTACCCTAGAAATATGAATTTTATGTGGTTTGAAAAGGTGGAGGAAGAGGAGGTGGGTGAAGAGGTGACAGACAAGGATGAATGTCCCACAACTCTTGGAGGGCATTCCTGAGCCCCAACACACGTTTCACCACCTGCTTTCTCAAGAGGTCACTGTTTATATGGACACTGCATACTATGTATTTTACTATTTTTTAGTAATCTGGAGTTCTAATAAAATTCTATTTCCTATGCTTTTGTGTCTTGTGTGTTGGACTTAAAGCAAACATAAGTCAGAGTATTAGCTGTGTTTGTCCTGTATTCTAAGGCCGCCTGCACACAAATGGGATGGATTCCGCATGCGTGATCCTGCAGCGGAATCCTACCCTGTACCTGGTCGGTGACCTCGCATACTTGTCCGGAATTTTCTTAATCTGTACTGCAGATGGTCCAGCCAGCACCGGTGCACATGTGCAGTACAGATTTGCTGCACCGTTGCTAAGCGATGACTTCATGATTGCAGAAGGGTCGCAACTGATTTTTGTTCATGTGCAGGAAAATATTGCTTTTCCATTGCATGCTATGGGTGGTATTTGCTACAGAATCCTGAGGATGCCCGCTTTGGATTCTGCAATACAAATACGCCTGTGTGCAGGTGGTCAAAGTTTACAGTCTGCTGTTTCTTAAAGGGGTGGTCTCGCGAAACCAAGTGGGGTTATACACTTCCGTATGGCCATATTAATGCACTTTGTAATATACATCGTGCATTAAATATGAGCCATACAGAAGTTATTCCACTTACCTGCTCCGTTGCTAGCGTCCTCGTCTCCATGGTTCCGTCTAAATTCGCTGGCAGCTTGCTTTTTTAGACGCGCTTGCGCAGTCCGGTCTTCTGCTCAGCGCGAGCCGCTTCAGTGTGTTAGACGCTACAGCTCTTCTGCGCATGCGCAGACGAGCTGTAACCTCTCGGGAGCGCGCTGGAGCAGAAAGGTGCAGAAAGTTCAGCAGCCCAGCCGAGCGGAGACGAGAAGCCCAGCCGAGAAGCCGCCCATGTAAGTCGCCTGTCCCCGGAGCCCACCGCCTGCCCCCGGAGCCCACCGCCTGCCCCCGGACCCCACCGCCTGCCCCACCGCCTGCCCCCGGAGCTCACCGCCTGCCCCCGAAGGTCACCGCCTGCCCCCGAGCCCGCCGCCGTGCTGCCCGAGCCCGCCGCCGTGCTGCCCCAGCCTGCCGCCCCCGGAGCTCACCGCCTGCCCCCGAGCCCGCCGCCGTGCTGCCCGAGCCCGCCGCCGTGCTGCCCGAGCCCGCCGCCGTGCTGCCCGAGCCCGCCGCCGTGCTGCCCGAGCCCGCCGCCGTGCTGCCCGAGCCCGCCTGCCCCCGGAGCTCACCGCCTGCCCCCGAAGGTCACCGCCTGCCCCCGAGCCCGCCGCCGTGCTGCCCGAGCCCGCCTGCCCCCGGAGCTCACCGCCTGCCCCCGGAGCTCACCGCCTGCCCCCGAAGGTCACCGCCTGCCCCCGGAGCTCACCGCCTGCCCCCGGAGCCCACCGCCTGCCCCCGGACCCCACCGCCTGCCCCCGGAGCTCACCGCCTGCCCCCGGAGCTCACCGCCTGCCCCCGAAGGTCGCCGCCGTGCTGCCCGAGCCCGCCGCCGTGCTGCCCGAGCCCGCCGCCCCCGGAGCTCACCGCCTGCCCCCGGAGCTCACCGCCTGCCCCCGAAGGTCGCCGCCGTGCTGCCCGAGCCCGCCGCCCCCGGAGCTCACCGCCTGCCCCCGGAGCTCACCGCCTGCCCCCGAAGGTCACCGCCTGCCCCCGAGCCCGCCGCCGTCGTGCTGCCCGAGCCCGCCGCCGCCGGGACACACACACAGACAGACATATATATAGACAGACAGACAGAGATATATATATATATATATATATATATATATATATATATATATATATATATATATATATACACACACACAGACAGATATATATATATATATATATATATATATATATATATATATATATACAGACAGACAGACATATATATATACACACAGACAGACACACACACACACACATATATATATATATATATATATATATATATATATATACACAGACAGACACACACACACACATATATATATATATATACACAGACAGACACACACACACACATATATATATATATACACAGACAGACACACACACACACATATATATATATATACACAGACAGACACACACATATATATATATATATGTGTATATATATATATATATAATGTGTGTGTATATATACACTCACGAATACGCGTATGCGTATACTCGTACACACGTATACTATATATATGTCTCTCTATATATCTATATATAGATATATAGAGATATATATATATAAAAGATGTGTACACGCATATATACACACACACATTATATATATATATATATATATATATATATATACACATACACATATATACACACGCATATAAAAAAACACGTGTGGGTATGTGTGTGTATATATATATATGTGTGTGTGTGTATATACACTCACGAATACGCGTATGCGTATACTCATACACATGTATACTATATATATCTATCTATATATATAGATATATATATATAAAATGTGTACACGCATATATACACACACATATATATTTAGGTGAAAAAACTATTTCATCTAAAACAGTGGCAAGTGAATTGCAGGGAGGCATTACAGTACCTTCTGCTGAGAATTCAGCACTGGACAGCTCCCTGCTATAACGAAGCCTGGGTTACTTGTGCAGGGGGAAAGGATCAGCACTGGACAGCTCCCTGCTAATACGAAGCGTGACCGGCGTCTCGGGAGCGAGCACGTCGGGCTGAAGCAAGCGCAGGGAGAAGAAGCGGCGGCCATCTTTGGGAAACTTTTTATAAGTTCATGAAACGCCAGAACTGTAAGTAGGAACCGGCTTTAAAAGCCATTTACATTGGTACTTAGTAATGTATGCTGAAGAAGGGGGACTGGGCAAAAAAAATATTTCACTGCTGCCTCGAGACATCTCCTTTAAGTGTGGGACTTGGGATTAGTGACTTTGGAAGAGTCATTTGTAATTAATTACTGTTTATTTATTTGAATTTTTGCATACATTACTTTTATATAGTCCATCTCTATGATTCCCATTTAGAATATGCTCTATGATTGACAATGCCGTACAATGTACATCTTGTGCCATGGATGCAATCCTTGAACAGCCATTTGAGGGTGTATACTGCTGTAGGAAATGTGATTGCATTGTACATTTGGAAGCCCACATCCTGGTTCTCAATGCGCAGCTTGCAACACTGAAGTCCA
Source organism: Eleutherodactylus coqui (assembly GCF_035609145.1). Lineage (NCBI taxonomy): Eukaryota > Metazoa > Chordata > Amphibia > Anura > Eleutherodactylidae > Eleutherodactylus > Eleutherodactylus coqui. The sequence continues at coordinate 165,226,896 of NC_089843.1, read as the reverse complement.
ATGCCAACATGAAAAGGAGTCTGTTGCTCACTAAGCCAGCACTTGCTGGGGTAGATGGTAGTATGGGAGGGCAGGATGATCAGGCAGCTAGCTGGGTGACAGTTAGATGGAGGGGTAGAGGGAAGAGATTCAGGGAGGCTAGTCCTGAACTGGCACAACCCAACAAATTTGCAAGTTGTCAGAGGAGGAGAATGCCATTACAGGCTTAGCACTGCTGCAGCATGACATGCCCTCTGACTGCCAGGGGGATGTCTGCTCAAAGAAGGGAAATAGGAGCACAGGGCAGGCTAGACAGGTCCTGGTAGTGGGAGACTCAATTATTAAGATGATAGACAGAGGAATCTGCCACAAAGACCGGGATCATCGAACTGTGTGTTGTCTTCCTGGCGCTTCAGTTCGAAATGTTGCGGATTGGGTTAACAGATTACTAGGAGTGGCTAGTGAGGATCCAACGATTATTGGCACCAATGCCAAAGTTAGAGGTAAGTGGAAGGTCCTTAAAAACGATTTCAGCCTTTGTTTTAACACTTCCATTGAAGTACTCAAGAAGGACATATTAGAGCTTGAGTGGGTTCAAAGGCAGGCAACCAAAGTAATAGATGGAATGGGTGGACTACGATGCCCAGAAAGGTTATCAAAATTGGGGTTATTTTGTTTAGAAAAAAGATGGCTGTGCGTTAACCTAATAATTATGTATAGATATATCAAGGGGAAATACAGAGATCTCTCCCATGATTTATTTAAACCCAGGACTGTGACGGTAACAAGGGGGTGCCACTATGTCTATAGGAAAGAAGGTTTCTACACCAACATAAAAGTTTGGTTTTTTTTTACTGTAAGAGCAGTGAGACTATGAAACTCTCTGCCTGAGGACGTGGTGATAAACCCAATAAAAGAGTGTAAGAGGGGCCTGGACACATTTGTTGCATGTTACAATATTACATATTATAGTCCGTAATTACTTCAGAGGGGTTGTTGATCCAGAGATTATTCCGATTTCAAGACTTGGGGTTGAGAAAGTTACTACTAGAGAAAGAAGCTCTGGAGACAGGAAGAGGTACTTTGCTGAATTATGACATCGCCTTGCCTTTAGATAGTTAATAAAAACTTCAACTAAACACAACCAGTTTGTAGGATTGAGATGAAAATAGTAACCAATTAGATGCTAGTGTATAATGACGAATGAGAACACAAACCACAAATATTTATCCATCAGGAACTTAGTGAAGTACACTGTATACTGCATGGGGGTGCAGATTTATGAAAATATCTAAAAGTAGTTGCCCATAGCAGCCAATCACAGTGTAGCTTTAATTATACCACAGCAGAATACAATAATTGGAATCATCCATACATAAGCACTGACCAGCTTGCTATGCACCATGTATGGGTTAGTTTTAGGCAAAATGAAGTTTAAGTTTCTTTTGGATGAGCAAAGAAAGATATCAGACAGGGTAGGATGCAACCAATGAACGGTAATTAGAATCATCCAGAGACATAAAACTATGGGAAGTGTTGCTAATCAACAACAGTCCAGGTGCCTCAGGTGCTCATCCGCAAGTGCTGACAAGATTTTGAAGAGGCTTTCTATCAAAATCAGAAATCTGACATCACCTGAACTGGTCTGTTAGTCCTGAATCTCCCGGATTGATGTGCACCACAGTTACAGTATGCTACAGATTGCCTGAATTTGTTGAAGTTAGATTGTGTGGGTGTAAATCCAAAAAGAAATCGTTGCTATTAAAAGATCAAAGGAAATGAAAGTTGGCCTGTGCAAAAGAACATTGCCATAGGTCTCCCCAACAACTGGAAAAAGTACCTTTTAGTTCCAGACTTGTCAGGGGATACCTGGGAGAAGAGAGAAGAGTTCAAGCCAGAAGAGTGCACAGTCCTTACATTTAAACACCCTATGTCAGTAATAATTTAGCAATGTATGGCTGCAAACAGAGTTGGTAGACTATACATTGTTGAAGATGATGACTGGCCTAAAATACTGTGCAGTACTAAAAAACAAATGAGATTAAGAGACCAAGACTATTGTTTCCCAATGGGGACTTCATTTTTCGAAACAATAATGCTTGTTGCAATTGGTCAAAACTCGTTAAGCAGTAGTTTCAGAGGAATAGTATGCAGCCAATGGATTGGGCAGCCCAGTCCTTGGATTTAAATCTGATTGAGAATTTATGATATAACGTGTTCAATGAAATATTCAAAAGGCATCCCACTAACAAAAGAGAACTGATTGAAAGCATCATCAACACCTGACATTAAAGGGGTTGTCTCGAGGAAGCAGTGAATTTTTTTTTTCCCAGTCCCCCTAATTAAGCATACATTACTAAGCCCCCCCTGTAAATGACTTTTCTAGCTGGTTTGTACTTACAGTTCCAGCGTTTCAGCAACTTACAAAAATTTTTCCCAAGATGGCCACCGGCTCTTTTCCCTTCGCTTGCTGTAGCCCGACGTGCGCGCTCCCGAGACGCTACCAGCTGTGTCTCCCTGACAACCAGACGCCCCGCAGCCGCCGACCGGACCCCGGGATTGAACGCGGCCGACCACGGCACACAGTCACCCACCGCCAGGCAGCAGGTAAAGGGCGCTAGGCCTCGGCCCCCCCCGCGCTAGACCCGGCCCCCCCGCGCTAGACCCCGGCTCCCCAGCGGTAGACCCGGCTCCCCCGCGCTAGACCCGGCCCCCCCGCGCTAGACCCCGGCCCCCCCCCGCGCTAGACCCCAGCCCCCCCGCGCTAGACCCTGACAACAGACGAAGGCCCCTCGGCCCAGCGGCAGTCCCCTCAAGACAGGTGAAGGTCCCGGGCCACAGCGGTAGGCCCCGGAGCCCAGCGCTAGGTTCCGGAGCCCAGCGCTAGGCTCCGGAGCCCAGTGCTAGGACACCCGGAGGGGCCCATGCCTGTTAGTGACACATCACCCCCGACCCATCACTTACCTGGACGGCGGGACAGCTGGGCGGCTTCTCGGGACAGCTGGACGGCTGGACGGCTTCTCGGGACGGCTGGGCGGCTCCAGTTTCTGCACCTTCCTCTAACAGAGGATGGTACAGAATGGCCGCTCCAGCGCGCTCCCGAGAAGTGACAGCTCTTCTGCGCATGCGCAGAAGAGCTGTAGCGGCTAGCAGGCTGAAGCGGCTCGTGCTCAGAGCAGAAGACCGGACTGCGCAAGCGCGTCTAAAAAAGCAAGCTGCCAGCGAATTTAGACGGAACCATGGAGACGAGGACGCTAGCAACGGAGCAGGTAAGTGAATAACTTCTGTATGGCTCATATTTAATGCACGATGTATATTACAAAGTGCATTAATATGGCCATACAGAAGTGTATAACCCCACTTGATTTCGCGAGACAACCCCTTTAAGTGGTTTCAGTTGAGCTGCTGAAAAGATTTGTGAACTCCATGCCTGAAAGAGGAAGACTGGTATCAAGAACAACGGATAGCCAATTAGATATTAATAATGAATTACTAATATTTTCGTGTTGTGCTTTATAGTTTACTTTTGCTGTATTTGAGCAATTTTAAAACATTCTGTGATGTTTTTTGTAGTATTGTTCACTTATAAGATAAATTACATTTTTTCATAATTTGTTAGTCTCCTTATAATTTTAAACAAAGGAGTTTTATAATATTGTTGCCAAATTTAGATTCTTTTAAATGTAAATTTGATTTAAATGTAATTAAGTCTTCAAAATCTAGTGTGATGCAGGACTTTTGAAAAGCATTGTACTAGGTGGACTGCTTGCTTGCCTTATGAACTGACAACATAAAACTCTGGAACCCTTATGGGCTTTAATGGAGGTTAGTTGATCAACTTCTACACAAACCCATATTTTATACATGTCTTTAGTGGCTCTTGAGTAGGCACTATATTGTGACTATATATTAAATTATACTTGCATGTACACTGTACTTGGTATGCTGTCCAGTATATAGATGAGTAAATGTGGTCACCTTCTATTACTTAAGTGTATATAAGAGCATGCTCATAAACTTGGTTGTTAGGAATCTCACGGTTATTTGCCCTGCTTGACTATCCACAGAATTAGTCTTTTATCTAGACAGTATAAAATAATAGCAGTTTGCATGTATCCCTAGTGCATTAATTACAATAAAAATGCAATAAAGTAAATGAAGGTGAAATAATTAGTTTGTTCAAAAAGAAGCCTCTTATATTTTGTTTTGAGATCAGAAATAAAAGTGTGTTCTGCTTCACTATAACCACAGGGGAACAAGATTATGTACTGGTGTGAAGAGAATTGTTAAGCAAAATGATTGCATTTTTCTAAGTCAGAAGAAAAAAAATACAGTTTGGTGCAGTTAATGACCAGATAAGTGAATTTCTCTCAGCATGTTGGAGCTTACAATCCATAATAATGAGGTTTTGATTGTTTTCTTGTGTGTCACTACCAATGGTGCTTTAAACAAATTCTGTATACTAACAGTTAGAAAAACATTTTGACCTGGCCAAAAGACCCTTGTTGTGTTTCCCTGGAAGTGTTCCATAGCACCAATAAAGAAACAAATCTTCTACAAATCCATGGTTAAGCACTCTGTTACCCATCTATAGATAACAGCTACTTAATAGCTGAAATTTGTGATCTAGTAGTCTGCAATTCATCACTCATTGCACTTGACAATCAGAGAATGCTCTATTGTATTCTTAGTATTACACTGGTCTCTCAAGTTACAATGGCCTCAGGTCACAATATTTTCAACTTGCAATAGGTTTCCCTGGTCCATCGTAACTTGAAACACCTCTCTACAGTACGTAGTGGTGCTACATATTCTCTAGTTATCTCTACCTGTGCCAGGATGAGCGGCTCCTTTGGGCACCAGGTGAGAGCAGCTCCATGTTTTTTTTTAGGTACACTGTGTATACCATATAGGACACTGAAGTAACTCTTGTCCTCTATATAGAAAGTGATTTACAGTTTTTAGTATGTCTTTGTGCTTGAACTTAATTAGTTATCCTTCTTTTTCTACTATTTTAATTTTTTCCTTGTAGTCATCATTTTTTCCCATATAGTCATCATCACGTGATGTATTTTGTATAGTTTGACGGAGCGCTGAGGAGCTTTTCTCTTTTTGATTGCACAATTTTTTCCTTGTACTATTTTGGGATAATATTTTGGGGCTTTGGAATCATTTACTAGTTTTCTGCAGATTTATGGTCTCAAGCTACAATTTTTTTCAACTAACAATTTTCATTCTAGTATAAATTAATATTGTAAGTTGAGAAACCACTGTGTAAGTAGCCTTGAGCATTAGTACCAAGTTAGTACAAGAAATGAAAACGTTATGATTCTTATGGTCCTCACCTCTGTTTCTACTATGTCTTTACTTCTTAATGTTCTATATCTATTATCCATTTCTTCTCCCTACATTTTACTGCACATTCAATTTATCTCTACTCCTCCAAGATTCAGATCCATCTCTTTTTTTCTAAGGATAGTAAAGGTACTTTTATATGCGCTGACAGTTGCTCAGGAAATTGCTCAAAAGAGCAATTATGGGTTAATGTCATACCATGTAAACTCAGAACCCAACAGAGCTCAATTGTCAGAGTCGATTAGTTTTCAGTTCCCTTCAAAACCAAGTTATTGTTGGCACATGTAAACAGGCAGTTATTCATCTATTAATGACTGCCTGTTTATTCTGAATGGAGGCTGGTGGCCAGAAGAGATCTCCAATGTGCTCAACCACCATTCAATGAATGATCACCCCTGTGTGAAAGCACATGAGTGATAATTGTTGGGACAACTGTTGGCCTCTTAAGAACCTTAACACTATCTGAAGTATAACTGTAGGCCATGTGGATATAGCAGTTGAACCCGAGCCCTTGTTCTCACGTAAGGAAACACCAATATAATATTATAAATGTCACTTGTTTGGTGAAGGCCCTGTTACAGATTTTGCATTGCAAAGTGAGCATCAGAATTGAATCATAGAGCAATGGAAAAAGAGGACTTGGTCTGATGAATCATATTTTCTTTTACATTATGTGAAAATTTACTGTGTGTCTGTCACTTTCTTGAGAAGGAGATGACAGCAGGATGCACTATGGAAAGAAAGCGAGTCAGTGTGACGTCCTGGGTAATTTTTTACTGGGAAATCTGCAACCCCAATTCCCAAAAAGTTAGGACGCTGTGTAACATGTACATATATGTAAAGAAAAAAAAAGAATGCAATGATTTGGAGATCTCAGATAACCATTTTGCATTCACAATAGAACATAGAACACATATCAGAAGCTGAAAGCAAGATATTTTTCCATTTTATTTTGAAATATTAACTCCTCCTTTAGAAATTGATGGCAGCAACACATCTAACAAAAGTTGGAACGGGGCCATGTCTACCATTATTTGGCATCCCCCTCTTCTTTCTACAACAATCTGTAAATGTCTGTGAAGTGAGGAGACCAATTGCTGAAGCTTTGGGATAGGAATTTTTCTCCTATTCTTGTCTGATGTAGGATTCTAGCTGGTCAACAGTCCTGGGTCTTTGCTGGATTTTTTTCCCCTAATGTGTCAAATGTTTTTTAGTGGTGAAAGGTTTTGCTTTCAGGCAGCTTAGTCCAGCACCCAGACTCTTCTTCTGTAAAGCCATGCTGTAGTAATGGATGCAGTACATGGCTTAGCATTGTCTTGCTGAAATATGCAAGTCGTTCCATGAAAGAGACATTTACTTGATCGGAGCATATGGTGTACTAAGACCTCTATGTATTGATCAGATTTGAGTGTGCCTTTCAAGATGCATAAGCTGCCCATGGCACAGGCACTAATGCATCCCCATACCATTAGAGATGCAGATTTTTGAACTGTGTGCTGATAACAAGCTAGATGGCCCCTCTCCTCTTGAGTCCACAGGACACGTAGTCTGTGGTTTCTAAACACAATTTCACATTTGTCATTCTCTAAATAATACAGTTTTAACTTGTATTTGTGGATTCCCCCATGAACTGTGTTCACAGACAATGATTTCTGGAAGTATTTCAGAGCCCATGCAGTGATAGGCATTTCATGCCTGTGTTTAATGCAGTGCCACCTGAAGGTCTGTAGATCTTAACCCCTTAGTGACCAGCCCATTGCCTTTTTACATCCTGGCCTGCTGGGCTTAATTCCCAGAGGACGTAAAAACATGCTTCCTCTGGGAATGACAGCCCTGCAGGCTCTGCATGTGACAGCTCCATGCTGCTGGTTACTGGAGGTAGCTGACAGCATGGAGGTGTCATCCCGGGCCACAGGACCCCACTCCTGGTCACACGTTCGCCGGTATCCACCGGATACCGGCAATCACGTTAAGGTCAATGAAAAGTTGGAAAAAGTCAAACTTTCAGCTCCTCTTATGGATCGGATCCATAAGGGAGCTGAAAATACTCACCCCCCTGTCCTCCGCGATGTCTGGTGTCTTCTTTGTTCTCCCCGGACTAGCCCTTGGCGTCTGCGCATGCGCGCCAGATATATTATGTCACGCATATGCACAGAGAGCCGGGAGGCCCGGGAAACTTAAAAACTCCCTGCTCCCGCCTAGTATGAGTAGCCGAGAGCAGGGAGCTGTCACCGGGAGCCGCTGTATGCGGTTCCCAGTCACATCGTCACTGCTATTCAATGGATAACAGCGATCATGTAAAAGTTTAAAAAGTGTAATAAAAAAAGAAAAAAGTTTGAATCATACCCATGAGGGGAGGCCCCCGGATTTATCCACAGACTTTACCCTGGCTTCTGTGCACGCGTCCGTCACTAAAATGACAGACGCAGGCGCAAAAGCCGTAGATTGGCGGGGTAATTTAAAATCTCCCAGCACCTGGCTACTAAATGTAGCCTAGAGCCAGAAAATTTCATGGGGTGCCACGGTACGTGGTTCTCAGTCACGTAATCGCCATTATCTAATGGATAACGGTGATCATATAAAAGTAAAAAAAAGCTACATTTTCACCTCCCGTCAGGGATCCGATCTGTGAGGGGAGGTGAAATTACTTAACCAAGGCCACAGGCGATGTCCCCTGACAGGATCCTTATCCGCTGACCTTAACCCAGCTTTGGCGCATGCGCCCCTCGCCAAAATGGGGGACACAAGCACAGAAGCTGGGAAGGGCAAGAGGAAATTCAAAATCTGCTTGCTGCTGGCTACTAATGGCGGTCACGTGATCGCCATTATCCAATGGATAATGGCGATCATGTAAAAGTTAAAAGACAGTTAAAGTTTGATGCTCTGTTCAGTTTGGGCCCTGTTGTGCATCCAGACAGAAGATTAGGGCTACAATGCGTATGTTTCCGAACACGGGACAAAGGGGGGTATCCATTTTGGGGTGAAAGTCTTCATTCCTATGTATGCTGTACAAAAAAACCTGTTTTTAAAATGACATGATTGCCAAAAAAATAAATCGTAATTTTTTCCTTCTGCCTTGCTTTGATTTATTCAAAAACTGTGCGGTCAAAATACGCAGTACACGCAGATGAATTTGTTAAGAGGCCTAGTTTCCAAAATGACATTATTTGTGGGGTTCTGTGTCATTTTGGCTGCTCAAGGGGTCTATAAGTTTGCAATGGGGCCTAAAACGCCTTCAAGCAAAATGTCTGATCTGAAAGCCACCGGCTGCTCCTTTCAGTTTGGGCCCCGTTGTCTATACGGACAGAAGATTAGCGTATATTTCTGAACACAGGACAAACGGTTGTATCCATTTTGGGGTGCAAATCTTTATTTTCATGTGCACTATAGAAAAAAATCCTGTGTTTAAAATTACATATTTGCAAAAATATGGAATTTTATTTTTTCTTGTCTAAGGCCGGCTGCACACGAGCGTGACGGGCTCCGCCGCGGAATATTCCGCAGCGAAGCCCGTCACGGCGCCCCCCAGAGACTCCATACTTACCAGCGGATCCGGAGTCTTCGCTCCCGCATGACGCTTCCCCGCTCACCGGCGCCGCGTCACATGACACGCCCACCGCGTCACATGACGCGGCCGGCCGTGTCATGTGACGCGCCGGCTGCGTCATATGACACGGCGGCGGTAGGCGAAAAAGCGTTTTCACGCTATCTTCCGCTGTGTTACAATGGAATGTGTTGACTGCAATGGAAGCCGTCAGCGCGTACACCCACGGCAAATAGAGCATGCCGCGGGTGAGGACGGGAGATTTCACGGTGCGGAATTCCGCACTGTGTGCCCTGAGCTATTAGGTTCAATAGAACCTAATAGCTGCGGGCAACGCAGCGGATTTTCGCCGCGAATTATGCGGCGGAAATCCATTCGTGGGAAGGAGGCCTAAATTGCATTAATTTCTGAAAAGAAACCGTGGGGTCAAAATACTCATGACCCCCCCTCACTGAATACATTAAGGGGTGTAGTTTTTAAAATGGGGTCATTTGTGGGGATACGTATCATTCTGACAATTATAAACCTTTGCAATCTTGGCTTGGTGCAGGAAAATAAAGTATTCCTCAAAATGTTAATAAGTAATGTCAAATTTGTGCATTTACTAAATGGTTAAAAAAAAAAGAGTTTTTACAAGGTGCGCCGAGAATAAAGTAAACATGGAAATATATACCTTATCAAAAATTTCTATATTATGTTTGCACATATTTGAAATATTGCAGTTGGAAATGTGAAAAAAATGAGGATTTTTTTCAAAATTCTCCCAATTTGGTGCTTTTAATAAATATACACAAATTCTATCGGTCTTTTTTTTCCGCCTAAATGAAGTACAATATGTGGCGCAAAAACAATGTCAGAATCACTTGGATATGCAAAACCTTTACGGTGTTATTCCATGTAAAAGTGACACATGTCAGATTTTCAAAATTTATCCTGGTCATTAAGGCGCAAACAGGCTTGGTCACTATGGGGTTAAATATCTAATATTGACTGTTGTCCTTGTCCTTTATGCACATAAATTTTTCCTGATTCTCTGAATTTTTTGATGACATTATGTTGATGATGGAATATTCAAGGTATTCGCATTTTATGTGGAGGAACATTTTTCTGAAATTGTTCCACAATTTTTAGACAGTTTTTAACAGATTGCTGAACCTCTGCCCATCTTTGCTTCTGAGAGATTCTGTCTCCATAACATGCTCTTCCTTTTATACACAGTTATGTGATTTTGTACAAAATTGACCCTTCAGCTGTTTTTCATTAGAGCCAATTACTTTTCCAGCCTTTTGTTACCCCTGTTCCAACTTTTTTGAGATGTGTTGCCGCCAAGAATTTCTAAAGGAGTTAGCTTTTTAAAATGAAATGAAAAAAATGTCTCAGTTTTACCTTCTGATATGTGTTCCATTTTCTATTGTGAATAACATATAGTTATATGAGATTTCCAAATCATGGCATTCTTTTTTCTTTACATTTATGTACATTTTACACAGCGTCCCAACTTTTTTGGAATTGGAGTTGCAGGTTCCTGGCTCTCAAATGGATGTACAACCAATGTAAGAAATTTTGCACTAAGCACTCCTCTTCATGGCAGCAGTATTCCCTAATGACAGTGGCCTCTTTCAGCAAGATAATGTGACCTGCCACACTGCAAAAATTGTTTTAGAATAATTGAAGGAACACGGCATAGAGTTCAAGATGTTTACTTGACCTCTAAAGTCCTCAGACCTCAATTCAACTGAGCGGCTGCTCAATGTGATGGGAAAATCAGCCAGTGTATATATATATATATATATATATATATATATATATATATATGAGATTTCCAAATTATTGCATTGTGTACATATATATACAATGCAATAATTTGGAAATCTCATATAACTATATTTTATTCACATACATATATACGCACACACACTCAAGAGAAAAACTAAGTACAGTCTCTTTGAATTCTATGGTTTCACATATCAGGGCATAATAAAAAGTGTCTGGTCCTTCTAAAAGTTCTTAAAATTAGGTGGATACAACCTCACATGAACAAGACGTAGGCCCAATTACACTGTGTCATTATTTATTTAACAAAAAATAGGCAAAAATGCAGAAGCAGTGTTTGAAAAATGAAGTACTCCCCCTGAATCAGCAGCTTGTAGAAACACCTTTAGGCCTCATGTCCACGGGGAAAATAAAATTTAAGATCCGCATGTAAAATCTCCCATATGAATGCATTGACCACCCGCGGGTAGATAAATAGCCGCGGATGGTGTTTTAAAGTGATTTTAAAATTCCAGGTGGCGGGAAAAAAATGCGACATGCTCCATTTAGATGCGGATAACGCTCCGGATGGCCCCTATTGATCTCTATGGGTGCGGGAGATTGGCTGCGGATCTTAAATGTGAATTAAATGGGTGCGCAAGATCCGCTGCGGATTTCAAGGCTGGGAGGTGGGGAAAGTACTAGGAGGGGGGATAAAGTCGGCAAAACACCTCCAGCGTAAAAATTGCATCCGCGTACATACGCGCGTGAAAAAAAACGCATGTGCACGTCACCCGCATTCAATAAAATACAATTTTAAGCTGATCCGCACTGCATCCGCAGCAGAAATCCGCATTACAAATCCACAGCGGGCCTGATTTTCCCCGTGGACATGAGGCCTTAGTGGCAATAACTTAAAGCAATCGTTTTCTGTCTGACTTTATCTCTCACATCTTTCTGGAGGAATGTTAGTGCAAAAACCAGTAATTGTTTTAGAATATGCTTTTTGGGGTCTAAATTCTTTGTTGGAAGTAAGCTGAGCTCAGATTGACTCTTACCATAACAACACTTAGCTTGATGAAAGTAATCTGTTTACTGATTGACAGACATCAGATTTTATAGGGGCACAAGCTTCAATTGCAATAATGAAATCTATTATAATTCATTCATTACCATTGGTCAAAGAAACATAGACATGCAAGATAAGGAATTAACATCTAAAATGCCAGGCAAAGGCAGCAGAGGTGCAGAAATAATAATACATGCTTAACTTCTTGGAACAGTAAATCTGAACAATGACTTGTTTAAAGAGAATGTTTGGGAACATATAATAACAGCTAGGAACATGTCAGTTTGAGGGTGCATTCAGACGAGCATGTGTGCCCACGAATGTGCACAAATAAGCGTGAATGCAAGTCCTGGCAACATTGCTTTTAATTGAATTCAATGAATGGCCGAGCGCTGCCTGTGATTGGCTGAGTGCTGTGACCAATCACAGGCAATGCTCAACTGTCATTTTATCAATTGGCTGAGCGCTCAGCCAATTAGATACAGCCCTTTCAGCAGGCAAGGATTTAGGCCTCATGTCCACGGTAAAAATAAGATTTCAAGCCCGCAGCGTTTTTTCCCGCACGCGGATCCGCACCCCATAGGGATGCATTGGACACCTGCAGGTAGTTAAATATCTGCGGATGTCATTTTCCCCTTAAGGGCACGGATTGCGTGTGCGGGAAAAAAAACGCAGCATGCTCCATTTTAGTGCGGGTCTCCCACGGGGACGGCTCCTGCAGTCTTCTATTGAAGCTTATGGAATCCGTCCGGATCCACGGCACACCTGCGCCTGAATTTCTGCTCTCTGCCTACACTCATGGTAACCAAATTTTTTCAGGTGTTCGCCTATACTCTTGGTACACCAATGTATCAGGGGTTCGCCTACACTTTTGCTACATAAATGTTATTAGGTTCTGCCTATACTCTTGCTATAGAGATATGTTACTGGGGTTCGCCTATACTCTTGCTACATAAATGTTACTGGGGTCAGCCTATACTCTTGCTACATAAATGTTACTGGGGTCTGCCTACACTCTTGCTACAGAAATGTTACTGGGGTCCACCTATACACTTGGTACAGAAATGTTACAGGTGTCCGCCTATACACTTTGTACAGAAATGTTACAGGTGTCCACCTATACTCTTGCTACAGAAATGTTATTGGGGCCCGCCTATACTCTTGCTACAGAAATGTTATTGGGCTCCGCCTATACTCTTGCTACAGAAATGTTACAGGGGTCCGCCTATAATCTTGCTACAGAAATGTTACTGAGGTCCGCCTATACTCTTACTACATAAATGTTATTGGGGCCCGCCTATACTCTTGCTACAGAAATGTTACTTGGGTCCACCTATACACTTGGTACAGAAATGTTACAGGTGTCCACCTTAACACTTGGTACAGAAATGTTACAGGTGTCTGCCTGTAACGCAGCATGCTCCATTTTAGTGCGGGTCTCCCACGGGGCCGGCTCCTGCAGTCTTCTATTGAAGCCTATGGAAGCCGTCCGGATCCACGGCACACCTGCGCCTGAATTTCTGCTCTCTGCCTACACTCATGGTAACCAAATTTTTTCAGGTGTTCGCCTATACTCTTGGTACACCAATGTATCAGGGGTTCGCCTACACTTTTGCTACATAAATGTTATTAGGTTCTGCCTATACTCTTGCTATAGAGATATGTTACTGGGGTTCGCCTATACTCTTGCTACAGAAATGTTACTGGGGTCCGCCTATACTCTTGCTACATAAATGTTACTGGGGTCCGCCTATACTCTTGCTACATAAATGTTACTGGGGTCCGCCTATACTCTTGCTACATAAATGTTATTGGGGCCTGCCTATACTCTTGCTACAGAAATGTTATGGGGTCCGCCTATACTCTTGCTACATAAATGTTACTGGGGTCCACCTATACACTTGGTGGTGAAAGGTTTTAGGGGTTCACCTATACTCTTGCTACATAAATGTTACTTGCTACAGAAATGTTACTGGGGTCCGCCTATACTCTTGCTACATAAATGTTACTGGGGTCCGCCTATACACTTGGTACTGAAAGGTTTGAGGGGTTCACCTATACTCTTACTACAGAAATGGTACTGGAGTCCGCTTATACACTTGCTACTGAAAGGTTTGAGGGGTTCGCCTATACTCTTGCTACAGAAATGTTACTGGGGTCTGCCTATACTGTGGGTGCACAAAGGTTTCCCATAGCGGTATTCAGCTGCCTGACACATACACAGAATGAAGTGTGTGGGGACACATGGATTTCCCATAGCTATTTAACTCACGGCACCTTGGGTCACACAAGGTGGAGGCGGGGACCGAGCCGGACCCAGGGCTCGCTCACGTACTTCCCACACGGAGTATTGTGGGTCCTACCTCGGTCATGGTTTCTCGGCCTTAATATGCCACCTCCTCCTCCTGCTTGGGTCTGGGGATCAGCGGTGGGCAATATGTATTTTCTCTCGTGTTACCACAGTTATCTGAGACAGTGGTTAGGGCCAAACAAAAGGAGCATTACTGCATTAATGAGACGTTTACATCTGCACTAGCATCCGAGTCCGCTTGAGGCCCACGATTACTGAGGATGTGGGCCGAGGCCAAGGACCTGGGGGGGAAGAATCAACTGCGCCAGGTATGGCCTGTGAAACTTCTTTGTGGTTCATCCAGTCTTTGGAGTGATGGAGCTACCGTAACTGATTTAAAGAGACGTTCACAGCTGTACTAGCATCCAAGTCCGCTTTATGCCCACGATTACTGAGGGTGTGAGCCGAGGCTGAGGTTCTTGGTGGGGTGAAACTGCCTTGTTTGGGTGCTCTGATTTCTTTATGTGTAATACCATCTTTGAGTTTCATGGGCTCGCCCATGCTGTGGGTGCACAAAAACTTCCCATTGCGTTGTTTTACCTGTATGGCAGAAATACACTGACTGACTTGGCTAGTGTGCAGACGGCTTTCCCATTGCGGTGCTTTACCTATCTGGCACAAATACACTGAATGACTAGGGCAGAAGTGTGGGCTGAGGTCCTGGGCGGGGTGAAACTCTGCCATGTTTGGGCACTCTCTTTTCTTCATGTTTAATACTCTCTTTGAGTTTCATCAGCTTGCCTATGCTGTGGGTGCACAAAGGCTTTCCCATTGCATTGTCCAGCTATCTGACACATACAAAAAATAAATTGGGCAGAAATGTGGGCTGAGGTCCTGGGCGGGGGGAAACTCTGCCATGTTTGGGCACCCTCTTTTCTTCCTGGTTAATTTTGTCCCTGGGTTCCAGGGGCTCGCCTATACGGCGGGTGCAGAAAGGCTTCCCCATTGCATTGTTTAGCTATCTGACACATACAAAGAATGAATTGGGCAGAAATGTGGGGCCAAGGCAGAGGTCCTTGGCGGGGTGAAACTCTGCCATGTTTGGGCACTTTGATTTCTTCATGTGTAAAACTTTCCTTGGGTTCCAGTGGCTCGCCTATGCTGTGGGTGCACAAAGACTTCCCATTGAGTTGTTTTACCTGTCTGGCACAAATACATTGACTGACTAGGGCAGAAATGTGGGCCGAGGCCCAGGCTCTTGGCGGGGTGAAACTCTGCCATCTTTGGGCACTCTGATTTCCTCATGTGTAATACCATGCTTGAGTTCTTTGGGCTCGCCTATGCTGTGGGTGCACAAAGACTTCCCATCGCGGTGTTTTACCTGTCTGGCACAAATACACTGACTGACTAGAACAAAAATGTGGGCCGAGGCCCTTAGCGGGGTGAAACTCTGCCATGTTTTGGCACTGTGTTTTCCTCATGTGTAATACCATCTTTCAGTTCCTTGGCCTCGCCTATGCTGTGGGTGCACAAAGACTTCCCATCACGGTGTTTTAACTGTGTGGCACAAATACACTGACTGACTAGGGCAGAAATGTGGGCCGAGGCCGAGGTTCTTGGCGTGGTGAAACTCTGCCATGTTTGGGCACTCTGATTTCTTCCTGTGTAATGCCATCTTTGTGCACCGACAGCATAGGCGAGCCCAAGGAACTCAAAGACTTCCCATTGCGGTGTTGAGCTATCTGACACCTACACAGAATGAATTGTGTGGGGACATGGATTTCCTATTGCTATGTAACTTGTGGCACCTTGGGTCACACAAGGTGGAGGCTGGGACCGAGCCTGACGCTGGGCCCGCTCACGTGCTTCCCATGCAGAGTGGAGATGTGTAGAGTCCCCTTTATGCCCACGTTTGCGGCTCCTGACAATTTTTTGACGAAGGTCACACAGGATTGGAATGATGATCATACGTCAATTGATCATCAATTCTCAACAGCATTGTGGGCTATTGCGCACACTTTCAAAGAGGGTCGCTGCCTAGCCCTGCCAACCCTCTGCAGTGTGTGCCTCCATTTCCTCCTCATCCAGTATGCACTTATAAATAGACATGAGGGTGGTGTGGCTATGAAGCAAGCATGTGGCATGAGGCCAGCTGAAAGCTGCGCACGGAAAATTTTGTGTGCGCTGTGAACGCAGGGTTGGACAGCAATGCCAGCATGTAACCCAGGAAAAGAGGCAGCGGTGTCACCTGCAGGCAGTGATTGTCCTTGGTTGCAGGTAGTGTGGTGCTTAGCTAAGATGTGCCAGCGCATGTGCCTTGCCAATGAGGGTTTGTCCCAAGTGAATTGTTAGGGGGGTAATGCTAGACTCTTGCCCCCATTTTGGCTTAATAGTGGAACCTGGGAGCCTCAGATGCAGCCATGCATGCTGCCCCTGCCCTTCCCTATCTGTTTCTGTGGTGTTTTCATGACTTTCTTATGTTTTCTGGTTTTTCACAAGTCATCACCTATGCGGAGCATCGGTACCATACAAAAATGCTTGAGTCCCCCATTGACTTCAATGGGGTTTGTTACTTGAAACGAGCTCTCGAGCATTGCGAAAAGTTCGACTCGAGTACCGAGCACCCGAGCATTTTGGTTCTCGCTTATCTCTACTGACTTAACGTCAGAAAACCCATCATGACCCCATCTTTACATAAATCACCAATTTTTTTTGATACCTGAGGCCTCCCATATTCTGAAGTCAAAATTTGCAAGTATATAGGAGAGAAATCTCAAAGAAGGACTACGGTTGGGACCTTCACAGAAGCTAAAGAAACCAATTGATTCCAGATTTGGACCGAAATTTGAAGGCTTGGAAGAGCATGCGTTGGTGGGCAGGGGGCCTAGCACCAAGAAGGGAAATCAAGGGAGCTTCAAAAGCCGCAGTCTCTAGGGAAAGCCATTTTTTATGTGACGGGATGACCCACCATTGTTTAATTTGATCTAAAATAACTGCAGCAAAACACCACTTGATATCAGGAGCCCTCATGCCTCCTAACTCGTATGGTTTGGCCAGAGAGGAAAACTTAACTCCAGCGTGAGCTCCCCCCCAAATAAATGTATTGATAATAGATTGAAGTTTGGAAAGGAAGGTTGCTGTAATTGGGATCGTTATTTTTGTAAGGCCTTAGTCAGACGAGCGTTTTTTCGCGCAATTTGCGCATGCGCATGCGATTTGCGCATATATAGAACCAATGGTTCGCTATGGTATCGGTCACATGTCCGCTTTTTATGCGCATATGCGAAAAATTATAGGACACGACGATTCGCAGATCGCGCCTATCTGCGTTCTGCGTTTTATGTGCGCACCAAAATCATTTTTTCCGCCGGTCAGACGAAGTTTCATGCGCATTTTGATGCGCACGGCGATTTTTCTCCGGTCAGACGGGCATTTTGCTGCAACGATTAACGCGGCTAGGTGCAGATTTTTCCCGCTATTTTTTGCCTCCGGTCACGTGATTTGCGCATGCGCATGCGACATGCGATGCGCAAATCGCGCGAAAAAACGCTCGTCTGACTAAGGCCTAAAGATGCATAAAATTCGAGGTTAAATCATCATTTTAACAGCTGCAATTCTGCCTGTCCAAGAAATAAAGGGTTCACGGAAGTTATTTAAAATTTGCGTGATATAGTTAAGAAGGGGAAGGTAGCTTTTTACAATGGTAAGAAAACTGGAATAGGCTATGTTGATACCTAAATACGATATAGTGTGCCGGTTTTAAGCAAATAGGAAAGTGTCCAATATGATTTGCTGTTATTTTGTATTATTCACCTTGTAATATGAAACCTTACGAAAAGTGGTTAGAGTAGGTTGGGCCTGTGCAAAGGAGGTGATAGGATTTGTGATTGCCAAAATAATGTCATCTGCGTATAAGCCTATCTTTTCCTGATTCCTTGTATTTCTTTATTACATCTGATCCATTCTGCTAACGTTTCCATGAGAAGGGCAAATATTAAAGGCGAGAGGGGGCAACCCTGCCTTGTACCATTAGAAATAACAAACGAGGGAGATATACACCCAGAGGAGAAGACTCTTGTAGATGACTCTAAATACAGAGATAAGATTGCTGATTTAATGGGCCCTGAGAAGCCAAACCTCTCCAGGGTAGCCTTTAAGAATCTCCAATGTATCTGATCAAAAGCTTTCTCTGCATCCAGCGCCAGAAGCAGGACAGGGATTCTACCTCCCTCAGCCATTCTGAATAGTTCCAGAAATCTCCATGTGCCATCAGGGGTCTGTCTCTGAGGGATGAATCCCACCTGATTCATTGCCACTAGTGTGGGAAGGATCGAGAACAAACGTACGCTCAAGAGCTTCGCATAGATTTTGATGTCCATGTTCAGCAAGGAGATAGGGCGAAAGTTGTCCGGAGATGTAGTCTCCTTTCCAGATTTCGGCATTGTAATGATCAGTGCCTCATCATCTCTGATGGAAAGGAACCTTTATCCATCGCCCCATTGAGCACAGACTCCAAATGGAGAACCAACAAAGAAGCATACTTTCTATAATAACCATTTGAAAAGCCATCTGGGCCCGGCGCCTTGAGAGACTTCAAGAATTTAATCATATCTAGGACCTCGAGTGGAGTAATTGGTGTTGAGAGCTCAGCTCCCTCCTCGGTGGACAGACAGGGGAGATTAATGTTTTGTAGGAAACTCAGAATTTCTTTCTCTGAGGGGTGATGAATAGTTTTATAGTTCTTTAAGTTATATAGTGAGCAATAATATGCTGCGTACACATTCACAATCTTTTAGGGATGAATAAATTTTTTCCCATCTAAATCCAGATGACTGCTGCGGTAGAGGATCCAGCTGCCGACACCCCTTAATTGTTTTTCAGGGAAGGTCTTTAAATATAAACCCTTCCCTGAAAAACAATCCAAACTGGTGTAAAAAAATCATACTCCCCTTTCTTCAGCTGCCGGGGCTCAGCCGCATCCTGTCTCCACCGTCCCTGGCTCTGCACTGAAGTTCTTTCAGCAGACGGGGAATTAAAATCCCCGCCTGCTGAAAGAGCTGCTTCTGATTGGCTGAGGTGCTCAGCCAATTACAGGCAGCTCTCGCCTGTCATTCGCTTAATGGATTTTTTCCGCAGCTTCCAGATTGGAGTTGGATTCGCACGAGCGTGTTTATGTGCATGCATACGCGCGCACAAAAACATGCGTGTATTACAACCTCTGAATTCCCTATGGTGTGTTCACATGTCTGAAGATTGCTTCCTCCTAAGGATTGTGTTAACTCCCTCCTTAATGCTCCAGACCAGCAAACTTCCAAAATGTCTGCTTTTATGGAGGTGGTCACACATGCTGATGATCAATTAATCAGTGCTGGTCACTGCACTGGCTGCCTGTTAAATACAGAATTTAGTTTAAGCTCACTACCTTCATCCACAAAGCCCTCCACAGCGCAGCAGCACCCTATATTGCGTGCCTCATCTCAATCCATCACCCAGCCTGGGCTGTGCGCTCTGCTAACAAAACTAGACTGCGCACCCCTCTAATTCGAACTTCTCATTCCCATCTCCAAGACTTCTCCAGAGCAGCACCAGTCCTCTGGAACGCACTACCAAAGGCTACCCGGGCAATCCTGGACTCACAAAACTTCAGACGTTCTCTAAAAACGTACCTCTTCAGGGAGGCATACCGCATTCCCTAAACAAACCCCTCAGTACACCACCTGATAACATGCTCCCTGACCTACTGACTGCAATCCTTGCCAGCCACCATCAACTTCCCCTGTAGTCATACCTATTCTGCCGTCACGTGGCTAAATGTCTGACCATTGTCTATGTGTATAGCATTCTTCACTCTCCACCTCGCCATACCGTGCACATCTACAGCCCCTTTACCTTCTGTATCACCCAATTATCTGTAGTATGTAAGCTTGTTGAAGCAGGACCCTCACCCCTATTGTTTCCATCAACTGATTACTATGTAACTGTGGTTCTGTAATTTTTGTACTTTTGTCTTTCTGTATTCCCCCTGTCTTTGTAAGTGCTGCGGAATATGTTGGCGCTATACAAATAAACATTATTATTAATCAAAGGTATATGATTAGCAGCACACGGCTGCTACTTACTCTCGTAATTCCTTTGGAAGCCATAAGGGTGTACTGCTTCTACATTTTGGACGAGATTTTGTTATATTAGGTTTAATCTTTTATGTGTTGTTGTTCTGAGGTTGTATTTGCCTAATTTCAATACCCTTTAAGGACCAAATATCTTTTTCTATTATGTCCTGGTACATAAAACCATATCATTCAAAGAAGGTGCATTTAGTTTTTCTATAGACATGTCATGCTACTTCATTTTAAGAGAGCATTTTACAATAAATTGCTATAAAGCAAAAGTATTATTAAGTGCATAATGCAAGTGATTAACTTACAGTGTATATTTCTCATATTCAGTGTCCTATAATGACCTACAGTACTAATAGGAGAGAAAATTAAACAGACAATAGCACTTAGAATGTACCTAATGTAGTTATTATGCTTGTATTATTGAAATGGAAATAGGATAAGAACATTATAAATAGTAATACTCTAATCTGTTATTTTGCATGAATATGTTACCTGAAAGAATAGTGGTTCTGAATTTGTGAACAAAGAAATATATTGCTTTACATATTTCAACGAGTTTTCCAGTTGTAAGCCGAAGGATAGACTATCAGTAGTAGATTGCCTGTGGTCTGGTGCCCAGGAACCCTGCTGATCAGATATTTGTACTCATGTACTAAACTGAATTCTACAGGAAGCAGATAGCTCCATTCTTACTGTAGTGGCCAGGTTTGGTATTGCAGGTTAAGTTCCTACTGAAATGAATCAGATGCACTTGAAACTGCATTCTGTATTCTCTTGTGTTAATTACTTTCATAGTTTAGTATCATCTGCAAATATTCACATTTTACTTTGCAATCCTTCTACCAGTTCATTAATAAATATATTAAGAAGAATACGGCCTAATATTGACCTTGTGGTATGCCACTAGCAACGGTGACTAGAGATGAGCGAGCACCAAAATGCTCGGGTGCTCGTTACTCGGGACGAAATTATCGCGATGCTCAAGGGTTCGTTTCGAGTAACGAACCCCATTGAAGTCAATGGGCGACCCGAGCATTTTTGTATATCGCCGATGATCGCTAAGGTTTTCATTTGTAAAAATCTGGGCAATTCAAGAAAGTGATGGGAACGACACAGCAACGGATAGGGCAGGCGACGGGCTACATGTTGGGCTGCATCTCAAGTTCCCAGGTCCCACTATTAAGCCACAATAGCGGCAAGAGTGGGCCCCCCCCCTCCCAACAATTTTTACTTCTGAAAAACCCTCATTAGCAATGCATACCTTAGCTAAGCACCACACTACCTCCAACAAAGCGCAATCACTGCCTGCATAACACTCCGCTGCCACTTCTCCTGGGTTACATGCTTATAGCCGGTTCCACTGAAAGCAATGGGCTGCCGGCGTGCGCGGGATGAATTGTCGGGAAGGGCTTAAATATAGAAGCCCTTCCCTGCAATTCATCCAGAAATGTGTAAAAATAAAAAAAATATATATATACTTACCTTGTCCCGGCAGACGGAGTTCAGCGCGGCCTACAGTGGGTGTGAAGGGGGTGTGAGTCAGACCTGTCCCCTGATTGGCTCAGCCTGAGCCAATCAGAGGCAGATCTGACTCACACCCCCTTCACACCCACTGTCGGCCGCGCTGAACTCCGTCTGCCGGGACAAGGTAAGTATATATATATTTTTTATTTTAACACATTTCTGGATGAATTGCAGGGAAGGGCTTCTATATTTAAGCCCTTCCCGACAATTCATCCCGCGCACGCCGGCAGCCCATTGCTTTCAGTGGAACCTGCTGTATTGCCGCCTCCATTGAATTCAATGGGCAAACATCGTTCTTCTCTGCCACAGCTGTTACAGCTGTGGCAGAGAAGAATGATTTGTCTTCTATATGTTCTCAATGGGGTCGGCGCTGCTGCCGCCGGCCCCATTGAGCGCAAAAAGAGAAGAGAACAGGAATCGCAGATCGCAGATAGATGCGATCTGCGATTTCTGACTATGGCCTAAGAAGGACCGTTGGGGTTCTTGAAGCCTAAAATAACTCCTAACGCTCTCCCTATAGCAGCTCCGGCATCAGCAGCACTGTCCCTGATCTCTGTCAGAATGCATCTGTGGCGAGCCGCGGGCGGGCAGATTTTAATACTCGGGTGACACCTGATCTCGCCAGCCACTCACTGCAGGGGGGTGGTATAGGGCTGGAACATCACAGGAGGAAGTTGTAATGCCTTCCCTGTCTTTCTATTGTCCAGAAAAGCGCGCAAATTTCTCAGGGAAGAAAATGAAAGTGACTCGAACACCGCGTGGTACTCGTCTCGATTAACGAGCATCTCGAACACCCTAATACTCGAACGAGTATCAAGCTCGGACGAGTACGCTCACTCATCTCTAACGGTGACCCAATGGAGTATATACCATTAATAACAACCGTCTGCTTTATATCACTGAGCCAGTTACTTACTGACTTACGCACATTCTCACCCAGACCAAGCATTCTCATTTTATATACCAACCTTTTATACGACACAGTATCAAACGCTTTGGAAAAGTCTAAATATAGAAGATCCATTGACTCTCCTTGGTCCAGTCTAGAACTTACCTCCTCTTAAAAGCTGATCAGATTGGTTTGACAGGAGTAATCTTTCGTAAACCCATGCTGATATGGAGTTATGTTTCCTAATTGGTTGTTAGTGCTTCTTCACTGCCTTCTTTTTCGTAGCTCCCCTATAAATCTCTTGAAAGATAAGTGTAATCAATAGTTTACAAGCAGAAAACCACTTTAATTGTTTATAAAGAAGAAAATGCTATTAAGCTAAAAGGGAACAGATTTTAATATTCCTTTTAAAATACTGAAACCCTAAGCATTTTCCTTTCCATTCTCAAGTGACTAAATTATGACAAGCTGGAACACTATAAAATGCAAAAATACTGAACATAAATCTAACACAAACAATTGGTCACTAAGAAAATTAATTGTAAGATGAGAATATACAAATAAACAAAAGTCATAGATTGCTTATTACTTAGGCATGTGAACTGCGTTCTTTATCATTATTTATTCATGTCTTACATCTCTGACTGAAATGCAGGCATAAATCTTTTGACTGATATATTATAAAAGCTGATAAAATTAGATACACAGAATAACTGAATGAGTAATTATTTGTCTGTCATTCTACCTGGTTTACTCTTCTCAAGCAAAAATGTCCTGCTGTATTTTCATAAATTTCTTTTGTGGAATTTCGAAGTAGTAAACCTTCACCATTAGGAAATGTTCTAATCAATTAATGGGTCATTATTAGGCCTAGTGACTCACAGTTGAGTGGAGTGAGAACTCTAGAGATTGTGTAGCCACATTCAATTTACATTGTGGTTGTCATAATAGTTTTTGCCTAGAACTACATTGTGTACCATTAAACCCGGGAGAAATCAAATGACAGTGATTCTGAGTAGAGGGCCTGGTGACAATCATATGTTAATTTTAATAACAATATTAAAAGTTGTATGAACATATCTCAATTAAATATGTCACTGGATGTGACAGTTATAATACAATTGATCCAGCCCATCCACTTAAATAAGCCAGAGTTGTCAGACTAGTTCCCCTGCTTAGTAGAATCTTTGGGGTTCTTCCCCAAAAAGTTAGTCTACCTTGTCCAAATTATGGTGGGGTTGTATTTGGCAGTGAGTTGAGTGGCAGGTGAACGTGAGCTCTGGCCATCTTGATTGAGTAGTCAGGAGGACAGCCTAAGGCCTCATGTCCAGGGGGAAAATCATGCCCACCACGGAGAGGCGGGACGGGGCGTGGCTATATCCCACTACTTAGCCCCACCCCCATCCCACCTCCTTCATTGCAAATAGTGCAGAGGGGGTGGAGAGGAGGCAGAGAGGGGGCAGGAGCTCAGTTCCTGCTCCTGGCTCTTCCATCCCCCCCCCCCCCCCCCCCTGCAGATGAGGACACCGTATATCGGCTCGGCGTGAAAACCGAGCCGATATACAGTCGTCTGAATCCACCGTAATTCTAATCCAATCAAAAAAACAGGCAGAGCAAAACTTCAGCTCAATCAAACAACTGCCAGGCAACCCTCCAACACCTTGAAGTTGGATCATAGTATATGCATTACGTAATAATTAGTTCCATTCAAAAGCGATATACTCTTCCCCATCTCGACACATCCAGGCAACCCCAGCAATTGTTTAAAAACATACTGAATCAAAAATTCCCAAAAGGTGATTCCAAAAAGTTCCTGAAATAGCATGAAAAATTTAAGATATCAGACAACTTCTATAAGAGAAATGCACTTTTATTTACAAAAATAATTTCTATAGAATCAAAGCACAACGTGGACGAACGAACATTGAACATTGTGTTTTCCTAAGAGAGGATTTAGTAGCAGTTGGGTATTTTTTACGGTCTCCGGCCACGATCTGTAAAACAAATAACATCTTTTGTTAGAATGTTCTTGTAATCCTGAATGGGTTTGACACCTCTTACTGCAAAGTCATTCACAACCACTGTCTTCTCAAGTTTTTCAATTCCACTTTTGTAACCAGGTCACAGAAGGGGGAATATAAAAGCAAACAATCACTGAAAACAGCCATATACTTACTGACTCAGGATGACAAACATGTGCACCACCTCAGCATGCAGGTAGCAAACTGCCAAATGATGGAGCCAATTACAGCTGTGCTGGACACCGATGAATCAGCCACTCACACAACCTCCTAATATAGAGGGGGGTGGCTGCTTGGTGCATACTCCTCCACAGACTAGACACAAAGTGTCAGACCATTCTGATACATGTGGTGCACCATGCAGACCAGCAACCTATTGATGATGCCATAATAGTTCGGCGGGTTGCCCTGCACCTTAATAAGTGAACCACATTGGTACTGCCACCCTGGGCTCCCCCTGGCTCCCTCATTTGGCAGTTTGCTACCCGCATGTTGAGGTGGTGCACATGTTTGCCCTCCTGAGTCAGTAAGTATATGGCCATTTTCAGTGATTGTTTGTTTTTATATTTCTCCTTCTGTGATGTATTTATATTAGTGTAG
Organism: Eleutherodactylus coqui; assembly: GCF_035609145.1. NCBI lineage: Eukaryota > Metazoa > Chordata > Amphibia > Anura > Eleutherodactylidae > Eleutherodactylus > Eleutherodactylus coqui. The sequence goes on along the minus strand of NC_089843.1, from coordinate 165,201,754 downwards.
GGACTCACAAAACACAAGCAGCCTTGACGATTGGCTTGTGAGCTTATGAATTTTGAAAAAAATCCAACTAATATCTTGCATTTATTATATATTATTCACATGCAGTGCGGCTTTTAAATGCCGGTGGGAGCCCAGGGTGGCAGTACCAATGTGGTTCACTTTTTAAGGTGCAGGGCAACCTGCCAAACTATTATGGCGTCATTAATAGGTTGCTGGTCTGCATGCTGCACTACATGTATCAAAAGGTCTGACACTTTGTATCTACTCTTTGTGGGAGTATAAACCAAGCAGCTACCCCCCTCTATATTAGGAGGTTGTGTGAGTGGCTGTTTCATCAGGTATCCCTCATAGCTGTAATTGGCTCCCTCATTTGGCACTTTGCTATCTGCATGCTGAGGTGGTGCACATGTTTGCCCTCCTAAGTCAGTAAATATACGGCCATTTTCAGTGATTGTTTGTCCACTTTTGTAACCAGGATCATCCTTCCATCAAGTGCAGTGATAAAGGTAGTAATGTTTCTGTTAGGAGGAGACTTGCTGTTGCTGGAAGGGGGCGTGTGGCGTGGGCGTGGCAACGTGCCCGAGACCGTCGGGTTGGCATCCGGTCTGGGGTCAGGTGTGGGGTCCGTGGTGCTGCTGGGTGGGGCCTCTGCGGCCGAGCTCAGAGTTCCCCTGTTAGGAGGACGCAGCCGGAGGAGAGCCGGTCTATAAGCATTATCGGCCAGCGTGTCACCAAGTCCCGCCCCAACCTAGGCGGGGCTTTTGGTATTTCGCTCCACAGACACTGTCAGTCCCTGCCAGTGTTTGCTTGTTGTCCAGCTAACACTTGCTCAGGTTTCTCTCCCAGTCTGCTAACCCGGTTTTGCTCTGACTTGGATTTAGTCTTTTTCCTTGTTTTGTTCTTTGTTGGTTACTAGGCGTTTTAGTCCGCTGTTATTGGTACATTTGTCTCTCTGGTTAGTTGGTCTCTCCTGTCCTTGTCCTGGGGTCCCCATCAGTGCAGAGTAGGGACCGCCGCCCAGTTGTCGCCCTGGGCTTTAGCCCAGGGGGGCAAGTAGGTGGGGACAGGGGAGAGGGTTGGTTGTTAGGGACTTCCAGTCTTCCGTTCCTAACCGACTCTGGCAGTTTCCTATTTACGCAGACCAATGGTGCACAGCATTATACATAGGGGACATGTCAAAAGTAACACCGCCGTTACTAGTGACGTTACTTTTAATGCAGGAAAAGTGCTGCATGCAAAGTTATTGTGCAAATCACATAACATAGTTGTTATGATAAATCAATTGTAGCACCAGTTTAACTTAGCAATAGCAATGCTGATTAAATTAATGAAAACTTGCATTAATTTACATTACTAGTGTTAACAAATGATCATAAATAAAATAACTAAAAAATAAAATTCTAAATATTTGAAAGAAATCAAATCTCTGGGCAAAAATTTCAAAGGTTCATGATTGATGAGGGTCAACTCGCAGTTGTCCAATTGAGCTAAAATTTTGCACAGATCTTTTTGTTGTTGATTGTAACGAGATCGGGGGGGGGGGGGGGGAACTAAACTTTTAGAAAGTTGAAAAATAAGGGCCACCCTAGTCCCCATCCTATAAATATCAGAGAATGTGTCCAATCACTTCCACAATGAATGGTAAGCTAAGCCACCTGGAGAAAGAATCTCAAGAGGCCCCTCTTCGCGGAGAACAGAGATCCAAGGATCATAGAAAGGAGGGCTATCTTTGGAGTCCAAGAGCTGTTAATGAACATGGTTATACAATTGAGTATATTGCATCCTTTCACAAAATTGCAATGTAAGCAACAAGTGATATGGGCTGCACGTTCTGCATGTGCGCTTTAGTACATGTTGTTTCTGTGGGGTTCTGGAGTTGGTTGTATGTGATTTTGATTACACAAGTATGAAACAAGTCAGATTTCTGTTCCATATAAAAAAGAAGAACAAACACATGCAGAAGGAACTAGGAAAAAATACATACAGAAGGACCTGGGAAAACATTACTGTAGGAAAGGTTTGCAAGTTTTCCATGTTCCATTCACTATTAAAAAATATAAAATAGAATGTTCACCTTATGGAAATGTTTAATGTCATACTCTTGGCTACAGCTAGAATAGCAGCTATTTCCCAGAATGGAGGCACCTGCCAATGCCCATAGTCTTGCCTACACTGTCCCCACCAATCAGGGGATCCATAAGTGTCCTCTAGGCTGTGAATTTGGACAATTGTTGTCATAACATAACCCCAAGCATAGTGAAAAGACAAGGTAAGATTTGTTCCATACATCCAAATCATGTCGATTCCGCAGCACGTGAATCAGATGCATGAAACATTTGCAGAAATTTTTGCCAAAATTTTCTGTCACAAGTAAATACACCTGAAATCTGCTTACGCTACAGAAAAACTCCCCCATTACTACATAGATACTGTGAACAAGCTGCTGCTGAACTCTTCTTATTCTGGTTTGCCTGTGCAAGTAGGAGATATCAAGAGAAGTTGTTCAAAGCAGATAAAACCTCTCAATCTCAGATGGTCCTTTACTTTAATTCGAGCAGCAGGGTAACTACGTTGTCTAGTTTTGTTTTAATACCTTCTTAAAGGATTCGGTTGATACCTGCAATTAGTAAGATGGAAATGGCTGAAATTGATCAGGGAATTTCATTATTTACGATCATTGTTTTATGTATTAAAGGGGTTGTGTTATCAGAGACAACTCTTTAGTATTTGTGCGCTACTCCGGAAACACCTGATTTTCCTGGGGTAAAGTTTGCATCAGCTATTAATTTCTCCTGACCTTACAGGGAAAATGTAGCATTACACATGCGCACTGCAGGCTCATGTAGGGGCTCTCCCAAGGAGAAGACCCACTTTGTACCCAAATACGGCATATAGAAAGGGTGTTGTAACTGTTATGCTAAATTTGAAATAGTGAAAAATGGAAGAATGTCTGCCAACGGTTTACTCCCCTTTCACCATTGAAAACCCATGCAAGTTAGGCCAAGTCAACGGCCATTAAGGGTGTAAGAGCACCTTTGGGGTATGACTTAAATGAAGGAGAGAGAAAAGATGAAAGGGTTAATCTCAACTTATAAAGTGATACAACATCAGCAAGATATTCCATTAGTTTATGACTGCAGGGGGTTACGTTGATTTAGCAATGGGTCCCTTTCTTTTCTCAGCACAGCGGTGCTCCCGGCTACTCTGCTGGGCAAGGAACTGCAGCTACCTGCATTGACCTGAACAGTGCCATGCAGTCGTCCCCAGTATAGCATGTGGCTGGGAGTTCTGCTGTACAGAGCAAAGCAGAGAAGATACAAAGCTGCATGTAGGAGAATCAGTCTTGACCAGAGTCGGCCATGTTGGCCTCAGTCATCTTACAAGGATATTAGAATTGCAGCGCTTTTTCTTCTAGTATGTCGAGCCGGATCTGCGACGGAACCTCCGACCGGAGGTACCAACACAGAGCGGAAACCAGCCTAACATCTATTTCTGTGTTGCAAGGTGTTAGGACTGAGATCTTGATTGTATCTCTTGTAACCATGGAATGTGCTAAGAAAACAGGCAGAAAGATGCAAACAGCCACTCCCTCCCCTCAGTGCCGGAGGTGTGTAACTAGATTGCATACTTCTGGAACCACTAAACAGAAGCAAAGAGCTAAGAAAACCCTTAGGCCCCCTGCACACGGGCGGAAATTTCACTGTGAAATTTCCCACAGAATTTCCGCCCGTGGAAGCTGCCATAGGATTGCGTTGGAAAACGCAATCCTATGCAGACGGCCGTGATTTGGCCGCGCGAAATGTCACACGCAAAATAAATAGCGGCATGCTCTATTTCTGTGCAGGGCTCCCTGGGCACTGGCTCTGCTCTGCGCATGCGCCGGCTGGGCGGCAGCCGGCACATCACAGAGCCGGAGCCGCGGGAACAGGTGAGTGCCGCGCTGGTCCCTGCAGGGGCTTGGGTCGGATCCGACTCGGCCGTCTGCAGGCGGCCTTAGGCAGAGATAATGCTCATAATTCAGCTTTGTGGTAGCCTTTCGATCAGAGAGAGAATAGAGAGATAAGAAAAAAAAAATATTTGTAGCAGTACAAAGTGGAAAAGTTATAGTAATCAGTTTGATGGGACTATTAAAAAGTGTAAGAAAGGAGGCAGTGAGGAGCCACTGTAATTAGTAGCTTAAAGAGTCAAAGAGGCAATTTTGTCGCTAGTCAGAAGGAGGGAAGAGAAGGGAGCACACTGGCCGGTCACTGACGAACAGCCTTAGGCCGGACTCACACGCACATATTTGAATTGCAGATTCTGCAATCTCCGTTCGTGCGGACGACATGTAGTAATACATGGGCATTGAAAGACATGGACTTACGCCTGTTCGCTCACACTTGCGGCTAGGAGAAGACGAAGAAAAATCGTATAATGCTGTATTTTACTGTGGGCTCCATTGATTTCTATGGATGTGTTCGATCCGCAGTGCATATGCAATTAACATTGCATATAGGCGCGGATTCGATCACAAGTTGCAAGGAGACAAGATACAAATGGAATAAAGAAAGAAGGAATCTGTGGGCAGACAATGCAGGACAGAGCCAGGGGAGCAATCCATCCAGACTGTCTGCAACCTCAGCTTAATCTTTTGGGCTGTTCCTCCACAAGGAACAAGTGTTTTTTTTAAAAAGTGGTTTGTACCGTGTTTCCCCAAAATAAGCCCCCCCACCCCCCACACACGATAGGGCTTATTTTGGGGTAGGGGAGGTTTCGAAAAATAAGCCCTAGCTAAACTACATGAAATGAAAAAAAAAAACTGCAATACTTACCTGGCCTGTGGTGTCTGGCTCCCTTGAGCTGGTCTCTGGCCCTATAACAGGCTGCCCTGTCCTCAGCATTGACATAGCATTCTCTTTCTGGTGACGGGGCTTTGAATACCCCCGCCTCCAGCAAGCGAGTGCTGTGATTGGATCACGAGCGCTGTGGCACAGCTAATCAGATACGGTGCTTGATCATTCACAGCCATTCAGTGGATGACATCACTGAATGGCTGTGATTGGTTCATCGAGCGCCGGCTCTGATTGGCTGAGCTACAGCGCTCCTGATCCAAACACAGAACTCGCTTGCTGGAGGTGGGGTATTCAAAGCCCCTTCCACTAGAAAGAGTGCTGTATCAATGCTGAGGATTACACTGCAGCTTGCCGCAGCGCCTAAGACCAGCGCGAGGTAGCCAGACTCCACGGGCCAGGTAAGTATAAGACAACCCCGAAAATAAGTCACTGTGCCTCTTTTGGGGCAAAAATTAATGTAAGACAGTGTCTTATTTTTGGGGAAACAGTACTACTTCCAAAATAAGTAGTATAAACCAGCCAAGCCTAGAGAGCAGTATCCCGTACTGAAGGCTCTCCCAATAGATCAGCACAAGGGAATGTCGCCTGGGCGATAGAAGGGTGTTTCCATGGGATTGGGCTGTTTTCTGATGTCATTCTCTGCTTGTGATCTTTCTTACGCGCGGACAATACGCTATCTATACACGTACATCCACGCGGATAACTGCACAAGTCAGGACCACTTGCAATTCATTTCCGCGATCATTTGTAGGTCTTCTGCTGCAGATAGCCACAAGCTGAAGCCGACCCGTTCACGTGAGCCTGGCCTTACAAAGAGAGAAATGGAAGGTTGCGTGGTGCTTAGTTAGGAGAAAGATTATTATAAAGTTAACTAAAAAAAGATGTCAAAGTTATGATAGAGCAATTTGTACAGAAGTTGGCAAGTCTAGATAAAGTCTATAAAATTAGTAGTTGAGAATGAGCAGTCAAGCAGTGTTGAGAAAGTAGAACAGATTTCGAAGAACTGACATTTTTTTGCAACCAGATGCCTCCAATGCAGAGTTGATAAAGGTGTTTACTTGCATGGCCCCTGTGTTCGACAGGGGAACAACTGGAAAGTCTGGCCAGCCATAAGGAATGGGCCGGTTCCACTTCACGGATTCCCACAGCAGACTCGGCACCCTTTCTATTATTGTAATAAAGTGGAGCGTATTAAAATACATCGTCCCCAGCTTTTAAAGAAAAGTAGCAGAGGAGGAGGGCACTCACATCAACCTCAGGTATTGGAGCAGCAGGGTCCCTAGGACTCGACATTATTAGCAGTACAATGGCTCTGCAAAGAATTAATACAGTTTTTAATGGTCCATCTGCACGACTACCTACACCTACTGGACCAGGGGTGGAAATTATCTGCCCCCAAAGACCAGTGAATCCCTTCCATATGTTGTGGCACAGGAAGAGTTAAGGAATCTTCAGGAGGCTAAAGATAGCATTTTCTCAGATTTTTGCTGTGTAGAGTGATGCAGATCTGATGTCTAAAGATGCCGATTCTCTTGATCTTACCTCGGCGGAATCAGAAGATTGACGGGCTAAGTGCCTTGTCCACCTTACCTTCCTTGCCTGTCTTTCCCAGAGTAGGGATGGGTGACACTATGTCTGGGAAATGATAGAGCATTTGCCATGGAAAGATATTCTTGTGGCTACAGGAGTTACTGTTTCAGTAACAGGACACAACTTACCTCCACCTCCTGGATTGTATAATATCACAACTATTGTGGGCTGCTGTAGCCAAGCAATACAAAGTTGTTCTGTGAACCTGATATTTCAGGGTTCAGAAAGATCGAAGCCTATGGGCTTTCAATGTTCTTTTTGGGTAAATCTAAAAATGGACACTAATATACTGATGTACTGGGATCAATGGCAAATGTTTATTTTTATAATGATTCCTCAGGAGGCTGTCCCATAAATCATGGAAACCATCAGTGAATTGTAGAGACAAGATGTTGTCAAGGGGAATTTACCTTGCAACAGCCCTATTCTGACAGCGAAGAAAGGGGATGGGAGCTACGGAAAGAAGTGGATTGGGTTTCAAGCCACAAGTCTACAACCATCAGCCGTACACCTGGTTGCTGCACTACCCAAGCTTATGTCACAACTAAGGAGTGATTCTACAGCGTCCTCTTGTTTGGACATTGCAACTGGCTTTTTCTTCATGCCTCGGACACCAGAATCAGCGCTAAGATTTGCGTTTACTTTCACCAAGCATTGGCACAGGTATTAAAGTCCTCAGCTACAGAGACGAGGTCTTGGGGATGATTTGTTGATTCAAACTGTTGATCAAAAAGAACACAAATATTTTGCTCAGTCTGCCAAGCTCTGCAGCTGGTAGAGCTAAGAATGAGCTTAGTCAAAATCAAGTTGATAAAGTCAGCGATAAAATTCTTGGGCGTGATGGTCTCAGCTGCTGGGAAAAAGCCCATGCAAGAAAGAGTTAAAGCAATTCCGTCTGTATCAAGGACTACCAATATTACAGAATTAAGGACGTTTCTGGGACTTGTCAGTTTCTGGGACTTTTAAGGACTTTGAATGGATAATCATCATTATCATAAGAGCAGTCACATCCAACCTTCGGTCACTCTACAGATCCGCGTTCTCCACGCATTCCTGTCTTTCACAGCTTCCTTCAGTTCTGCGATTGACATGTTCGTGGTGGCCTTGATTGTATCTAGCCATCTTATTCTTTGTCGGCCTGAGCTTCTCTTTTCACTGACTTTGCCAAGCATCCATACTCTTTCCAGTGAATTAGCGCACATTACATGTCCAAAAGAAGAGCCGCTGTTTGCTTATAGCCAAGACTTTGTATGATCTCTTGGAATGCGAAGAGGAAGCCATTTCTTCCATTTTGTTACAGAATAGGCAAAAGAAAGTTCAGAAATGCAGAGTCTATTACTCTAGATTGCTCACAGCAGTGGAAAAGTGTTATACTCCTTACATGAAACATCTTTTAGGTGTACATTGGATTAACCAGGTTAAGCGTGTTGTGAGGTTTGCATCACTTGCCCTTACAAACCCCACATGCTACCTTGAAGGGCAAGGTATGCAGAGTTAACTCTCACTGCATGGCACAATGGATCATCAATTTTAAGACAAGAGACCTACAAGTTGAAAAGGGAGACAAGCACCATCTAGATCAGATGATATGAAGTGGAGACTAATGACTGTCACGTTGAATATGGAAACATCGCGCTTTCTCCTTTCCGGACCGACGTCCAAGAGGGCATTCCCTGTGCCTTTATCGATGGTAGTCGATATTGGCATGAGGGTAGCTGTGTTACAGGGTATGCCTTGTGGATCCCCAAACAAAAATTGCCATTAAAATTTACAACTTGTCTTACAAAAAACTATTTTTCGAGGGAAAAATTAAAAAAGCTATGGCTTTAGGAATAAGACAAATAAAAACCCTAAAATTTGGTTGGGCATTAGAGCATAAAACGGGCTCTTCACCAAGGGAGTGTCCAAATTATTTGTTTTTTGTAAACCCATTTTACCCATGCAAGAACATAATAAACAGACATACAGTCACCTCCCCTGGCTGTCCCACCCAGCTGCTTGGTCCTCTGTGCCCAGTGTTTATTTACAGGCTGCAGTGAGACTGTGTATGGGAAGTCATAGCCAATCACAGATCTCAGTGATTGAGCACTCAATGGCTGCGATTGGTTGAGCTGCAGCACACAAGAACCAAACAGAGTCAACGTTTGCTGGAGGCGGAATTTTTGAACCCCCTGACCAAGAAAGCGCTGGCTGAAGACTACAAACAAGCGCAGCTGAACCGGTTAGGAAACAACCACTCCATCCTTCCTAGCTCCTGCTGACCAGTACATGTGACTGCTGCAGCCAATCACTGGACACAGTGACCTTCTATAGCCAGTGATTGGCTGCAGCAGTCACATGTTATTGTCAGCAGCAACCATAAAGGAAAGAGCAGTTGTGAAGCAATTTTACATGGGTTTTCCCAAGATATTTGTTTTATATAAAATCCTGCTCCCCTTGCCATAAAACAAGGAATAGTCATATTGTCACCACTCCCCACTGTATCCCGTACCGGATGTCATGTTTACAGGGCTCCCCAGCCTGCTTACAGGACATCACAGGTACTGCAGCCAACGAGAGCTCACTGATCGAGCACGGAGCTCTGTCATTGGCTGCAGGGACTATAGCGTTCTGTCAACTGGTTGGAACTGCAGACTGTACTCAAACACTGGCAATCAGGACTTCTTGTTTTACAGCAGCGAGAGCTGGATTTTACATATAACAAAGATCTTAGAATACCCCTTTAAGTTGTGGAAAAATCCCTTTAAGTAAAGTGGAGGAAAGGCAAGAAATCAAACATGAAAGTAATCATTTTTATTACTTTGTCTTTAATATTACATCAGGTCTACAAAATCATATTACTTGAAATACTTATTGCCATTTGTCTACTTTTAGTTTAAATTTAAGGTGACATATAGAGTTCTGGCTAAACATTTGAACCTGTACTAAAAATGAGATATTATCAGTAACTGTTCTGTAAATTACAAGGAAAAACCCAAAGATTTAGGTCCCTTTGTGTATATGCAAAATAAATCAAATTTCTGTTAAGCAAAATTATTTATGATTTGAGTGTTTTGTCAGTTAAGTAAAAGCTAAACGAAAGAAAAATAGAATAAATGACATCAGCATTTGCCAATTATACACAATGACACTTAAACACATTAGGTCATGTATTAAAGTGGTCTCAGAGAAAAAAGTAACCTTGTTCAAAGCAACCAATCAGGATTCAATTTAAACATGTCTGAACTTCCAGGTGACTTTTGAGAATGAGCTACTAAGTGTGCATGCATGCACTATTTTGCACTGTTATAGGATTTGAAGGGATCAGGGAAAAAATTATCAAAGCCTGCTGTTATTAAAAAAATTGATCGTTTTCATTTGATCATTTCAGAACTTGTAAAGACTTACATATATTATAAAATAATTAATGCATGGAACATTTCTAAACATGAAAGCTAAATAATCAAAAGAGGTCATCTTTCCCTTAATCATCATCTGGAATATCGCCCTGTTGTAGCAAATTCTCGTAGTAATTAGGTATTCTGTTGGCACAAATTGTTTTAGAGGCTGCAGATAAGTGCAATTATCCACATGAGAGAAGAGTAGATTATTCAGTGTTTCTACATCTTAAGGCCCATTTAGACAACGATTATCGCTCAAAATGCACTCAAAAGCAGTTTTTTTGAGCGATATTGTTGAGTGTAACTGCACCGACATTGTGCAGTTTTTGTTAAGCCGTCGCTGATCTTTCAGAATGCTGAAAGACAACGATGAGCCTTAAAGGGATTCACAGCAGGATACAGCTGATACTATTGTTTCAGCTGCATCCCGCTCCCTGAAGACAGGCAGGGTATGAAGAACAGAGCGGTCCAGCTGAGTTCTACATACCCCGCTCGGAGCGGTCGGCTGTATAACAGCCAGGCGCTCCAAGCAGAGAACAGCTGGATGCAGAAGACAAGCGGGGCCACCCTGCTTGTCTTCTGCATCCTCCGCTCGAAGCGCTCGGCTGTATAACAGTCAGGCACTCAGAGCGGAGAACAGCTGGATGCAGAAGGCAAGCGGCCTCGCTTGTCTTCTGCATCCTCCACACAGAGCGCAAGGCGATTATTCAACATTTGAGCGGTCAGCTTGCGCTGTAAATGACACAACGATTATCACTCAAAAGACATCTTTTGAGCGATAATCGTTGTGTCTAAATGGGCCTTTAGTTAAAACGCACAAGACATAATTCCAAAGCCCAAGGTTCGCTGTATGCATTGCAATGCTGCATAGTATGGAGTGCTACAGACTTTACTTTCCATTCCCTTGTTTTTTGCATGTAAAAACAACACTTTCATAAGTACAATGGACATAAAAATTCACAGTTATTCCTGAACATATCCCGTTTGCATCGTTTTTCCATTACTGTGTTTTCTTTGCATGGCGCTGTAACAGACTAGGATCATTTTTCGTTTATTTGCCTTCATCGTCACATTCTACAACATTAATCTACAAAATAGCTGTTTTTTTTGAAAGTCGCTTAACGTTGACTTTGTTCATTCCCTGAGCCATTCATTTGTACCCTCTATTTTTAAGAAGCTTTCCCTTCCACAGACTCCATCTCTAATTCTCAGTTTTCCCTGATCTTGTGGGTGGTGATTAGCAGCTATTTCATCTCCCATACACTGTATAAAAAGAAAAGGAGATCTTGTTTCCCTATCACAATCTCTCATATACAGAGAGGCAGTGGCAGTATGGAGGGCATTAGAGAGAAGGACCGAGCAGTTTAAGCTAATTTCACATCTGCATTAGGAATTCAGTTTTCCTGTTCTTTTATGGGAGCAGGAAAATGGAATCCCCTGGATGACCGGATACATCTCATAAAAGGAACCAAGCTCTGCTGAAGGACTCCATTGACTATAATGAGGTCTGTTTGGTAAAAATGCCGGGCAAAAGCAGGAACCGAACAAAAACGTCCTACATGCACAACTTTTCCAACCGGCATTTCTTGCCAGATCTGCGTTGGAGGCTCTCAATAAAGCCTCTAATGCAGATGTGAATAGAGCCTTAGCTGTGAAACAGTAAAGCACTTACTGTTAGCTGCAGCATCTGTCTGTCTCTGCTTCTCTCTCAACCAGCTTCTCTTTTCTCCCCTCCATGACTTCTACAGACTTCAGTGGGCAGCTTCTGGTCTGTTAGTGAGTCGTTAGTCTGTGTTGCCTACCAAGACAGACTTTAGCAGCTTTTCAGAGGGAGATGGAGGAGAAAAGGAGCCTGATAAGTGGAGAATAAAGCATTTTTGTCTGCTACAATTTATTACAAAGATTCTCATATTTACTTAAAAGGGGTTTTGTCATTAGGAAAAAAATCTCTACTTACCTATTCCTGCCCGTCAGTCTTCTTACCTCATCTTCTCCTGGCTCCTGCAGTCCCCCTGGGTCACATCACCTGCAGCTGGCTGGATCCTCTTCTTCTTACTGTTTTGGGGTGTCCGTTCTCGGCAGTGTCCTTCTGGCAGGTCAGTGTACATTATGTGACTAGTGACATAACGTTCACTGACTAGCAGGGAACCCTGAGCTATTGCCGAGACTGCGCATGCGTGCTGTCTCGCCGTCAGTGTTCATATACTATTGTCATAAGACAGCGCAAATGTACAGTCGCGGCAATAGCGCGGCATAGGAGTCGTCACTCCATGCTAGGCAGGAAACGCTGCATCACTAGTGATGTAGCGTACATTGACCTGCAGAAAAGAGCCTGCCTGTGAATGGACATAATGTCGCAGGAAGAATAGGATTCAGCCAGCTGGACGTAAAGTGACCCGAAGGACTGGAGGAGATAGGAGAAGATCGATGAGGAGAAGATGCGGTAAGAGGACTGACGGGGAGGAATAGGAAAGTATTGTTTTATTTAATGACAGAACCCCTTTAATCTACCAACAGGAAATAGTCAGGACTCCCTTAGACACATTAGACGATCAGTCAGAAACTCTGGAGAGTACAGTTGATGTTCATCTAACATGTACGGGCATCATTAGGACTATGAACAAGAAAAAATAAAGTCTGGTTGTTATGGATGACAAGGAGACTCTGTGGTTTTGATACAAGACTTATTTGTATATTAGAACTTGAGTATTTTCAGCTTTAAAAAAATATTTCTGGTCACATTTACTTTCGTTTCACACACTTTTCTATTTCCATTGATTTTTGGTGAGTTGGTTCATCTGTTATCAAAATCATCTCCTACGATTTACAGACTCCAGCCGCCATCAATAATGTGTGCGTTGCCAGAAACATAAGCAGACTAAAAAGACAAGAAGAAAACATTCATCTTAGAAGTAATACTATGGAGATCACATATAACATAAGAGTGCAGAAGCTAGGAACTATGAAGGATTTTACAGCACCACATCATATGGGAGAACACATTATGAACAGTCTGCAGATAACCTTCATCTAGCATTCCGGTGATGCAAACGAGGATGCAAAAAAACCAACAACTTTCTTTAGCAGGGGTGAATATGGTGCAACCTTCAGATAATGATGACCGTCATATATAGTTGCCAAAACAGATCTAAAATTTATTTATAAGGACTATCAATCAATCAAGCTTGGACTTTTCTGAGATACACCATCAGGGACGTGTATCCCAAGTGAGCACTGAGGAAGAGGTTCACATACTTCGAAACTCGTATACAATCTGGTTCTTATAAATAAATTTAGATCTCTTTTGGCAAATATATAGGACAGTCGTCATGTGGGTATAACATTTCGTAGGATGGGCAGCACCCTCCCAGGAAATAATACCAGAAAAAAAAAGAAAGAGTTCTCCATCCTATGTCTGGTACTTAGCAACAGGTCCTTTATTCTATATTTCCTCACACCAGGGTTGCTCCACTTCATCTTTTTCTTCTATTTCTGCAGTGATGCAAACGAAGACCAGGCAATGCCATTCAGTCAGCCCTGGGGAGCTAGAAACGATACCAAGGCTGTTTCTAGAGTAAAACGCCGCCGTTGTCAGGCCCCAAATTAAACTAGATTCGTCGCTGAAGACAATCTGGTTCCACTCCGTAGCAGTCCAGTTTTGTTGCTTATGACAAAACTGCAAACGGAGGCGACAGTGGGTGGATGTCAAAGATTATGGTGCCATAATGGGTGCGTAGAGAGCAAGCACCTGGAAAATGTTCAGATGATACAGGGGCCTGTAATGATGGTGCCACCTTGTCTCTGGATGGCGGACAACAAAACCGATGGAGCTGCTTGTGCTTGTCACATGAGTCTCTCTACTGGTGGACTGTCAAGGGCATCCTGAGCCCGATCACCTTGTGTGCCCACACGCATCCACTGGTCCCAACACAGCTTAACATTCTGGTCAGAACGGCCCAGATGGTGGGCAATTAGTCGATACAACCATCCTGTCACCAACTGTCACTGCGTCCGTGCCACGGACCGCGGGAAAGCAGGAGTTTAGAAAAAAACAAAAAAAAAAAACAGTGGTCACTACACACAAGTAGACTCTGAGCAGTTTTATAGGCCAAGGGGGGACCGCTTTTAGGGCCTCAGGTGGCAAGACCGTTCATCTAATCACACCCCAACTCTAATCATTTGCATATCTGCCTGAGATGTAACTGCATGCAAAGTCTTGCAGCAAAACAACTCCTCCTTCTAGGGGCTTAATTTTTTTAAAATAAAGTGCAGACATAAACGGGCTGCTGCAGTCTTCCAGAATTGGGCTGGTGGGACTAGATTGGTAGTGCTGGACAAAGAAGTCCACTGAAATGATGAGTATGCTTTCCCCTCTCTATTTAACACCATTGCCCGCTCTTGTAACTTTTTCTACATTTCAGAAAACCCCTTTAAATGCAATGAGAACTGTCTAAATTTGTATAACACCACAGAGCCCATAACAGTTATGATATAGGCAGGACACAGAAGTAGGTCAGTGACAAGAGCATTCTTTACGGCCAGCTCAGAGAAGATAACTAGCGATGCTAGAGCTTTCTTTTTCAGCGACAACTAACGCACCTCTAAGGACAGTGTAAGCTTTATGGGAAAGCGCTCAGCTGATCTAACTGGATCTGTTACAGTATGTTCACACTGCAGAATTCACAGCATGAATTCAGTCTCTATAACCCGTGTGACAATCTGGATCTGCAGCCGCCTTCACTCTGGGGTGAAATCTGCTACAAATCAAAGTAAAACACCGCACCATACGGTTTGGATTTTGATGTTTATTTTGCTAATTTGTGAACGAACCCCAAATGGGATTTTGTTTTATTGTCCAGGGCAGTGGTGTATGGACCATTATATAATGGGGGCCATGACTCAATTCAAGGATGCACATTAATTTAACATAGTAGTCACATACCACTCTTAAACGCCCTATCTCCATATTTCTAGAAACAGTAGTTTTATGCTCCCCCCCCCCCCCTATAACACAGATTCCCTATGAAACAGCTCAGCCAAATAGCCCCCAGAAACATTAATGTCCTACAGGCCTCAGGTACAATTGACAGAAGGTTCACCTGAAGTTCCTGGCCACTGGGGAGGAGACCTGGGGTACCTACACAGGATGCCCAGTGTTACTTAAGGCCCATTTACACACACAGATAATCTTTCAAAAGATTGCCATTAGAATGTTATCAGCTTCATTTGCATGCAAATGAGCTTCTGGCAGCTGTTGCAGAACTCCGCAGGAGGTCTGAGCCCTGTAATTAGCTCCATTGTTCAGCCACAGGCCCTAAGAGAAAACAATGTAATCTCTAGCTCCCCGTGGAGTATTCAGCACCATGGACAGCAAAGACAGCATTTATCAGCTGTTCTGCTCAACAATAGTTTTCAAGCAGAACTGAAAAACGGGCACATTTAGACAACAATTATCGCTGAAACTATGTTTTTTGAACAAATTTTGAGCGATAATCGTTGTGTCTAAATGGGCCTTTGGAGGACACATAAAGCAGTCAGGTGGTGAGTAAACCATTATTGAAATAGATAGGTAAGATGGGGCCATAGGCTTTAGAGGATCTCAATGGATTTTGCCTCTCATAAAGAGATGACTATACACTGGATGCATAAGTACATTGTTCCGATTTTCATCCTCATTTGTCTCTCCTGTTTATGTTCCACATTTGGAAACATCGAGAAAGCACTTACTTCATCAGAAGCCAGGTACACACAGAGATGAGCAACTTCTTCTGCTGTGGCCATTCTGCCAGTTTTTTGTCTTGCGAGGAAGTCCTTTAAAGCCTAGTTAAGTCATAGGAAAATGGCGAATTATCTGCAAATAGATCATTTCAGCTAGAAATACTAGAATATTTCCTGTTCTTACCTGTTCAGGGTTTGGCCTAGCTTGGATCCTTTCTCTCAATGATGGTGTATCCACAGTCCCTACATAAATGTATAATCTGTACTTTAATGCAAATCATTACAATGACAATTAATCCTTAGTGTAGGCAAGAGAAAAATAATGACGCCATAATGATAGTTACATTTACTTTGCACATAGCAATAGGGGTTGCAAGGGTCGCAATTGTGAATGGGCCCATAAACTAGGGGGCCTAAGGGCCCCCTTACCACTAATATTGCTGGGTGTTTTTTTATACTCTTTTACAACTTATGACTTGGAGTGGATGTAATAATCAATGACAGGCTGTATTTCTTAGGCTGCACTTTCTTGTGTGGAAGCCCCACATATATCTACAAATGACAGACAACATGCAGTCTTCTTTCTGTCACTGCAGAAGGCCCCTGAGTGACAGTCTGTTGGAAATTCCCTCAGTGGGCTCAGTGTGTAATGTGCCCCTCACATGGCCCTGCTATACATGCTCGGAGGCCTTGTGTGGCACAGAGTGTTAAGGCAGCAGTATGCAGTCCTAAGCTCTCGCTCATGACCTGAAGGTTGCAGGTTCAATCCCTGCTTGGTTCAGGTAGCTGGCTCAAGGTTGACTTGTAGAGTAGAGTACCTATAATTACCTGAAAGCGCCATACAAACAACAAGTCCTGTCTCGTCCCACATGCTACAGGGCTCATGGCATGTTTTCATATAACCCTTAGGGTGTGATTCGCCGGCCAAAGCTTTCCATAGCGTTGCTATGGAAAGCGTCGTCCCCCTGTCCACAAGCGGAGATTCGTGTGCAGCGGCGGCGATCTGCCGCGGGTCTTCGCAGTATGAAAAGTATATGCAAAAACGTGTTTTGGAAAAATGCATGTGTTTATCAGTTGACATTACTGAGATGAACATTTTTACATGCTTTTTTCAAATGCGATTTTGGTGTATTTGTAAACACAGACAAAAGCACTGCTGTGTAATAGCATCCTTAAACAAGTTTTCTAAAATACACAAAGTTCTGAGTTTCAGGTGCTCTTCCCCATTTGTCTGTTCTGCTGTTTGCAATCCACTTTCAACGAAGGGGTGTGTAGCAAGCCTAACATTTTGCCAGTAGTTCACTGTACTGATTTCCTTGTCCATACTTCCCATGCTGCATTGCACTCTGGTCCAATCAGATAATGATAATGTGTGTAACATATGCACATACACAGACACACACCACATAATACAATAGTAGGAGAGGAAGAGACTGTGGAAATTGTCATCACAGTGTCTGCAGACCTGTCAGTATGCAGTCTGTAAGTTGTAAGTGCAGGGGAGCCGGATGTGAAGATAGCCTCTCCCCCCTATTGCTATGGAAACATCATTGTTTCCTGATTACTAAAGAATCTCTGTAATAAATGACAGAGAATGGATTGTAGAGAAGCTGAAAGGGATTTAGAGTAGTAAAGCAACAATATTTTTAATGCAAGCAGATTGCAGAAATGATGTGACTAATGCAAGCTAGTGGATGAGCACAAGTTGTCTGAAAAGTTAGTGCCCCTTTATACTCCAAAGGGCTAATGCCCACTGCCAAATTTATACTGCGTTCCCCACGGCGTAAATCCGCGGCAGAATAACGTAGCTATTAGGTTCTATTGAACCTAATGGCTCAGTCCTCACATGCGGAATTCTGCCACGGATTTGCGCCGCGGGAAAAAAAAAAAAATCGCGACATGTTCTAATTCACCGCGTTTTTCCGCGGCGGGAGATCTCCATTAATATAGTATTAATGGAGAGCAAGGGAAAATGCGGTAAAAACCGCATTTTTCCGCAATCGCCAGCGGGGACTTTTGTTTATTCCCGCAGGATTCCTGTGGTGTAAAACTGCGGGCGTGTCCCGCTCTGTCTGTGGGCAGGAGGCCTACTTGCCCTCACTGCTGTGTTGTCCAGTGTTTTTAATGATGATGAGAACTAATCCGTTTGTTGCTAAATTTCTGCAGGCATAACAATCAGCCCGTGTAAACAGGCAGTGGTTCACCTATGAACAACTGCCTGTTTACTGTGAAAGGATGTGGGCGGCTGGAGCGATCTCTGGCCTGCTCAGCCTCCATTCATTGAGCTATCATCACTGCTGTGTGAAGGAGCAATTATCGCTGAGATGACTGCCGGACACTAAAACGCTTGACAGACCTCCTGTGTAAAAGGACACTATGACGAGGATCTTTTGTCAGCTAATGAAAACTGAACAGGACAATAGAAAGAGCATTTTTTTGTGTGTCGTTGGATTATGTAAAGGAGAGCGTATATAAAGCTTTACATTGTGTTCTACCATTGTAGTTCACTTACCTGGACATATACAGTTACACCGAATCCCTTGCTCAATGAAATCTGCAGCAACAGACTTTGTGAGACCAATGACTGCGGCCTTTGAAGTGCTATATACACATCTATTTACCACTCCTGCAAGGAAAGAATAACACAAGTATAATTGCCAAATGCATAGTGTATGAGGCCTGTGTCACAGGCAGATACAATTACCTGTAACGAGCGGCAGTCAACGATATAGCAAGTTGTATAATGAGGTTTAACACTGATAAATATAAGGTTCTGCACACGGGCAGAGGAAAGACATGTCACCATTACACACTAAATGGGAAACTACTGGGGAACACTGACATGGAAAAGGACTTGGGGGGTTTTAGGGAACTATAAAAGCTTAACTGAAGCAACCAGTGTCAGGCAGCTGCTGCCAAGGCAAATAGGATCATGGGGTGCATCAAAAAAGGTCTAGGAGCACATGACGAGAACATTGTTCTTCCTCTTTACTGGTTAGACCACACATGGAATATTGTGGACAGTTTTGGGGACCGGTCCTCAAGAAGGACATATCAGAGCTTGAGCGGGTTCAAAGGTGGGCGACAAGTAATAAATGGAATAGGTGAACTACAGTAACAAGAGAGGTTATCAAAATTGGGGTTATTTAGTTAAAAAAAAAAAAAAAAAAAAGACGGTGGAGGGGCAATCTAATAACCATGTACAGATATATCAGGGGCCAATACAGAGATCTCTCCATCATCTATTTATACCCAGGACTATGGCAGTAACAAGGGGCTCTACATATAGAGGAAATAAGCTTTCTACACCAACATAACCCCCTTCTATGTTGGAGTAGAAACCTTCTTTCCTCTATATGTAGAGGAAGTTCCCTTGTTATAGTCACAGTCCTGGGTACAAATACAGCAATGGAGTGATTTCTGTCCAGTTCTTTACAGTAAGAGCAGAGAGACTATGGAACTCTCTGCCAGAGGACGTGGTGATGGTGAACGGTCTAAAAGAGTACAAGAACAGTCTGGATGCCTTTCTTCAGTGTAAAAGTATTACATGTTATAGTCACTAATAACTTCAGAAGGGTCGGTAATCCAGGTAGTTATTCCGATTGCCAGATTGAAGCCGGGAAGGAATTTTTTCCCCTAAAATGAGGAAAATTGGCTTCTATTTCATTGGGTGTTTGTTGCCTTCCTCTGGATCAACATTGGAGGTTAGGGGGGGTAGCAGGCTAAACTAGATGGACATATGTCTTTTTTCAGCCTTACATACAAGATGAGCATTTATAAATTACAATTCTCACGTTTTTTCATGCCAGCAATCGCTTTTCTTCTTCCTATTATTATGCTGTCGCATTATAAGCAGGCAGAAGTCCAATTACACAAATGGATACACTAAAGTCAATGGAAGCCACCGGACCTGCGGCCAGTCTGCAATCGACATTGCAGACAGGCTGCGGATTCCGCAGGAAAAGCAGGCTATTTAGAAAAAAAAAACCTGTACATCGCATGTCCGACGTTTAAACAGGCAGATCCTTGATGACCCAAGGAATATGAAACTATTAACCACTTCGATCTAAATCATGGATGGACTAAATTATGTTTAATGTTAGCCACGAAGACCTACCGGGCTCAAGGAAATGAAAAAAAGATCATGTCCCTGCTGCCTAAAACAGACGGATAATCCCTGAGAACATTGGCATGGCTTTAATATCTTGGCCCTAGTCCACAGATACATACATACCTAGGCCCTCCACCTGATAAATGATTTACACGTGCCACTGTATATAATGGAACATACATATATAATCCACATACATATTCATTTTTACAGAGCGGCTGGGTGGGCGGCTGTCTTGTCCCATTTATGCCAAACCAATCAAAGCAGAAAAAGCAAAGTAAATGAAAACCCACCATACACAAAAAGAAACCATAAATAATGTTTTATAGTAAGTAACAAATAGGTAAAACATTAAATGATGTGTACCTTTAATACTGGAGGCCACAGATGACATGTTGATAATGTTCCCTGATTTTTGGGCAAGCATCTAGAAAACATTAAGAATTACATTGATACTAATTTCCAATATTCTTTCGAACTTTTCTGTGTTATTGATAAAATGCCCAGCTAGGACAGGGTTAAGGGATTCTACAGGATTAGAAAAACATGGCTGTTTTCTTCTAGAAAGAGCGCCACATTTTCTATCCGTCCCCCTTGCTCACATATATTTGATAATTTAAGAAGTAGTAAGAGACAGATGGAAGAGGGAGTACGACTGCAGGTCAGATTATACAGGACAAGCACAATGCAGCATAAATCCCGAATTACAATGAGGCCGGCTTCACACGGACGTATCTGTGCGCGCTGTATGCAGTGAATACAACCCAGTTATTCTACTGGGTTCTTTCACATGCACAGAATTTACGTGTGAGTTTTTGCATAATTGAACACCAAAGGTCCCCATAGAAGTCAGTGGGGGGTGCAAAATGTGTAAGTAATAAGCAAGGAGATGCGTTAAACACTGCATAATTCTGGAACTAATTAGCCATTTCAATTGGTGCTTTTGTTTGTGGCGGGCAGAAGACGTACAGTAAAATAAACCCATATGTGCACAAAAAAAGCATCGTTCATAGCACAAGAACATCACGCTAAGGTGCGTGCAATTGCGCTTGAGTGAAGCCAACCTCAGTTACAATAAGTTCGAGCATGTGCAACCACCACTGCATTCAATCTGATGGCACAGCGCATAAATGCAGTGAGCCTGCAAGCGACAGAAGGACATGGGACTCCCGTTTTCAGGTTAGGTAGGGGTCCTAGCGGTTACCCTCACCAATCAAACTTTTATCACCTATACAATGGATAGGTGATAAAAGTCTATTATGGTACAACGCTTTAGTACAAGCGTCTAACAATACATTTTGCACTCTATGGATGAATGAGAACAATGTACACTTACTTTTGGCAGGAATGTTTTGATCATGAGATACATGCTCCGCACGTTGAGATTCATAGTAAAATCCCAATCCGCCTCCTCACAATCCAATATGGTTCCATGGTGAACAAAGCTGTAACATAACACACATTACAATGTAAAATGAACAAGCTTTAGGATAAAGAGTGATCAGTACACCGCTACATAAGGAACAAAATCATGAAGAACAGTTTGACTGAATTCTTACTGTATACAATAAGGCACATTTATTAGAGGAGCACTCCAGGTATATATACTGTGTTATGCCTGCCGGAGGGCCGGTGAACGACACAGGTATTCAAAGAACCATTAAAGAGCTAATCCCAGCGTTATTACAGCCCTCTCTTAGACCCTGCATTAGGCATATAAAACTGAGTTTTTATTTTACTTGGAGTGTTCCTTTAAGACTGAAAAACTAGTGAAGCATTGCACAGTACCAAACTTTTTTCTTTTTACTGTATTCTCTAGCACTGTACATACTGGCTGGCTATATTGTGTCAGCATGTATCCACCTATCTCTCGTCACTCCTATGGCTCTTGCTCATTTTCCAGTACCAATCCCTTCACTGGCTATCCATTCCCCAGCAAATTTAGTTCCAAGTACAAGTAATGCCATACAAGGCTGTCCACAACCCGTCCCTCCATACATTCCAACCTAATGTCCAGATAACTTCCCATCATCACAAAACCACCATCTCTGCTCTTCTCTTGTCTACTCATCACCTCGTAGTTTTCTCCCATGCATCCCCCAGACTCTGAAACTCACTAAACCCATCAGATTCTACCCTACCTTTGAAACCTTCAAAAGGCAACAAGGAAATCTACCTCTTCCAAAAAGCCTATAGACTAACATAACCCTACTGCCCCTAGACTTACCATATCAGTACCTTCTACCCTAACCTACTGTCTCCTTCCCCTTCCAATGTAAGCCCTCTCTATCAGAGTCTACTCTACCTTGATACTGGTCTGTCACTCGTTTAGGGTTGGTTCACATTAGTGTTTGGGGGTTCCGATTTCCTGCTCAAATTGGGGAGCAGAAAAATGGCACCTCCTGGCCGAACAGATCCATCTTATGATGCCACTGAATGGATCCCATTGACTATAATAGGGTCTGTTCGGTTTCTGGCTGGGCTCCCGGCTAGAATAAAATAGAGCAGCCTGCTGCATCATTTTTTGCCTCTGTTTAAATGGAATTAAGCTATGGCGGTCCCGAATGGAATTTCTGATGCTGATGTGAATGAGACCTTAGTCATGTCTATTGCTTGTGTTTTTTCTGTTATGTAATATGAGCACTTTTTCATGTCTGTCTACTGTCTCTTACAGTATGTCTTCTCTCTACCTAAAACTGAACCTCTCAGAAACTGACCTACTGGTGTTTCCGCCCTCTACTAACCGACCTCCTCCTGACATCTCCATCTCAGTGTGTGGTGCCACCATAACTCCCAGACTGCACGTCGGCTGTCTTGGGGATTATATTAGACTCCAATCTCTCCTTTACTCCCTATATCCAATCTCTGGCCCAAACATGTCACCTGCACCTTTCACCATTTTCTCACCGTGAACACGCTAAAAACGCTCACTGTTGCCCTCATCTACTCTCGGCTCGATTATTGCAACTCGCTGCTGATCGGTCTCCCCCATGCCAGACTCTCCAATTTATCCTAATTGCAGCATCCAGGCTCATCTTCTGCCCGGCAGCTACTCGGATGCCTCTGCCCTGTGCCAGTCCCTGCACTGGCTGTCTGTTAAATACAGAATTAAATTCAAACTCACTGCCTTCATCCATAAAGCTCTCCATAGCACTGCGCTGCCCTACACTGCCTCCCCCATCTCAATCCACCACCCAGCCCGCAACCTCCACTCCGCTAATGAAATCAGATTAAGGGCCCCTTTAATTTGAACCTCTCTCTCCTGCCTCCAAGACTTCTCCAGAGCAGCACCAGTCCTCTGGAATGCGCTACCCAAAAACTATCCAAGCAATCCCTTACATACAATTTCAGGCGTGCTCTAAAAACGCACCTCTTCAGGGAGGCATACCGTATCCCCTAAAGCAAACCCCTCTGTACTCTGCCTGATAACATGCTCCCTGTCCTGCTGACTGCAATCCTTGCTAGCCGTAATCAACCGCCCCCTGCAGTCATACCGATTCTGCCACTATACGGCCTGACCATTGTTTGTGTATAGCATCCCTCACTCTCCACCTCACCATACTGCGCACATCTCCAGCCCCTTTACCTTCTGTATCACCTCATTAGTAGTATGTAAGCTCGTTGGAGCAGGACCCTCACCCCTATTGTTTCCATCAATTGATTACTACATGTAAGAGTGGTTTTGTTTCTGTTCTCCCCATGTAATAATAATTACTGCACTCTGGAATTAGTAGTGCCTTATTATATAATAATATATCTGACACTGTGTTGTTCATCAATGCTTTTACTACATTTTACAGCAAAATTTTTAAAATACAAATCAATCACAATCCCTGATTGTGTGAGGGGAATGCAAACAATAATGGCTTGTGTGGAAAACACATTGAGAATTTCAGAATTACGGCATCATTGGCACATAGGGGGATCTCCTCTGTTACTGTATTTCACAGTTAAAACTCACTACTAAGTACAAATGTTATATGTGGGGTTCTGAAAGGCATTGGAATAAATGGCAACAACATACATGAAGGCATGTGATGTGACTAGCTGATGTGTTGGTCACTGCAGCTCTGTGCTATATAATGTATCAGGATGGAAGGGCTGTTAGATACGGCGGTCCCAATTTACTTACCCAGCTACATTGAAGAGAACATCGATTCTATCAATCTCCTGGCAGAGCTTTTCAATTTGTTCCTTCTTTGTGACATCTACTACTCTTGTCTGAATACCTGCAGCAATTATATACAAATCACATTTACTGGTTATACAGTACAGCTTCTTAGTTCTAATTATTCTGCTAAGAAAACAGTTGGCAAACCAAACAACCAAACAACCTCCCTCCTGCAGCCATCAGCTGGTTCTGCCCGTTCTGTGGAGCTCACACCAGAACGTTAGTGCCACCTCTGTGTTTATGTCAATGAGACTAGAATGATATCTCAGTGTGGAGGCAGGCCACAAAATCCACGGTGCCGAGCCACCATGCACAAACATCTCTCTAGTCTTAATGAATTACAGCCCAGGCTGAAAAAATGGGGCGAATTCAGCAGCCCAGGCTAAGGTACTTTTACATGGGCCGATAGTCACCCAAATAAATCACTTAAACGAGTGATTATGGGTGACTGCCCCCCCCCCCCCCCATGTAGGCTCGGCAACCGACAGGATACAGAGCAAAAATTACTCAGTAGACGTTAGCCACCCTGTTTCAGCTAACTGAAAGAGAACGACAAGTGAGCGACTTCTCTCTCAGTCCATCTATGAAGACTGCCTTTTCGCAGTAAATGGAGGTGGACGGCTGGTAGAGATCTCTGGTGCTCTTCCCCGCCATTCGCTCAACGACTATTGCTGCTGTGTGTAACTACTTATCCTGTCTTAAACCCCCCTAAAGTTACGTTCATGTGTAGCGTATAATCCGCGCCAAAATTTGCAGCATTTCCACATCAAAAGCCATGTCAAAATTCAGACCACTATTTTTTAGTGCTGTTCTTCGTTCACATTAGTAAAGAGTGCTGATGTTCCCTTTAAGCAAGTATGTTTTATGGCGTCTGCCATTTATTGGGCACAGTGTCTCTTCAACAATTTGGGAAATTTTATGACATTGAATCGTGGTTACAATTCCCAGTTCGGGTGCGTTCACATGTCGCTGATTTGCTGTGAATTTTCCACAGCAGGAACAAACCCATAAAAAATCTGGACCATCTGATACAAATCTTGTATCCGCAGCACATTTCACCCCTTTAGGTAAAATGGTACAGATTATGCAGCACTAGAGATGAGCGAGCGTACTCGGATAAGCACTACTCGCTCGAGTAATTGGCTTTATCTGAGTATCGCTGTGCTCGGGTCTAAAGAGTCGGGTGCCGGCACGGAGCGGGGAGCTGCAGGGGAGAGCGGGGAGGAACGGAGGTAAGATCTTTCTCTCCTTCTCTCCCGCCCGCTCTCCCCTGCGACTCACCTGTCAGCCGCGGCGGCACCCGAATCTTTAGCCCCGAGCACAGCGATACTCAGATAAAGCAAATTACTCGAGCGAGTAGTGCTTATCCGAGTACGCTCGCTCATCTCTATGCAGCACATTTTATGCAGAAAGTCAACAGCAAATTGGCTCTGTGTGAACACATCTGTCCGGAATAACAAGCACTAGCCAGGTGGAGAGAACTACCTTTGTACGATTCCAGAGCTTTCAGCTTTTCCTCATTGATGTCTGTTGCAATCACTGTTGCTCCTTCTTTAGCAAATGCCTAAAGACAGAAAAACAATAGAACTACTACAACCATTTATCAACCGTTAGCAGAAAAACACTTCCATCTTACACAATTCATTTTCTAACCAACCTGAAATATAAGCCCTACCCCCAAAATAAGCCCTAACCAAACTACATAAAAAAAAGCAATACATTACCTAGCAGGCGCCGTCCGAGTCCCTCCCGCTGGTTTCCAGAGTCCCGGCATGCTTGCTTGCAGTCCTCAGCCGCCGACAGGAGATCGCTTTGTAGTAACGGGGTTTGCAAACTCCGCCTCTAGCAAGCGATGGCTCTGATTGGTCCTCAAGTGCTGCGGCTAAACCAATCAATGCAGCGCTCGATGAACCAATGCGATGGCTGTGATTGGTTCTTCAAGCGCTATATTGATTGTTTTTTGAGCGGTGCAGTTGAGCCAATCAATGTGCAGTGCTCGATAAACCAAGGCGATGGCTGTGATGGGTTTTTTGAGCGCCGTCTCTGATTGGCTGAGCCGCGGCGCTCGTGATCCAATCACACTACTTGCTTGCTGGAGGAGGGGTATTCAAAGCCCCGTTACCAGGAAGAGAATGCTGTCAGCGCGGAGGACACAACAGCCTGCCGCTGCTCCGCAGACCAACACAAGGCACCAGAACGCCCTCGTCTAGGCAAGTATAAGACACCCTGAAAATAAGACACTGTACCTCTTTTGGGGCAAAATTAATATAAGACAGTGTCTTATTTTCGGGGAAACGCAATAAGGTGACTGCACAATTTAAATAACTGGAGAGCAGTGATATTGACTAAACAGGGTGAATCAACGGACTTACAATGGCAGCAGAATGTCCAATTCCTTGCGCTGCTGCTGACAGCAAAATTACTTTTCCATCCAAGCGACCCATTCTAGCTGAAATAAATCAACAGAAAACATCTAATTACATATGTAATAAAAGCAACATTTTGTCTCCAGCTACTGATCCACATCATACATGTCCAATAACTACCAGAATTGTTAGTAAACTTCAGCATCCCCTTCCTGTTCACTGATGACAACATCCGGCCCGCTGCACTGAACAGTGAGCAGAGCCACCAGATGATGGACGGAAGCCTGAGCCGTAGACCCCGTCCATCAGAAAACCCCTGTAAGGCCCCGCTTGCGTATATAGCCACCCCACCTTCTCTGTTTACGTGCCATATTTATTAAAGTGACAGCGTATAGCACAACTTTAACCCCTTAACGCCACAGGATGTTAAGGGGTTAAAGTACCTGAATGCATGGTACTTAATGCAACAGGACATAAACTTACAACCTGCGAATGGCGGGGGCGCAGGAGTGAGCCCATGCGATCCTCCAGTGAGAGCTGGCTGTGACTAGTAGTGCCAGCCTGCCACTGCAACAATGGGGATCGATGAGAACAGCAATCCCTGCTGTTAACCCCCTAAATGCCGCAATGTACATTGACTGGGCATTGCATTATAATAGCTTTTATGGTTCAAGTCCCCTACAGGGACATAACTAAAAAAAGTTTGATAAAAATACTGTTAAAAAAAAAAAACTTTCCCCAATTTTTATTAAAAAATAACCCCCACATATTTAGTATAATTGTAGCCATAACGACCTGTACAATAAATTGAATATGCCATTCATCCTGCATTGCCAAAACCGTAAAAAAACAACTAAAAAACGGACCCAAAATGCTTATTTTGCCTCCTAAAATATGCAGTATAAGTGATGAAAAAGTTGTATCTACCTCTAAATGGCACCAATGCAATCTACAGCTCGTCCCGCAAAAAAAACAAGCCCTCACAGAGCTCCATCCATGGGAAAATAAAAGAACGCATGGGACTTTGAATGCTCCAATGTCAAAACAGGTACATTTCCCCCCCCCCAAAAAAAAAAAGAAAAGCCTTAAAAAAGAAAAAAAAAAAAAAAAAAAGTTTGTATCGTCATAATCGTACCGACCCGCAGCAAACATCATGTCCTTTATGTTGTATGATTATGCCCCTGCACACAGGTGGAAATGCTGCGGAAATTTCCCGCCCCTGGATGCCTGCATAGGAGTGCATTGCAAAACGCAATCCTATGCAGACGGTTGCGATTTGTCCGCGTGAAAACACACACGGAAAACTAATCGCGGCATGTTCTATTTCCGTGCGGGTCGTGCAGAGGCCGGCACAGAAATGTCACTCCCGGCCGCGCTCTGCGCTGACAGCCAGAACATAAAAGAGCCAGAGCCGCGGGACAGGTGAGCGCCACACTGGTAGGGGCTCAGGTCCGCTGCAAGAATTCTCACAGTGGGGTCTGACACGGCCATCTGCAGGCGGCCATACATTGTTCAAAAAAAAAGACAATGCATTTCCTCTCTCTGCCGTCCAAAAACAGAAAACTTTTACAATACAGCATGTGCGCCCAAAAATGGTACCAATGACAACTGCAGTTTGCCACGCAAAAACCAAGCCGTCACCCGGCCGCGCAGACGGAAAAATGAAAAGTTATGGCTTTTTAAAAGTGAAAATTAAAAAACCTTCGGAAAAAAATAGGCCTTAAGGGGTTAAATGGCTTTGATCAATTTGCAACCCACTCCATACAGCAATGATGAAAGACTGAACCCTGCTGAGGGGGCACCGTGCCCGACAGACCCCATACATGTGCCAGTGCTTGCATCTGCTGTATGCTGGTACCGCACTACGGACTATCGGTTAGATACCGGAGCACCGACCTGTGTTCACGGCCCCGGGCTGCACTGCGCGAGCTTTGGACTGTCAGCAGTCACGTGGCACAAAGGAACCACTTCCCGCTGATTTAGCATAAGAGCATTCGTTACAGGCGGTCACATGGAGCCGGGCGCCATCTAGTGTTGAATATATGGAAGTACAAACAGTTGTAAAGTCTGCAGCTGCCTGCTTGTGCGTTGTTTTCGCAGGTAGAGATGGTCTCAGTCTTTATATGGCACGTATAATAACTGCGTACAACGGGACAGGAGGGTACAATACTGTAATAATGTATTACTACACAAGCCAAAATAATAAAAAAAGCTAACATGGAGGCTGGTACAGAATGGTTTACTTCACAAGAAGATATCCCCATGGTTCACATTTACAGATTGAGTGTCTAAAGGAAATAAATAATATGTGCTTGTTTTCTGTAAAAATTGAGATTTTACTATAAATTTCTAGACAAACTATCAGACATAATTAGGCAGAGAGGTTATTCTGAATCATCTACTTGATGTGGGCCCCTCATGGTTGGGGGGTGGGGTGGAGGGACTTGTTATTTGTATAGCACCAACTTATTCTGCAGTGCTTTCAGGTAATTTATTTATTACAGTCGACCAAAACTGCCCTCACAAAAGTATTAAATGACCTGATGACTACTCCCTATTAATCCTCCTTGACCGCTCTGCTGCATTTGACACTGTTGACCATCACCTCCTTCTCACTATGCTTCACTCTATCAGCCTGAAGGACATGGCTTTCCCCTAGTTCTCCTCCTACCTCTCTTTCAGCATCTCCTTTGCTGGCTCTATGTCCTCTCCCCTTCCTCTCGCTGTCAGGGCTCGGTCCTTGGTCCCCTTCTCTTCTCTATCTACACAGCCCCAATTGGACAAACCATCCGCAAATTCGGCCTCCAATACCATCTCTATGCTTACAACATCCAGCTAGACACCTCTTCCCCTGACATCCCAGCACCATTCCTCTAAAACCTCACCAACTGTCTGTCCGCTGTCTGTAACACCAAGTCCTCCCTCTTTCTCAAAATTAACCTATCAAAAACTGACCTCCCCCCAACATTTCCATATCTGGCACCACTATAACCCCCAGACAGCATGTCTACTGCCTTGGGGTCACAATGGACTGTGACCTCTCCTTTACCCCCACCCCCACTCCATATCCAATCTCTGGCTTGAACATGCCACCTGCACCTCAGAAATATTACTAAAATCTGTCTGTTCCTCACCACGGACTCGCTAAAGACACTCATTGTCGCCCGCATGCACTCTTGACTCGACTACTGCAACTCGCTGTTCATTGTCCTTCCTCGCACCAGGCTCTCCCCTCTCTGATCCATATTAAACGTGGCGGCTAGGCTCATTTTTCTATCTAGCCGTTTCTCAGATGCCCCCGCACTATGCCATCCCTGTATTGGCTGCCCATCCACTGCAGAACTAAATTTAAATTTACCCTCACCCACAAAGCTCTCCATGGCGCCACACCACCGTACATCACTTCCCTCCTGTTTGTACACCACCCAGCACGCACACACCGATCCACTAACACACTCAGACTAAACACCGCTCTAATAAGAACCTCACATGCTCGCCTACAGGACTTCACCAGAGCAGAACCAATCCTCTGAAATGCTCTACCCCAAGGCATCCAGACATTCCCTGAGGCACCAAATTTCAGATGCACCTTAAAAACGCACCTCTTCAGGGAGGCATACTAAATCTCCTGACCTAGTCCCCCTGCCCCCCCATGGCTCCCCACACCTTCTACCCTACCTAAGATCCATAAAAGTCAACAGAACCCCTCTGGGAGGCCCATCGTCTCAGGGTGTGGCTCTTTATTTAGTAGCTGTGCCCGTTTTTTGAACAGGACATTGAGAGTATTTGCAGAAGGGTCGCAATCTTTTATACGGGAGACCAGTGACTTCTTGTGTAAAATTAGAACTTTGGAAGCGAGGGAGAGATCATTTTCATAGGATGGTAGCTATCATATAATAGGAGGCTATTTCTATCAGTTGGCTTAGTATATAAATCTGACTTAAATTTAGCCCCATCTTTGGGCACCATAACACCCAAGAATTGCACTTCATCCTTAGAAAATGTCAGGGTGGAGCTTAGGGTAAATATTAGAGATGAGCAAGCACCCAAATGCTCGAGTCTGCGTTATTCGAGTCAAGTTTTTCCTAAAATTTTCAGAGCTCTACTCGAGTAACGAACCCCATGGACTACAATGGGAGACTCGAGGATTTTTGTATGTGGGACGCCGGGTGCAGAGCTCCCCCCCCCCCCCCTCTCTTTCCCCTGCTTGCCAGACAAAAAAATTTGCCAATGAAGCGCCCTGCATCGAGGCAGGGAGGGGCCAAAACAGGCACGTCACAGTGGGGTGGAGCCAAAAACTGGGGCGGGGTCGAACACGGCTTGATGCTTGTTCGAGTAACGAGCACCATTGAGTACGCTGATACTCGAACGAGCATCAAGCTCGGCAGAGTAAGTTCGCTCAACTCTAGATATAACATCAGGGAAAGATACACTTGTGCTTCTTCTATGTTGTGTATTTGATTATGTGCCCATGCAGCCTTGGTTATGTAGGTGAAATCACAATGGACGTTAGGACACACATGGTAAAGCACAAGACTACGTTACGAACAAAAATCTAAGAATTACCATTGTCTAAGCACTTTCTTGAATATAACCACTCTATCAGTCAACTTAAATTTAGAGTATTACCGAGAGGCGAAGAGCGTATCTTACAATTAAGAAGGAAGGAACTCAAGTGGATCTTTGAGCTTGATATGCTGACCCCCAGTGGTTTAAATCTTGAGTATCACTATATGCCCCATTTCTAATATGTTATGCATCTTTAAGGCTTAGCATTTCGTTTAGGAGGTTTGTGATGTGTTCTATATTGTATTCATGTTTTCTTCTCTTATTTTTTTGTCTCCTCTCTTATTTTAGGTTGTTGTCATGTTAATTAGATTGGATCCTGCCCATGCTGCCCTTTTTACAAGCACACAGTATACATCATCTCTACTTTAGTGCTCTTTCTCATGAGCGTATATCAGCCTGCCGTTTTTCCAGTCGGCTGTTTTTTTTTTTTAAGAGGATATACCACATTAATACATATGGAGGTCTTTCTATGGTTGCTATACCTAGTAACATCTCATATGGTATCTGTGGAAATGTGAATGGGATGTTTCATTTATTAGCATCCCCTCTGTAGGAAAGCTGTGTATACTATTTTACAATTCAATGGTCACCACAATTGGTATCGCTCTATATGGTGAGTTATAGACATAATTTTTCGGTTGGATGGCCAATTATGGCTGCCAGCACAATTGCTATATACTTTACACAGAGATACAAGACCTCTTTTGATATCACTGTGAGCCTGGAACGCTCTTTGGTCTCTAGGGTAACACCCCAGACACTGCAAATGAATTGCGAGGCTGCATTGATCTAGCATGTAGAGATGAGCAAACATGCTAGTTTAGAGCAAATTACTCAATCGAGCATCGCTTTTTTCGAGTAACTGCCTAATCGGGCGAAAAGATTTTGGGGGCGCCGGGGGTGGGAAAGAGAGAGAGAGCTCCCCCGTTACCTCACCCATTCCCCCCCCCCCCCCCTCAAATCTTTTTATTCGAGTAGACAGTTACTCGAAAAAAAGCGAGTAGTTGTCCTAAACGAGCACGTTCGCTCATCTCTACTAGCGTGCCTGCGCGGTCTCTGACATTTTGCATTGGCTATTTTGTGGATGATGATGATGAAATATTGCGACACTACATGGAATAAATGCACATGCACGATTTTGGTACTCTGTATGGGACTTGGTAAATATTGTGGTGACTGCTACAGATCCCATGCACATATGACGCAGAGTATGATTTTCTTACTTTTTATATCGCAGTTATGGCTACAAATACCGCGCATGTGCTATACGGTTATAGGACGCCGGCATGTGCACCATGGAGATGGCGTATGGAGGGATCCTTTCCGATATATATGTATGTATATTTCTAGTACTGTATTAAGTCGTAATTGGTAAACTGATCACATCTGTCGCATCTATTTAAAAAGAGGGTACGTTATTTTAACATGATTGGTCTATTGCTGTTTGCTTTTTACCATTTATGGTTCACATAATTCACTAATTTCTGAGCTTGACAAAGACCCTGAGGATCAAAACATGGCTGTATACCCTTGGCAGGGAGGAATAAAGTTATTTCACTAACTTGCACAAACTTATGCTGCAACGGACCTCTTTTTATGTAATTGTTATATTGTCTGTGTTCTCCCATGCTTAAAAGCGCTGCAAAATAAGTTGGCGCTATACAAAGATTATTATTAATACTGCACTTTAATATGCAGCTCCAATATGATTACTTTAGGATATTTGTGGTAGTATTATCATTGCAATTAGTTATTTAGAGTTAATATTTCATTGGATAGAGTGCATCTTCTTACATCATAGGGACTGATGTTTTTATTGGTTATGATGTAGTCGCCTTTATTAGGATATTTTTACTGTTTGGATTTAGCATTACGATCACATTTGGCTGGCTTTGGTATTTGTGCCGTTAGTCATCTTGACATCTGTGAGTACATTTTAAATGCATTCGTTATTAATAAAGATGGTTTTATATGTGGAGCAGTGAATGACTATTTCCTCTTTGAGCTGCAATGGTTATGGGAGTTACTAGCAGTGGTGGTTTAAATGGAAGGGGCACCATTCATTTGATCAATTTGTTCCCTAGCCACATCAGATTATGAGCTTCATGATAATGAAGGGTTCAAAAGGAGAAAACACACGGTTCAGAACTACAAAACCAGAGAGGTAAAAAGAAGTCTTCTGCTCAGGGAACGGTTGGTGAATATGGCTTCTGACAGAGCATTCATTCTGAGAAATGCACTCAGAGTCTTAAAGTTCAAAGCCAAATGAAACCCATTCTGGAGAAACCAATGGTCTGCTAAAACTTCTATAAGGGCAATATTTTAGCTGCACCAAATTTTAATCTTTTTCCACACTTCGTTATAAGCCCTCATTGTGGAGGCTCTTCGATAATAGGGTGTTGACCATGCCTTCAGACCAGACCCCTGCTTGACCCCGATTATCCGGTCAACAGCCCGACTGTCAGATGTAGCTTCGCCAGGTTTAGGAAGCATATTTCCCCTTGGATGAAAAAGTCCTGTTTTACTGAAAGCCTCCAATAATGGCTCTGACGCAAATCCAGGACTAACAGGAACCATCTCCTTCGTGGCCAGAACAGGATGACTACACGATTGCTTAATCGTTCCTCATCTTCTAGAGGACCCTGGGAATAATAATGTCCCTTTTATGTGAGCCGAATCTCATTTGAATGAGCAAGTGATGTCACCGCTAGTTCGTGCAGAATGTTTAGACAGGCAGATCGTTGAGAATTGTTCAGTGCTTCACATTCCTACATGAAACAGTGAGCGGGGAGCGTTTAACTGCAACGAGAAGTCAACGAGCCGACGATTTTTATGCAGGCTGAAACTCAGCAACAAAACAAAAAGCAAACAAAAAATGCACGATGACTCATGTTTGGGCGTAACGATTATCACGCATTTTGTGCGTTTGCATGACCATCGTTAAGTCTAAATGAGCCTTAAGAGGAATTGGGGGTGAGAAACACAGCAAAAGCTTCTCTCAGCTAATGAAAAGTCTATCTAGACAACCTTGCCTGGAGAGCGAGCAGAACGTTTCCAGTTGAGTGTCTTTGGGCAGTGCCCATGACATCCCGGTCTGAATGTCTGAACTTGAACTGACTTATGTGGAAGCACGGTGTAAAACTGTCATGTCATTTTCTGTATGTGTGTTGCACAGCTGACGCGACTGAAGAGTTAACCGTGATAAAATCATTGCCGGTCAGCTGTGTCTGCATGTGAATGTATCTGTTCTACTGCGTCATGTGGTACAAGTGAGGACATAAATGTGAGTGTCAGAGAGCAGGAAAGGGCTGTCTTGTTTAATCTGTGTTAGAGGAGGCCTTTCATCTGGCCTGCTGCAGAGTGCTAACACAGAGCCGCATGGAAGAACCAGCAGCTTCCATGTAGGTGAAGATGGAGGAAGAACATCCTGTAGCACATGGAGAGTGGATGTGAGGAGAGAGTCGCTTCCAGAAAGCGAGCACACCAAACCTCAGTTTAACTAAAAACAGGTACCTATGCACAACACAGGTGTTTTTCCTGTGTGTCAGTCTGCCATTAGGATCACCGCTCAGAGATACTTAAAGGGGTTGTCTCACGAAAGCAAGTGGGGTTATACACTTCTGTATGGCCGTATTAATGCACTTTGTAATGTACAACGTGCATTAATTATGAGCCATACAGAAGTTATTCACTTACCTGCTCCGTTGCTGGCGTCCCCGTCGCCATGGATCCGTCTAATTTCGCTTTCTTCTGGCGTTTTTAGACGCGCTTGCGCTGTGCGGTCTTCTTCCTGGTGAATGGGGCCGCTCGTGCCGGAGAGCTGGTCATCGTAGCTCCGCCCCGTCACGTGTGCCGATTCCAGCCAATCAGGAGGCTGGAATCAGCAATTGACCGCACAGAGCCCACGATGCACCATGGGAAAGGACCCGCGGTGCATCGTGGGTGAAGATCCCGGCGGCCATCTTGGTGAAGGAAGAAGTAGGAAGAAGGAAGACGTCGCAGAGCGGGGATTCGGGTAAGTAATATGTTTTTTTTTTTTTAACACATTCATTGGGGTTGTCTCGCGCCGAACGGGGGGCCTATGAAAAAAAAAAAAAAAAAACCCGTTTCGGCGCGAGACAACCCCTTTAATTGTGACACCCATGCGGATGCTGTGCGGGGTGCATTTAGGCTAAGCTTTCTTCCTGAGCAATTTGTCTGCGAGTGATTGTGGAGTGACCCCTTCCCCCATTCCTCCTCTGAAGTGCTCCCAATTCCAGGACCAGTGACATATAGATAACGTGGACTACAGGGCTGTATTGTTCCTGTGTATCCTCCCTAGCTCTGAGCTCCTGCCTGTCATTGCTGCAAGTGAACTATACCTGTAATAACCTGTTATACAAAGTTTTATTCAAGTAAAAGTTTTACCGGGCCTTAACCGTTCCTGAGGACCCGAGGTACTACACACAATCTATGCGGTAGAGTAATAACACTGAGACTTAAAGGGGTTGTCCCGCGAAACAAAGTGGGGGTATACACTTCTGTATGGCCATATTAATGCACTTTGTAATGTACATTGTGCATTAATTATGAGCCATACAGAAGTTATTCACTTACCTGTTCCGTTGCTAGCGTCCTCGTCTCCATGGTGCCGACTAATTTTCAGCGTCTAATCGCCGGATTAGACGCGCTTGCGCAGTCCGGTCTTCTTTTCTGAATGGGGCCGCTCGTGCCGGAGAGCGGCTCCTCGTAGCTCCGCCCCGTGCCGATTCCAGCCAATCAGGAGGCTGGAATTGGCAATGGACCGCACAGAAGACCTGTGGTCCACCGAGGGTGAAGATCCCGGCGGCCATCTTCACAAGGTAAGTAAGAAGTCACCGGAGCGCGGGGATTCAGGTAAGCACTATCCGGTTTTCTTTTTTAACCCCTGCATCGGGTTTGTCTCACGCCGAACGGGGGGGGGGGGGGGGGCTATTGAAAAAAAAAAAAAAACGTTTTGGCGCGGGACAACCCCTTTAACAGTGTGTGGGAATGGTGGCGTCACAAGTGATATCTACTACAAGCCCCTCATCCGCCTTTTTGGAACTCCTAGCCGAAGGAGTGTCAAAGCGAGGCTCGCAATCTACACTGGCCTTGGTTACGAGTCATCCCTCCGGGACCAGAGCATGGTGAGTGCCAGCGTGACACGTCAGCATTTATCCCTCCCAGCTCTTCACGTTAACCAGGTGCCCATGATCACCCCTCTGGGTTGTTGCATCTGCATTATCGAATCATCTTTGGAAGATTACCATGGTCCATGTACTCTATGCGGTTGTCCTTCCCAACCCTGCTTCTTGTGCTGCCTGAGGACGACAGGGAATGCAAGGTTTTGAGACACAGTATTTGAACAGCTTTGTGCCAGAGTTCACAAGCAAACAGTAGCCCATTCAGTAATGTACATTTGGAAAGTTCTTCCTATCTGAAACTCTTGTTGTGCCTGCTATTTAAAGTCACCCCCTTAATAAGTATTTTCTGTAAGATGCCAAGTACTATCTCTTGTAAAATTTCAAAAGTGAAAAGCTGTGCAATTACGTCACGCATTTAGCAACCTTTTAGTCCACGTGTGGGATTTTTTTTTTTTTTGCCAAAACTATATGAACCTGCTTACTGTTGGATTGGTTCGTTTTTCATAGATAGAGTGTATTTTGGTACATGTCACACACATGTGAATGTTGTGGATCCACGCGTGGATTTAGCCCCATCAATGGGCAAAATCTGCAAGCAGAATTCAGACTAGCAAGAAAGTTTTCTTCTTTCCCGAGAAGCGCCATTTTGCATACTATGCCTAGGAAGCTTTGAAGGCTCCCCCACTAAGTGCTGCATGTCCAGAAAGAGCAATAGGCCAAAACCACGCAAAGGCCCTGTTCTCACTGGTGTAATTTTTTAAAGGATCTATGACATATTTGACATTAGTTTTTTGAGCCCATCAGACAGGTTTCTTTTTCCACTCAACGTTTCTGCCCACTAAAGCCAATGGGGAAGAAAATACACAGATGCCAGGGGGAAGCACATACAGCAGCTTGAAAATAAGCACAGCAAGTGTATTACGTAGATTTTTAAAAATCCCATCCCCAGCAGCCTGAATAACATGAATAGAGGGTTTAAGCACTCAACTAGAGGCCTCATGGCTCCTGTACATACTTCCCTTTGGAATAATATGCTGATGGCAATACCTTTTAAATAAACTACCTTCTTTTATTGTATCAGCAATAAATATTGGACTTTAGTTAATAAAGACATCAAACTCAAATTCGAAAACAAACACACAAGACGATTTAGAATAAGTGGTAAATGATGTAAATAGGCTTACTATCTAGCGCCACATTTAACATGGTTACTGGTTTAGTAGATTGACTGAAGGAACGTGAAACTTAAAACGTTACCTTTTATTAAATATATTCTAAAATGTAAACTAAAAATCATTATCTTTTGGAGCTGGAAGGAACAATATCCGGCTTTGCAGAATTCAAATTTTTTCTTTTCACATTGCATTTTTTTTACTGTACAGACTAAGATGAGGGAGCCTCGTATATTGTGTATGGAGAAGCTCAGGAGGCTTTGCATTCATTGGGTTTATCCGTTGGTGCTTTATCCCACCAGTTATTGACATCACTAGTTGTTTCGGTTGTTGCTCCAGCGTGCAAAGCTTTATCTGCAAGAGAGAAAAACTTGTCAGCCCACAAATATTTACAAGGACGGAAAAAAAAAAAAAAAAAAAAAAAAAGTTATGCAGGTGTTGTTTCACCAGAGACGGCACCAATCATGTTCGTGGCATGTGTAGGGTATTTTGCCTTTCCACACACTGCTGGGAATAGGTGGTTGTACGCGCCCAGGTACCTCCATATGGCCTTTTCCTATAAAGTTTGAATAGATTCAATCTATTTTTCTGTTATTTGTGGGAAGCGTTTGGTATTGCAACTTTAACCCCTTAGTGACGGAGCTTTTTTGCTTTTTTCCATTTTTGTTTTTTCCTACTCCCTTTTAAAAAAATCGTAGCTCCTTTATTTATCCACCGACGTCGCTGTATGAGGGCTTGTTTTTTGCGGGATGAGTTGTATTTTTCAATGGCACTATTTATTGTACCATATTATTTACTGAAAAACTTTTAAAAAATTCTTAGCGGAGAGAAATGGAAAAAAAACGACATTCCACCATCTTTCGGTGCGTCCCGTTTCTACACCACACAAATTGCAACAAAAACGACCTGATATTTTTATTCTATGGGTCAGTACGATTGCTACGATACCAAACTTGTATAGTATTTTTTTTGCTGTAGTACTTTTATTTATTTATTTTTTTAAGATATTTAATTTTTTTCAATTATTTTCTGCGGTCAGTTTGTGCGCGCAATACCTTTTTTATTTTTTCGTCGACGTAGTTGAGAAAGGGCTCATTTTTTGCAGGATGTCCTGTAGTTTCCGATAGTATCAATTTGGAATACATACGACTTTTTGATCGCTTTTTATTGCGTTTTTTTCTGGGAGACAGGGTAACTAAAAAAGTGTATTTCTGGCGTTCTTTATTTTTTTTTTCAGACGACGTTCACCGTGCAGGAAAAATAATGCACTACTTTGATAGATCGGACTTTTACGGACGCGGCGATATCAAGTACATATTTTTATTTTATGATTTTGATTTTTTAATAAGGATATGGCAAAAGGGGGTGATTTAAACTTTTATATCTTTTTTTTTTTTTAACAATTAAAAAAAACTTTGAATATTTTTTTTACATTACTTTGAAGTCCCCCTGGGGGACTTTAACATGCGATGCTTTCATCGCTCCTGCAGTATGACGTAATGCTATAGCATTACGTCATACTGCTTTTTTACAGGCAGTCTTTCAAGCCACCCTGTGTGGATGGCTTGGGAGGCAGTCTGCTAAGGCAGCCCTGGGGCAATTCATTAGGCCCCCGGCTGCCATGACACCTGCACGGCTTCCCCAATCTCACCGCGGGGGAAGGGGGCCGGGCGGGACCCCCGAACAGCGTTCGGGGGATTTAAATGCCGCTGTCAGAATTGACAGCGGCATTTAAAGGGTTAATAGCCGCGCTGGCCGAACGGCCGAGCGCAGCTATTGCCCGCGGGTGTCAGCTGTAATAAACAGCTGATGCCCGCGCTGTATGGAGGGAGATAGCGCCGCTACCTCCCTCCATACACGTGCTGCAACAGCAGGACGTAGTTTTACGATAGAGCTGTCACTAAGGGGTTAAACGAATAGTAAGTAATTACTGTAATGCGCCAGAGTATCAGGGCCGGGTTTCATGGAGTTTTTATGGTTTTCTCTTGTTTAAAGGTAACCTGCCACGTCTCCACATGTGATGCTGTGGGGAAGTGACCACTTCCCTTTTAGCTAAATCCCACATACAAGAATAGCCAATAGTTTGTAGTTACATGTGAAGTGACAATTTATCAGTTTCCATTTCTAAACTCTTGTGATTTCAACAGAATATATATCTTAGTTGAAAATTAAGTCCCCTGAACCATCTAGGAGATTCGAACACTTAAATCCACATGTAATTTTGTACTAACTGATGCTTTCAGTGCGACTAACTGCTCCATACATCTCTATGCGAGCCCAACTAGATGGGGTTTCCAGGGTTTACATTGTAAAGAGAACTATAAACGCAGGGTAATGCAAAAACAATGGTGCAAAAGCAAAGCCAGTTTATATAATCCAAAACATGGCGCACTTGTCTTACCCTCTCGGAGTTATACTGCAATATGCAGGGCGATTCAAGAAGAATGGTGTAAAAGTCAGGCAGATTTAGTCATACACGAACAGACACAACAGCCAGAAAGACATGAAAAGACAACAACTCAGTCATTTGTAATACTAGACGACCTAAAACAAGGCATCTCGACTGCAGTGGATTCAATACGGGTGCTTTCACAGCGACAGAAATGTGCTGCATTACATATGGCAGATTCTGCGCCAAGAGCTGCATGCCGCCATGTGGATATTGTAGCGGAACTGAACCATTTTGTATTCCACATCAGAATCTACAGGTATACCTGTGGGTTTTGGTACGTTTTTCTGCAGCACCAGAATCAGCTCTGTGTTGCGGCACATAATGGAGAGAAATGTTGCCCACGTGAAAGCAACAGTAGATACGCCAGGATACATCTGGGCAGACCAGGACCATCAACTTGACATCTGCTATGTCACCAATGGCACCTACATCAAACATCTGTAAGGTACGTCAATGTGAAGAGCCTTTCTATCTTTTCATGCCATTCTAGCAGTTATGCGAATTCAAGTATGGAATAAAATAAATTGGTTTACTTTTGCACCATTGTTTTTGCATCACCCCGTATATTGCACCAAAATAATAGTATAAAATGTAAGATGGTAAAACTGCATTTTTTTGGATTGCTCTACTTGGCTAAAGGACTTTCTATGCTTGGGCCAAATTAATCACTTCTACACGTACTCATGTTATAGGGTAATTGATGGTGCCACCATAACTGCAACCCCTCCCACCCCCTATATTAGGTATATGTAGACTGAACTGTGCTACTGGCAGTTATTGGAGTATGACAGACTGCGAAAACTGGAAGTGGGTTTAGCAAGCCCAATATTGACCCGTGGACCCTATGGGTGATGATCTGCTGCCCTGGCCTCTTGAACTGTGTGACTGTGGCCTTGTGTAGAGCTCTACTGAAGGAGTTCCCTTCAGCAAGCATTTATGGTAAAAAGTGTAGTCCGGCATGTACTGCAATCAGGTGAACTGCAGGGAGTGTGAAGAGGCATAGTGTGCATCAAGAGTGTAATATAACCCACTCCAACTGTATTTCACACCCCAAATGTGCAAAGTGATCACATTCTTTATGTCAAGACCAAACCTTCCAAAGCAAATACACATAACAGACTCATTCAAATAAGGTATTGCAATATGCTAGTTACATATTTACAGGGAATTCACTTTTGGTCAAAAAAGCACATCATTTTACCAATCAGTATTGGGAAGCAAGTTGTGCTCCTGCATCTCTGTGCCCTTCACGCTGGCATTGCAGACGGGGGAGGGGGGGGGGGGGGGGGGAGACGGACGGGACGGGGACACAAGTGGTTTAATGTATAGGAGGTCTTGTCATAAAGGGTGCAAAACAAAACATCTGACGGTTACCCAATTCTCCTCTAGGATTCCCATCGGCAGGTTCTGTACTTAGATCTGTCAATGATATAGTGAATACATGTTGAATAAAATATCCCATACCCCTTGATCAAATTGCTTTTAAGCACCTCTGTGTATTGTATAATCCTGGCCTCCCACTGAAACCCTAGTAAAATACACCACAGCAGACTCTTCCAGTTCAGTCGTGGACACACTATTGTACCTACCTGTCAACAAGCTCCAAAAGTTTTTGTGACAATCTCGCTTTTAGCCTAAATAGCCGTCAGGCAGTGTGTCTATAGCAACTAGACTGTCAAACAACTAGTCTTTTCCATGCGTTTCCCTAGTTTACCTAACACTAAAGGCCCATTTAGACACAACGATTTTCGCTCAAAAGCCATCTTTTGAGCGATAATAGTTGCAGGTAAATGTGCCCATCTTTCACTTTTCTGCCAAAAGAGGATTTTCAGTTCGGCATAAAATCCATCATTCAGCAGAACAGCTGATAAAGACTGCACGCTGTGTTCTGCCTGGGGAGCGCGGATTACAGTGTCTCAGCTGTCAGCCCCGCAGCAGAACAAAGGGAACTTAGTCAGAGAACAGCGGGTGGTCTGCTCCCTGAATACAGTTCCCAGCGGCTCACATGCAAAATGATCGCTCAAAAGCCAAAAGCTTAAAAGCCGTGTAGACCGCTCACCGAGCTGCTCTGCCTCCATGCTGGCAACGATTTAGGATCTAACTCAACGTCTCTGGAGAGAATACATAGGACATTCCACAACGGTCTACTGCCCATACAACCCTGTGATACAGAAATACACCTTTTAATTACCTGATAAAGTGCCAAGGTTGGAGTTATCAAAAAACTTGTCCGGCCAGTAAGGTAAAGATTTCGATCTCACGTCAAAGAATTTCTCTTTAGGCGAATCGGTTTTCACTGGCAACTTTTGCTTTTTGCAAGGTGATGCAGTTAAAGTGCTGAACAAAGGCCCATCTGTCTTGTGTGGAGAAGCTGGACGCTTTCTGTAATGATCAGTATTTCCCGGAGAGCTAGCAGGAACGCTGTGTCGCTCCCTATTTGGGGACATTGGTGGAGGTTTGTGAGTTACGGTCTTACTTTGAGACAAGTCCCGCTTTCTCTGTAGCCCAGTTTTGCCCGGTGAAGTTATATAGCAAGACGGCATCTCGGACTTCCTTGGAGAAACCTCTGTAGCGCTGCAAAGGTCTGTATTGCTATGAGACATCATGTCATCATGCAATGAACTAAGGAGTGTAGTAGGGGTCTTAGGAGACTGTTTCTTCAGCTGTTTAAGCTCTTCTTCATAAGAGGATATGTTACTAGGAAAAGCAGAGAGGAGGAGAGAAAAAAAGTCAAAACAGTAACAGGTTGTATTTCCTAGGAAAACCACAATGCCGCTGATCAACATTTAACCCTTTCCAATCCAGTCTGGAGCTGTACAGCCTTCAATCAGAATGTCTTCAGACGTCAATGTCAAAAAGATATCTGGCAGGGTATTCTTACTGTAGATTACTGGCTGCTCTGTTGTCAGGGGCCTCTCCAGCATGTCCCATACCGCAGTACTGGCTTTAGCCAGCAGATGGCGCCATTGGATAATGGCAGAAAGAGAAAGCCCCCTAGGAAACCCTGAATCCAAAATTGGATTGCAAAGGCTTAAAATAAATATATGGTCAGAAAATCATCCCATCATTAGAAGATGGACAAGTTAGAAGGGGGTTTCCAACCAAAAGCCATTCAGGACATCCTCAGGATAAACTCCCAGTGATCACGAGAATGGTGCATTTGAAGCCCCCCTACTGAACGGAGTGGTAGTGTGCATGTGTGACTGCTGCGCCATTCACTTCTATAGGACCAACTGAGGTAACAATGTATCACTCAGCTATCTGTACACAATGAATAGAGCGCTGGTCACATGTACTTACCATTGCCCCGTTCAGCAGGGGTCCTGCTGCAGTTGGACATTACTTGTAGTTTAACAAAGACATTTTGGTCCATGGTGTTTCTTTTTTTCAAATGTAGCATAAGGTTTGGCATTCCCTCACCACCATAGAAAAACTAAACAAAAAACATAATACACTATTGCATCCATAGACCGCTCACCGCCGTCTCCCACGGTGGTAAAATGCTGTGATCCACCCCTGTGGGAAGGAGCCTGAAGTGTGGCTCTGCTGCAGTATGCAGCATATACCATAAGAGGCCATTTGTGAGCTGTATAGAAGGAGAAGCTTTTTTGCATTTAAGACCCCCCTTTTCTCTGACGTATGGTAAGAGGTGGAGTTTGTCATCCCCAAGTGCTTTATAACACTTCCTAGAAATGCCCTACTCTTACCGCATAGTTTAGAGAAGCTAAGGCAGGAGAGATGGCAGCCATACCTTGACAGCTGATGGCACCTTCTCTTGTACTGTGCAATTTCCCTTTTCAGCTCAGCATTCTTTGACTGTAGCACAAGCATAGCCGTGCTCTGCACGATGCCACTACCACCGCCGCAAGTCAGAGGGTACGCTGGGGCGCTGGAGCTTCCAGGACCAACTAAGGAAAAACATAAGAAATATTTTTACTTTTTCTGATATGATCAAGGAACACCCTCCTCTAAGGATTGAAGCCTCATTTACATGCCTGTATCATCTAGGTCTTTTTGTGATCTTCTGAGCTGCTCTCTTAATTTTCGTAAGCGTTCTTCTTTGTCCTCTACACAAGCTTTCAAGGATGAAATTCTAGGGAGCATGAAGAAATACATTTTAGTGTGGCTTATTGAGAGTATCAAGAAAAATCCCCTCCAGTGACTAGTCACAACGTTCTGTGGTCCTACAAAAAAAAAAAAAAGCATCTCCCAAGGGCTCTAGAGCTGCTGAATTGCCTGGAGGGCTGCAAAATCTCTGCAGACATGTGAATTTTTATTTCCTTCCAGATCCAGCTTACTATATTTCCCCTTACAGTCTACATAGCAGCACAATGAGGAGGGTTAATTCTCCCTGTATACTATTAAGATGGGGTTTTAACTGGTTTCATTAAAATTCCATCCAACTACAGCCCCCTGACCCTTTAGAAAGGATGCCTCTCCCCCCCCCCCCCCTCACTTTGTTTTTTCCCCGGTTTTGTGTGGACGAGGACAGATTGTTAAACTGGTTCCCTACTGCTTTACCATGCTGGACTTCCTAGATGGTGCATTCCCCAGCACAAGCCATATACTGCGTTCTGCCATTGAGCTTGTTGGCACTAATGCACCTTTACTTTTCTTCCCTATAGGCAGTCCATTATAGCATTCTTCATCACATCATATGTGTGGGGAAGAGGTTCCCTAAGGCCCAATGTCCACGGGTGGATTTGAATTGCAGAGGATCCGAAATTCAAGCCGCCCATAGGGAAGCATGGGCGTCCGCAATGGAAGTAAAGCTTGCGGATTTGCTTTGCAGATCTTTTGGTCCGGAAAACAAATCACAGCATGCTCCATTTCAGTGTGGTTCCCGCAAGGACGGCTTCCATTGAAGTCAATGGAAGCTGTCCGATTTGCGGCCCACCCACAGCTGACACTGCAGACGGGCTGCGGATTTTAAAAGAATACATAAGTCTGTACTGCGGATGTCTGAGCCCTAAAAAGGGCTGTAGTTAGAGGTTAACTCTTTTGTATGTTATGACAGATGGAATTTTAAAGAATCGATTTAAACACCATCATTGTACCATTTAGTTTAAGGAAAAGCAGATAAACGAGTGTAAAGGGGCTTTTCGGGGGATTGATGAAGTGGATTTTATTCATGATGCATATTTTTTATATCACACACAGCTAAACCGGACATACTTACTGCTGCTCTGTAGATTTGGTCAGCTTCATTCTGTCCATCTCGCCCTTCACGACTTGATCTCTGAGGCGCTCTATTTCATTCTTGTAGGGTGCTGCACCTTTGGAAACCTTTTCCTTGTTTAAGAAAGAAAAAAGTTAAGCCCCAAAGTCAAAACCAAGTTTTATCAGATTTGTGAAAA
This sequence comes from Eleutherodactylus coqui, assembly GCF_035609145.1. Taxonomy (NCBI): domain Eukaryota; kingdom Metazoa; phylum Chordata; class Amphibia; order Anura; family Eleutherodactylidae; genus Eleutherodactylus; species Eleutherodactylus coqui. Next base: position 165,156,892 of record NC_089843.1, on the reverse strand, counting down.
CAGCTGAAAGTGTTTAAGGACCTACAACGAGCCCTACAACAAATAGTGCGCAAATATTACCATACACAAGACTACATGTACAGAGGGGAAGACTTCCCAATCATCTGAATACTTACATATTGCAATCTTAGGAGTAAACAGCAAAGTAGCCATTAACCCATAAAAGGCAGCACTGAATCCGTTAGACGACTCATGGAATAACATTCATAGAGATGCATTGTCTTAAAGGAGATGTCCCGCGCCGAAACGGGTTTTTTTTTTTTTTCAACCCCCCCCCCGTTCGGCGCGAGACAACCCCGATGCAGGGGTTAAAAAAACCACCCGCACAGCGCTTACCTGAATCCCGGCGGTCCGGCGTCTTCATACTCACCTGCTGAAGATGGCCGCCGGGATCCTCTGTCTTCGTGGACCGCAGCTCTTCTGTGCGGTCCACTGCCGATTCCAGCCTCCTGATTGGCTGGAATCGGCACGTGACGGGGCGGAGCTACACGGAGCCGCTCTCTTGCACGAGCGGCTCCATAGAAGACTGCTGAAGACCCGGACTGCGCAAGCGCGGCTAATTTGGCCATCGGAGGCCAAAAATTAGTCGGCACCATGGAGACGAGGACGCCAGCAACGGAGCAGGTAAGTAAAAAACTTTTTATAACTTCTGTATGGCTCATAATTAATGCACAATGTATATTACAAAGTGCATTATTATGGCCATACAGAAGTGTATAGACCCACTTGCTGCCTCGGGACATCTCCTTTAATGCCCTTTTACACGGCCTGCTTGTTGCACATAACGTTCTTTGCTTGGGCAGTATAAAAAGGCACAGACAAAATCTGCCGATGAACTAGTGAACGCTCATTTGTCAGCTGATCGTTGCTCTTCATAAAAAGGTTTGCTGGTCAGCCACATAACTCCCCGTGTGAACTGAGACATCTATAGCCGGATCATGTAATAAGGAAAGTAAAACAGTGTTGATCTGGTCAATGCTTGAAGATCGATAATCATAACATGGGGCTGAGAATCGACCCATATTAAAAGAATATAACTAGAGATGAGAGAGTATACTCGCTAAGGCAGATTACTCGAGCGAGTAGTGCCTTAGCCGAGTATCTCCCCGCTCGTCTCTAAAGATTCGGGGGCTGGCGCGGGTGACAGGTGAGTTGCGGCGGGGAGCAGGAAGGACCGGGAGGGGGTGGTGGGGGGGGGGGGGGGCGAGAGAGAGATCTCCCCTCTGTTCCTCCCCGCTCTCCGCCGCCAGCCTCCGAATCTTTAGAGATGAGCGGGGAGATACTCGGCTAAGGCACTACTCGCTCGAGTAATGTGCCTTAGCGAGTATACTCGCTCATCTCTAAATATAACCTAACCTGTACAAAAATCAGCTGCTTCACTCCTTTATCTACCACTACCATCGATTCCAAGAGTACAGAGATCTGAGAGAGAGCAGTCGAAAGGCTAATGCTACATCCCCGAGGTCCAGTAGGATATCCCCCTCTCTAGGTCCCATCGTTATCTTGGCTGGAATAGAAGGGTGAACGATGAGGATTCCGCTTCCCATTTGTTTTCTGTACTCACGAGTGCAAGAAGTGGACAGAGGACTATATAGCGCTCTGGAGCACTACTGTAGTACTCAGGAGGACATGCTGCGATTTTTCAGTCAAGCGATCTTGCACAAACAGATAGTCTTTAATGGGTCCATGGACAGCTCACAGATGGAAAAAAGATGCCTACGTGAATGTTCCCCAACAGATTACCTCTAGAGAGGTGGAGAAAAAAATCTGTTGCTACCTGGAAACAAACCTGGATTACTTTCTACCATGAAAAGCCCTGCCTCCTCCTCTCCTTACACAAACTTCTACCTGGCCCTCCTTACTTTACCACTACCAAGATGCAAAGTGCAAGTGCAAAGTGCCGGCCAAGTTTCATGCAGGGAGCGCCTACAGCTAAATGGTTAGTAGAGCAGTGTATTTTGGCATTGCCTATTTTACCTGGAGAACCTGTATTTCCTCCAGCGCTGCCTGGAAATGCTTTTCCTTTTCATTCATCTTAACCTCCATCTCAGAAAGCGCGGACTCTGCGGTGTTGGAGCGCAGCTGCTCTTCCAGCAGTAATGCCTTCTCCGCTTTTTCTTTGGCATCTGCTTTGGCAGAGCTCAGCTCATTTTCCAGACTCTGGACCAGATGCTGCTTTTCCTGCAAAACACCAGTAGACACGAGTCATCTCTAGGACATTAATGCATGTAATTGGTTGAAAGGATGCCTTCTGCTAGGCTTGCATAGACTATACACTGGCACAGAACAGTTAGCATTGTAAAGCTCCCAAGATTACTTCAAAACTGCCAAGTGAGGGGAGGAAAGACTAGGAAGCCGTCCAACAATAACTGCAGGGCTACAAAACAATAGTCCGCTAGATTAGAGCAGCTCAGCTGTAAGATCATTTGAATACAGCTTCTACTTCTGAATTATAAAAAAGGCAAATGAGAAATCATGAACTTTAAACTTTCAACTAAGGCACATTATACAAGTGGCAGTAGAGAACTTTGTTTTTTTTTTTAGGAAACAAAGTGTAATAGATACTGAATTTATACGATTAGTTTTGCCATGTGTAAAAAAGTAGACCCTGCATGTCAGAGCAAAACAAATAAGCCAGATAGGACAACAGCATATCAGAGTGAATCCTTGTGTTTGTGCACAAATCCACATGGAACATCCCCAGAGGATACAACAGCAGCTCCGTTTATGAGATTTGAACACACAAATTGACTATTTGGATTTCTCAACTCTGCAGCACATCAATTCATTTCAGCCCTTACAATGCAGAGGGGTGAAATATGTATGTTACACATATGGAGATTGATGATTTCCCATTACATTTGGGAGTGGACAAGAGGCTTCTGCCCACAACTAGGAAGATGCTCAGGTGTATAAAGTTACTACTCCCTTGAACCGCATACCGTACGTATTTTTCACTTTATAAGATGCACCTTTTCCCCCTCCAAAGCAGGGGGGGGGGGGGGCAGAGTTGCTGCGTCTTATAAAGTAAATATGCCAAAAACTTCGTTCCGATCGCCATTTTAGCGCATTCGCGAATTTACCGCGCGAACGCGATTTAGTTCGCGCGATTGTGTGAAACTCGCGATCACACGAACAATTGTGCGACCAGTCTCCTCCCCACTGCCGCCCATACATACCTGTGATTGGTGGAGGCGGGGAGCAGCAGTAGTACCCGCCGGCGCTCACCACCAAACGGCTTCCTTCCTTCCTCCTGCGTCAAAGACGCACCGCTGTGATATAGACCGGTGCGTCTTATAAAGCGGAAAATACGGTACTTTTACCGAGGTAAAAAGTATATCAAGGTCAAGCCACAAAATCTATATTCCTACCCTTTATTTGAATGGTATGGCTTCATAAAAAGTTCTAAGCAAATGAAAAGTTACTTGTGTTGGCTTAAAAAAAAAAAAAAGTCCCGACATGCAGCAACTCCCCATTACATAAATCAAGTAGCAATAATATTTCAGCTGCACCTGATTAAAGGGGTTGTCCCACGCCGAAACGTTTTTTTTTCCCAATAGCCCCCCCGTTCGGCGCGAGACAAACCCGATGCAGGGGTTTAAAAAAAACAAAAAACGGACAGTGCTTACCTGAATCCCCGCGCTCCGGTGACTTCTTACTTACCTTGTGAAGATGGCCGCCGGCATCTTCTCCCTCAGTGGACCGCAGGTCTTCTGTGCGGTCCATGACCGATTCCAGCCTCCTGATTGGCTGGAATCGGCACGTGACGGGGTGGAGCTACGAGGAGCCGTTCTCCGGCACGAGCGGCCCCATTCAGAAAAGAAGAAGACCGGACTGCGCAAGCGCGTCTAATTGGGCGATTAGACGCTGAAAATTAGACGGCACCATGGAGACGAGGACGCTAGCAACGGAACAGGTAAGTGAATAACTTCTGTATGGCTCATAACTAATGCACAATGTACATTACAAAGTGCATTAATATGGCCATACAGAAGTGTATAGACCCACTTGCTTTTGCGGGACAACCCCTTTAAGCCTTAAGTGGTGCAGGCAAGGACTACGTAAGAGTCCGGAGGATTGTATAATTTAGGTCAACATCGATGACCTATCTGACCCTAGCACAGTCCAGTAAAAGCATAGAAACAGATTCTTAATGCATGTTGAACTACTATACCTTTAATTCCGCCTGGACATCTTTCAGAGTTTCACGCAATCGTACATTTTCTTCTTCTAAGATGTCAGAATTGACAGATGGTGCAATTTGTTGTATCTTTTGCAGCAGTTCCTTATTTTCTTTTTTCTTCTTTTCCAAGTCGGCATCTAAACTCTTGAGATACGTCACCGTGTCTCGCTTTATTTTAGGCTGAACGATTATCTGTGAACAAACATTACAGAATTTCCATGATATCTTCCAAGTGTTAAAAAGGTATCAAAACAGAAACTAAATGTTTTCAGTCATACGCTTTAACAAATATTTGTTGGTGCATCAACATTTAATGAACACCCTTTAGAAGTGCTCAGCAGAAGGTGGAGCTCACTGGAACAATATGGCCAGAAAGAAATTACATCAGCTTGTTCTATTGAACTACTAACGACAACTTGTCAGTAGGTATGTATGTATGTATGTATGTATGTATGTATGTATGTATGTATGTATGTATGTATGAGTGCTTTTTCATGCTCCGCCCTCCATCATCGAAGGTCCTACAACATATATAAAACACAGAGTCTGACCGACAGAAGAACACCACAGTTAGGGCTCTTAAAAAAGGCGACAACAAAAACTACAAATGAGAATACAACTCTGATGTTATCTCAGACAACTCAGCGGTCCTGACAGAAGACACTGACCTACTGCCCCCCCCTACCCCCCAGAGATCCAGGGGCCTGAATGACCTGCAGTGATGTCACTGCTGTGAGAGGAGCCAAACTGTCTTGCGTGAGAATCAAGATGGATGTAGTAGAGCTGTTTGTGTGTTGTGTGATCATAATGGATGTACCATGTAGCACAGCTGTGTAGTGCATTGCGCCACCAGGAACACTGGTACTATAATTTCCTAATTACTAGTCCTTTTCTGAAAAGTAGATGTCATGCATGAAACGGATTAAGAGGTTTTTTTTAAATATCAACTAGATCTACCATAAAAAAATTTATCTGTGGTGGTCTGACCAAACACTCACCATGAACGTGAGACATGGAAACAACCAAGCAACCACGATTGTTTCCATATGTATTTGAACTCTTTGAGGATGGCTCGACTTTTGGCATTAAGGAATATAATTTTGTCTCGGCGAACTAAAGCAAAGGGTGAAATTTCTTCCGTTCACACCAGTAGAAGAAAGACTTCCAGACACTGTGGTATATACTTGAGGAAGATTTCTTGGCTAACAGTCTGAATGACTTGTTCCAAGAAGCCACAAGTTCTTAACATGACAGCCTCAACAGCCATGCCGTTGACTAAAGTATGGACATACTGGGATGGAAGAGGGGTCCTTTTGAAATAAGATCTTCTGAGGTGTAGGCACCAGTAGTAAGATGCAGGATGGCTATATGGACAAATTAACTGTCACCCGGGCCGTTCTGACCAGATTATTGGGAGGTGTTAGGACCAAACTCCCTGCCACGTTCCTTCAAAAACTGTGTGCAAGCATACAAAGAATGGATACTGTTCTGAACGCAAAAGGATAGTCACACAAAATATTGCTTTGATTTAGAATTCTCTCTTCACCCACTGTGCTAATTCACTCTGCAACATTAGTTTTTGTTAGAGGGTTTTTAAAAATAGAACGTTTTTAGTTACTTTTTTTCCCACACCTGCCTAAAACGTTTGCACAATAAAACTCATACATTATGCATGATGTAATCAGTGTTGATGGCAGCACTCAAGCCTTTAAAAGGAAACGTTCAGCGATGTTGACGCTCTCTGCTGTTAGAGGTTGTATTACGTAGCCATGTACTTTCTCCACTCCTTATTGTGTGGGCACATTAGCAGAGCATAGGTGGTCATAATATCAACTATCTGCCGCTCAAGACTGGCATACATATCAGTCAATAACCAGTAAAAAAAAAAAAAAAAAATATAGCCACCCTTGTGGAGGGGGGGGGGGGGGGGCGAAAATTTTTCACTGAAATGCAGGCATCCTGAAGGTGATTAGATGAGAAGGAACCAAGTAAAGGAAGCCCGCCCCTGGCGACAGTAAACTGAGTGGAGGCCAGGAGAAAGAAAGAGCCCTCCCCTGTCCAAGCCCACCCACCACGTGTGCTACACCAAAGCCAGGGACTAAAGTAAGGCTTGAGGCCCGGAATATACCACTGTCAGCGGCCATCCCTGACAATACCCAGTGGCGATCTGCACCCACGGATGCCGTGAACACCACTCTGAAAGAAGAGAACACGCAGCCACAAAAAGCATGTGGCCTACCCACAGGTGAGATCCAGAAATCTTGCTTGTTTGTAGGTGACAAAATACCTATTTTCCACCATAACTTGCAAATAAATTTGCTAAAAATCAGACAATGTGATTCTCTGGATGTGTTTTATCATGTTGTCTCTCATAGTTGAGGTCTACCTATGATGTCAATTACAGGCCTCATCTTTTTAAGTGGGAGAACTTGTACAATTGGTATCTGACTAAATACTTTTTTTGCCCCCACTGTATAACCTACAGAAATGCATTATTTTATTTTTTACACAATCATACAAGCTTATAATTAGCTCTTCTGTGTGCAATTTACTAAGCTACTTTATCACCAAAAACAATTCGGGAACCCACAGTCCATTTTATTTACCTTCAGTCTCCTTGTTAGATGTTCGATGAGTCCAGCAATGCGCCTGTTTTCCCCAAGTACTCGGTCGCTCAGCCTTGTGGTATCACAGTGCAGGTCTTTAAACTCTTCCAGCCACACCGTGAATTCTTTTTTGCATTGCATTTCTTTTTTCAGATCAGTTTCTATACCATTTAGCTCCACTTGGGCCTCAGACAGGTCATCTACAACAAGCTACACATAAGAAAAATTACGTTAAAATCCTCCAGTGACAAACCTTACTTTATTAGTAGTGTGGGGTCACGTGGCATACATACCATCATCATATCCGTTTTTTTAATTATCAGTTGATTCATATATTCAGCTTGACGGCTCTTAAGCTCCTTTGCTGCCTCCTTAGACCATCTCGTCCCATGCTGTTCAAGAGACCGACACTGAAGCAGCAACTCCTGGTTTTTCTTTTGGACCCCACATAATTCACTCTCATAGTCCTGGACCAACTCGTAATTTTTATCTTTCACTGCTGAAGACCTATCGATAACCTACAAAACAATTTTTAGAACCATCGTTAGGACATTAAAATATGGTCAAGATTCAGAGCTGCAATAATAGACAGATATCTATATGGATGAGCCAATGCGCCTGTGTAAGCAGTGAAGGGGCCATGGCTCCTAAACCCTTTAAAGACATGACCATTTTTGGCAATAAGGAAAAAATTTTAGGGGGGGGGGGGGGGGGGATTTTTTTTGTTTTTTTTTTTATCTCCAGCTCTACTTTTCAAAGCCATAACTTTATTTTTCCGTCAACATGACCATATGAGGACTTGATTTTTGTGCTTCCGAATGTAGGTTTTTATTGGTATCAATATTTTGGGTATCGACTCGTGTATTTGTATAGGCTGGGCAAAAGGGTGCCGGTAATTTGTTCTACGTCTGCTTGTCGCAATGGAACGCAGTTAGAACAAAGCTCTGGATGGCCCTTGTCTGGAGTCGGACATGGCGCTAAAGCAGCAATTATACAATTTACTGTATTATAGACAATTGCAAGATGTACTGCAGAAGAGACAGAAGCACAGGACAGCTAGCCACCAGGCAGAGCAGAGGTGTGGGATAATGATCCCAGGATTCCTTGCTGTGAGAGTTGTAGCTTCTTGTGAGAAGAGAAACTGCTGCCGGCATAGCGAGTCCTCACCACCTACCACGGCGAACACACCCTTAGAGTGCCCTGCCTAGGCCTGAACCTGGGTCCTAAATTTTTGATGTTGGCAGTGAAGAACCAGTGATGAAAGTAGTAGCCAGCGGCAAAGCGCGGCGCAAACGAATCCGCCCATTGCACAGAGCTACGTCATTGGGCACAATTTACAGCTTCACACACACGGCTTCTGACTTTCTGCACCAATAAAAGGAAAAAAAGGACCTAGCGGGTCAAGAGTTACAGGAGCCGCTGCCAGGGAAGAGAAGCTCATAACTCCCCTGAAAAGGACTTTGACGTACCCCTTTTTCTTCCAAGGTTATGACAGACAACTGCACAGTTAACTCCATGGTTTGTCCTCCTTGATTGGTCAACAGGGAAAGTCCTGCATGCCTGTATTCCCTGAACCCAAGAGCTAGTTGGAGTCCGGCAAGAACAATATCAGCCCCTTACAGACGCTAAAGGCCCATGTAGACAACGATTATTGCTCAAAATTCTCTCAAAAGCCAACATTTAGGCGATAATCATTGCGTCTATCTTGCGCCCGTCGTGCAGTTATCGTTAAAGATTCGCTTATCGTTGTCTTTCAGTCCGCTTAAAATCCATCGTTCGGCCGTTTGCTTTTCGTTTGGTCAAAATGACGTCGTTCAGTGATTTTACGGGACTTTTCAATGCAAACATCACACAACGATAATAAAACGACTGAAACGACTTTTTAATTAGGGAAAAAATGTCCGTCTTTAAAAGCAAAACCATTGCTCACTTTTATCATTATAATGAATTTCAAGCAATAATCTGTGTGTCTAAATGGGGCTTAAGCTAAAACTAGGAGCGGTGCCCACAGAAGGGGTGTAGCTAGTGGGAGGAGAGAACACTTTCTGCTTAGTGTCTGCCTGCCAGTAGCTATACCCAAGGTCTTCAGCTGTGTCTTTCAATGATACAGGCAAGAAAAAACTGGACGTCAAGAATGTAGACCCTGAACTGAATATTTGAATTGCCTGTAAAAAGGAGTTGTTTTTTTTTACCTGGAAGCATTACCTTCACCACTTTGAACCTGCTAGATCTCTGCAGGGATGATTAGTACCTTCTGACACCTGGATTACATAACCTTTAGTATAGTATAATATATATATCATATATTTGGGGGGGTTGGCACGGCAATTGACTTAATCACTTATCCAAACGATAGGTCTGATTAGTGGGAGTCTCACTGCCGAGACCCCCACTGATCCTGAGAATGGAGGTCCTGTGCTCCCCTTCTCCTTTCCGCAGGCTCACTGCACCCATTACAGTGATATGGAGATTGAATGGGGAGACAGTAGCGCATGTGCTGTACCACCCTTTCATTTTTCATGACACTTCGGGAGATGGCAGAGTACAAAGTGCTTGGCCATCTACGCCAGCCCCATTGAAATGAGTGGCGTACAAGAGTGGTTGTTATTCCATTGAAGATCCACATCACCGAGGGTGGGTGCAATGAGCCAACAGTGACCAGAAGAGATGCATTTCCCATCTTGGTGGAGGCCTCAGCAGTGAGACTCCCACCGATCAAACTTATCACCTACCCTACGAGTAGGTGATAATTCTGGTGCAACCCCTTTATGTCACCCAGACCAGAATTATACCTTAAAATTATGCAGCAGATTTTCGATTTGAGAATTTAGCTTGGTATGTTCAGTTTCCAGATTTCCAAAAGTCTTGGAGAGTGTTGATGAAAGACCTTCTTTTATCGCACTCATCGATTGTTTTTGAGCTTCAGTTTCTCTTTTGAGATCCCTAGAGAGGTTTTTCAGCAAACTGTGATGATTTGTATAAATGGTGGAAACATTTTCCACAAGATCCTATAAAAAGAAAAAAAAAAAAAAAGAAGGACATTTCTTAGAGATTGTCATATTTCATTTAGCCAGCCAATAGGAAATCCTGTTCTACAACTGTAAACATCAATATTACCTTCCATTCTTGATTCTTTCTTTCTAAAGATTCAGTACATACTGCTAGTTGATCTACTTCTTCAGAAGTTTCATTCCGTGTTGAGCGCAAAAGAGTAACCAAACTTTCCAGAGAAGAGATCTTTTTCTCCAGTTTCCAGTTCTTCACCATTGCATCTGACACTTTCTGGAATAAATGCACCAACATCCATGTTCAGCACAAGAGAGGCAATCTATTCCCCTCACAGAAACAAATCCCAGTAGTTTAGGAATTTGTATTCTGAAAACCTAGGTTTATATGCAAGCACAAATGCAAGAGATACATAGAAGTTAAATATCACATGGTGGCCGATCTGCATGGCTAACAGACTTACCACCACCCATTGTTCGTTCTCCTCTTCCACAGAAGCCTTCTCCTTTAACAGTTCCGTTACTTCATTAACTTTCTCAGCTAGTTGGGCGTTTCTCTCATTACACTCCTCTTTCACAGTCTCAAGTTTTGTCTGAGAAGTGATCAGTTCGTCTTGTAGCTGAGCAACCTAGTAAAACAACCAGACAACTCAGGGCATTTACTACAACTGCTAAGTATTAAGTAGTAGTCTCATCTCAGGAACCCCAATCCAATGCGCTTCCAATGTGAAAATAAAGCACTCACCCATTAAATGCAAGTTTCAAAAAAAAAAAAAAAGCCTCCTTTTCTTGAAAAGCTGTAGTGTTCTTTCACGTTTTTTACCCCTTGTTGCTACGGGTACCAACCACCTCCACTGTGACCCAGAAATGGTTAGCACCCACACACCTTTAACTCCCCATGTGATGCTCCTTTACCTGGCTTGTAACATGTGTTTTCCTTTTATATTTGGGCACATTGGAATGGGGTTCTCAAGAGGCAGCAATTACATAACCAAATCCACTAGACCAGTGTTCCAATTCCAGTCCTCAGGGACCACCAACAGGTCATGTTTCCAGGATTTCCTCAGTTTGCACAGGTGATGTAATTGCCGGTGCCTCAGGCATTGCCACAGATGTTCTTACCATAAGAGATCCTAAAAACATGACCTGTTGGTGGTCCCTGAGGACTGGAGTTGGGGACATATGAGGAGCGCTGGTTTGCTTCCACCAGGAGGCAGTGCAGGAGGAGTTTGACTCCACTTTACAGTCAGTTTCTAAGTGTGACTAGCACAATTTTCAAAATTTATGTATATCAAGACAAAATGATCCAAAAAACCCTGCACAAACCTAGAGGGATATTCCTGTTGCACAAAACTGCTCTCAAATGAATGCTAAACCATTAAAGTTTGCAATGTGCTTCTGTTCTGGATTTTGTGTCGGTAGATCTATAAACCCTCACCTTCTCCCGGCTCTCCAGAAGTGTTTATTCCCAGGTTACCTTGGATACGACCTGTAAGTATTCGAGAGCTACAGGTCGAGGTTGCTCAGCAGGAATGACCGGGCTGACTTTCTCTGCAGCTCTCAAGATTGGATTTGCTGACCACTAAAGGGCAGCGCTTAGTGGGGGTATACATACACAAAGGGAGTACAGAGCTGGGAACTGTGAAAAATGTACTTTCAAGCTGCATATCGACAGGGATGTGGCGGCCACCTTGGAAAATAGCCGAAAAACCGCAGAGGACAGGCTAAGCTGGGAAAGGCTGCACAATTTATACCCATAACCAGTTGTACATAAACATGGCGCCAACACTATTCATATCTGGAATTTTTTAAACTTCGCTTCCCAACCAGAATACCCCTTTAAGTTATGTAAGCTGAACACTGAATTGTTGAAAAAGCTGAAAATCACTCTAAGATCTTGGGAAAATATAAAAGGTAATCCAAGTATTGCAATTTTTTCTCTGTTAGAGGCACTTTTCTAAGTCCGCGTGAGTCTTGGCAATCACCAGCCTGCCAGTGGGACTGCACAATCTATTTTCTCCCACACGGCACTACTATATAGATCTATGGTATACCTACCGCTTTCTCTTGGTCTTGCAGACTGGCATATATAGTTTGTTTCTCGCTTCGCACTCTCTCGAGCAGCTGCTGCATCTGCTCCTGTTCTTGGTGAAGGGACGCCACCTTCAGCTCACATTGTTGCAGCTGCTTTTGTAGAGCAACTTTCTCGTTCCCCAGTTGTTTAATGGAAGTGTCACTGAGGCGCATCTTCTCTTGCATTTGTTGGAGCTCGGTTTCTAGTTCATCTATTTGGCTAGTCTTCCTAGTTTGTTGGTCGGCTAAGAGGTTATGCTCATGCTTTAGCTGCTGAAATTCCTCCCTTAATTTCTCCGCCTGATTTAAAAAACAGGGAAAAGAAATGGGTTAGCGGTCAGGAAAAAAATGTAACTAAATTTTTACATTAAAGAACCACCAAAGGATAACACAGAAGAGTTAAAGGAGACTGCAACTCAAGTGCCACAACCAAGTTATATTAGCCACCGACGAGATCTTAATGCCTAGGTCCCCTACAGACCACAACCTCTGATAGGTTTCTATGACCTTACAGAAGTTGAGCACAACTGATGTGACTCTCGTGATAAGGTACATAACATTTGTTTAAAATTAGAGATGAGCGAACGTACTCGGATAGGCACTACTCGTCCGAGTAATGTGCCTTATCCGAGTACCGCTCTACTCGTGCTGAAAGATTCGGGGCGCTCCGCTGCTGACAGGTGAGTTGCGGCGGGGAGCGGGGCAGAGCGGGCGGGAGAGAAGGAGAGAAAGATCTCCCCTCCGTTCCTCCCCGCTCTCCCCTGCAGCTCCCCGCTCCGCAGCGCGTCCCGAATCTTTCAGCACGAGCGGGGAGGTACTCGGATAAGGCACATTACTCGGACGAGTAGTGCCTATCCGAGTACGTTCGCTCATCTCTATTTAAAATACAACAAATTTACCCTTAAAAAAAAAACAAAAAAAAAACATAAGAGACAAAAGTCATATAAAAGTTCTGAATCCTAGTAAAGTCAAGCTGCTGCATCTTGGGTGTTTGCAGAATACTCAGCGATAAATATGGCAAATTTCACAGATTCAAATTATTGGAAGCCAATTGGTACAACTAAGTGCCCTACTAACAAAAACAGGAATTAGTAGAAAAAGATGCTTGTAAAACTTTTATGGCTTACAAGTGAAACAGAGGATTCATCTATTGGGAAACCCAACTGTTCAACAGCATTAAGAGGTCTATAACCAATGCAACTTTGGGGTGGTCTTTTTTTTAATTCCAGAATCACACTGATTTTATAGTAACTGCCTGAGAAGAGCACCTCAAGGTTCCAAGGCTGTGGCCATAGCATTGCTAAGTGTGAGGCAGTCCTCAGACGCCCTTTGCTCCATAGTGACCCCACATAAGGGAGATTGACAGAGTGCAGTACTCAGGGTAACGGTTTAAACCGGACAGTTACGGTAAAGGAAGTAGTTTTCTTCTGTCCACAATATAATGTACCTCTTCTTCCAGCTTCTTCTTGGAATGCACCAGGTCATCCCTTTCTTGTGCAATACTTTGCATTTTGTTGGTAAGTTCAAGTATTTTCTGAGACACTGCTTCTTTTTCCTTCTCCGCTTGTTTCAAGTCAGAGTCCTTGTTCTTTAAGTCCTCCATAACCTGTTCCATTTCAGAGACGAGACCTTGTTTAGACTGGTCAAAAATGTGTCTGTCTTCAACAGCTTTGTTCAGGATGTGACTCTTTTCTTGCAACTCTCTTTCTAGCTCGGAGGACTTTTTGAAGGAAAAAAAACAAACAAGAGTGAGCACATCCCTGGACAGTTCTCTATATTCCATACGGGGAATGATAGATCATAGAGTTATCAATATAGCTAAATGTATACCTTTTCTTCAAGCAAAGAAATTTCATTTGCCAGCTTTTCAACCCCCTGCTTCTGCTGATCAAGTTCTTCTTGAGTCCTTTTAAGCTCCTCTTCAGTTTCAGCAGACTAGTGTGCGATAAAAGTGGCATTACCAATAGACTAATGGAAACTTAAACAACTTCTTAAATCAAGTCAAAACCAATCTGATCCCTAAAGAGTATGTAGAGTTTTCCAGCCAATATTATGTGAAGGTGTAAGTTGAACGTAACATCAAAAAGAAAGATCACAGGTGGCAATTCATCTCTCCCCTTGTACAGTCTCCAGAGACTACAGGAACATGACGTCATGTTATCACCACCCATGTGATGGATCATAGAACAATCACATTTAGGGATGGTTTTTTCCTTCTACTAAAAGAGCAAGAAGATGACCAGTTACACACTCATTCAGGACATTTCTCAACCCTGACATGTTTACTGGCAACTGGATGGAGTTTTGGTTTGTTTAGTTCTGATGATATGTAGAAAAAGGTTACTTTTTTTCTTAACCAAACATGATGGACTCCTGTCAAGTACTTTTACATGAATCTGTAAAAGAATATAGATCTATGACCTGTAGCTATAAAACCTTTACCAAGTTCCTCCTGAGTTACCTGCTTCTGCAACTCTTCCCTCTCCTCTGACATAGACTTCAGCTGTACAGTCAGGGCAAGGACTTTTTGTTCAGCTTCAGTCCGCTCTTTTTCAGATTCTCCTATGGTCAGTTCTTTGTTCTTAATATCATTATGAAGATGTTCTAGTTCTAATACCAGTTTCTGCTTCATCTGCTCAAGAAGATCTCGCTCATTGTTGGATTCCTTCAAAACTGCAATAGTTTCCTGCAATTCGTGATTTAGTATAGACGACTGGTTGAAGGGAAAAGAAAAAAAAAATAAACATAAGATCTGTGGAATTTGGATGGTTCAAGATAAAATGCAACATTGATCGTCCAAAATAACATACTTTTTGTTCTAAAGATGCAATCTGACATGTTAACTCTTCTATGCTCAGTTTCTGCTGCTGAAGGTCATGTTGTGCCTCTCTAAGGTGATCTTGAGTTTCAATAGACTACAAAGAGGAAGAATTAAGAACATTCATTCAAAAACTGTTTATAATTCCATGCGGTAACTTCCAAAAGAAGAAAACCTAAGGATTTCCTAGTTACCATCTCTACGTTCTCTCTAAGGTCTTCCTTCATCTGGTCCCTTTCTGACACTAGGCTCTGAAGTGTAGTCTTCAGCTCATCGCTTTCACTTGTCATCTTGTCAATGTGTTGTTGTAGGCTGAAAAGCTTCTCCTCAAGGTTTAATTTCTCATGACGCAAGGAGCAAAGCTCTGCTTCCATGTCCTGCAAGTTATCAAACACATCATTACACATGAGTTGGGTTTGCGTAGTCTCTTCATTCTCAAGTATCCTTTGACGATTCTCCTCCATGTTCTACAACAAAATGGTTATTTCAGTAACAAGCTATATACAGTGGGAATGTTGCCCGTCTTTATAACTCAGGAAGGGATTCCACCTTCAATTTAATTTGAAGATGAACTCTAGTTGGAATCCATGAGCTAGGACTCATGGTGGTTCAGAAAGCAAGAAGCGGTGATGCTAGTTTGGATTTTTAAAAAAAGCCAAAACTCAAAAAAGTGTTTTAGCAAATGACAGTGACCCATTTGTACATCTATAATAAATATGCCATACGGTCTGACAGTTTCCTTTCCCTCAAAGAAAGCGACAGCTTTAAACCTACATAGAAATGGCATGTGACATCAGATTCCTAAGTAACCATTTAAAAAACACATTACTTGGGGGTCTAGAGCACGAACTAATGAATCAATTATAGGAAGAATTTAAAATTTCTGTTTAACCCCTTAGTGACCAAGCCTGTTTGCGCCTTAATGACCAGGCCAAATTTTGGAAATCTGACATGTGTCACTTAACCTATCATAACTCTGTAAAGGTTTTGTATATCCAAGTGATTCTGACATTGTTTTTTCGCCACATATTGTACTTCATTTAGGTGGTGAAAATAGTCTGATAGAATTTGTGTATATTTATGAAAAGTGCCAATATTGGGAAAATTTTGAAAAAAAATATTTTTTTCACATTCAATTGTAATATATCAAATATGTGCAAACATGCTGTACAGATTTTTGCTAAGTTATATATTTCCATCGGTTTACTTTATTCTGAATGCACATTTGAAAAACGTGTGTTTTTTTTAACCATTTAGGAGACGTACAAATGTAACATTACTTTTCAGCATTTTGAGGAAAACTTTGTTTTCCTACACCAAGCCAAGATTGTAAAGGCTCATAGGTGTCAGAATGATAGATACCCCCACAAATGACCTGATTTTAAAAACTACACCCCCTTAATGTATTCACTGAGGAAGGGGGGGGGGGGGGGGGGTCGGGAGTATTAACGCCACAGGTTTTTTTTCAGGAATTAATTCAATTTAGAGAGGAAAAAGTAAAATTTCATATTTTTGCAAATATGTCAATTTAAAAGACATTTTTTTTTCTATAGAGCACATGAAAATGAGGATTTACACCCCAAAATGGATACTCTTGTTTGTCCTGTGTTCAGAAACATACCCATTATGGCCCTAATCTTATGTCGGGTGCCGAACATGAAAGGAGTAGTCTGTGTCTTTCAGAACAGAAATTTTGCTTGAAGACCTTTTAGGCTCCATAGCACACTTGCAGAGCTCTTGAGCGGCCAAAACCATAGAGAACCCCCACAAAATTACCCCATTTTGAAAACTAGACTCCTTAACGAATTTATCTTGGGGTGTACTGCGTATTTTGATCCCACAGTTTTTAAAGGAATCTAGGAAGGTTCACGGAGGAGGATCATGTCGGGGATCAAATACGGAGGCCTCCGGTAAAAAGTTTCATCTCCTCTCACCGATCGCATTGGTGAGGGGAGCTGAAATTTCAAATTTTTTTTTTTACTTTTAAGTGATTGCCGTTATCCATTGGATAACGGTGAACACGTGATCAGGAACCGCTTACCGCGGCCCCCCGTGAAATCTCCAGGCTCTTGGCTAAGCTTTCTAGCCAGGAGCAGGGAAAATTTAAATTACCCTGGCAATCCACGGATTTTGCGCATGAGTCTGCCATTTTGGTGAAGGGTGTGCGCGCAGAAGCTGGGGTAAGGTCCGCAGAAAAATCCAGGGGCCTTAGGTACGTCATTTCATCCTCCCTCGCGGATATGATCCATGAGGGGAGATGAAATGTAAGCTTTTTAAACTTTTTTTTCGCCTGGCTTTTTTTTTTTTACACTTTTTTTTTTTACTTTAAATGATCACTGTTATTCATTGGATAACAGTGATCATGTCCCTGGTGACATCCCTCTGCTCCTGGTTACACATGGTAGCCAGGAGCAGAGGGATTTTAAATTTCCTGGGGTGCAAGCCCCTCTGTGCACGCGCCCGATGAATGACATTGGGTGCGCATGCGCAGAAGGGGAGTTCAGGTCCTGGAAGACTGGGACATCGCGGAGGACCCGGGGTGAGTATTTTCACCTCCCCCCATGGAATTGATGAGGGAAGGTGAAACTTGCACTTTTAAAAACTTTTTTGTGCCCGGGGACTGCTCACCGCGGTCCCCATTGACATCTCCTCGTTCCCGGCTACCTTCAGGAGTGGGGAGCCAGATTTTAAATTTGCCGAGGCTCCTGGGCTTCTGCGCATGCGCGTGACGTCATTCGTCTGGAGGACCAGATCAGCAGGGTACAGCGCGGAGGACGGGGGTGAGTAATCTCAGCTGCCCCCATGGATCTGATAAATGAGGGCAGCTGAATCTTTAATTTTTTAAAAACTTTTTTGCACTTTAATGCATTATCCATTGGATAGCGCCGATCGCATTGTCAGGAAGGACTCTCTGCAGCCCGGGATGACAGCTCCAGGCTGTCTGCTACCTGCAGGCACAGACAGCATGGAGCTGTCACATTCATAGCCCATGTGGCTTTAATCCCTGCAGGAAGCATGTTTTCACGTCGTCAGGGATTAAAGCCAACTTTGCTAGGACATAAAAACACTATGGGATGATCACTAAGGGGTTAAAAAACAAACAAAAAAAAACAAACAAAAAAAAAAACACACTTTCCATTTGTGATACGGCCAATCACATCCATTATACAATATTTGAACACACATACGCACACACTTACCTTAAGAGACGCCATTTCCAAGGTCAAGCTTTCCTTTGTGGCCTTGAGTTCATCTCGCTCTCCAGTAATCTCATCCATTTGCTGTTGCAGAGTAGTAAGAAGTTGCTCAGTTTCTCGTTTTTTATTTTGCAAGGACTCCAGCGTAGACTCAGCTTCCATCACAGTCTTCATCAGATTACTTATCTCCTCTTTCTGACTAATCTGTCCCTGTTCAAGTTCTTCATTCTTCTGAAGGAGTTCCTGATGTACGGTCGCATTCTGAAGCGCCTCTTCTTGTAAGTGGGAAAGTGTAGCCTTCAGCTCATCTCTTTCGCTTGTCATCATGTCAGTGTGTTGCTGTAGACTGAAGAGCTTCTCCTCAAGGTTTAATTTCTCATTCCGCAAGGAGAGGAGCTCTGCTTCCACGTCCTGACAGTTCTCATCTAACATGTGACTACACATGGGTTGGGCCTGCATAGAGTCTTCATTTTCAGGTATCCTTTGCTGATTCGTTTCCATATTCTTAAAATGCAAAAAATAAAATAAATTTGCAACACAAGCTATACCAGTGGGAATGTTGTCTGTCCTTATAGCTCGGGATGGGGTTTCACCTAAAACTTATCTTATGATAAAGCATTGGCATCCATGAGCTACGATTCACTTATTCACAAAGCAAGGAGTTCTGCTTATTTGGACATTTAAAGACATCAAACCCCGAAGAGGTGTTGTAGCAGATAGTGGTCCATTTCTATCCTAACACCCCCTTATTATCCCCATATTAACCCCCCCTCCCCCTCCTATCCACTTGGACACCATCTCCTTTCCCTCAGTAACGCCATTGAACTTGCATAGAAATCTGATGTCACATGCTATTCCTAAGCAACTATTTAAAAGTATAAAACAAAGTTAACCCTTTCCAATCCAATGTGTATCCTGGCACTATCTGCTGGCTAAAGCCAGTACTACATGAGGTGACACGCTGTCTAGGCTCTGACAGCAGAGAGGCTGGTAATATACAGTAAGAGAACCCCGACGGACGTCTTCCAACATCGGAGCTGCACAGCCTTAAATCATAATGTCTTTAGACGTCAGACAGTGGATTGGAAAGGGTTAAATACTTGAAGGTCTGAAGCATGCACTAATGAATAATTACCATAAAAACTTTTAATTTAAAAGTACATCTATTTGAGGTAAAGCCATTCATTTACACACTATTAATAAATAAACCTACAAGCCACATGTACACCTGCCTTTCTATTAGATTACCTCAAATTAAATTGTATAACTATCTACATGGGTTGCACGTGTAATTATACAAAGCCACTTACCTTAAGAGACACCATTTCCAAAGTTAAGCTTTCCTTTGTGGCCCTGAGTTCATCTCGCTCTCCAGTAATCTCATCCATTTGCTGTTGCAGAGTAGTAAGAAGTTGCTCAGTTTCTCGCTTTTCATTTTGCAAGGACTCCAGCGTAGACTCAGCTTCCATCACAGTCTTCATCAGATTACTTATCTCCTCTTTCTGACTAATCTGTCCCTGTTCAAGTTCTTCCGTCTTCTGAAGGAGTTCCTGATGTACATTCGCATTCTGAAGCGCCTCTTCTTGTAAGCGGGAAAGTGTAGCCTTCATCTCATCTCTTTCGCTTGTCATCATGTCAGTGTGTTGCTGTAGACTGAAGAGCTTCTCCTCAAGGTTTAATTTCTCATTCCGCAAGGAGAGGAGCTCTGCTTCCACGTCCTGAAAGTTGCCGTGTAACATATGACTACACATGGGTTGGGCCTGCATAGAGTCTTCATTTTCAGGTATCCTTTGCCGATTCGTTTGCATATTCTTAAAAATTGCAAAAAAAATAAAATAAATTTGCAACACAAGCTATACCAGTGTCCGTACTTTTAGCTCGAGGTGGGGTTCCACCTAAAATTTATCTTATGATAAAGCATTGGCATCCATGAGCTACGATTCACTTATTCACAAAGCAAGGAGTTCTGCTTATTTGGACATTTAAAGACATCAAACCCTGAAGAGGTGTTTTAGCAGATACAGTGGTCCATTTCTATCCTAACATACCCCTTATTATCCCCATATTAACCCCCCCCCCTCCTATCCACTTGGACACCATCTCCTTTCCTTCAGTAACGCCATTGAACTTGCATAGAAATCTGAGGTCACATGCTATTCCTAAGCAACTATTTAAAAGTATAAAACAAAGTTAACCCTTTCCAATCCAATGTGTATCCTGGCACTATCTGCTGGCTAAAGCCAGTACTGCATGAGGTGACACGCTGTCCAGGCTCTGACAGCAGAGAGGCTGGTAATATACAGTAAGAGAACCCCGACGGACGTCTTCCAACATCGGAGCTGCACAGCCTTAAATCATAATGTCTTTAGACGTCAGACAGTGGATTGGAAAGGGTTAAATACTTGAAGGTCTGAAGCATGCACTAATGAATAATTACCATAGAAACTTTTAATTTAAAAGTACATCTATTTGAGGTAAAGCCATTCATTTACACACTATTAATAAATGAAACTACAAGCCACATGTACACCTGCCTTTCTATTAGATTACCTCAAATTAAATTGTATAACTATCTACATGGGTTGCACGTGTAATTATACAAAGCCACTTACCGTAAGAGACGCCATATCCAAAATTAAGCTTTCCTTTGTGGCCCTGAGTTCATCTCGCTCTCCAGTAATCTCATCCATTTGCTGCTGCAGATTAGTAAGAAGTTGCTCAGTTTCTCGTTTTTCATTTTGCAAGGACTCCAGCGTAGACTCAGCTTCCATCACAGTCTTCATCAGATTACTTATCTCCTCTTTCTGACTAATCTGTCCCTGTTCAAGTTCTTCCGTCTTCTGAAGGAGCTCCTCATGTACATTCGCATTCTGAAGCCCCTCTTCTTGTAAGCGGGAAAGCTGTATGAATGACAGTTGTGTGAATGGCGAATATGACAGCAACTTTTATTGCAGATTTAAAACTGCATCTTACAGCAAAGGTCTCTGGATGAAGCCATTATGAAGATATTCTCACATCTTTATGACGACAGGTATTTATGGCATATTCATATTATAAATGATAAACGGACAGATCGCAGAAGTGAAACGGTACTCAGAAAGAAAAGGTCCCATGACCAGCGGTGCATGCAAGAATAGAGCTGGCTGGTGATGAGCACAGCTCAGTCCATTATGGTGTATGGGTGTTACGTAAACAGCTGAGCAAGTGTGAGCCCTTCTAATTCAACGTAAGGCTTCTATATCCATTTCCTAAGGTTATTAACCCATTCAATTTTATAGTTTTTGATTAAAAACCATGTCCAACATTACATGGAACGTTCCATAACACCCCTTAGAGTAGAGCCATGGGTGTAGCTCTCAGGAAACCTGCAGCCACACATTGCAACCGCTGCAGGGGAAATGTAGCATTACACGCTCGCAGTTCCTGCCCAAGCGGGAATCGCTCTTACAATGCAGTTCTCTGCTTTGGTCATGAAAGGGGCCCCAAATTCAGTCCCCCCTCCTTACAATGTCCATATGTCCCAAAAGAAACAGACAGAAGTGGTCTTCATTATACAATGCCTTCAGCTGTTAGCAAAGTATATGTAAAGCAACCTCAAAGATACTTTACCTTCTCAATATTCTTCTCCAGCTGTTCTTTGAGTTGGTCCCTTTCTGATTCAAGCAGCTGTTGTGCCGCCTTCAGATTTTTCAACTCTTCAGTGACAAGTTCCACTCCAAGTTGATTTATCTTCTTCTCATCATCTGCCTCACTGTTGTTCAAATTCATGCTCTCTAGTTCTAAATCATCATTTATGGTAAGGTTGGACTGTACAAGGTCCTTGCAAGAACATTTAATAGTTTTTTGCTCAAGGTAATTTTCAAAGTGGGAAGCCTACGTATTAAGAAAAAAAAAAGTTATAAATATACTTGAGGTTTTGAGCAAATATCTGCACAATAGGATTATGTGGACTTAAGACATTTCTCTATTGCTTCATACATATATAGAAGTCAAGCAAATTTGCAAGTAGATATCTTGAAAATAACACACTGAAAATAATTTTTTTTTTTTTAGAAAGAAGACTAATAGAGATGAGCGAGTATACTCGCTAAGGCACATTACTCGGTTCCTCCCCGCTCTCCCCCCCCCCCCCCCCTAATCTTTAGAGACGAGCGGGGAGATACTCGGCTAAGGCACTACTCGCTCGAATAATGTGCCTTAGCGAGTATACTCGCTCATCTCTAAAGACTACTCATGAAGTGTATTTTAAAGTGTATTGGAACAATTGAGAAGGGGGGAGGGGGTGGAGGGAGTTGCTAAAGTACACATTTCCTGCTGAAATTCAAATACCTGGTCATTATTTTCTACCTGACTTCCTTGGTCTATTGCGGAGATGCTTTTTTGCTGTGTGTCTTTCAGATGATTCTGCTCTTGCAGGGTTTCCATTTGCTGTTGAAGATCAAGAAGTTGCCTTTGCGCTTCAAGTTTTTCATTTAGTAAGGACTCAAGGCTTGACTGCGTTTCCTTCATATCCTTCGTAAGGCCTTCAATTTGACAGCTTAAAAGGTTCTTTTCCTGCTCAAGTTTTTCTTTGTTTTGAGCAAGTTGTTCATACTCAGCGTTGGTCTCCAGGAACTTGTCTTGTAAGCTGAGAACCTACAAGAGTAGAGAGACCATTTTCTAAACAGTCAGTATATTGCATTCACTGAAAAAGCAGCACACTAAAACAAAAGATATAAAAAGCTACAAAATCTTATTGCAGCAACTAAGTAAAGCTGGTCATATGCAGTTTGCAAGCCCTCGTGGGTGGGGCCCTCTCTCCTTTTGTACCAGTCACTCACTTAGGGCCATTTTACACTGAACGACTATCATTCAGATTCTCGCTGGATGGTGGCAATCTGAACGATCGTTGTCCGTGTAAAGGTCTGGATGATCTGAACAAATGAATTATACCTGAATGATCCGAATGACAAGCAGTCATTTATCTAAGAACGACTTCCCGTTTACGGTGAATTGAAGCAGGACGAAAGAATCGCCGGCTCGCTCAGCCTCCATTCACTGAGCCCTGATCGATCGTGTGGAAGCACAGGAGCCATTATTGCTAGGATGCCTGTCAGGCGCTTCTGCGCCCCACAGTCATTTTGTGTAAAAGGGCCCTTAGCCATTGTTTTTTTTAATGTCCTTGAATCAATGGCATATAAAAAAAAAAAAAAAAGACTAACCTTTTCTTCAAGTGATGGTATAAAGTCAGTTGCTTCCTTTTCTTTAGAGCTAGTGATGGAATCTTCCATTCTGAGATTATTAACCAAAATGATCTGCTGTTGTAATTCCTCTTGACATCTCTGTAGCTCTTCCTGCATTCTGGAAGACTAAAATTGGGGAAAAAAAGGTGAATGAAAGCAAAAAATATTGCCAGGTGCAAGTACAACCTTAGTTTTACTTTTTGTAGGGAGACCGTTCTAATCATCCAATACATGTAGGCAGGTATGCAGTCAAACTAAGCATTCTGACGCAGCGCTGCAAAAAGAGAGACAGACTAACTGCTAATGTGGTGCCGTCTGACAACACCCCTGAAACGACTAGGGCTGTAGCAATTCAGTGCTTTACAGCTATGAAGGGGCACCGTTATGATACACAGCCTATGAAAGAAGGGAGGGAGAGGTGAGCTTGTGCCTGTTCAAGAGAAAGATCAGCTAAAATCAGTGCACGAATGCCCCCGAAGCTAAACCTTGCATGTAGGAAAGCCTGCAAAGCATGTATTAGGCTAAAATGCATGACACAGACACAGACACTTTTCCCCTGCAGGGACTTCACATGGTATGTACTGATTTTTTTCATGCACAAAACAAGATTTTGCTACTTGCTATAAAAATCACATTCATTGTGAGGCACTGCTTAGACCGTGGGTATAGCTACTGCTAATAGGAGGCGGACAATAATAAATGTTTTAGCTCGTCCTACAAGCTATACTCATCCTGCAGGCACCAAGCTAATCAGCTTGCATGCAAGCAGTAGGAACAGCCAAGTAGGATATGAGAGAAAACAAAGTAAATAATATATGTTAAAAACATTTAATACCGCAAGCACAGCCAGAACCATGTGAACTCCAGAAAGAATCCCAACAGGGAGAATAAAAATCATGAAAACTTCAGCATCAAAGTGGGCGGGTGCGGTGTACCCCAATGAACATGATCAGAAATAGTTTTATGGCGAGTACCAAAAATTTTTTTTTTTGCGCCCGTTGCACTGGGGGGACACTACTTAGACCAGGGGACAGTCCATACTTTCTGCTGGGGAAAGGTATATAGTAACCATGCGGTGAGTTGTTGGCCGCATGCAATACTCTTCAAACGAGAGAAGCATCTGCAGATGCATAAGTGTGCACCCGATAGATTTTGGAGAAGTTGTGTAGAGGACCAAATGGCGGCCTCACACTTGAAGCGCAGGAGCACTGTGGCAAGTCGCCCAAACAGTAGCCACTGCAAGTCAAATGAGCAGTAATCCGGAAGGAAGGCTACTGGCCCTTCTAACAGTAAGCCTCTGCTACTGCTGATCTGATTCAGCAAGAAATAACGGCATTGGAAGCCTTCAGGCCATGCTGCGGACCATCAGGGATCACAAACATTCAGATTGTCTGAAGGAAAACGTCCAGGAGAGGCATGTTTTCAAGGCTCGAACCAAATCCAATTTGTGGATAGTGCATGGACTTGAATGGGGGGTTAAGAGCCATAATGAGTGCGATGTCTTTGGTAATGTGGAAGGCTGTAAAAAACAAACAAACAAAAAAAAACTACGGATGGCGAGCTTAGCAGGCATGAGGCATTTAAACAGAATGAACAACGTAGACACCTGACCCTTAAGAGAGCTGAGGCCCAACCCCATGTCCAGACCTTGCTGCAGAAGAGGACAGGAGGAGAGTTAGTGAAAAGCATTGGATGGTAAACCCTGGAAGAGGAGGGCTTCCTAGCCTTCATCATGGTCTGAATGACATGTTCCGCAAACCCACAAGCTCTCAGGACCGCTGCTTTAACAGCCACACCATTAAACAAAGCATGGACAGACTCAGCTGGAAGAGGGGTTCCTGTAAGAGAAGACCTTATCAAAGGGAAAGGTGCCATGGATTGTCAACAAGTTCTGCAAACCTTGCCAGGTGAGACCAGTCTGGAGCGATGAGAATCACAGGGAGGCATTCCATCTTGAGCTTCTTGAGAAGTCAAGGAATGAGACAGAAAATTACAAGAGCAACCATGGCTCGGGCCTGAGGATCCCGAGTCCTGGATACAAAGTTTGGGAGTTTGTGGTTCATTCTGGACGCCATGGGATTGTCCAAAAGAGGAGTCATACGGAAGTCTGTTTGGAGCACTTGGGGATATAACTCCCATTCTCCCAGGTCAACTGTCTTCCTGTTTAAAAAATCAGCTATCCAATTGTCCATGCCTGAAATGTGGACTGCCAAGAGCGCTGGGAGGTGATCTACAGCCTATGAAAGGATTTTCGCTGCCCCTCTGCCATGACTGCTGAGCTGCGGGTCCAGTCTTGAAGATTTATGTCAAATTCTTAGTTTGGACCCAATTGAGGAGACCCATTAGCTAGGGAGCAAAGTGCTGAAGTAACAGAAGAGTTTCCCATAGTTCGAACATTTATCCGAAAAGTCAGTTCCCTTACTGTCCAAGTGTCTTGGACTGTGAGCTTCTGCAGTGTACCCTCCCCCCGCCCAGTCGAGAAGTCTGGCGTTCATGAAGAGTACCTGCCAGCAGAGAGTCTGAAAAAAGCACCCCAGGCTGACTTGTAGAGAGTCCAACCACCAGAGAAGGGAGTGCTGAAGTTGGCGAGTCAGGCGGACCCAACGATCCAGACAGTCCACAGATTTGTCCCACTGAGAGAA
The DNA here is from genome assembly GCF_035609145.1 of Eleutherodactylus coqui. Classification (NCBI taxonomy): domain Eukaryota; kingdom Metazoa; phylum Chordata; class Amphibia; order Anura; family Eleutherodactylidae; genus Eleutherodactylus; species Eleutherodactylus coqui. Next base: position 165,131,146 of record NC_089843.1, on the reverse strand, counting down.
TGGCCCAGGTATGAAACTGGCTGAACAGTATCGCCTCGATAAAGACTACCATCATGGCACAGAATTCTTATCCAGTGACGGATGGTCACAAGAGTCTGAGATTGCAGGGAGCATACCTGTCCCCCAAGGAGATGTAATTCCTGTAGGACCCAAGTATGTGCTGTGTCAAAGAAAAGACCCAGAAAGTCCAGATTTTGCAACGGTTAAAAAGGGCCTATTACACTCTGGATTGACAAAGTGTGAATCGCGAGCCAAAGAATTGGTCTTTGAAAGACAGCGGAATTCTGAAGCAGTGATTCAGGGGGTTCTTGAACCCCGGAGTCTGAGGTGTGGGTGATCCAGGCTTTCTTTAATAGGGAAAGATAAACTCTGCTCCCCCCCCCCCTCCCAAACCACCACCCCGCATGGTTTGGGTAGGGAGCCACCCTTGATGCGAAGGATTTAGTAGAGGTGGACTTGGAGGACCGTTTCGGGGACGCCAAGGTGGACACTGTTTGGAAGATTAGGGATATAGTGGAGATAAAAGACAATACACAGTATACACCTATTTGGAACAACATGAGAGTTATGGAGCTAGACAAGCTTTACTCATGAAAGAAAATGGGAAGGAGACATAGGCCCCTATTGAAGAGTCACAATGGCAAGAGATGCTTAAAAGGACATCCACTACTGGGGAACATGACCACTTAACTAAGTCTTCTATAAAAGGTTACATGTTTAAACACTGTCAGGAAGGTTCCATTCTTTGACTAATGCTTCAAACCAAACACCACCTCAAAATTCTGAATGAGCGGGAAAGACCTTTGGAAGATGCTTCAGGCATATAAAAGAAAAGGCTTCCACGGATGAAGGCTAGCAACCAGAGAGAGAGAGCCTAGATGCCTGTTCCTCCTCCAAGTCACAATCAGAGAGATACTAAAAGCTTGCCTTCAGATTGAATTGTCACTGGGAGTGAGATTCAAACACATTGCCGCAGTGATTTGAGAAGATAGCGATGTGGGGGAGCTAGAAGTTTGCCTCGAGCAAGGAGGCCTAGCCCATTTCTGTGACCTACTATAAGAGACATTGAGTGGCAAATTCTTCATCAAACACACTTGACAAATAGTACGCTCCAGCCCGTCTATGAGCGCTTTAGTAAGGTCTGGCACCGCTCAAAAGAGAGCGTGCCCATTTCGGTTTAGCAGTTGATGAGGGCTGGACAGGAGCAAAGTCTATGGATTTGGTACTGCAGCGCGATCAAAATGTGTGGCTCACGCTAGGCCTTGTCTGGAATCGGGTTTGCAGACAGTAGTCCGAGCAACCCGTAAATGGTGTACTGCTAAGGGCACTGCAGGAGGAGCAATCCGGAAAATGAGCTAGCCACCAGGCAGAGCTTAGCTGGTTCCTGAACTGCCAGTCGCTAGATGTGCGAGGAGCACGCCCGAGGCACCACTGGTCTCAGCAGGCAGGTGGGCTGTGTCAGAAGAGGTGGGAGCCAATAGGAAGTCCGATACTGGGCACGCTGGAGGAGGATAGAAGGGAAAGCAGAAAGCCCTCCCCCTACCAGAGCAAGCTGTGAGTGGACCACAGCAATATCATGGCTCACGTTACCGAAAGTGCTGCAGCTAAGCTAGGCCAAAGCCTCAATTAGCGACGAAGGCCGTACAAGTGTGAAAAGCAGTGGCATGTGCAGGAAGACATGTGCACGGCTTCCTGTAGCGTGCAACAAGTCCCACTCCAGAAGTGCAGACCAGTGGTGCTGTGTGGGTGAGCTGGCACCCACAGGCCCCACAAGAAATACCAGCGCATGGGTGACAGACCCAGGTTAAACAGTCCCAGCCACCTCCCAAGTGCTGTTGGCAAGCTACACTGCCAAGCCTCCCACTTTCCAGAGTAGAAAAGAAGCACCTTTCCACCGAACAGCTCTGATACTCCAGCAGTGCACACCCCTGTGCTTGCCTGGCTATGGGTAGGAAAGGAGTCCTCCAATAGGTAGTCACTGCAAGTGACGGGTTGACCATGCTGTGCCACCTTGTCTGAGGGTCAGGCTGACAACAGACTAGTTAATTCCAGTCTGTTCGCCTGCTTTGTTGGGTTAAAAGGGAGAGTCCAGTGCCAGCCTTGTACTCCCAAATCCAGAAAGATAAGCATTGAAGACAGGTAACAGAAGTCTGCCTCCTACAAACACTAAGCTAAAACTGATTAGCTTGGTGCCTGCAGGAAAGGTATAGCTAATAGGAGGAGCCAACACTATTTGTTTAGTGTCCATCTACTAGTGGCAGTAGCTATACTCACAGTCTAAGCAATGTTCCCTAAGGCAACAGAGGAGAAAGGTTTCCATAACTTTTAAAGAGATCAGATAGGAGAAACTTGGGGAGGCGGGGAAAGAAACACACACACCAGCTTCTTGACAGGAGAGGCTGTGTCTAACACTACCAATCGTTATAGTTCCTCACCTATATTAAGGTTTCAAATGTTGTTAAGGCCTTGCTTTCAGCTTGTAGAGAGGGACTCATTTCTGGGGCACGGTTATGTTCCAGTTTTGTTCATCGTGACAGACGTTAAAATAGTCTCCCAAATGAACAAAATGGCCACCATCTGCAAACTAAGAATCACATCCTAGAATTTAACCAGTATAGGTTGTTGAGAGAAGAAGAGGGGTTGGAGTTGAAGGAAGAGTGTGGTCTTAGGTTCTACCTCTGCAGCTCCACACCAAACACCCCTGCCCCTTCTTCGCTCTCATCAATCCATCCTAGTTATATTCTAGGGTTGGTTTCTTACAGGCTGCAGATAACAGCCATTATGTTAGTTTTGTAAACTATCCATTTAAGCTTTACGAATTATGACCATCTCCATAAATATTCTTCAGTGAAAAACCACAAATAAGATCCGTGCACTATGGATGGTTCAAGATACAAATGCAGTATCAATTGTGCAATGTACCATACCTTTTGTTCTAGAGATGCAATCTGAGAGGTTAGCTCTTCTACCCTCTGTCTCTGCTGCTGAAGGTCATGTAGTGCCTGTCTAAGGTCATCTTGAGTTTCAATAGACTATAAGGGGGAAGAAACAAGAATATTCAGAAACAATTTATAAATTCTGTTGGGGAACTTGCAGCAAAAGAAAACCCACGGATTTCATACTTACCATCTCTACGTTCTCTCTAAGGTCTTCCTTCAGCTGGTCTCTTTCTGACACTAGGCTCTGAAGTGTAGCCTTCAGCTCATCTCTTTCACTTGTCATCATATCAATGTGTTGCTGTAGACTGAAAAGCTTCTCCTCAAGGTTTAATTTCTCATTCCGCAAGGAGAGGAGCTCTGCTTCCATGTCCTGCAAGTTATCAAACACATCATTCCACATGAGTTGGGTTTGCATAGGCTCTTCATTCTCAAGTATCCATGTTCAACAGCAAAATGGTTATTTCAGTAACAAGCTATATACACAGTCGGAATGTTGCCCGTCTTTATAACTCAGGGAGGTATTCCACCTTCAATTTAATTTGAAGATCAACAATAGTTGGAATCCATGAGCTAGGACTCATGGTGGTTCAGAAAGCAAGAAGCGGTGCTGCTTGTTTGGATTTTTTAAGAATCTAAAACTAAAAAAAAAAAAAAGTGTTTCAGCAAATGACAGTGACCCATTTGTATACAAACACCCACTTATCTCCATAATAAATATGCCATGCATTCTGACAGTTTCCTTTCCCTCACAGTAAGCGACACCATTGAACCTACATAGGAATCCGATGTCACATGGCATTTCTAAGCAACCATTTAAAAAACACCACATTACTTGGGGGTCTGGAGCACGAACTAATGAATCAATTATAGGAAGACGAACATTTCCTTAAAAAAATTTAAAAAAATTCCATTTGTGATACGGCCATTTACATCCATTATACAATATTTGAACACACTTACTTTAAGAGACGCCATTTCCAAGGTCAAGCTTTCCTTTGTGGCCCTGAGTTCATCTCGCTCTCCAGTAATCTCATCCATTTGCTGCTGCAGAGTAGTAAGAAGTTGCTCAGTTTCTCGCTTTTCATTTTGCCATGACTCCAGCGTAGACTCAGCTTCCATCACAGTCTTCATTAGATTACTTATCTCCTCTTTCTGACTAATCTGTCCCTGTTCAAGTTCTTCCGTCTTCTGAAGGAGTTCCTCATGTACAGTCGCATTCTGAAGCGCCTCTTCTTGTAAGCGGAAAAGCTGTATGAATGACAGTTGTGTCGTAATTATAATGACAGCAACTCTTTATTGCGGATTGAAAAAAGAAGTCTGACTGCAAGGGGTTCCACATGAAGCCATTCTAAAGATATTCTCACATCTTTATGCTGAGGCAAAGCATTTATTGCATATTCATAAGTAGAGATGAGCGAGCGTACTCGCCAAGGCAAACTACGAGCGAGTAGTGTCTTATGCGAGTACCTGCCCGATCGTCTCTAAAGATTCGAGTGCTGGCCGGGGGGTGGTGAGCAGCTCGAGTAGTTTGCCTTAGCGAGTACGCTCGCTCATCTCTATTCATAAGACATGCTATAACAAATTCTCGGGATCAGTGAACGTCTCAGCGGCGAGACCACCACGATCAGACTTATCACCTATCCTATGGATAGGCGATGGCCATCTTGGTAAATCCCTTTAATAACTTGTAAATTCTGTTCTAGTTTCTTATCTGAACGCACCCAACATTACATTAGACAACCTCCGCCAGAGTGGAGCCATGCGTGCAACTCCCGGCAAACTAATTCTGCAGTGGGAAGCTGCAGCCAGACGGACATTTCAGCCACTGTAAAGGGAATGTGCCATTACACGGCAGCTGTTCCCGCCCAAGGAGGAGTCATTCTTACAGAGCAGCGTTCATTTCTGGCTCATGAGAAGGAGTCCTAAATTGTGTCATTTCCCCCTTGCATCATCTGTAGGTCCTTAAAAGGGGAGTATAGACAGGAGTGGTCCTCATTATAAACCCCTTTGCACGTGCACCTTTATGGTTTAAACAGCTAAAGCTAAAAAGGTACCTTTTTAACACTGTTCATCCACAAAATAAAATATAAACCATAAGTTGTAAAAGTCACCTGATCTTTAAGGTTTTCTATTTCACCAGGTAAAGATTTGTATTCCAACAAGCTGGCAATTTCCTGCTCCATGGTTTTCTTTTCCTCCAAAAGTTCGTTCAACTGCTTTGAATAATCTGCAACCTTCTTATCAAGCTCAACATGAGATAGGAGTTCTGCAAACAATACAAAGAAGGACTAGTACATCCAATTCTGGAACATTATGAGAAAGGATGTCTTGTGGCAGAGAAGATTGCACTCAGCACCCCAACATTCTTTCGGGAGATTAAAAGGCTCATTTACATGTGCAGATAGGAGCATTAGTCATCATCAATAAGGGATCAATTGTGGATTATAGATTTGCACTTACAATCAAATATTTAACCCTGATGTAACCCTGTAAGGACATGGCCTAGTTTGGTGCTTAACACATACTTAACCTTTACAGAACAAGCAGACGTATCGTGATGATGGTGAAATCCTTATAAAACTTGTATCCTGCAGTTATCAACTGTTTTCCTCTCTGCAAATTCCATCTTCATTTCTCAGTTTTCCTTGAGCTCGTGGGTGGAGACTAGCTGCTATGTTGCCTCTCATAGGTTGCCCACAGAAGAGAAGATCATGTTCTTCATTCAGCTCTCATATACAAAGAAGCAGCAGCAGCCATAGAAGACATTGCTGAGAAGTACTGAGCAGTGTAGCTGTGAATTCGGAAGCTGCCACACATAACAGCATAGCTAATTCTCACTTGGGTCTTCCTCCCTTCTTTATAGGCTTCTACGGACTGCAGGTAATCTGACATGTCAGTGTGCTGTTATTCGGTCTCGTCTACCAAGATAGATTTTATCAGTTTCAAAGTGAACAGAGAAGCAGCAGCAGCAAAAAAAAAAAAAAAAAAATCTTTTACTAACATGCGTCGTGTCATTTCAGAGCAAAGAATCTCAGCTTTAGGGTAGATTCAGACGACCATATATCGGCTCGATTTTAACGCAGAGCCGATATACGGTGTCCTCATCTGCAGGAGGGGGGAATGGAAGAGCCAGGAGCAGGAACTGAGCTCCCGCCCCCTCTCTGCCTCCTCTCCGGCCCTCTGCACTATTTGCAATGAAAGGAGGCATGATGGGGGCGGGGCTAGGTTCCGAGAATTAGCCCCGCCTCTCCCGATTGCAAATAGTGCAGAGGGGCGGAGAGGAAGCAGAGGGGGGCGGGAGCTCAGAGCACTGCTCCTGACTCTTCCAGGCTCCCCACCCCCTGCAGAGAGAGACACCGTATATCGGCTGGGCGTGAAAACCGAGCCGATATACGTTCGTCTGAATCCAGCCTTAAAATACGTCCAAAAGCATGTCAATAGCTCTGAGAACGGGACCTAAAGCCTTCTGAAGTAAAACAAGATCCGTTTGCCCCAAACCAGTAATTTTATCTTGCAGAACTGAGCTTGTCCTAAACTGTTGGGGTGGGCATTAAGGGAATCTTTGTCTTTTTCATTCTTTGACCATTTCCACCAAGAAATTACAAAGCAAGCGCCTTTAGTACAGACAAGAATATTCTCTAACACTTTTATGAATGAATTTAAATATGTTGATGGCGTTTTATACTTTTTTTTTTTTTTTTTTTAAATAAACAAAACCATTTCACGTGTTCTACCCATTCTTTTTTCCAAATGGGTCTCATGGGAAGGCTGAATTTATCTGCAGAGCCCCACCACTATATCCAAGTCGACACGACTAGCAAACGAATCAAGTGTTAAAACCGCATTGTCATTAATCTAAAAAGCCATATGTACCCCAAAATGGTACCAATACAAACTACAACTCTTAGTATAGTATAGTCCTAATCGTACCAACACACAGAAAAAAAATTCATCATGTCATGTATGCTGCCTAATTAACACTGTTAAAAAACTGGCATGATTGATGCATTTTCTCCCTGCTCTCAAAAAATAAAAGTTTTACAATACATTGTGTACCTAAAAACTGTACTACCGTATATACCGGCGTATAAGGCGACGGGGCGTATAAGACGACCCCCCAACTGTCACCTTATACGCCGGTATTCAGTGGAGAAAAAAAAAAAAATTTTATTACTCACCTCCCACGGCGTTCTGTCGCGCTCCGGCAGGATGTCGCTCGCTCCGGCAGGCTGTCGCTCGCTCCTCGTCCCCGCCGCAGCATAGCTTTCTGAATGTGGGGCTTGAAATCCCCGCTTCCAGAAAGCTAATACACACGCCGGCAGCCATGACATCATTGAATGGCTGTGATTGGCTAAAGCACACGTGGCTTCAGCCAATCACACTATTCAATGACATCATTGAATGGGTGTGATTGCTAACACGTGCGCCTTCAGCCAATCACAGCCATTCAATGATGTCATTGAATAGTGTGATTGGCTGAAGCCACGTGTGCTTTAGCCAATCACAGCCATTCAATGCTGTCATGGCTGCCGGCGTGTGTATTAGCTTTCTGGAAGCGGGGATTTCAAGCCCCGCATTCAGAAAGCTATGCTGCGGCGGGGACGAGGAGCCAGCGACAGCCTGCTGGAGCGAGCGACATCCTGCCGGAGCGCGACAGAACGCCGTGGGAGGTGAGTAATAAAATTTTTTTTTTTTACACTTTTTTTTTTTGTATTACCGGCGCATAAGACGACCCCCGACTGCAGAGCAGATTTTTCGGGGTTCAAAAGTCGTCTTATACGCCGGTATATACGGTAATAAAAAGAACAAACAAACAACCCCGTTTGACATACAAAAAACAAGCTGCCATATGACTGTCGACGGAAAAAAATAAAAAAATGTTACAGCTTTTGAAAATGAGATGAAAGTCCCAAAAAGAAAAATCTGTGTCCTTACGGCCAAAATAGACCATGTCCTTAAGCGGTTAATACATGAATTAGTATACTCATTCACTACATGAAGGCTTAAAAGGGGTTGTCCCGCGCCGAAACGGTTTTGTTTTTTTTTCAATAGCCCCCCCGTTCGGCGCGAGACAAACCCGATGCAGGGGTTTAAAAAAAACAAAACGGATAGTACTTACCCGAATCCCCGCGCTCCGGTGACTTCTTACTTACCTTGCGAAGATGGCCGCCGGGATCTTCACCCACGGTGGACCGCAGGTCTTCTCCCATGGTGCACTGTGGGCTCTGTGTGTTCCATTGCCGATTCCAGCCTCCTGATTGGCTGGAATCAGCACACGTGACGGGGCGGAGCTACGAGGAGCAGCTCTCCAGCACGAGCGGCCCCATTCAGAAGGGAGAAGACCGGACTGCGCAAGCGCGTCTAATCGGGAGATTAGACGCTGAAATTAGACGGCACCATGGAGACGAGGACGCCAGCAACGGAGCAGGTAAGTGAATAACTTCTGTATGGCTCATAATTAATGCACGATGTACATTACAAAGTGCATTAATATGGCCATACATAAGTGTATACCCCCACTTGCTTTCGCGGGACAACCCCTTTTAATGTTAATAAGCTTCACATTATTAGTGGTCAAGAAAACCACTAATAATTTGAAGCTCATTACTTACACACACACTTACACACACACACACTTACACACACACTTACACACACACACACTTACACACACACTTACACACACACACTTACACACACACACACACACACACACACACACACACACTTACACACACACTTACACACATACACACACACTTACACACACTCACACACTTACACACACACACACACACACTTACACACACACACACACACACACTTACACACACACACACACACTTACACACACACACACACTTACACACACACACTTACACACACACACACACACTTACACACACACACACACACACTTACACACACACACACACACTTACACACACACACACACACACTTACACACACACACACACACTTACACACACACACACACACACTTACACACACACACACACTTACACACACACACACACTTACACACACACACACACACACACTTACACACACACACACTTACACACACACACACTTACACACACACACACACACACACACACACACACACACACACTTACACACACACACACACTTACACACACACACACACACTTACACACACACTTACACACACACACACACTTCAAATTAAGTGATCCCGATAATGGCATTCAGCAGAAGTGAAATTAAAGACACGTGGCTGCTCTCTTCCAAAAACAGCGCCATGCCTGCCCATGGTTCGTGTGTGGTACTGCGGCTCACTTACATTCACTTGACCAAGTTGCAACACCGCACACAAACAAGTGGCGCAGTTTCTAGGAGTAAGCAGTCACGAGTTTCTAGTTTCACAGTCCCTTAAATGTCACATATTCTGTTCACCAGAACAGTGCCCATAAGTCGGTTTTACATACATTTTCAAAATAAACCTCATCAATTAAATGGAAGGGTATGTAAATGAGATGCATATATGATATACGAGTTGACCAACCTTTGGGGACTTTCCCAGCCAGGAGGCCGTTGAGCTTATTGAGCTCATTAAAGGCATACTGCAGTTCCTTCTGTAAGTCAGCCTGCATCCTCTTAGCGTTAGACTTCTCACTCTCCAGTTGCTTTTCATAACCCGAGGCGTCTTTCTCCCGTTTTTCACAGTGGATTACGAGCTCATCCTACACAAAACACATGTACTCAGAAATACCGTTTGTTCAAGGTGTTTGTGGGCGCGAGTCTAGAGGACATATCCAGTAAAAGCATCATTTTTCATTCATTGGAGTCTATCTGCATGCATCAAGTTGAAGGCAACCAGGTTTTAATTCAATAATGGTCATTACTTTCACAACAAAAACATTAGGAAACTTCTGTTTTCTACACCATTTCTCTGATAATACCATTAGTGTAAGCATGATGAACAATGCCGCATACTGAAAGATTGATATACTGGATGCTCTGCAGAATTCTGTAATAAATGGTCCATAAATGGAATGTCAGACTTTACATGTCAGTTTTGGATGAAACATCCTTATCCATAAGTCATTAGTTATGACTAAGGAGTAGAGATGAGCGAGCATACTCTCTAAGGGCAATTACTCGAGCGAGCATTGTCCTTAGCGAGTACCTGCCCACTCTGAAGAAAAGATTCGGGTGCCGGCGGGGAGATCTCTGAGATACAAGTAGTATACTGGGGTATGGCATGACCTTACAAACACCACAGAAAAAGGATATATCAGTTAAAAAGAACCCGCAAGAGGACAAAAACCCTTGATGTTGGGTTGCAGGCTTCTATATTTGGATGAAAATTTTAAACTAATAACTCATTTATCAGTATATGTTATTTCTGCAGCAAGCAGCCTGGCTTTACATGCAGGAGAGCCCAGTGTGGCAATGCCAGTGTGGTTCACTTCTGAGGTGCAGGGCAAGCCGCCAGATTGAATCGTATGTGGCGTCAATAGATTGAAAGTCTGCATGGTGTGCTACACGCATAAGTTGGTCTGGTACCCTTTGCATGCCTTATCTATGTGTAGGTATAATCCTAACCCGCTCCCCTGTTCAGCAGTATTTTGAACCTATGCCATGCTCCTCCGTATTGCAAAGTGGCTGTCTGCATGCTGAGGGATGTGGGGTCTAGATCCACCCTTGTATTTTTTTTTTAAGGATATACCAGTAAGTATGGCCATATGGCATGACCTTATTAAACAAGAGTATGCTGCAAGTCAAGTAGTAAGCAAACTTTTCCTTATTTGAACCATCTGATATCTTCGTTTTAACCCCTTCCCACCACAGACCTTTTCAGACCTTCTCATTGAAATCAATGCGAGCCATGCCTGCAGTTACAAGCGCCGGCCACTACACAGAGGTCGGTGCAGAGACTTCCGCTCCGACCTCTGTATTTGCGGCGCTGACCGCATGCGCCCGCTCAGCTGATCGGTCGGGGTCCTGAGCAACAGACCCCAGCCGATCAACTATTCATTACCCATCTTGAGGATAGGTCATCAGTAATATTCTCCCTGGAAAACCCCTTTAAATATGGCTGTTCCTAAAGACGTTTTTTTTCCCCTTCAAGAATCTTTTCTTTTTTTTAGCCACAGACTTAATTTTAAAACGGAAAGGTCTCATTTTATTTCTTCTAAAGCTTCATTTGTTGCGTTTAGCATGTCATTCCACCATTTGCGCAGCCATCCATATAAAAGCTCTGCCCTTACCATCTTCTCTTTCAGCTCCAGATTCTCACTCCTCAGGAAGGCGGCTTCTCTCTGAGCATCACGAGTCACTGCTTCGGCATCACTAAGAGACTGCTTCAGCTGGAGCACTTCATCACACAGCTTGTCACAGTCCTCCTGCAAACCACAACCATTATGTACATAGATGCCTACACAAGACCTCGTGTTTTATGGCGGCAAGTATAAAACTCCATACCATGGATGCCAAGAGATCCATAGATCTCACTTTCTTCTGGAGCATTTCATTTTCTCTCTTCAATTGGGCCATTATTTGTTCTTGTTCTTTCAGAACTTTAGATTTGGTGTCCAATTCATTCTGAAAACATTAAAACAAAAGTCATATTTTCACGACAGCATTTTTTGTGGTACCTTTATAATTGTTTTGTGAATTGAGTGGGCAAGATTGAGGGGGAGAAAATCAGGTATTTGTACTTGCAGTAGTATCTGTTCCACAATTAAATTAATGAGGAAAAAAAAAACAAAACAAACAACAAAAAAAAACCACGCCACCACATTACTCTATTGGCCTTAGCTACGGTTTTGCCATTTTTCATGATTGTGTTTAAGCTTTTGAGCTAACTTTTGCCTCCTTAGCCACTCGTCCTACTGCCATTCCTGAACAGTAGCTCACTCCCTGCAAGCAGCTACAGCAATATTTTGCCTAGCGTCCACTGCCTAGTGGCAGAAGCCTACACACCATTTGTTACCGTGGCCCCAGATGAACTTTATGAGGAAAGGATTTACATTAAGTGCCAAAATTCTCTCTTTAGCTTGTTTACACAGTAGCCACTGGAAGACCCAAAACAGTACCCGAGGTGGGCAAAGAAAGGACAGCAGTACCAAAAGCACGGTCTACCAGATCGAACAGAAGGTCTCCACCTCTGATGACCATAACAGGCAGGGGCCTGGAGCCAGAGGAGAAGGCTTGGTTATGCATCAGCATTATGGTTTTCACATTTCATGCCCTGTTACGACCGCAGGAGAACAAGCCCTGCCCAAATAGTACCCTCCCTTTAATGCTTTGGCAAGCCAGGCAGCACATGCACAATAGCATCACACACCTACCTCAGGGAGAAGGTTCATCTGCACTCAGGTGTTTTCAGAGGTGGAATCTGCAGCGTACTCAGGTGTGAACATACCCCAATTAGGCATTTACTGTATAAAACCTCTCTTACTAGATTTAGTGCCCTTCTCATATTGCACAACAGAACATTACTGAACTCCAAAAGTGATTTTTGGTGCAGATCTGACTGCTTTTTGCTTGAAGCATATGCCTGCTACTTTACTGTATAGTTAAAAGGTCAATCTAAATTTGCCTAAAACATGGCTTTTTGGCAGGTATGTGAATAGGAGATGTGTGCAGAAAGACATTCCGCAGTATCAGTATAGATTTCATTGACAGTAATGAGATGCGGAGTTGGTGCAGATTCTGAAGCAAGATTCAATGAGCATTCCCTTCCTGTTCTGACCACTTATGGTTTGATTACCTAGCTGTATTTTGGATCACCACTGTTTCTGCAAGACCATGGATAAGATCTGAGTAATCCCACAGAAAATCCCAGAATATTGTAATGTAATACTGTATGTCCATATCGGTGAACTGTGGGTGTTCCCGCAGCATTTTACCAGCGTTTGTAAATATGTGGTTTGCCGGCAGAGATCACGTATGCACTGTATTGCATTCGCTGCCTATACAATGGCATGTAGCTCGCGCTGCGTGGTACACCGAGAAAGAGCATGCTGCGATCCATTTCTTATGCGAATCTACACGCACATGTATCAATGAAAGTCCATTGACCTTCAATGACTCCATCCACCGCGTATTACACGCAATACGCGGTGAACAAACACCTGTGGACATGAGCCCTTAAAAATCATTTTCCTTATGGTGCAGAAAAGCTGGGAATCAGTGGCATTCTGGCTTTAATTGCCGATTCTAGGAAACCTCACCTCCAGTTCTTGATTGATCACCTCTGCATTCTGCATTAGCTTCTTTATATTGGAAATTTCATGGATTAGTTGTGCCTGGAAAGCAATTAGCAATATGGCAGGAAGCATTAGCGAGCACTTTGTTGATTAGACAGCCATCACCCCAAGAAAGTTAAAAAAAAAAAAAAAAAAAAAAAAAAAAAAAAAAAAAAATCACACAAGCTTCATTTAGAAGAGAGGAAGGGTAGTTCCACACGGGCGATCATGATTTTGCCACAAGAAAACGATGGCAAAGTCACGTCTTTGTGCTTGAGCATCAGCAATGCTTTTTCTTGTAATGAGCATTTTTTTTCATCACAAGGGTCAATAGGACTTTCTAATGAAAAAAAAAAAATAAAAAAAAAAAATATTCGCATCACACGTTTGTTGCGTTGCGATAAAAAGAAGGCTCCATAGGGTAACATGGGACAGAGGAAAATAAATAACAATCACACATTACAGAAAGAGCAGGCCGCGATTTATTTGTTCTCTCAACATCGCATCAGTGAAAACATCGGTAATGGGAAGGAAACCATTGAAAAGCATGGGTTCCTTAATCTGCTTTTCTACCGACTCTCACAACAGAAAAAAATAGCGTGATCTTCTCACCCGTGTGAAACCACCCTCAGGGAGATTAAAACTGCATCCCATAAATTCAGCCACCAGTCTAACACTATCCACTTGCTTCATGATGAGAGAAAAAAAAAAAGCCAATTTTGTTATTAGAGCTAAAACGAGATTTAGTTGTAGACACTTAAATACACAGTTCTAGGCAGTTTGGGTGTCTTACTTCTGTATTAGACAGGATTGTGTTTGACAATCTCGTTAAGTATATTTAAAAATAAAGACTGCAAGTATGGGAAAAGTGGGCATGTTTTTTTTTTTTTTTTTCTATCACGTCTTTTTTCATGGCCCATTGAATTTGACATGCCTGGATTAGTGGGCTTCTGAATGCTGGGACCCACTGATGCTAAAGACAAAGACGTAGTGTCTGAAATCTGAGAAGTAGCTGTGTGCCAATAGTCAAGTACTGTAGTGTCATTGGGAGATGAACAAAACCAAACCAACCATAATTACAGAAGCACATTATGGATGGGGTGTCTAATAGTACCGGCGATAGGTCAGGCAGACGATCAGGTGACTAATAGAGATGAGCGAGTATACTCACTAAGGCACATTACTCGAGCGAATAGTGCCTTAGCCGAGTATCTCCCCGCTCGTCTCTAAAGAATTGGGGGCTGGCGGGGGAGAGCGGGGAGATCTCACTCTCCCTCCCCCTCACAACTTACCTGTCACCCGCGCCGGCCCCCGAATCTTTAGAGACGAGCGGGGAGATACTCGGCTAAGGCACTACTCGCTCATCTCTAGTGACTAATAAGTTAAAATGTCATTATGACAAGCTTGAGAATTTTAACAAGGTTCCATAAAAGGATTATTTTTAAAAAGGTACTGCTGTTTCCCTGAAAATAAGACAGTGTCTTATATTAATTTTTGTTCAAAAAGGTTTAACTTTTTTACATGTATAGCTGCCTGGACACTATTTAAATTGACTTTTTTAATTAACTGTTAGCAAGGCTTAATTTTGGAGTAGGGATTATATTTCAAGCATCCTCAAAAATGCTGAAAAATCATTTTGCATCCTCAAAAATTCTGGAAAATCATGCTGTGTCTTATTTTCAGGGGATGTCTTATTTTCAGGGAACAGGGTATCAGATCTGCATCTTTGTGTTCATCCGTGATACGCAGGGCCTTCATATAGTCCACCTACATGTGTCATACTCACACTGGTGATAACAAACATAGCACCTACATCTAATTGAAGTATTACAGTATGTCGAAAAGTTACAGAACTTGTCTGTGCCGAGCAGAACTAGTGCGACAATCACATTACTTTAAGGTGGCACAATAAAAGTAATTTCTAATAGTAGGTTACTGTTTGATATCTACATCCGGTTGACGAACATCTGTAAACAAATGAATCACTCATACATATACTTGATAATACTATCGATTAGGTCTTTGGATGTGGCCAGGACAAGCAGAATGAAAGACGCCCCCTTCTTACTCTCCTGTCTGCGTCCAAGGAACCGCACGATACACATAAGAACTAAGGGTAATATTACAAAGCGATTTAGATCATGACTAATAGGTGGGAATGTAATCCCAAGACCCATAAAATTAGACTGCGCCAATGTTTCACACTTCATTGTGCTCTTAGAATTAGTTGGCCTCACCTCATGCTCTTCTCGAGTTTCTTTCTCCAGCATTTCAAATTCATTAGTCTCCTGTTTCTCCTGAAGACGTTTTTCCAGATCAGCCATCTCTCTTTTCAGGCTTTCATTCTCATTTACTAGATGATCAAAGTTATTCTGCATATCAGCCAACTCCTCATGAGCGTTTAGCTAGAAAATGGTGACAAGATTACATTTAGAATATTACATGAAGCAAATTTTATTTATTTTTTAATAGAAAATTCAAGAATAAAAAAGGTAAATGGGAATAATAGAAGTTAGAAAATTTGGAATGCTCATTACTCCAAGACCTCTTTCACATGGGGGCCTATGTGTGCAAAAATCACGCGTGAAAAAAAAAAAAAAAAAACATTTGTGGCTATTAGAACTAATGGTTTCCTATGGGAACGTTTAGCTGTATAGGGGGTGGCGTGAGGGTACGGTTAAGAGGATATGATTTTATCATATGTTTATATACATCTGTGGAGCTGCGCATTTGGCTTTTTTTTTTTTTTTTATTTATTTTTTAAACTACTGACATCTGAAAGATAAAAATAACTGATTTTTACATGGCACACACAAAAGACTAAACAACTACTTACCTTCTCTGCCATTAGGGCGTCACATATCTGAAGACTTTCCATTAAGTAGGTTTGGTCATTCTGCAAATAAATCATTTACAGTTGTTACAGATGAAAGCCTCCTTTCCACTAGAATCCACAGGCTCCCTAACAGCCATATACTTTGTAACACCACGATACCACTCAAACAATAAGGCCAAGCATCACCAGGTTAGCAATAGATGTCAAATCCAACTTTAAACAAAACGCATAAAGGGCGATTTCTGGTCCACATCTATATACAACCCATCTCCAGGATAGTCATAAATAGCCAAATCAGCAGGGGTTTGCCACCCTGGATGCCCACTGATCAACCAAAGTGAAGTAGCGACAGGCTGGCTCGGACTTTTGACCATTCTGCAGCGGCCCAGTATGATAGCGCAGCTTTCTCCCACTGAAGTGAATGAAAAAGAGCTGCACTACTCTAGAAACCTAGAAAATGACCACATGGCCCATCAGTTAGGCCTCATGTCCACTAGCAAAATTGAATTGCGGATTCCACTGCGGAATCCGCATTCAATTTTGCCCATAGGGAATCATTGGCCATCCGCAGTCAATTTAATTGAATTTTGCACCTGCGGATAACATTTTAATAGATTTGCGTTTTTTTCCGTGCAGGAGGAAAAACGTGGCATGCTCCATTTTACCGCGGATTCCACGCGGATCGGCCACATTGCTAGCAATGGGTGCGGATATCCACATGAAAAAAAAAAAAAAACCATTTAAAGCAAATCCGCGCGGAATCTGCTGTGGAAATCTGCAGCAGATTCTGGGCGGATTGTATTTTTCTAGTGGATATGAGGCCTTCAAGTTCCCAGTATCCAAAAACCATGTTTCAGAGCGCCTGCAACTAGCGTTAATACCAGGCCCAATCATTTTCTTCTGACAACACAACTAAAGTAGCCATTCAAGTGGTCAGTGACAGCCTTATCTCCGTTTATCGTTAACCACATTTTTAATTTTTGCAATCGCACAGTTTTTCTTGTCACTAAAACACCCAAATACAACTTTATTCCCCTCCTTAGGGTTTGGCCATTTCTTCCTCATTTGGTGCTTTAGCAGCATTACTGTTTAACCTAATTTCATACATCCGTCAGCTGCATCTTGTAGACAGATGTCTTTTCTTTGACTAGATTACCAACTCCTCTAATGAACCGTAGCAATTTTTTTTCCTTTGATGTTTGCATTAAAAGGGGTTCTGACAATAGAAAACAAGAATTCTATACTTGTTTATTCCTCCCCCATCAGTCTTCTTACCAGATCTTCTCCCTGCCAGGTTATTGTAGAGACTGCGCATGTTTGCTCTGCAACAGTATATGAGCTCTGCGCGGAGAGCCAGCACGCATGCGCAGTCTCAGCAATAGATAGAAAGGAATGCCTAGGCAATGAAAGTTACGTCACTAGTGATGTAACCTACACTGACCTGCCGGAAGAAGAATACCAGGAATGGACACTCCATAATAAGCGCATCTGGCTGGCTTGCGGTGAGGTAACCCGAGGGACCGAATAAGATCAGCCAGGAGAAAATGCTGTAAGACGACTGCCTGGGGAGGAATAGGGGAATAGGCAAGTATTTTTTTTTTTTTTTTAAATGACAGAACCCCTTTAAAATTTAGTTACTTTGAAGATGGCTTTACCAGGCCGCTGCAGAAAATGTAGAGTTTTGAGCCTTTTGGCCAGCTGCTCTTTCGTGGATCGCCAGATCAATAGTTATGGACCAGAAAACTCCTTTAAAGCGAGTTTACACATTTATGCAGGTTACAGTACATAGCAGAAAATCTACAGCTTTTTTTTAACCACCTCTACATGTCAACAGGATTTGTTTTAATCCCAGTCACTTTAATAAAGGATTCTGCTGCGGTTTATCAGCAGCGTTTCCGCAACTTTTACACAAGTGTACAAAGTTCAGCATTTGTAAGCCATAACCAGGAGTGCAAGTAAAAGAAATGCAGTCCTCAGCTCTCACTCATGACCTGAAGGTTGCGAGTTCAATCCTGCATGATTCAGGTAGCCGGCTCAAGGTCAACTCAGCCAACCAAGGTCGAAAATGAGTATCCAGCTTGGTAGGGGTAATAAATAAATTACTTGAAAACGCTGCAGAATAAGTTGCCGCTATACAAATAAGAAGATTTTTTTTTAAATTTAAAACCCAGAAGAGGCACAAATCTTACCATTATACCTTTTCTGTTCACGTTTCTGTACTCCTGCTTTTGACCTACAAATATGTCTGTGTGACAAGATTTGGACATCACTTACACAGCAATTTTTCACTCAGTCAGAGTTTGAAAAGTTGCTGCATGTTCTATTGTGTTCTGATTCTCGGACGACGTTAGCACATGTAATGTGCAGCACAACACACCTCAGACAGCACACGGAAAGGGGGTCTGTGTGCTCTGCAAGTTGCGCCTGAGATCTTCGGGTGCAACTTGCTCTAGGCCGTTTGAATACAGTCTGAGGAAGTGGCTTAAAGTTTGTGACCAATTATGCAAAAGGTACATTCCATGCTGTCGTACTGCAAAATCAAGCCACAAGCCAGTTGTCAACCACCTCCATTGCAGCTCTTCCGAGCCCACATCAGTGGTCAGCCAGCTTTCTAAGAGTTTGGAGAGACACAGGAGGACGTGTCTCTCAAGGACTTATTTTACAGGTAAAAGCGGTTAAATAACTAGAAAAAAAAAGACAATGTGTTGACCCTCACATTTACTGGACTCTCATTTCCTTCCAAATCTGCTATTTTTTGTTCCAGCATTTGGATTTGTTCCCGGCAGAGATCATGAATGGGGCTTGCAAGTAGTCCTAGAACTGGATCCTGGTCCACACCATCTGTCCGATTGCTGAGAGGGGAATCGTTCAGTTTTTCCAGCTCTTGTTCATCAGTTTTCAGAGGGGACAGTTTTCCAGGCATCTCCAAGCTTCCTTCTGGCATAGGATTTTGTTCGTTACCATCAGGCACAGATTCACTCCGGTCACTTAAACTGGTTATTTGCAGCTCATCTTTATCTTCTGAGTGAAGTTTCTCTTCCAAATCTGCAGTCACATTTACAAGACAATCTCTTTTCCGAACTACTGCTTCATATTCCTCATTCCGTCTCTTTAACTCCTCTTCTAACTCCGCCACTTTCTGCTCCAGCTCTTTACATTTTTGAAGGGAAGAGTCTTTTGTCAGAGCACTATACAAAAAGGAGAATCATCATTTTACTGGAAACAGAAGAGCTTCAGAGAGTAAATAAATTCCGTACAAGACGCTGTTCTCGCACTTTCTTGCAAGAATTCAGTGTAGAGAGCCACGTCATTACCAACCCATTGAGTACAACGGGAAGCCGTGCTGCAGCTCATACACATTTTCCAAAAGCAGATTTGAAATCTGCAGTGCAAAAAAAAAAAAAAGTTATACATATATTTTTTATAAAAACACTGCTGTCAGTTACAAAAAAGTGTTGATATTTAATGTATAAAAGGGATTGTGTGGTTTCAAATTAAAAATAATTACCAGCTGCACATGGGTTAAAATAAAAAGTATATTCACCTGTCTTCATCCCCCCAGGACACCATTAACTGGCTCCAATGCTTTGTCTCCATTGGAAGTCAGATGACCACTACTGAATCCTTGGCATCAGCACTCACATCCTAGTCACCATTTCAGGAGTTTTGGAAGGTGATGTTGCAGCCTCCAATTGGTGGTCAACTGACTTCCAGCGGTGGAGCCTATTCTTGGGGAATATGAAAGAAAAATAATAAAAAAAAAAACAAAAAAAAAACACGCATGATCACAGATGAGTTTTTTTTTAAATTTTAGCCCATGCCCATATAAAAATAAGTTTTAAAATTTGAAACCACACAACCCCTTTTAACAAAGTCTTCTTAATAAGTACAGTATATTTTATAGTTTATTGTTTTATTTGTACTTACATGTAGATTTCAGGCTTTTACTTAATAGCTTTTAAAAGCCAATAGTTACAAAAACCAACTAAACAAAAACACATCTAGTCTGTAGGAATAAGATGAAATGTAAACAATTAGACGCTGCTTATTATGGCCAATTAGAACAAAAAGCACCAAATATTTCTTTGGCAGGTACTTTGCCCCTATCAGCTCTCCTTCACAGCACACTTCAGACTTATGAAATGCTCTAAATGAAAAAAAATCATTTCCCTTAGTGTACGTTCACAGGTAGCAGAAATGCTGTAGAATTTGCACATCAAATTCTACAGTATTTCTGCATCAAAAACAGTCAACATCCACGGGACTTCCGTAGCAGATTTCTGAAGGTACCGCGTGCTTCTTTCAGCGGACACCTGGAGGCCGCTAGTGAGCGCAGTGCTAGTCACTTTGCATCACCTGAACAGTGGCACTGCACTCACTAGAGGCCTCCGAGTAGTGAAGGATGCGCCAAGAGTGCAAAGACTTCAGAGGTTAAGGGGAGCACAGTATCTTCTGAAATCAAATAATTATATACACGGAAGTCTCTAGACATCCATATATCCAGTGACATGATTTTGGGGTGACTTTTTTTTTTTTTTTTGGAAAAGAAGAAATTATTATATATGCGCACACACACACACACACACACACTATATATATACATTATACATACACAAAAAAATTTAATTCTTGTTTTTTAGGCAAAAGTGCGTGAAATTAGAATACAGGAATGCGAGGCTGTATACAAAAAAACAAAAAACAAAAATAAAGTTATAACCCAAGTATTCACGCAACTTCACAGAGTGCCAATGAGTATCAAACACAGCTCCCCGTTGTCTGACCTTTGAGCACCATAATGTAGTTTATGGGGCACAAAAAAGGTCATGATTGGTTCACTTAAATTTTTTTAATTGTATATAATATTGCTGCCAAGTTTTTATTTTCCCAACTTACATTTGGTTTAAAAGCAATAAAACCTTCAAAATCTATCATTAGGCAGGACTTTTGAGCACTGCAAAACACACACTAAATAACAGACCTGGTACTTTCGGATGAGAAGTCGATCATGGAATGAGACAGAGCCGTCATCTTCTCCCTGCTAGTGACTCCGCTTTCAAAATTCCAGGTTGGGTCTTGAGCGGAGTTATCGAGTGCGCAGCCAGCACCTTCAAAGACTGAAGTCTCTGCACAAATAGCTGAGTGAAGAGGAAAAAAAAATCCCACACATTAAATATGCTCAATAAATCCCTTTCAAAAAGGAGCATGAAGACCTTACTGCTAGATTACAGTGTACACATACAATCGTCAATCTCCGGGATCGATAAAGGTTCAGACATCTTGGGTCGCTTTGCAAAGCTCATGGTTAATGTAGATCCCATCTGAAACGATGAATCCCCAGCAGAACACAAGCTAGCTTGGATCTTTCCAGGAGCCCATGTAACCCTCCTTTTCAATTTAACCTTTAAAATAAGAATTGCAGAAAGAGTGTCATGTTATATATAGTTCAACGAAATCTTGAAAACCGTGTTGAAATTCAATAAAAAAAAAAAAAGAGGAAAAAAGGAAATGCTACCCTTTGGTCTTCACGGGCCTGTTGTGAAGATCCAATAACTACGTTGCTTAAATTCCAGATCCGGTCTTCCTTTTCTTTTAGAAGTTGTTTAATTTCTGCTAGCAATTGGGAGTGTTTTTCTTTAGCCATGGCCTGGGCTCTTATCTCAGAGGATGCCTTTATAAGAGGGGAGGGAGGGAGAAAGAAGAAGTGCTCTACTACAGTATTTAGAGATATAAACATAAATGTACATTCTGCAACCAAGAACCAAGGGAACAACTATACAGGGAAATCCTCTTACGTTTTCAACCTGCTTCTTCAAGTCGAGGATTTGCTTCTGATATCTCTTAAGTAGAGCTTGGTCATCCAACACTTCATTAACATGCGGAGTGTTTCGGACGTGCTTCGCTGTACTTGCAAACTGGGGAGAAAAAAAAAAAATAAAGATGAACAAAAGATTTAAATGGACTCTTCCACATGTGCGTAGTGTGAACCTGCTCTCATCTGAAGTGAGCGAGGCGCTAATGGTAGACCTGCCTGGCGCTGGGCTGTGAGCATTGGTTCCACTATAGGACGCTGGGCCCTCAGGGAATCTTTCTGGCAGCTTGGTCAGAAACACGCAGACCAGTAATCCACTGGAGATTATTTTGTAGAGCTCTGGCAGTGCTCTTCCTGTTCCTTCTGGCACAAAGGAGCAGATACCAGTCCTGACACACTTCTGTCTAACTCTCATTGTTTAACAGCCCGCATCCCGATATCTGCTCCACGTTCTGGAGACTGTGCTGGGAGATACAGCAAACTCAAGACGGCACGCATGGATATGCCACTATGGAGGACCAGGACTACCTGATTAGACTCATGCTACCAACAGTGACAAGGATACCAGTAAGATTAGAAAAGAATTAGTTAGGAAAGATAAGAGATTGTCTGGGCACCAACTGCAAAACCATTCCTATTTGGGTGCAGTTTTGCTGAAGGGATGCCGATCCTATTGGAAGACGAAACCTGGGATTCCCTGTTCCGGCTGCGGTAGAAGCTATATCTGTAGCGTCCAGGTACAAAATACCCGGGACTGTTTCCTCATGGATTAAGAAGCAGCCATATGCTCTTCTACAGGTTATAGTGCAGAACACATTCACCTTGGGGAGTCACACATACGCTCCATGTAAACAGGTGGGCTCCCCCACCACCCCAGATTCTGACATATTTGTTAACCAATTGAAAGCTGGAAGGCGGCTTCATCACTAAAAATCATCAGTTTCCATTAGTTTGCATCCTCTCGCAGACAGAACGTCGCCTACCTTTCTCCTTTGGTTTTAGCGTAACAATTGCAGTTGGTAGGAATAACATTGCAAACGTTTGCGCAGAATCTTCCGCACAGTCAGACAATCGGCAGGGCTTCCAATTCTCCGCTTGCTGCGACGGTGGATTTATGAGCACTTTGTACGAAACTTGCACAGATGCGCCGCTGTTTCCACGCCTACTGGTGGACGACCAGATGATTTTCACTTACAGACTTTTCTCCTTAAGATTGGGTCACCACTTACAAAATTGCACATCCGCTGGGTGGATCATCACCAAACTGTTCGAAAATGACATTGCGCACTAACAGACTGGTAGACGTGAAAAGCAAGGACAAAAAGCGGTCTTGTATTCCTCTAGCGACGATGACAGAATAGGTTTTTGAGCCTCACTTAGCATAACTGTCTAACATAAGATCATCCTTGTTACCCATAGCAGCCAATCACAGCGCAGCTTTCATTTCTCTAGCTGTTGAGGTAAAATAAAAGCTGTGCTGTAATTGGTTGCTATGGGCAAAGACAGCCTCGCTAAAGGAACATTGTGAGATTGTTTCCATTAATATCAAGTTTATATATTAGATGGTCATTAAAACAGGAGTTAGGAGGGTTTCAAATTGGGAAAATCATAGCGGGGTGGCGTATGCATCGCCTCCTATAGGCCATGTATTACACACGGACATCGTTGCATACGCTGCCCACAGAACAGAATAGGGCTCACGCTGCGTGGTATGCGGAGAAAGAGGATGTTGCGATCATCTCGCATGTATCTACACACTATGTTTACATGCTAAGGAGAATGGATCGACAAAAATCCATTTACTTCATTACATTGACTCTATTCACTGCGCATCACACGAACGTATATTACGCCATGAAAATACGGTTATGTGAATGAGCCAAGTGTTCTAGTAAGTTTTGTGCTGTGCATTACGTTTGCAGTGACCCAATCTGTAAGTTTCAGTACTAACAGACCGTCACCTACTTCTGGCCCTATAAACCACCCCTAGCAGGTACAGTATAGCAACTTGCAATCATGTTAGAAGTTTGGCAGCACATGTAGTAGTCACATTTTGTAAGACTAGGACAACGAAAAAAGGATAAAGAGGCTACTACTAATTACCTGCAGAGTACTGAGGGTCTCATCCAATGAAACGGGTGTCACAGTACAAATTACTACAGTCTTTGTATTGCCACCAAATGAATTTTGCAGAATCCGGGTGAGCTTACTATCACGATAGTTTATAAAGCCGCTGTTTAAAGAAATAAATAAGATAAAGGTTAACTGCTGAAACATAAGCTATAGCAATACTTTCATGAGGGTTTTAAACAGAACAGAAGGGTTTACATTACCCCCTTATGGACGCGGCCCTTCCCCCGCCCCTCTCCTTTAAAAAAAAACGCATCAACCTAGTCGTATGAGGGCCTGTTTTTTTGCAGGACGAGTTGTCTTTTTTATTGGTAGTATATAATATACTGAAAAGCGTAAAAAATTCTAAGTGGAGTGAAATGGAAGAAATAACAAAAACAGAATTCCGCCATCTTTGGGTGCATCTTGTTGGTATGGTGCACATACTGCAAAAATGACCTAACTTTATTCCATGGGTCAGCACAATTACTACAATCCCAAATTTATAAAAAAATTTTTTTGCTGTATTACCTTTATTTTTTCTAAAAATAACTAGATTTTGTAAGAAGTTACCATAAAATCTCTTTCTCGTCTTGTTCATTGGGGGACACAGCTCTGACTTTGGGTATAGCTTCTGCCACTAGGAGGCGACACTAAGCATAAAAGTGTTAACTCCTCCCACTAGCTATACTTCCCCTGCAAGCATCATACTGCTTGCATACAAACAGCTAGCAGGAGCAGCCAGTAGGATACGACAATAATACATAGTACAAAACCATACTCACGAACTGTAACTCATTCCAACCCGTGTGCGACTGCACCGAGAATCCTCCCACTCAGGATATGTTACAGACCCAATACCAGACTGGGTGGGTGCTGTGTCCCCCAATGAACAAGACGAGAAAGAGATTTTACGGTAAGTTCTTATAAAATCTAGTTTTCTCGTCTGTATCATTGGGGGACAGCAAAGACCTTGGGACGTTCTACAGCAGTACCCAAGGGGGCAGGAAAAAATAAGAAGTTGCATGAGTAAGGAGGCAAATCTTCTCTTTAACCTTAATGGATGACTAGTTACCCAGCATACTCCGAACGGAGTGTAAAGAGCCTAAGTGACGGCCACAACCATCTTTTGGAGAAAAAAAAACTCCTGATAAGAAGCTTTCAACCAGGTACCCGTTGTCCAAGTACTGTGAGCCGTAACCCGGCCTGAGAATATAACTGCCTGGTACTGTCACCGTGTACTGCAGTGAGGCAGAGTCCGTGCAAGAAGTCCCCTCGGATTTGCCGAAACTACCATCAGCGTGCCCGCGCGATAAAGATGCTACCTGAGAGAGGTACTCTTGTGTAGTCAGACCGCGCCCACTTGCCACCGGAGCGCTCCTTGGCAGAGGCACTACCGAGAAGGGTGCCCACTGGATACTTCACTGAAGTGGATCCCCATACCAACTGCAGCGGGAGAATATTCGACAGGTCAATAACAACCGTCTCCTGATGATGACCTTTGGTACAGCGTCCAAAACAAGACTGCGGAGCCATCTGTGTCGACACTCCGGGGAGTTGCATGCCTTCCAACATCCGACCTAGTTGTACATCAGCTTCCATAACGTCAGGTTGTCAATATCACCTTGCCAGTCCCGCTGCGAGGGCGTGATCCCTTGTAGTCCCTAACCGCTACTGGTCGAAGAAGCTTGTGACGGAAGGTTCCCGGTTACCTTTTAAGTATCTGAAGGAGTCATCTTTGCAGCTGACTGCCACCGAATGTGGGAGACCCAAGGAGCCCAGGGCTGAACTCTGGTCCCAGGCCGCATAGCTGAAGCGCAGCATTGCTCTAATGCTGCATATCCCTACGGCCCATCCATGTTGTTAGAAACCTGGTTAGCTGTAGATTGAGAAGGACTTGTGTCCAAAGATCCTTTAACCCCATATCCTGTGAATGGCCGCAGCATTCTCCTTAGCATGTGATCTTGAGCTCCCGAAAAAGTGTAGCTTTGGACAGGGACTGACGGATTGGTTAACTAGGGCTGGTCCTGTACCGACATATCCGTGCCACCGCATGAAACCAGTAGACACAGGACGTTGGAAATACAGTACTGGCACACTGGTACGGAAATCTCGCTGGTCCCTTTTGAGGTAACCTAAGTAAAGGGAGGTAACCTAAGTGTAAAGGGACGATCCCCAGGGGTTGCCAACAGTACAAGTATAGAATGTCACACGGTTTCCTGCAAAGCAATAATGCAGGCAGGGCGCGGTTGGGTCACAGCTTGCTCCTGGATCCGTCCAACTTAACTCCGTTGGACGTGTTAACCTCCTTATGCGATCTGTGGTGAATGCTCGAGCAGCTAAATTAGAGACTACTCTGACTTACAGTTCACCTTATGTCCCGCATCTGCCCAGTCACAATATAGGGGAAACGTGGGCTGTTCTGCACCCATCAGGGGGCAGCAGGGTATCATGGCTGTAGGCTATCCACGTCCGAACGTACGCGGCTGAATCACAAAGGCTCACTGGCTGCAGGGCAAAGAGGAGGCGCAATGCGTTTGACGAGTTCCTATGAATAGTACTCTTTCCATCTGGAAGGTACCGCCGGTCTCAGCAGGTTGGAGGACGCCAACAGGCCGTTGACCTTGTTCATAGGACGTATTCTGGGCGTCTCCCCACTGTAGTGAGCGCCCATAATACTTGGCTGTGCTGCAGGAAACCGCCGGCGGCAACAACCGGGTAGCTAGCCGTTAGGACCGGCCCATCCCGGACCGGCATGATGAGTGATGCCTGCAGGGTATTCCCGTGCCGGTACTTCTTCCATAAGGAAGGTACCCCAGGTCCCATCGAGGTCAGAATACAGCTGACCGTCAAATAGAGTCCATTGCCTGTGAGCAAGATATTTTCCGCTGGAGGTAAAACTCGAATTGCAGGGACCGCACACATAGCCAGTGACTCTGGTCACCCCCTGTCCACGTGTCATCCTGGTCACGGATACTGCAATATGTTGCCTGCAGGGGAGTGCAGGAGGGTGCAGAGAGCTGCCGCTAGGGAGGTCTCGACCGGGTCCGGACCAGACATGAGGGGATGTGTCCGGAGGATCCCTGAGTAGGAGAGCTCCTTTCAGATGGAAGGTACCACATGTGTCAGCAAGCCTGGAGCATGCTGACTATCAGTTCGAGCCCTTCATAGGACGATATATCCTCCGGCTGAATGGGACTCTCGTAATGTAGCAAGAGCGCACATGGAACGTGGCTCTGGACGCCACTGGACTCAGACACCGCGGCACGTCTGGCTGCAGGGAACTGCAGGGGGCACCTGGAGAGCCTGACAATAGGGATGGCTCAACCAAGCACATACACGAGGAGCGACGAGTTCGGATAATTCCCTGATCACAGTATTCCTTCCGCAGAGAGGTACCACAGGTCTCAGGAGCCCGGAATAATGCTGACAAGAGTTTGGCACTGTTGTCGCAGATGAGATATTGTACGACTGGGTGTAATCTCGTACGTAGCTCTGGCCGGTCCTGTCTGCGTGTCATCCTGGATTGCAGGAGGAGCACCGGGGAACTACAGTTAGTGAAGACTCAACCCGGTGTGGGGCGGACAGGCAGGGGCGCTGCGTCCAGCGAGTCCCTGTGTAAGTGCTCCTTCTGTATGGAAGGTACTACAGGACTCAGCACGCCCGGGATAGTGCTGACAACCAGTTTGAATACTGCTGTCAGTAGGACGAGATTTTGTCTGTTGGCTGTACTCTCGTGCTGTAGCGAGAGTGCATATAATATGTGGCCCTGACAGATCCGTCCGCATGTCATCCTGGATGCGGACACTGTTGTAGGCTGCAATAACCGGGGGGCTAGTAGGCAGCCAATGTTCAACCCAGGCGGGGCAGACAAGAGGAGCCATGAGTCCAGGGACTCCCTGTATGAGCACTCCTTGGGTATGGAAGGTGCTACAGGACTCAACATGCCTGGGAAATGCTGATAATCGGTTTGAACGCTGTTGTCAGTAAGACGAGATTATCCTTTGCTGGAAGTATGTTGTACTGCAGCGAGAGCACACTTGGCAGTGGCTCTGGTCGTCCCCGTGTCATCCTGGGCAGAGACGTTGCGGTCCGCTTGGCTGCAGGGAACTGCAGGAGAGCAATAGGGGAGCTACCAAGCAAGGCTCAAGCCGGTCTGGAGCACAGTATAGCTGAGTACCCGGTGTGATTTGCACGCTGGCCAGCTGCACCACCAGAGACTGTAGCCGCGTAACGATAGAAAACTGCGGGCGCCTTCTAACTGCGACCGCACCCATGACACGTAGCCGTGCACTGGTCAATCAATGGTCGCATGGCAGCAACATTCAGTGCTTGCAGCAAGAGGAACTGCATCTCCCTGCAAACACCCGTGGCCGCAATTTTACATGGCCGGGGCGTCTTCAAGGAAAAGGGAGGGAGTTCGTGAAGCACGTGATCGTGCTGCCCGCGCGGCAGCGAAGCAATAAATCACAGTGCCCGCACGGCGGGAAAATCACAGTGCCCGCACGGCGGGAAAATCACAGTGCCCGCACGGCGGGAAAATCACAGTGCCCGCACGGCGGGAAAATCACAGTGCCCGCACGGCGGGAAAATCACAGTGCCCGCACGGCGGGAAAATCACAGTGCCCGCACGGCGGGAAAATCACAGTGCCCGCACGGCGGGAAAATCACAGTGCCCGCACGGCAGCACTTGTTCGCATGCCCTGCCGAGGGCAAGCTGTCTCCAGGTGACCAGCCGAGGCAGCCCCATCGCGGGCCTCAAAACGAGCCACAGGCTTCGGCAGTAGATGCATGGCAGAACTAGGCGCGCACACTGCGGCAACACAAATCAGCCCCGGGCGGCATTAACCCGCCCCGGGCAGCAAGTACACAAGCCGCGGCCGGCCTATCAGTTAGAGCCGACCCAGCAGCGCCACGGGGGCAGTAACAAATCGCAGCAGGCGAAGCAGCACTGCAGGCGGCACAACTAGCAGCGGAGGGGTTGGCAAAAACAAGCCTGGCGACAACCATTATGGTCTGCACAGCGGCAGACTAACAAAATAAACTCACATACTTACCTCTTGACCAAGATAGGGTCGCTTCCCGGCTCCAGCAGAGCTTCTCCCCACCATCGCCTGCCTTTGATGGGGCAGGGGATGCCGGACCATTAGAAAGAGTGGGGGGGGGGGGGGGGGGCTCTATGGCTGGCGGGTCACAGTGTGCCTCTTTGTCTTCTCAGGGACCCGGCCGACAACAGAGGGTTGGGTTCACCTCTGTTTGCTGTCCTCGGGGGGTTAACGGGGAGAGTCCTGCCTCTCCGTTATTCCCTGGTATTAGTCTCTGTAGGAGAGACAGTCCTGCCTCCTGGACACTAAGCAAAAAACTGAGCTAGCACGATGCTTGCGGGGGGTGGGGGGGTGGGGGGTTGGGCTAGTGGAAGGAGTTAACACTTTCATGCTTAGTGTCGCCTCCTAGTGGCAGAAGCTATACCCAAGGTCTTTGCTGTGTCCCCCAACGGTAACAGACGAGAAATTTAGTTTTTTTTAAACTTTCTTCCGCTATCTTCTGACAGCCATAACAGGATTTTTAGTGACATCATTGAATGACTGATTGGCTAACGCAGCGCTGGCTTTCATTCAAGCCCCGCATCCCGAAAGCAATGCTGTGGCGGCGCGGAGGAGGGAGCGACAGCCTGCAGCAGCACCGCGGGAGGGGCGTATTTTTTTTTTTTTTGAACACCGTATTCCCGGCGTATACGTCGACAGTTGGGAGGGGGGGGGGGGGGCATGGCTTGATAGGCAATCTGCCTTTTAGAAGGTCCCCAGTTGCCATGGCAACTGCACAGAAACCTGCGATCTTATTGCAGGGGGCAGTGTGAGAATCCCCCCCCATCCTTCCCCAACGTTGATCATAGCATTTAAATGCCGCTCTCAGAATTGACGGCAGCATTTAGAAGCTTAACAGCTCCGATGAGCAGTGCGGCTTATCGGAGCTGTTGCTGGTGGGTGTCGGCTGTAAGAAACAGCAGGCACACATGTTGTATGGAGCGGGAACAACCCACGATTCCCCTCCATACCGAACCTGCAGGATGCAACTGTACAGCCTGCAGTTTTAAGGGGTTAAAGAACTCAAAATAAACAAAGAAAAAGAAAATATTTTAAGCTAATACACACTTACCCAACTTGGCCATCACTAAGTTTTTTAATAACTTGGCCAAGGACAAACAAACTGCGGTTGATATTACATCCTTCTTTAAGTCTCACACCCTCTGCGGCGGTCTGGCTTGCTCTTTCACTGCCAGCCAAATCAACAAGATTCTGAAGAGGGGAGAGGCAAGAAAAACGAAATAAAACATTTTAAATGTGTCTAAAAACAGATTAGATTTTTAGACTTTCCAGAAACATCCTTATCATATTAGGTTTAAAAATGGGGATATTACTTACCAGATGAGATACCATAACGGCTCCATCACAGTTCTCTGCATTTCCTGATTCAATCCTCTCACGGCTTTCAATAATCTACTCAGACAAATGTTTGTTAAGACACACTAAAAAAAGAACGACCCCGCCCCCACCAAAAAAAAAATAAAAATACAAAATCACTTACCATTCTAAATATAGCATGAGAGCGGCTGCTGCGATCATTCATTTTTGTCTCTCCGTAATGCCGGTTTTCTGCAACATAGAAGGGAACAGTGAATATTTTGAAACCTACCGAACTGCTTGGAAAGTGATGAATATGGTTAACATAGAATATTCTACTACTCTTCATGGTAAATTCAAAGTCTGCAGTGTTCTACTGCCCACAGACAGGACCATGTGATTTGTATCCCCGTGTGTTTATGAGGGTATCACTGGTGTTCCCAGTTCTTAATATGCAATGGTCATTTAAAAAGGGAGTGTTCCCTAGTATTAGCCCTATAAGTTTAGTTTATGGGCCTGAAGTAACTGACCCGTTGAGTCTGGGGATGTAAAGTTTTATCTTCCCCGGTGTGAGCACTGAAAGCCACCGCTGAATGCATTGAGCAGTGCGCTTTAACTTAAAGGGGTTGTCCCGCGCCGAAACGGTTTTTTTTTTTTTTTTTTTTAACCCCCCCCCCGTTCGGCGCGAGACAACCCCGATGCAGGGGTTAAAAAAACACACCGGGTAGTACTTACCCGAATCCCGGCGTCTTCATACTCACCTGCTGAAGATGGCCGCCGGGATCCTGTCTCTCTGTGGACCGCAGGGCTTCTGTGCGGTCCATTGCCGATTCCAGCCTCCTGATTGGCTGGAATCGGCACGTGACGGGGCGGAGCTACACGGAGCCGGCATTCTGCATGAGCGGCCCCATTGAAGACAGCAGAAGACCCGGACTGCGCAAGCGCGGCTAATTTGGCCATCGGAGGCCGAAAATTAGTCGGCACCATGGAGACGAGGACGCCAGCAACGGAGCAGGTAAGTATAAAACTTTTGATAACTTCTGTATGGCTCATAATTAATGCACAATGTACATTACAAAGTGCATTATTATGGCCATACAGAAGTGTATAGACCCACTTGCTGCTGCGGGACAACCCCTTTAAAGATGGGCGGACTACTTAGCAATGTAATACATTCAGCACTCACAGCCAGGGAGTAAGGTCTAAAACTTACATCCCCGGACCCCACGGCTGACCAACTTTAAGTCCATAAACTTAGCTTATAGGGCTAAAAGTAGATGACAAACTCCCTTTAAAAGCCCACGTACAACATGACGTTCAGTGTTTGGTTAAGATGCACCAAGTAAGAGATAAAAGCCAACTAGCCTGGTCCTGTAGGGGGGATATAAACCTGCATACAAGGGGCAAACCGCTTCTCTACCCAGTGTCAGCCTCATTGTGGAAGGCTCTATACCCATGGTGCCATGCACCGCAATACTAACAAGCAATGAAAGACTTACTCTCGCCTCTTTTGATCCATTGCATCACATGCTCTGGAGTCATGACGAGTTCGTCAGTCAAGTCGGCGACGTATACATTACGCTGCAAAGAAAACAAAAAAAAAAAGGTTTTAGCAATTTTATGGACACAACACTAAGTAGACTGGTTTTAACCCCTTAACGCAACAGGACGTAAGCCTATAGATGGTGCGGGATCAGGAGTTACAGATAGCTGGCCTCCCGCTACAACAGCAGGGGTACACAAGGACAATGACTATGTAGATCACGGTATGTAAAGGATTCACATAGGGAGGGCACTCCCTCTGTGTTGTCATCGAACCTCTGCGATGTAATCGTGGAACACATATGGGCTGTCATGGTAACAGGGCGTGAGATACTGGCGTCCTGCTTTCCCATTGCCCATGATTGCTATTACAAGCGATAAGGCATTACAGTACAGAAGTCCTGCAATGCCTTACTAGAACGATCATAGTGGTTAAGCATCAATTCCCCTACAGAGACAGAGTGTAAGAAACAAGAAAAAAAAAGTGTAAAAAACACGTTTAGAAAAAAAACTTTTGCTAATTTTCCCATATTTGTATGAATTTTTTTTCCAAATCTAAGAAAATCCTGCACAACAAACTATGCAAAAAAAGGTGAAATTCTTACAGCTCGTGACCCAAAAGAGGAAAAAAAAAAGAAAAAGGCATGCAACTTTGAATGGAACGATGTAATAATAATTATAGTTTCCAAAAAAAAAGTTTTATTGGGCAAAAGTGGAGAAACCTAAAAGAAATTATATTTTTAGTATCGCAATCGTACTGACCCGCAGAAAAAAAAAATGTAGTGTCATTTATGCTGTGCGATTGCGGCTGTAGAGAAAAGTAGAAATAAAAAACATAATGGCATAATTAATGTTTTCTCGCACTTTTTATAATACATTATATGCACCCAAAAATGCTACCAATAAAAACTATAGTTTGCCATGCAAAAAAACAAGCCCTTATATACGGCCATATCGACAGAAAAATAAAAAAATAATGGCTTTTGAAAAGCGGAGATGAAAATCCCCCGCCAAAAAACAGTCAAAATAGGCCATGTCCCTAAGGAGTTAAATACATCCAAAAGTTTAGCTTCTAGAAGGGTAGGCAAAAGATTTTAAGTTTCCACTTACATTAATATCTTCTCTTACGTCCAAAGGTTTCCTTCGTCGGTCATCACACAGAAGATCTGTGACCGTTTCATTGTAAATTTCCATATAAGAGACACGCAACAAGAACTCTCTAGTAGGGTCCTTAAGAAAGTAAAGATTATATAATGTTACATACATAAAGTCATCAATGCGCTACACTCTGCGCTCTCTAAGGCCCTCTGCACACTAGCATATTTGTGCAGGAGACCTTGGAGCCCTCCAATCCAGACAGCACACAACCAATTATATGCCTACCAGGACATACACCTCAACTGGAGGTGGGCACGGCATAGGGCGAGCACAGGAACGAAAAGGAACAGGGAGGTAAGGTGGAGGACCGCAGCGATAAGGTGCTCAAGGCCCTGATTGGAGGGGAGGAAGAGAAGCCCCTCCCCAGTCCTGGGCAGACATGATAGCCTGAGAGGGTGCCTTTATTTATGGCTTGTGATTAAGAACACTTTAGTCGCTTTGAAATGCAATGGCATCTTACTGTGCTGATGGGAACTGTCATACTTTTATAGAATCGTCACAACTCCTCTTTATTGTAACAAGTGTTGGACTTTTTCTGGTTTTGAGAGGGTCTCTTGCCAGACCTGCATTGCCAATCCAGAAAAAAAGCGCCAGTTAAAAACCGACGAAGGAAGAGATCCGCCTCCCACAGACACCAACCTAAAATCAATTAGCTCGGTGTTTGCAGGAGAAGTATAGCTGGTAGGAGGAGCCAACACTTTTGCTTAGTGTCCACCTCTAGTAGCAGTAGCTGTACACATGGTCCTCAGCCATGTCCCCAATGACATAGGTGGATTTTTGTTTTCTTTTAAAAACCCTCATGGCAGGTCCTATTCCTGTCTGTACTATGGACGTGAAATAGGACATGCCAATGTACATCAATGAGTTGCCTCTACGATCATCGAACAGCACGTGGGCTTTTATCCGTGCGGTGTCTAATGAGAGCTGCACCCAAGCCTCTCGGGTACAACTTTAAACACACCACAAAGTGCATGCAGCCTGAGGGTATATTCTCACGGTGAACTCAATAGATTCCAAAACCTTCAAGCAAGCTATTAGTTTGAATCAATATCCAGCATGGGATTTGAAGTCCGTGTGGGAAGAGGGACGTGGGGAATATGGAGGTAATAGATGTGACTGCTCTTTGGATGCCCCTGTATTGGCCAGAGTGTATAACATAGCAGGTACATAAACCTACCTCCTGAATGATTCTGAACACCTCCTGAATTGCTAGAGAAATGATTCCCGGGTTGTCTTTCGTACCCATCATAGTGAAGGTTTTCCCAGATGACGTCTGCCCGTATGCAAAGATTGTGCCTAATGGTGAAAATAAAGCCTCAAACACAAAGTTCCAACATACTGAAAGTTACTGAAAGTTAACTCATTGCTGGCGAATTCCCAAGACCCTCACCGTTGTACCCCTGGAGAACAGAACGAATGATGGGAACGGCTGCATCTCGGTAAACTTCAGCCGTTGTTTCATGCAACGGAAAGACACGATCTATAAAAGACAGGTACAAATAAAAAGGAAGAAACTTTAAAAAGTTAATACAAGTTTTAAACCAGCTGGCCATGTAGAAAAACCGCACAAAACAGCCTGTAACTCACCTACTGCCGATTCCCGCTGCTCCGGCAGCTGTACGTAGGGGCCATTGTGTCATTTTCCTGCCTAGCCAGCGGCAGTACCCCTAAGGCCGCTCTCACAGGCGGTTTCTAGAGCGTTTAGATCGCCAGCTAAAACCGCTGTACTGAGCCTCCATTACAATACATTAAATGCGCCCCAAAATGATGCCATTAAGAGATACAACTCATCCAGGGAAAAACAACAACGAGCCCCCATACGCCATGTCAACAGAAACATGTTTAAAAGTTCTGGCTCCTGGAATGAGACGGTCATTAGGGTATAAAGTGGGCCCGTCCAAAACCAGTCCTTAATCTTATATGGAAAACGTGAAACCTGTGTTGTACACAAATCCTTAGTTCTGGTCCGATTTGAGTAAAATTTTGCATGAGCGTTCTCCAGCACCAGGCAATGAATACTGGCAGAATAAAAAAAAAAAAAAAAAACCCCTCAGACTTTTGGTAATTTTATTACCAATAGCAACCAATCACAGCGCAGCTTTCATTTCTTACACAGCTGAGGTACCATGAAGGCTGTGCTGTGATTGGTTGCTATGGGCAACACAGATTCTCTTTTGGACATCTTTCCTAACAGTGCGGTGCTGGGCTCATTTTTGTAGCCCACTTTGTAGATTCCAGGACTGCTAATCACAAAATTGCACAGATCTAACCCCTGGTATCACCCAACAGCCGTGCCGAGATATACCCCCTAGTATCACCCAACAGCCGCGCCGAGATATACCCCCTAGTATCACTCAACAGCCGCGCCGAGATATACCCCCTAGTATCACCCAACAGCCGCGCCGAGATATACCCCCTAGTATCATAAAACAACGCGCCGAGATATACCCCCTAGTATCATAAAACAACGCGCCGAGATATACCCCCTAGTATCATAAAACAACGCGCCGAGATATACCCCCTAGTATCATAAAACAACGCGCCGAGATATACCCCCTAGTATCATAAAACAACGCGCCGAGATATACCCCCTAGTATCATAAAACAACGCGCCGAGATATACCCCCTAGTATCATAAAACAACGCGCCGAGATATACCCCCTAGTATCATAAAACAACGCGCCGAGATATACCCCCTAGTATCATAAAACAACGCGCCGAGATATACCCCCTAGTATCATAAAACAACGCGCCGAGATATACCCCCTAGTATCATAAAACAACGCGCCGAGATATACCCCCTAGTATCATAAAACAACGCGCCGAGATATACCCCCTAGTATCATAAAACAACGCGCCGAGATATACCCCCTAGTATCATAAAACAACGCGCCGAGCTATACCCCCTAGTATCATAAAACAACGCGCCGAGCTATACCCCCTAGTATCATAAAACAACGCGCCGAGCTATACCCCCTAGTATCATAAAACAACGCGCCGAGATATACCCCCTAGTATCATAAAACAACGCGCCGAGATATACCCCCTAGTATCATAAAACAACGCGCCGAGATATACCCCCTAGTATCATAAAACAACGCGCCGAGATATACCCCCTAGTATCATAAAACAACGTGCCGAGATATACCCCCTAGTATCATAAAACAACGCGCCGAGATATACCCCCTAGTATCATAAAACAACGCGCCGAGATATACCCCCTAGTATCATAAAACAACGCGCCGAGATATACCCCCTAGTATCATAAAACAACGCGCCGAGATATACCCCCTAGTATCATAAAACAACGCGCCGAGATATACCCCCTAGTATCATAAAACAACGCGCCGAGATATACCCCCTAGTATCATAAAACAACGTGCCGAGATATACCCCCTAGTATCATAAAACAACGCGCCGAGATATACCCCCTAGTATCATAAAACAACGCGCCGAGATATACCCCCTAGTATCATAAAACAACGCGCCGAGATATACCCCCTAGTATCATAAAACAACGCGCCGAGATATACCCCCTAGTATCATAAAACAACGCGCCGAGATATACCCCCTAGTATCATAAAACAACGCGCCGAGATATATCCCCTAGTATCATAAAACAACGCACCGAGATATACCCCCTAGTATCATAAAACAACGCACTGATATACCCCCTAGTATCATAAAACAACGCACTGATATACCCCCTAGTATCATAAAGCACAGATTTATCCCCTAGTATCATATAACACAGATATATCCCTTAATAACATATTACACACAGTTATATCCCCTAGTATCGTATAACAGCTGCACGGATACATGACCTAGTGTGTTATAAACATATTATAGAGCTTCGCTTCTCATCTGACAGCATCACTTATGTGGGTCGTACACAGTGATTATTAACCCATAACACCATCGGACCCCCAGTTACATCCTGGTTGTGTGGGGTTTATGTGGCGTGGGATCATAAGCCAAATCAGACTCCACAGAAGGCAGGTGCTGGCTGATAGCAATGGACACCGTCCACAACACCTGCGATCAGCGCTGATGTCGCCACGGCTGTTAAAGCTCTAAATACAACCGTCAATTCTGATGGCAGCATCTAAATGCACACATTGTTGTTCGGGGGTCCTGAACCCCCAGCGATGAGATTACAAGGTGCCATCCGGTTACCAAGACTATGGTAGAACACGGCCCATCCATGCCTTATACGGTCAGCTCAAGAAGAATAAAGAGTCCCCAATACATAACCATGTAGCTGACATCTTGTTGCAGCGACTCAATATTAAAGATTTGACCCGCTTTGCTCCAACAGTGGCACAAACTGAGTCGGAGGGCCGACCGCGTTCAC
Organism: Eleutherodactylus coqui; assembly: GCF_035609145.1. Lineage (NCBI taxonomy): Eukaryota > Metazoa > Chordata > Amphibia > Anura > Eleutherodactylidae > Eleutherodactylus > Eleutherodactylus coqui. The sequence continues at coordinate 165,093,754 of NC_089843.1, read as the reverse complement.
CCGCTGCGATCTATCTGCACGCGTACAGCCGCCTCGGAAGCACCAAGTAACCAGATGTAAGGAGTTATGAATGCTTACCGAAAGTGAAAGATCTTGAGCCGTCAACTTGAGATATAACGTTATTGTTGGCCTGCCACAAGACATTTACTTGTTCTCCTTGTTCCCTGCAGGTTAGAGGAGTCGGCGTTAGTGAAGACAGATTTTACTTCTTAAATACTATTTTTCAAGTCTATGAGAGCGCTTGTGGACAGCAGAAAAAAAAAAGTCAGCTTTCCGGCTGCCGTGCAATCTTCAGCAGGTGACCGCGCAGGAGTCAGGGGGTTAAAGGGGTTGTCCCGCGAAAGCAAGTGGGGTTCAGCACTTCTGTATGGCCATATTAATGCACTTTGTAATGTACATCGTGCATTAAATATGTGCCATACAGAAGTTATTCACTCACCTTCCCTGCGCTGGCGTCCCCGTCTCCATGGTGCCGGCTAATTTCAGCGTCTAATCGCCCGATTGGACACGCTTGCGCAGAAGGGTCTTCTCCCTTCTGGTCGGTACGGGCACGAGCGGTGTTCTGGCTCCGCCCCCTTCTACGCGTCATCGCGTAGCTCCACCCCATCACGTGTGCCGATTCCAGCCAATCAGGAGGCTGGAATCGGCAATGGACCGCACAGAGCCCACGATGCACCATGGAAGAAGACCCACGGTGCATCGTGGGTGAAGATCCCGGTGGCCATCTTGGAGGAAAAGAAGGAAGAAGTTGCAGAGAGGGGATTCGGGTAAGTAAAAAAATTTTTTTTTTTTATTTCAACACATCCCTTGGGTTTGTCCTGCGCTGAACGGGGGGCCTATGCAAAAAAAAAAAACCGTTTAGGCGCGGGACAACCCCTTTAAGATTAAACAGTCCATCACCGGACTCAGTCAGCTCCCCCAACGGCAGCATAGCTTAGTTTATGGTGCCCTTGGGAGGTACAGGTTCCTTTGAAAGCCACGACAAAGCTGGTTCCTATTAAAGTGAATTATGGAAGTTTTCTTCAAGATTTGTAGAACTGCTGCTCAACTTATTAGTTTTCAAACGTCTTTAAAGGAAACAAACAAAAAAACAACAACAAGAACTACTAACAAAGTACACACAGGGTAAAATGTTACTTATTGACTTTTTGTGATACAACTGTCTTAAAAACAGAAAATGTAGTTTAAAATGTTAACCCTTTACAATCCAATTTTGGATTCAGAGTTTCCTAGAAGGCTTTCTCTTTTTGCCATTACAGAATGACGCCATCTGCTGGATAGAGCCAGTACTGCGGTATTGGACATGCTGGAGAGACAGCTGACAACAGAGGGGCCAGTAATCTACAGTAAGAATACCCTGCCGGACGTCTTTCGACATCGGAGCTGTACAGCCTTCAATCAGAATGTCTTCAGACGTCAGACAGTGGATTGGAAAGGGTTAATTATTCAAAATTCTCTCTAGATTTTTTTCTATTAAACATAAAAGACGCAGCGACAAATATTCACCAGCAGCCAAATAAGCCTCAATCAGTGGGTGAAGTAAAAGCATTCAGAAGTCCCTGCCACATCCAGCCACCCCATCCCTGAGGTGGAGGAGATCTCCCACACCAGTCACCCAAGTCCCATGCATACGCCGTGACCACCTAGATTATAACCTGTCTGTGCTGAAGACCACTGACTGACAGGCATGTCGGCCAGCACTGGCACTGATCGGAGGACCACCCACTATTAGACCCCATCCAGCTGTCATCATCCCGTTCATTTACATAGGGGGATACACAGCCGAGCAGCCAGAATCTTCATACTCACCCAAATGACAAAATCAGCCAACGAATGAGCGTTGGTTAGTCGGCTGACCAGTCCTCCTATTCCACAGCCCGGTGTTCAGGTGAACGGGCATTCGTAGGGACACTTGTGCCTGGTGACCCGCCAGAGTAAGAGGACTTCACTTCCCTCGCACCCCATAATGTAAGCTTACGTCCCAGCAAACCCTGTTGGGCTGCCTTTATCCTGGATACAAGATGTGATACAGGCTGGCATGGAGGCTCTAGTACCCTGTTGTACCACCTCTAGCTTGGGATACAAGATGTGATACGGGCGGGCATGGATGCTCTAGTACCCTGTTGTACCACCTCTAGCTTGGATACAAGATGTGATACGGGCGGGCATGGAGGCTCTAGTACCCTGTTGTACCACCTCTAGCTTGTATACAAGATGTGATACAGGTGGGCATGGAGGCTCCAGTACCCTGTTGTACCACCTCTAGCTTGGATACAAGATGTGATACAGGTGGGCATGGAGGCTCCAGTACCCTGTTGTACCACCTCTAGCTTGGATACAAGATGTGATACGGGTGGGCATGGAGGCTCCAGTACCCTGTTGTACCACCTCTAGCTTGGATACAAGATGTGATACGGGTGGGCATGGAGGCTCCAGTACCCTGTTGTACCACCTCTAGCTTGGATACAAGATGTGATACAGGTGGGCATGGAGGCTCCAGTACCCTGTTGTACCACCTCTAGCTTGGATACAAGATGTGATACAGGTGGGCATGGAGGCTCCAGTACCTTGTTGTACCGCCTCTAGCTTGGATACAAGATGTGATACAGGCAGGTATGGAGGCTCTAGTACCCTGTTGTACCACCTCTAGCTTGGATACAAGATGTGATACGGGCGGGCATAGAGGCTCTAGTGCCCTGCTGTACCATTACTACTGGGGGCCCTGTAGTGGGAGCCGCAATCACCGTTGGAGCCTCGCAGTATATTACACACGTCTCTGTGCCGGAGACATTACCTGTGGATGAGCGGGCGGACCCGCACACACACTTTGACGGCGTCTCCCTCCGCCATGTCCCTGCCGATTCTCCTCCGCCTGCTTCTCTGTCCACCGGCTTCAGCTACAAATTTGGAATTTCCCTCGTCCAACACGCAGATTGGTCAACCTCCTAGTGACGTCACGTAGAGGCGAGGATGGATTGGCTCCTGATTTTTGAAGAAAGATCTGACGACGTAACCGTCACGTGGTCTTGAGGTCACATGGCCGGACTAGAGGGGAGGAGCTTAATACGAATTCCGTTCTATGGAAGGGAAAGAAGAGAAAGATCCTATTATAAGCTGCTGTTGCAGAGGGATCAAGAGGGGAAGGAGGGCAACGGAAGTAGTGTGTGAGGAGGACGAAGCGGTCAACGTTACGACCATATTGAAAAGCAGTAACGGCTCCATCATATATTCCGTAAGGACCTGCTGACGTCAGAAGGTCAGGTGACTTTTCTGCAGTCACATGACTAGCAGCGCTGGGCTTTCCAGCAGATGCATATCGTAGGGGTTATGGGGCATATGATGAGTATCTGGAGGTGAAGGGGGAGCTGTGTGATACTACAGGGGGGATTCCAGGCATGTACAGCCGATGACCTATCCTTTGGTAGATTGTCAGGGGTCTGCCACTCAGGATACCCATTGATCAGCTGATCATCCCCCTATCAGTGCAGCGGGGCCGGACGTCTAGGGGTCAGGGGGGTAAGTGTACTAGCCAGCATCACTCTCATCGCACTGCACCCCTATTGGGCCACTCTCACACTGCGTTGCCAAAACACCGCATTCGGAATCGCAGCGGTTTACAGTGCTTTTTGCACATAGTTTTGAACGCATTCTACTGTGTCTGACAGCGTTTTGTAACGCACCCATGCATTGTGCTGAGGTGCGTTAAAAAGCGCTAAAACGCCTGAAAATAAGCAGCGCTCAAAAATCGTGTCGTTAGAAAGGTGTTGCACTGTGTCCAGCACGGCGCCTGAAACACGCACTAATCACGGTAAGAAGCAGGCTGTGTGAGAGTGGCCTTACACTTCCTGCTTGTCAGGACTAGCCCTCTGGTGCTCGCGCTTATTGTAATGGGCTTGTACACATACCCCCTTAACCCCTGATACCCACATCCGGCTCCGCTGCACAGGCCGGATGATCGCAGGGGATCCCAAGCATTGGATCTCCACCAATCAACTACTGATGAACTACCGAGAGAATAGGTCATTGGTTGTAAAAGCCCAGAATCCCCCTTTAAATACACGTAGGGCTGTGTGATGCTCGTGGGGGCCACAGGAGGCAAATAGTGACGTGTGAATTAAATGTACGTGGGTGAATGAGATGCTTATGGGGGGGCAGCACATAGTGATCGTGTCAACACTTATGAGCACCATAAGTTAAGTTATGGTGCTTGTAGGGCAGGTTTCGAGGAGTCCAGAGATGTCATTTTTATTGCCCCTCATTCCTTGGAAGTCGCAGGGACAACGCAGCACCCATCTCGGCAGGTTGTGCTCTCGCACACAGTGGAGTGTGCACACAGGCTGCAGAGATGAGTCCAACTGCACCGACCTCCACAGGTGCCGGAATGGGGAGCCGGTAAGTCTAAAAAGTACATCTCGGACGTCTCGGGACCCGTCGCAGGAGCGCCATAACTGCAAATGGAGGCTGTGGGATGCCTATGGAGTCCACAGGGGGCGTACGGTGTGTTGGTGCAGCTATTAAGATGTTATGTGGAGGTGCACTGAATGGTGAAATGCTTGTTAGCACTGTGTGGCGGCGCGTGTCTAGGGTGGGGAGCAGGAGACAAATGGGGAGCTGGGGGAGAGGGATTCGAGAGGCACATTGGATATTGTAGAAGTGTAATGGAGTTAATGGTAGAATGCTAGTTAACCATGTGGGGGTGCATGGGAGCACGTGCGGGGGCTTGTGTTCTCCCAACAGTCTACAGAAAAAGAAGTGATGATTCTCACAATATGACAACAAAAACAAAAGCTATAGTAAAACTTTGGTATTGTAATTAAGGGCAAAACTAAAAGTTTAGGAGCCCAGGTGCAAAAGTTCAGCTCAGGACCCCCCCCCCCCCTCTTCCCCTTTCAACCTTTTGCGTAAAAATTTGTTTGTAGCCCCTTAAGACGGGCTAACATGAGCGTATGGTTACTGTAGTGGCCCGAAGTCTATATTTCTGGCCCCTCCATAATTGTCATACATGTCATGTCTTTTGTGTTGATGCACTGTGCAAACTGTCTAGTCTCTTGTTATGTGTATTGCACAGCTGCAGCAAGTGAGAGGTTAATGTCTGAAAGTGGCATGGACATGTTTGGAAAAGTATCAATTTATGTCCTGTCATGTGGTATGTTAGACCCTAAGGCCGCCCTGCACATGGGTGGAAATCCCACGGCGGGATTTCCCGCGGGATTTCCGCCGCTCAAAGCCTGCATAGGAGTGCATTACAATACGCACTCCTATGCAGACGGCCGCGGTTTGGCCGCGCGAAATCTCGCGCGGCAAACAAACCGCGGCATGTCCTATTTTTGTGTGGGGCTCGCAGAGCCTCGCATAGAAACGTCACTCACGCAGCCGCCGGCTCCGGTCTGCGCATGCGCCGGCTGCCCAGCAGCCGGCACATGAAAGAGCCGGGGGCCGCCGGGCGCGGGTGAGTACGCGCTCGTCTCTGCAGGCGCTCGGGTCGGGTCCCGCGGCGAGAATTCTCGCCGCCGGATCCGACCCGCTCGTCTGCAGGCGGCCTAAATGTGAGTGTCTGAGAGCGGGAAAGGGTCTTTGATCATCTTCTACGGTTGATTGTGGAGTAGAGTACCGGCCTGCCACATGGGGGTACCTTCAACCCTCATGTGGTGAAGCGATGGAGGAAGAGGAGAGGTATCCTGAGGCCTTCCATGCCAGGAACCACCTCTGAGGAGCGACTGAAGTGAGGAGTCCGCTGTGCAGTGCTGCTTGCAAATACTAAGTGAGTGACTGTGGAGTGTTCCTACCCCCTTCCAGGAGCGGTACCATACAGATAACATGGACTGTAGGTCCGGTTTCATCCTGTCTCCTCCCTGACCTTACATTCTCTGTCTTTCCTGCACTGGCATGTGTAATGTTGTACTCTGACAAGCTTCCAGTAAAGTTCATTGGTCATTGCCCGTTCCCAGTGACTCAATTATCAAGTTTCAACTGTCTGTGTGGACTCTCTTCATTTAACCGCCGGGTACAAGCTACAGTGAGAAGGAGCGGTGGCGTCACGTGTGACAAATCTACAGTCCACCACACGTATACAGGTAATCGCTGTCTCAGCGTTGCTGGAAGAGGCCCAGCGGTGTCTTGGCCGAGGTTGCGTGCAGCCCTCTGAGGAGGAGTCTGGTAGAGCAACCTTGACAAGTGCCAACTTTACCCCGTGAGCTCCTCAGTGTGGGCCTTGTGTCTAGGTGGCCTCTGGGATGCGGCAGTTACCACGTATTACATATGTGCTATACGTGCGTGTGATATGTGGTAAAATCATAGAAATGTAGAGTTGTAGGGGACCTCCAGGGTCATCTGGTCCAACCCCCTGCTTAATGCAGGATTTACTAAATCATTCCACACAGATACCTGTCCAGACTTTGTTTGAACACTTCCATTGAAGGAGAACTCGCCACCTCCTGTGGTAACCTGTACCACTCATTGATCACCCTCACTGTCAGAAAGTGTTTTCTAATATCTAATCTGTGTCTCCTCCCTTTCAGTTTCATCCCATTGTTTCTAGTCTTTCCTTGTGCAAATGAGAATAGGGCTGATCCCTCTGCAGTGTGACAGCCCTTCAGATATTTGTAAGCTAAACATTCCCAGATCCTTTAGCTGTTCTTCATAGGACATGATTTGCAGACCTCTCACCATCTTGGTAACTCTTCTCTAAACTTGCTCCAGTTTGTCTATGTCTTTTTTAAAGTGGGGTGCCCAGAACTGGACACAGTATTCCAGATGAGGTCTGACTAAGGAAGAGTAGAGGGGGATAATTACCTCACATGATTTAGACTATATGCTTCTCTTAAAGGGGTTGTCCCGTGAAACAAAGTGGGGGTAAGCACTTCTGTATGGCCATATTAATGCACTTTGTAATATACATTGTGCATTAATTATGAGCCATACAGAAGTTATTCACTTACCTGTTCCGTTGCTAGCGTCCTCGTCTCCATGGTGCCGTCTAATCTTCAGCGTCTAATCGCCCAATTAGACGCGCTTGCGCAGTCCGGTCTTCTCCTTTGTTGAATGGGGCCGCTCGTGCCGGAGAGCGGCTCCTCGTAGCTCCGCCCCGTCACGTGTGCCGATTCCAGCCAATCAGGAGGCTGGAATCGGCAATGGACCGCACAGAAGCCCTGCGGTCCACCGAGGGTGAAGATCCCGGCAGCCATCTTCACAAGGTAAGTATGAAGACGCCGGACCGCGGGGATTCGGGTAAGTACTATCTGTTTTTTTTTTTAAATCCCTGCATCGGGTTTGTCTCGCGCCGAACGGGGGGGCCATTGAAAAAAAAAAAAACGTTTCGGCGCGGGACAACCCCTTTAATATGTCCCAGAATTCTGTTTGCCTTTTTGGCTGCTGCATCACATTGTTGACTCATGTTCAGTCTATGATCTATTAGTAATTTACAGGCAATCATATACATTGCCATACGCAGTCCCACTCACATTTGCAAGTAAGAATTGTGTAATGCGCGAGAACAAGAAAATAACGCAGCGTGTCCTGCTTGGCAGCATGTTACGCGTGAGAGAGCCCATTGTTCTCTATGGGTATGTAATCAACGCCGCCCCTATCCAATTACATTGCATATGTGAGGCGTATATATGCGCCATTGCGAAGCGATGGTGCAGGAAATATCACACACCCCCACCCCCAAAAAAACAAAACAGGTGAAGCGTATGTGCAATACGCTGTCATGTGCAGTACAATTTTGCTCTCATACACTGCGATAGGCCGGGTCACCAGCAGCTCCACAGTTGTAAAACGCTACATGACTAATACAGCATTTTACGCTTACAGCCATGTGAATCCGGCATTGGGCTGTGGTCATGTTTTTTGTTGCATATTTATGAAATTGCATACACTATTAAAAACCGCGTGTAGATTTAAACAATACATACATGTTTTTTGTTTTGTTTTTTTTAACCGCATGCAGGGTTTTGATGCAATTTTTAATTTTGTGGAAAGTGTGCAATCATATACAGGAGATACATGGTCCATATCACTATATACAGGAGATGTATAAATTATACCAACTGTACATATATCATTATATACAGGAGATACCCAAGTTATACCAGTATATTCCATATCACTATATACAGGAGATGTATAACTTACACCATCTGTACATATATCATTATATCCAGGAGATACCCATGTTATACCAGTATGGTCCATATAATTATATACAGGGAGATGCATATAAATCTTCTGTATGCAGTGATATTGACAATGCTGGTGTAAGTTTGGAGGGTCCATTACAGATGTGGCTAAAAATACTGGAAGAAAAAGTATTGAATGCAGCGCCTTTTTTTCCTCCAAAATATGGATGGAAAGCCGACGGACCCCATTATAGTCCATGGGGTCTGTTCGGTTTTGTCCAGAGACTGAGCCGCAGGGATTCCTAACCTGGGTATCTCCTGAATATAATATATGTACAGCTGGTATAACCTATGCATCCTGTGTATAGTGATATACCAGTTCACACCAGCATGGTCCATATTACTACATACAGGATGTATAGCTTAATGCAGCTATACATATATAATTATAAACAGAAGATACCCAGGTTATACCAGCATGCTCCATGTCACTTGTGAGTGAAAACACTTTTATGATCTGCCTCAGGTAAACAAATTGTTTTAACCCCTTAACGCCACAGGACGTAAATGTACTTGCTGCGGTGTACTTAACGCAACAGGATATACACTTATACCCTGGGGATAGTGCGAGATCAGAAGACATCCTGTGCTATCTGGCAGCGGGAGCCGGCTGTCACCGATAGATAGCCTCCTGCTGCAACAGCAGGGGTGCATCGGGACAGCGACCCCCTCTGTTAACCCCTTACACGCTGCGATCCATGTAGATTGCGGCATGTAAAGTGTTCACAGAGGAAGCGCACTCCCTCTGTGATGTCATTGGGCTCTCACGATGAAATCGCGGAGGGCCGATGGGTTGCCATGGCAATAGGACGCCAGCTACAGGCATCCTGCTTTGCCATTGCCTGTGATCGCTAATACAAGCAATAAGGCATTGCAGGACAGAAGTCTTGCAATGCTTTATCATAGCGATCAAAGCAGCTATGGTATAAATCCCCAACAGGGATATGAAAAGCGTAAAAATAGCGTAGAAAAAAATGTTTAAAACCCCTTTTTTGTGCTTTTCCCCTTAATAGTTTTAAAAAAAATCACACATATTTGGTATCGTCGTATCCGTAACGACTCCTACAACAAATTGAACACACTTTTTATCCTGCATGGCAAAAAGTATTTAAAAAAACTAAGGCAAAATGCTTATTTTTTTCATTTTGCCTCCCAAAAAACACAATAAAAGTGAACATAAAAGCCATATGTATCCCAAAATGGTACCCATAAAAACTACAGCTCGTCACGCAAAAAACAAGCCCTAACAGAACTCCGTCCATGGAAAATTAATTGTCATTTATGCTGCATGATTGATATTGTAAAAAAAAAAAAGCAATGCAGAATTGATGTGCTTTTTCTCCCTGCTATCATTAAAAAAATGAACATTTTACAATATAGTTTATGTATTCAAAAACGTCACCTATAAAGACTACAGTTTGCCACGCCCTCATACAGCCATAGCGACGGAAAAATTAAAAAGTTATGGCTTTTGAAAAGTGGAGGTAAAAGTCCCCCCAAAATCGTTGCGTCCTCAATGCCAAAATAGGCCATGTCCTCAAGGGGTTAAACAGGAAAATATGAGCTCAAAGAAGCCAATGAAAGACACGCATTATACAGTGTATACTACAGGACATCTGCCTTTACTTTTGGTGGGAAAAGGTTTATATAGTATTCAAACAAAGGAAGGTGGGACATTCAGATACATTATAACATTTGGTGTGCTGATCGGTCATTCTCATGGGGGGTGTTTATGATGTAACAGTTTAGCAAGAGGAGGGGGGAAGGAAATTATCAGACATGCTCAGTACAGATTTTGCCACATTTTACAATTAGCAACGGACTTGGCAATAGTGCCAACCTTATAATCTGCGTTCCGACGTGCGTTTTGCTAAAGCTTCCCCAAAGGGCTACATATGTAGTGTTCAATATGTTTGTTTTATTATAGTTATCAGTGGTAACATGACTGTGATAGTATTGGATATCTCCTGTATAGACATTTCTCTACTAACATGACCTACTATATGCCTTCCTTTTTTGATGCATTATTTCTTTTTGTTTGGGAAGTCATCTCTTCTGTTATGTGATATTTTAATATGATTCTATTCAATAAAATGTAATCCTTCTTTTGAGGCTTTTGTACCCTTTTTCATGTTTCCCCCATAGTAACATGCATTAAAAACGGGTCGCAGTTGCATGGCCTGTGAGTGTGATCTGTTTTTTTTCTTTAATCCTCTCATAAAAAATAATGGTGATTCTTGAACAAAAATTACATAAAAATAGGATTGCTGCAATTTTTCAAATTCGTACTATGGGTCTGAGTTAAAAAAATTACATGTGTGAATTAACCTATAGAAATGAATGGGGTTTTTCTCCATGAGAGTTCTGTCCATCTCGGAACATGTGCGTGAAAATTGCCTGCGAGAATACAGCCTTTGGTCATCATACCTTTAGTAATGTATAAAATGTACTGACTCTAACCAATTCCCCAACAAACCGGAAAACAAGAATAGCACAGAACATCCCTCCTAGTGAGGAGGAAAAGCCATTTTTACATTTGTACCCTGGAGCGAATAAAACTATACTGTATGTTCTTAAACATTTCTGTAGCTCCCTGGATTTCTCAGCCCCATAAACTTTTAATTCAGAGGACTAATCCTGCATTTTGAACCACAGGTGATGAAAATTAAAGGGGTTGTCCCGTGCTGAAACGTTTTTTTTTTTTTTTTTTTCAATAGGCCCCCCGTTCGGCGCGAGACAAACCCAATGCATGTGTTAAAAAAAACAAACGTTTAGTACTTACCCGAATCCCCGCGCTGCGGCGACTTCTTCCTTACCTTAGCAAGATGGCCGCCGAGATCTTCACCCACGATGCACCGCGGGTCTTCTCCCATGGTGCACCGTGGGCTCTGTGCGGTCCATTGCCGATTCCAGCCTCCTGATTGGCTGGAATCAGCACACGTGACGGGGCAGAGCTACGAGGACCAGCTCTCCGGCACGAGCGGCCCCATTCACCAGGGAGAAGACCGGACTGCGCAAGCGCGTCTAATCGGGCGATTAGACGCTGAAATTAGACGGCACCATGGAGACGAAGACGCTAGCAACGGAACAGGTAAGTGAATAACTTCTGTATGGCTCATAATTAATGCACGATGTATATTACAAAGTGCATTAATATGGCCATACAGAAGTGTATAACCCCACTTGCTTTCGCGGGACAACCCCTTTAAATGTATCTTATTTTCAGAAGTTAGTTGAACCAGGCACTTCAATAGGAATATCAACAAGATCCCTTACTTTTCTTAGAATGGTACAACTTTCTTTCAAATAGGGAATTCTAATCAGCACTGGTCTTGGAGGGGCTCCCGGTGGTGGAGAGTGGAATTGCACCCTGCGGCAACTTCCTGGAGATAATGTTGCTATCTCAAATTTGGTTTGCAACAAGAGTTCAAATAATTCCACCAGATTACGTTTTTTGGCTTGTTCAGGTGCCCCATCAGTCAGAGTGTTTTCAAGATCATCCAATTTATTTATAAGGAGGGAAACGCCGATTGCTTTCTTGAGGTCATGCTTAACTGCATGCATTTGGTCTTCCACAGTGCTGACTCTCTCCTCCGCCTCATTCATAAGGTCATTCACCTGTTTGAGACTGTCTCCTGAAGTTGACTTCCTCCTTTCACTCTGCCATCAGGTCACACCAAAGTGTTTTTTTTTTTTAATTAAAAAAAGTTTTATGCATTTCTTTTTATACAAGCATTTTTTGGGTAGCATATCAGAATGTTAAGCATATATTCTTTTAACTAACTCTCTGCTGGCATACTTCTGCATGCCAACATAGTCAGGCTGTGCATAGAGATATGCACAGGTACTTGTTGTATGCCCTAACGGGCTAATGCTGGATTCACACGAACGTATATTGGCTTGCTTTTCACGCGAGCCAATATAAGTCCTCTCTCTCTGCAGGGTGGAGGCTGGAAGAGCCAGGAGCAGTGCTCTGAGCTCCCGCCCCTCTCTGCCTCCTCTCTGCCCCTCTGCACTATTTGCAATGGAACTTAGCCCCACCCCCATCCCCGCCTCCTTTCATTGCAAATAGTGCAGAGGGGCGGAGAGGGGGCGGGAGCTCAGTTCCTGCTCCTGGCTCTTCCACCCCCCCCCCCCTCCTGCAGATGAGTACGACGTATATCGGCTCAGCGTGAAAACCGAGCCGATATACGTTCGTGTGAATCCAGCCTTACAGTGAAGAAAAATCTGGTACTCATTAGTGTTGCAGGAATATTGTTTACATTTTCTTCAACAAATATTTTATTGAATTTAAAAAAAAAAAAAGAGAACATGTAAATGACATACTGCAAATGTTACCCCGTGCATGGGCTGTACAATACACAATTTATAGCCCATAACTTTACTATAGACAATCAAGTAAGTTTTTATTTAAATGTATTTAAATCTGTTAAAATTTTGTATCACGTTACAATCCACAATATCGAGGTTCATTTGACATGTCAGTCGATTCAAGACCGCACTGAGATCGCGGGACGGTTTCCATCCTGCCATGGATTTCCTCATATATTTTGTTACCCAATTTCAAATATAACACACTTAACAAAAAAAGATATCAAAAGTCGTACTTGCCCTAAAATGGTACCAATAGAAGCTATAGCTCGCTCCCCAAAACAACACCCTGACACAGCTCCATCAGTGCAAAAATAAGTTTTGGGGGTTAAAAGATTTTCATTTAAAGCATTTTTTTTACAGCAGTATAACAGGAAAAAATGTTAGTAATGGCAGTAATTGTGCTGACTGGCAAACTAAATTTAACAAGTCATTTTTCAACAATTCATGGACAGCCTAAAATCCACAAAAAAATAGTGCAATTGGGGTTAATTCACACGTCCATATATTGGCCAGGTTTTCACGCCCGGCCGATATACAGTGTCCCTTTTTGCAGGGGGAGGAGGCGGGCCGGGAGCAGTGCACTGAGCTCCCACCCCTCGCCACTGTTTGCAATGGGAGGGACGGGGCAGAGCTATGTCCCGCCCCATCCTGCCCCCTCCCATTGCAAATAGTGGCAAGGGGACAGGAGATCAGTGCACTGTTCCTGGCCCGGCCCACCTCCTTCCCCCGCAGAAAGGGACACCGTATATTGGCCGGACGTGAAAACCTCGCCCATATACGGACATGGGAATAAGCCCTTAGACTGGTTGATTAATAAAATTCAATTTATTACTTTTTAGATTGCAAGGATAGAAATCCCCTACTGCATCCATCACAGCTGCGGCAGGAGATTGCAATGTTCTTCTACTGTTTTTAATGGGGTTGGCGCTGCTACTGGTCCCATTGAAAACAATGGCGATATCACAAAAAGATAGATGTTGTGTTTTTTTTTTTTCTTCCACACTGCATCGCAGGAGTGAAAACTTCGCAAATGAGAATGAAGCCATTGAAAATTATTGGCTTCATAGTCATGCGTTTTCACTTGCTCTCGCATCGCCAGAAAACCGCATGATCTTCTCGCCAGTGTGAAGGAGCCCTTAGACCGCTATGTTAATGGATAAATAAAAGAGTTATGATTTTTCAAAAGTGGGGAGGAAAAGTTGAAAGAAAAAAAAAAAGGCTGCATCCTAAAGGGGTTAATTAGGAGTGTGCACTGAGCTCTGAATATATTTTGGGGTCTGTTCTGGGGTATTTTGCCTCTGCTGCCCCCATCCTATGTTTAATGCTTCTGAGGCTCAGGGTGCATTTAGACGACCGTATATCGGTCATGTATTCACGCCAGCCGATATGCGGCGTCTCTCTCTGCAGGGGCAGGAGGCTGGAAGAGCCAGGAGCAGGAACTGAGCTCCCGCCCCCTCTCCGCTCTCTGCACTATTTGCAATGAAAGGAGGCGGGGCTAAGTTCCAGGAATTAGCCCCGCCCCGCCTCTCCTCATTGAAAATAGTGCAGGGGGGTGGAGAAGAGGCAGAGAGGGGGTGGGAGCTCAGAGCACTGCTCCCGGCTCTTGCAGCCTCCTCCCCCTGCAGAGAGGGACACCGTATATCGGCTGGGTGTGAAAACCCTGCCAATATACGGTCGTCTGAATGCACCCTTATAGTGTGTATGATACCACTGATCCATTGAAAGAAAAAAGCATTCCTCTAGATTTTCTGTCTATGAGAAGCATGCCACAGCAGAGGTGCGGGCAGTCATTGAAGCCTGAAGAGAAGACGAGCACGCCAATGCGAACTGCAGCAGAGAGAGAGCCTGAGAAAACTGAGTACGGCAAACTTTGGCGCTGTGCATCCCTGTCCTCTCATCTTAGACTTCACAGCTTGGTAGATAAAAGTAGGGGAAAGAAGACGATTGAGGCTATTGAGGTTCACTTCCAAAATCCTGTATTTGCCCCTCTAGTGCTACTATAACAGCGTTATTGTGTTCCCCATTAACAACACAATACAGCAAATATGAACATTTTACTTTTCATTATTTGCGTAGTGTTAGAAACATATGTTGGACCTCGCCTTGCAGGGGAATCTCAATGTAGGACGAGGTCTGACACTGGATTGGAAAGGGTTAACCACTAGAGATGAGCAAACATACTCATTAAGGGCGATTTCGCAATTGAGCATCGCTATTTTCGAGTACCTGGCCATTTGGGTGAAAAGATTCGGGGGGGGGCAGGGGGGCGGTGTGGTGGAGCGGGGGGTAGCAGTGGGGAACAGGGAGGAGCTCTTTCTCTCTCTCCCCCCCACTCCCCTCTGCAACCCCCCGCTCGCTCACCCCCGCCGCCCCCCGAATCTTTCCACCCGAGTAGTCAGGTACTCGAAAATAGCGATGCTCTATTGCGAAATCGCCCTTAACGAGTACGTTCGCTCATCTCTATTAACCACATAAAGCATCCTGTTTTTCTTTATAGCTTAGGGCAGAGGACCCCAACCTTTTATGTTTCCCTTTGGAGCCTCCTTGTTTATCGCATCGCACAAAACTTGCAATTTTCATGGGATGCGATTTTAATATTAGAAACTCCTATTGACTTTCGCAATAAAAAAATTTCCCAATTTTATTGCATGCGATGCAAGATTATTCTCCAGAAAAACATCGCTGACCCTACAAAATCACAGGAACAAAGCTGCGATATCGATGCGATTTTTGTATCAGCGATATCAGTCACCCGTGTGATAGAGGCCTAAGTAACAATTATTGCTGCATAGATTGTTATGATATATTCAGCTAATACGTTTAGAGGTTTTTAAGAAGTTTAGGAACTCCGATCAATATGGTGTACATATTATATATGATGAAGAAAGTTCTGTGTTCCTCAATGTTTTCTGAAGGACGTTCAGGACACAGAATCCCAGAACAGAATAAGCCAGACCGTCTCTGTTCACTGCTGTAACTACTGTGATTATATCCTCTGGCAGTGGAGCATTACCAGAGAATGGCCAGCATATAAAATACCATTTTAGAGGATACTTTGTGAGACATGAACGTCTATAAGACATAACTCTGGATTATACAAGGAAATGTTTTCAGCTCCCTCACAATCAGAATTTTATGCTATATTGAGGAAAATTGCATGATCGCAAGCATCTCCATTAAATGTGGCTTGCAATTCCGACAGTCTATCATGGCTTGTTTCCCTAATAATAGGCCCTACTGTGATTTTCGGGGGGAGGGTGGGGTGGGAGCTTAAAACATAAGCCTTCCCCCGAAAATAAGCCCTAACTACACTACATGTAAAAAAAAAAAACAATAATACTCTCCTAGCAGCCAGGGTTTGCTTCCCTTCGTCTGGGCTGCGGCGCTGCTGCAGGCTTCCGTGTCCTCCCGCAAGCCAACAGAGCAATTCTTCCTGATAGCAGGGTTTAAATACCCCACCTCCAGCAAGCTAATGCTCTGATTGGTTAATCAAGTCTGCGTTAGCCAATGAAAGCCGGCGCTCGAATAATCAATCGCAGCCATTCATTGAATGACATCATTGAATGGCTGTGATTGGTTAATCGAGCGCCGGCTCTCATTGGCTGACGTGGTGCTCGATTAACCAGTCAGAGCATTAGCTTGCTGGAGGCGGGGTAATCAAGCCCTGCTATCAGGAAGAACTGCTCTGTCAGCATGCAGGAGGACACGGAAGTCGGAAACCAATGCGAGAGCCGCGAACGCCGGCTGCTATGTAAGTATTATGAGACACCCCCGAAAATAAGACACAGTGCCTCTTTTGAGGCAAAAATTAATATAAGACAGTGTCTTATTTTTGGGGAAACACGGTAGTAGTGGTCTGTGATTTTACAATCCTATTGCTGACTTAAAGGGGGTTGTCCCGCGATAGCAAGTGGGGTTATACACTTCTGTATGGCCATATTAATGCACTTTGTAATATACATTGTGCATTAAATATGAGCCATACAGAAGTTATTCACTTACCTGCTCCGTTGCTGGCGTCCCCGTCGCCATGGTGCCGTCTAATTTCAGCGTCTAACCTCCTGATTGGCTGGAATCGGCACACGTGACAGGGCGGAGCTACGCGATGACGCGTAGAAGGGGCGGAGCCAGAACGCAGCTCGTGCCGGACCGAGCCGAAGGCAGACCCTTCTGCGCAAGCGCGTCTAATCGGGCGATTAGACACTGAAATTAGACGGCACCATGGCGACGGGGACGCCAGCAACGGAGCAGGTAAGTGAATAACTTTTGTATGGCTCATATTTAATGCACAATGTATATTACAAAGTGCATTAATATGGCCATACAGAAGTGTATAAGCCCACTTGCTATCGCGGGACAACCCCTTTAAATGAAGGGCGTTTGTGTGCATTCCAAACATTTTTATTGTAGTAAACATTTGTTATGATGCAAATTGTTTCTACTGTCTTTATGTTATTTTATCACAAAGCTAAGCTTAGCTAGTTAAAGGGGTTTGACATTGGTGGTAGTTGGGGGGACACATTACCTGTAAAACGCAAACCCTAACTTTCACCTCTCGCTGCGCGCTGCTCCCTCGCCACCGCTGGCTGCTCTAGTCTCTGTTTACTTGGACTGGAATGGTCATTCGGGTTATTTATCCACATGAGGACTGTTGCCAATAGGAAGCCGGGAGGGACGTCACCAGTGACATCCTGTAAGTCTGCCTCAGGACTTCTACATTAGAAGCCCACTTATAACAGGTTTACGGAAAGTCACCAGGCCTGCTAACTGGGGAACGCACCTGTCAGATGCTGCAGCAGCGGAGCGCCAAAGTAGTAGTCCGGTGTCATGGTGAGTACATTGGTTTTATATAGTGTTGGGCACAGAAGTCCAAAACTATATAAAATCAATAACTTGGAAAATTCCTTTAATGACATGAAAAAATAGAAATACATTAAGGGCTCGGCCAGACGAGCATTTTTTCCTGCATGTTTTGCAAAACGCATGTATAAAAATTGCGCGACCAAAGCAGGAGATGCCTTTTTAAATTCGCACTTGGTGTACGGTCACATGATTGCAAAAGTCACACAAAGTGTGGTGCCATCGCTATCCCCTGCTGCGGCTGTGACAGCTGCAGCAGGGGATTCCTTGGATTTGAAACCCCTGGATGCTGTCACATCCAAGGATTTCACTTTGTTGTTGAAAACATAGGGAGAAGATTGCGATCCTCTGCCACAGCTGTGACAGGTGATTCCTTCATCCCTGCGCACAGTCCCCTCATCTCTGAACACTGACAGTGCTGTCACAGTGTTCATTGATGAGGGGACTCCCCACGGGAATGAAGGAATCACCTGTCACAGCTGTGGCAAAGAATCGCGATGCTATCCCATTGCTTTCAATGCGGCCGCCGCTGCTGCCAGTGCTGTGGTGCTTCTGATCCCCATTGTATGGGATGAACAATATATGTAGCAGTGCTGTGTGTGTGATGTGCATGTAGAAGAGCTGTGTGGCGCCACCAGAAACACTGGTACTATGATTTCCTAACAATTACTAATTATTTTAAAACCAGCACATCTACACGTTTTGGGGCTAAAAAAGTCTCTTCCTCAGTATTTGCTGGGGATACACTAGACATAAAACAATATGGTGGAAAGTAACAGATGTGTTGTAGGTACGGTAGTAGGTAAGATATAGAGGAATAGGTTCAGAATAGAAAAATAGAACAGTATTTAATTAATACCTGGTGCATAATAACATTCAAAATCAAATAACCGAACAATACATAGATAAAAATGAAATCAAACATATTCTTCGGTTGCATATGTATAGTTTTTGCAGAGCGGCTGTGGGTTAATTGAATGAAGTGAAGCAGGGATGGATTTAATATTCTTACCTAGTGGTTTTGAAAATATATGGCTTAGCATTAGCTGCTAAAGATAATTTTTTAATATATAGCAATTTATCTATTTATTCATAAATATTATTTTATGCTGAATATTGAGGGGTTTTAGAAACATATTATGTGATCAGCCTTGTTGCTATTTTTTAATTAATACCCCTTACATCTGGAAGGGTAATAGAAAAGTTATCAGATATGTACACACATACTCCGTACCTTTCTTCATTATTATAGTGTGTTAAATGTTTAATTCGGTATTAAGTGCTAAGCCGGACACCGGTCAAGGCAGAGCGACTAGAGCAAAGCAAAAATGTAAACCTGTGTGTTTGTGTGTGTGTCCGGGTCTAGGAACTTCCTGATGAGGTGACATGGATTTAGTACGGCTGCTTTCTGCAGCAACATGAATACTTTTTTATGTAGATATAAAGTTTGTAGACTTTTATGTAGTGTATGTGGTCCAACCCCTGTGGTAGAAAAGATGACAGGCACAATAAGTACCCCATCCATTCTCCACCGTCTCCCCTCCTGTGCAAGATCAGTGTATTATTACCGTATATATTCGAGTATTAGCTGACCCAAGTATAAGCCGAGACAATAAGAGTTAACCACAAAAAACAGGAAAAACTTATTAACTCAAGTATAAGCCGAGCTATACTCGAGTATATACTAGGTAAAATAAAAACCTCCATACTCACCTCCCAGCCGGTGTCTGTGTCTGTGCGACATGCTGCTTGAATTCTCCACGCTGTTATCCCCCCCCTGTCCTCTCTGCTTGGCTCTGTCAGTGCTGTGTAAGTAAGCGCCGTGATTGGATTGAGCGCCAGCCAATCACAGCTGGCGCTCGATCCAATCACAGAGCTTACTTACACAGCACTGACAGCGGGGGATTTGAAAGCCGAGCAGGGAGATGTGAGCGGGGGAAATTCTATAGCAGCTTGATTGGCTGTAAATAATCGATCACCAGCTGTGATTGGCTGACGCTCGATCCAGTCACAGCTCTTGCTTACACAGCACTGACGGCTGGGGATGACGCAGCCGAGCAAAGAGGATGGTGGGGGATGACAGCGGAGAGGATTCAAGCAGCCTGCCACACCGCCGCCAGAGACACAGGCGCCGTCTGAGAGGTGAGTATGGAGGTTTTTTTTTTTTTTTTTAAACCTTCCCTGACTCGAGTATAAGCCGAGGGGGGCTTTTTCAGCACAAAAAAATGTGCTGAAAAACTAGGCTTATACTTGAGTATATACAGTATTTTCATTTTTTAAAATGCACATATAATAATTTTTTTTTTAATCAGTTAATACGAAATTATATATATATGCAAAACCATTTAAACATCCCCTGCTTGACTTGATTCAATTAACCCACCGCCGCGCCGCAAAAATTATACATATGCAACAGAAGAATATGTTCGATTTCATTTTTATTTATTCTTCGGTTATTTGATTTTGAAAGTTGTTGTGCACCAGGTATTAATTGAATCCTGTCCTTATTCGTCTATATCTTACCTACTACTCCGCGGCGGAGCCCGTCACGCTCGTGTGAAGCCGGCCTTAGGCCAGTGGCTGCTAAACTCCCTCCGTCTGCTCTTCTTCCCCCATGCAGGCTCACCTCTGCTCTCCTCCCTGCTGGCTCTTTGCAGTGGGAGGGGGGGCAAGACAGGGGCAGTGCTAAGCGCTGCCCCGTCCGGCCTTCCCCCATTACTGGCTGAGGACAAGGGGCGGAATGTGGGCAGAGCTAGGCTCCTGCCCTATCCCTGCCCCTTGTCCATAGTCATTATTGGGAGGAGGCTGGATGGGCCGACGCTTAGCTCTGCCCCCGGCCCATCCCATTGCAAAGAACGAGCAGGGAGGAGAGCAGAGGTGAGCCTTTGATGGGGAGGGTAGGAAAGGGGCGACAGCATGGTGACCTCGGTGCATATGAGCCGGGGCCCATGCCGTGTGAACGCGCACACAAACGTTAGAATTGTGCACCCATTCACGAGCTTCTATGCCCCAGATGGTAGCGTGAAAATGCCGGCCGATATACGCTCGTGGGAAAAAGCCCTAACGGGGTAACATGTAGTTGTTCTCAGCAAGAGAAACTTAAAGGGGTTGTCCGGCCACACAGGGTAAAAATTTTTATAATGCTGCTGCTTTCCTTTCAGTAAGGATAGTAACAGACAGCATACAGGGGCTCAAACCGGCCAGCAGATCAGCTGCAATGTCAGTTTCTTACCTTAGATTCTGATCTTCACTGCAGCTTTCAAAGATGGCGCCTCTCTGCGCTCTCCCTCTTCTGTGTGCGCGCTCCCGATGGTAGTAAGAGACATGAAAAGGCAGGATTTCCCTCAGCTCACGTCCTAGCCCCGCCCATGACACGCCCACCTCTACTGAACTGCTCTACAGTCTCGCCCCGCCCCCTGCTGCATACTATAATCAGAGGGGGTGTGGCCAGGGGAGACTGCAGTATACACTCATGTCAGGATAAAATCCTGCCATGACTGTAAACAGCATTACTGTGCATAGTGAATGGAGAGGGGCAGGGGAGAGCCCAGAGAGAACTCTCCTGCAGCCCCCCACTGCAAAGCTACCTACTGCCCCCCACCCTGCTAAAGTAAAACAAAACATTTCCCCACACTCACATGCCCTCATAGTGCCCCTCCCACAGCGACCCCCCCTCACAATGACCCCCCCCCCTACAGTGCACTCTTCCACAGTGCCCCCCTAATGATCCCCCACAGTGCCACAAACAGTGCCCTCTACAGTACCCCCTACACATGCCCCCCAGTGTCACCCCTACAGTGCCCTCCAAAGTAGCCCCCCTCATTCCCCCCAACCACAGCATTCTCCACAGTCCCCCCTCAACAGTGCCCCCCCAGTATTCCCCCCCACAGTGCCCTCCGCAGTACCCCCCCTACACATGCCACCCCCCCCAGAGTCCCCCCCACTGCACTCCAAAGTAGCCCCCCTCCACATGCCCCCCATCCACAGCGTCCCTATACAGTGCCCCCCCCCGTGACCTCCCCCACAGAGTCCCCCTTTACAGTGCCCACACACAAGTACACTAACAGCACCCCCCTCCCCCCGGGACTTCTGACAGCCGGGTCTCCTGACATTGCACACACACATCACTGCCGCTGAATAACAAAACTACATGATGTTATAGCGAGCTTTTGGCCTGAGCAAGGATCCTAAGTAGATTGGAAAGCTTGCTATAACATCATTTTTGATCATTTTGGTTTTTATTACTGAGAACAATCACATTTTGCTCTACTGGCTAACACTGTGCCAAAACTTTTTTTTTTTTATTAAACGGGGTCAAATGTATGGGGCATATCAATCTTCCATGATAAGGGCATTACTATGTTAGCACTCAGCATGTTAGCTAGCTGCAGAGGGCAGACTGTCAGGGATAGTGATGGCCAGGTTAACGGTCTTCTTTTCTGTGCTGCTGTACAATATCTTGCCAGTCCCTACCTTTTTTATCTGACTAGGAGAGGTGCAGCACAGTTAGTGACATCACAATCACATGGTCAAGGTCCTGCACCAAAGTACTGCAGAGGATTGTGGTGTGCGTGCATAAGTAGTGTGTCTGCAGGGCATGCTGTGTGTAGCATGCAGTGTTTGTAAACACGTACATGGGAAATGTCATGGAATAGCAGTATATAAATTAGTTATGAATTGTTGTTCCCTCAGCTGACGGCTTGGGAATGCCCACACCCATATAAGTTGTGAAGTTGAACACCGGCCAGCGTGCTCATGGCAAGGTGACATGAATTATTGGAGTTCGAATGAAGTATAATAATGAATGCCAGACGGGTAGGACATTGCTTTTCCGAAGTTGTGCGGGTATTTAATATTCTTTGGTTCACAGTGTAACGTGTGTACCGAGAATACATCATAGAAGACATTACCAGGCAGTATGGGCAGCAGAATGGTTGCCCACAGGTGCTTAATGATTGCAACCATGATTGCAATGTCTGGCTTGGTTTGTCCATGTGAACAGACAATTGCTTTTGGCAGAAATTACACCCATATTCAATTCAGGAGGCTCATCATGCTGTGTTCTTTTACTGTCATTGGATACTGGAGCAGAAGACCCACCAGAGTGCTTCTGTTACTGTCATGACACTGGACACAGCGTCTCACCTGGGCTTGTAAGGTTACTAACTGGACCCTAAAGGACTGGCAATATTGCATGGTCGGTTAACACTTTCCAACCCAGTGTTGGCCCGCATCTGACATTAAGATTTCCCTACAAAGCTCTGATGCCGGATGAGGGCAGACACATGCTTCTAACAGTATGCAGGACAGAGCTCTGATAGTAGAGTTTGTTCTGCAAATATACATTACAGTATGCAGGACAGCGTTCCAATGTCGGAAGCTGTTCTGTATATGTATTTTACAGTATACGTAACAGCTAGAGATGAGCGAACGTACTCGTCCGAGCTTGATATTCGTGCGAATATTAGGGTGTTCGGGATGCTCGTTACTCGTAACGAGTACCACGCGGTGTTCTGGTTACTTTCAGTTTCCTCTCTGAGACGTTAGCGCGCTTTTCTGGCCAATTGAAAGACAGGGAAGGCATTACTACTTCCCCCTGTGACGTTCAAGCCCTATACCACCCCCCTGCAGTGAGTGGCTGGGGCGATCAGATGTCACCCGAGTATAAAAGTCGGCCCCTCCCGCGGCTCGGCTCAGATGCCGTGTGAGTTAGTGAGGGAAAGTGCTGTTCTATTGGAGTTGCTGTAGGGAGAGTGTTTGTAGCGAGTGTAGGCTTCAAGAACCCCAACGGTCCTTCTTAGGGCCACATCTACGTGTGTGCAGGCTGCTGTTAGCAGTGGAAAAAAATTTTTTTTCTTTCTCAAAATCGGCAGTGCAGAGCATTGCACCCGGTATTAGGGACAGAAGTGGTGCTTAGGCAGGGAGAGTGTTAGGAGTGAGTGTAGCCTTCAAGAACCTCAACGGTCCTTTCTAGGGCCAAATTTAACCGTGTGCAGTACTGTGCTGGCTGCTGTTAGCAGTGTTGCATATTTTTTTTTTTCAAAAAATCGTCTGTGCAGAGCATTGCACCCTCCATTGATACTACAGGGACAGAATTGTGTAGGCAGGGCCACAACACAGTTATTGTTCATTGAATATCCGCAGTGGGGCCCTCCCTTTGCAAATTTGAGAAAAAATTATATTTGGCCTGCCTGTGTCAGTCCTAAGGTCTCCGTGTACGTGTGTGCTGCGTGGAGAACGTACAAAAATCAAACGGTGTTCCGGTTACTTTAAGTTTCCTCTCTGAGACGTTAGCGCGCTTTTCTGGCCAATTGAAAGACAGGGAAGGCATTACAACTTCCCCCTGTGACGTTCAAGCCCTATACCACCCCCCTGCTGTGAGTGGCTGGGGCGATCAGATGTCACCCGAGTATAAAAATCGGCCCCTCCCGCGGCTCGGCTCAGATGCCTTGTGAGTTAGCTGAGGGACAGTGGTATCGTGCTGGTGCTGCTGTAGGGAGAGCGTTCGGAGTTAGTGTAGGCTTCAAGAACCCCAACGGTCCTTCTCAGGGCCACATCTAATAGTGTGCAGTACTGTGTTAGCACTGTATTATTATTATTTTTTTCAAAATTGGATCTGCAGAGCATTGCGCCCTGCAATAGGGACAGAAGTGGTGGTTAGGCAGGGAGAGTGTTAGCAGTGAGTGTAGGCTTCAAGAACACCAACGGTCCTTTCTAGGGCCACATCTATCCGTGTGCAGTACTGTCCAGGCTGCTGTTAGCAGTGTTGCATATTTTTTTTTTTTCTCAAAACCGGCTGTGCAGACCATTGCACCCGGCATTAATACTACAGGGATAGAATTGTGTAGGCATTTAGCAACCTTTTAGTCCACGTGTGGGATTTTTTTTTTGCCACAACTATATGAACCTGCTTACTGTTGGATTGGTTCATTTTTCATAGATAGAGTGTATTTTGGTACATGTCACACACATGTAAATGTTGTGGATCCACGCGTGGATTTAGCCCCATCAATGGGCAAAATCTGCAAGCAGAATTCAGACTAGCAAGAAAGTTTTCCTCTTTCCCGAGAAGCGCCATTTTGCATACTATGCCTAGGAAGCTTTGAAGGCTCCCCCACTAAGTGCTGCATGTCCAGAAAGAGCAATAGGCCAAAAACACGCGAAGGCTTTGTTCTCACTGGTGTAATTTTTTTAAAGGATCTATGACATATTTGACATTAGTTTTTTGAGCCCATCAGACAGGTTTCTTCTTCCACTTAACGTTTCTGCCCACTAAAGCCAATGGAGAAGAAAATACACAGATGCCAGGGGGAAGCACATACAGCAGCTTGAAAATAAGCACAGCAAGTGGATTACGTAGATTTTTAAAAATCCCATCCCCAGCAGCCCGAATAACACGAACAGGGGGTTTAAGCACTCAACTAGAGGCCTCATGGCTCCTGTACATACTTCCCTTTGGAATAATATGCTGATGGCAATACCTTTTAAATAAACTACCTTCTTTTATTGTATCAGCAATAAATATTGGACTTTATTAATAAAGACATCAAACTCAAATTCGAAAACAAAACACACAAGACGATTTAGAATAAGTGGTAAATGATGTAAATAGGCGTACTATCTAGCGCCACATTTAACATGGTTACTGGTTTAGTAGATTGACTGAAGGAACGTGAAACTTAAAACGTTACCTTTTATTAAATATATTCTAAAATGTAAACTAAAAATCATTATCTTTTGGAGCTGGAAGGAACAATATCCGGCTTTGCAGAATTCAAATTTTTTCTTTTCACATTGCATTTTTTTTACTGTACAGACTAAGATGAGGGAGCCTCGTATATTGTGTATGGAGAAGCTCAGGAGGCTTTGCATTCATTGGGTTTATCCGTTGGTGCTTTATCCCACCAGTTATTGACATCACTAGTTGTTTCGGTTGCTCCAGTGTGCAAAGTTTTATCTGCAAGAGAGAAAAACTTGTCAGCCCACAAATATTTACAAGGACGGAAAAAAAAAAAAAAAAAAATACAGGTGTTATTTCACCAGAGACGGCACCAATCATGTTCGAGGCATGTGTAGGGTATTTTGCCTTTCCACACGCTGCTGGGAATAGGCGGTTGTACGCGCCCAGGTACCTCCATATGGCCTTTTCCTATAAAGTTTGAATAGATTCAATCTATTTTTCTGTTATTTGTGGGAAGCGTTTGGTATTGCAACTTTAACCCCTTAGTGACGGAGCTTTTTTGCTTTTTTCCATTTTTGTTTTTTCCTACTCCCTTTTAAAAAAATCGTAGCTCCTTAATTTATCCATCGACGTCGCTGTAAGTGGGCTTGTTTTTTGCGGGATGAGTTGTGTTTTTCAAATGGCACTATTTATTGTACCATATTATTTACTGAAAAACTTTTAAAAAATTCTTAGCGGAGAGAAATGGAAAAAAAACCCGACATTCCACCATCTTTCGGTGCGTCCCGTTTCTACACCACACAAATTGCAACAAAAACGACCTGATATTTTTATTCTATGGGTCAGTACGATTGCTACGATACCAAACTTGTATAGTATTTTTTTTGCTGTAGTACTTTTATTTATTTATTTATTTAAGATATTTAATTTTTTTCAATTATTTTCTGCGGTCAGTTTGTGCGCGCAATACCTTTTTTATTTTTTCGTCGACGTAGTTGAGAAAGGGCTCATTTTTTGCAGGATGTCCTGTAGTTTCCGATAGTATCAATTTGGAATACATATGACTTTTTGATCGCTTTTTATTGCGTTTTTTTCTGGGAGACAGGGTAACCAAAAAAGTGTATTTCTGGCGTTCTTTATTTTTTTTTCAGACGACGTTCACCGTGCAGGAAAAATAATGCACTACTTTGATAGATCGGACTTTTACGGACGCGGCGATATCAAGTACATATTTTTATTTTATGATTTTGATTTTTTAATAAGGATATGGCAAAAGGGGGGTGATTTAAACTTTTATATCTTTTTTTTTTTTTAACAATTAAAAAAAACTTTGAATATTTTTTTTACATTACTTTGAAGTCCCCCTGGGGGACTTTAACATGCGATGCTTTCATCGCTCCTGCAGTATGACGTAATGCTATAGCATTACGTCATACTGCTTTTTTACAGGCAGTCTTTCAAGCCACCCTGTGTGGATGGCTTGGGAGGCAGTCTGCTAAGGCAGCCCTGGGGCAATTCATTAGGCCCCCGGCTGCCATGACACCTGCACGGCTTCCCCAATCTCACCGCGGGGGAAGGGGGCCGGGCGGGACCCCCGAACAGCGTTTGGGGGATTTAAATGCCGCTGTCAGAATTGACAGCGGCATTTAAAGGGTTAATAGCCGCGCTGGCCGAACGGCCGAGCGCAGCTATTGCCCGCGGGTGTCAGCTGTAATAAACAGCTGATGCCCGCGCTGTATGGAGGGAGATAGCGCCGCTACCTCCCTCCATACACGTGCTGCAACAGCAGGACGTAGTTTTACGATAGAGCTGTCACTAAGGGGTTAAACGAATAGTAAGTAATTACTGTAATGCGCCAGAGTATCAGGGCCGGGTTTCATGGAGTTTTTATGGTTTTCTCTTGTTTAAAGGTAACCTGCCACGTCTCCACATGTGATGCTGTGGGGAAGTGACCACTTCCCTTTTAGCTAAATCCCACATACAAGAATAGCCAATAGTTTGTAGTTACATGTGAAGTGACAATTTATCAGTTTCCATTTCTAAACTCTTGTGATTTCAACAGAATATATATCTTAGTTGAAAATTAAGTCCCCTGAACCATCTAGGAGATTCGAACACTTAAATCCACATGTAATTTTGTACTAACTGATGCTTTCAGTGCAACTAACTGCTCCATACATCTCTATGCGAGCCCAACTAGATGGGGTTTCCAGGGTTTACATTGTAAAGAGAACTATAAACGCAGGGTAATGCAAAAACAATGGTGCAAAAGCAAAGCCAGTTTATATAATCCAAAACATGGCGCACTTGTCTTACCCTCTCGGAGTTATACTGCAATATGCAGGGCGATTCAAGAAGAATGGTGTAAAAGTCAGGCAGATTTAGTCATACACGAACAGACACAACAGCCAGAAAGACATGAAAAGACAACAACTCAGTCATTTGTAATACTAGACGACCTAAAACAAGGCATCTCGACTGCAGTGGATTCAATACGGGTGCTTTCACAGCGACAGAAATGTGCTGCATTACATATGGCAGATTCTGCGCCAAGAGCTGCATGCCGCCATGTGGATATTGCAGCGGAACTGAACCATTTTGTATTCCACATCAGAATCTACAGGTATACCTGTGGGTTTTGGTACGTTTTTCTGCAGCACCAGAATCATCTCTGTGTTGCGGCACATAATGGAGAGAAATGTTGCCCACGTGAAAGCAACAGTAGATACGCCAGGATACATCTGGGCAGACCAGGACCATCAACTTGACATCTGCTATGTCACCAATGGCACCTACATCAAACATCTGTAAGGTACGTCAATGTGAAGAGCCTTTCTATCTTTTCATGCCATTCTAGCAGTTATGCAAATTCAAGTATGGAATAAAATAAATTGGTTTACTTTTGCACCATTGTTTTTGCATCACCCCGTATATTGCACCAAAATAATAGTATAAAATGTAAGATGGTAAAACTGCATTTTTTTGGATTGCTCTACTTGGCTAAAGGACTTTCTATGCTTGGGCCAAATTAATCACTTCTACACGTACTCATGTTCTAGGGTAATTGATGGTGCCACCATAACTGCAACCCCTCCCACCGCCCGCATTAGGTACATGTAGACTGAACTGTGCTACTGGCAGTTATTGGAGTATGACAGACTGCGAAAACTGGAAGTGGGTTTAGCAAGCCCAATATTGACCCGTGGACCCTATGGGTGATGATCTGCTGCCCTGGCCTCTTGAACTGTGTGACTGTGGCCTTGTGTAGAGCTCTACTGAAGGAGTTCCCTTCAGCAAGCATTGATGGTAAAAAGTGTAGTCCGGCATGTACTGCAATCAGGTGAACTGCAGGGAGTGTGAAGAGGCATAGCGTGCATCAAGAGTGTAATATAACCCACTCCAACTGTATTTCACACCCCAAACGTGCAAAGTGATCACATTCTTTATGTCAAGACCAAACCTTCCAAAGCAAATACACATAACAGACTCATTCAAATAAGGTATCGCAATATGCTAGTTACATATTTACAGGGAATTCGCTTTTGGTCAAAAAAGCACATCATTGCACCAATCAGTATTGGGAAGCAAGTTGTGCTCCTGCATCTCCGTGCCCTTCACGCCGGCATTGCAGACGGGGGGGGAGGGGGGGGGGGGGCAAAAGTGGTTTAATGTATAGGAGGTCTTGTCATAAAGCGTGTAAAACAAAACATCTGACGGTTACCCAATTCTCCTCTAGGATTCCCATCGGCAGGTTCTGTACTTAGATCTGTCAATGATATAGTAAATGCATGTTGAATAAAATATCCCATACCCCTTGATCAAATAGCTTTTAAGCACCTCTGTGTATTGTATAATCCTGGCCTCCCACTGAAACCCTAGTAAAATACACCACAGCAGACTCTTCCAGTTCAGTCGTGGACACACTATTGTACCTACCTGTCAACAAGCTCCAAAAGTTTTTGTGACACTCGCTTTTAGCCTAAATAGCCGTCAGGCAGTGTGTCTATAGCAACTAGACTGTCAAACAACTAGTCTTTTCCATGCGTTTCTCTAGTTTACCTAACACTAAAGGCCCATTTAGACAACGCTTTTCGCTCAAAAGCCATCTTTTGAGCGATAATAGTTGCATGTAAATGTGCCCATCTTTCACTTTTCTGCCAAAAGAGGATTTTCAGTTTGGCATAAAATCCATCATTCAGCAGAACAGCTGATAAAGACTGCACGCTGTGTTCTGCCCGGGGAGCGCGGATTACATAGTCTGTTCTGCTGCGGGGCTGACAGCTAAAAGAGAACTTAGTCAGAGAACAGCGGGTGGTCTGTTCCCTGAATACAGTTCCCAGCGGCTCACATGCAAAATGATCGCTCAAAAGCCAAAAGCTTAAAAGCCGTGTAGACCGCTCCTCGAGCTGCTCTGCCTCCATGCTGGCAACGATTTAGGATCTAACTCAACGTCTCTGGAGAGAATACATAGGACATTCCACAACGGTCTACTGCCCATACAACCCTGTGATACAGAAATACACCTTTTAATTACCTGATAAAGTGCCAAGGTTGGAGTTATCAAAAAACTTGTCCGGCCAGTAAGGTAAAGATTTCGATCTCACGTCAAAGAATTTCTCTTTAGGCGAATCGGTTTTCACTGACAACTTTTGCTTTTTGCAAGGTGATGCAGTTAAAGTGCTGAACAAAGGCCCATCTGTCTTGTGTGGAGAAGCTGGATGCTTTCTGTAATGATCAGTATTTCCCGGAGAGCTAGCAGGAACGCTGTGTCGCTCCCTATTTGGGGACATTGGTGGAGGTTTGTGAGTTACGGTCTTACTTTGAGACAAGTCCCGCTTTCTCTGTAGCCCAGTTTTGCCCAGTGAAGTTATATAGCAAGACGACATCTCGGACTTCCTTGGAGAAACCTCTGTGGCGCTGCAAAGGTCTGTATTGCTATGAGACATCATGTCATCATGCAATGAACTAAGGAGTGTAGTAGGGGTCTTAGGAGACTGTTTCTTCAGCTGTTTAAGCTCTTCTTCATAAGAGGATATGTTACTAGGAAAAGCAGAGAGGAGGAGAGAAAAAAAGTCAAAACAGTAACAGGTTGTATTTCCTAGGAAAACCACAATGCCGCTGATCAACATTTAACCCTTTCCAATCCAGTCTGGAGCTGTACAGCCTTCAATCAGAATGTCTTCAGACGTCAATGTCAAAAAGATATCTGGCAGGGTATTCTTACTGTAGATTACTGGCTGCTCTGTTGTCAGGGGCCTCTCCAGCATGTCCCATACCGCAGTACTGGCTTTAGCCAGCAGATGGCGCCATTGGATAATGGCAGAAAGAGAAAGCCCCCTAGGAAACCCTGAATCCAAAATTGGATTGCAAAGGCTTAAAATAAATATATGGTCAGAAAATCATCCCATCATTAGAAGATGGACAAGTTAGAAGGGGGTTTCCAACCAAAAGCCATTCAGGACATCCTCAGGATAAACTCCCAGTGATCACGAGAATGGTGCATTTGAAGCCCCCCTACTGAACAGAGTGGTAGTGTGCATGTGTGACTGCTGCGCCATTCACTTCTATAGGACCAACTGAGGTAACAATGTATCACTCAGCTATCTGTACACAATGAATAGAGCGCTGGTCACATGTACTTACCATTGCCCCGTTCAGCAGGGGTCCTGCTGCAGTTGGACATTACTTGTAGTTTAACAAAGACATTTTGGTCAATGGTGTTTCTTTTCTTCAAATGTAGCATAAGGTTTGGCATTCCCCCACCACCATAGAAAAACTAAACAAAAAACATAATACACTATTGCATCCATAGACCGCTCACCGCCGTCTCCCACGGTGGTAAAATGCTGTGATCCACCCCTGTGGGAAGGAGCCTGAAATGTGGCTCTGCTGCAGTATGCAGCATATACCATAAGAGGCCATTTGTGAGCTGTATAGAAGGAGAAGCTTTTTTGCATTTAAGACCCCCCTTTTCTCTGACGTATGGTAAGAGGTGGAGTTTGTCATCCCCAAGTGCTTTATAACACTTCCTAGAAATGCCCTACTCTTACCGCATAGTTTAGAGAAGCTAAGGCAGGAGAGATGGCAGCCATACCTTGACAACTGATGGCATTTTCTCTTGTACTGCGCAATTTCCCTTTTCAGCTCAGCATTCTTTGACTGTAGCACAAGCATAGCCGTGCTCTGCACGATGCCACTACCATCGCCGCAAGTCAGAGGGTACGCTGGGGCGCTGGAGCTTCCAGGACCAACTAAGGAAAAACATAAGAAATATTTTTAATTTTTCTGATATGATCAAGGAACACCCTCCTCTAAGGATTGAAGCCTCATTTACATGCCTGTATCATCTAGGTCTTTTTGTGATCTTCTGAGCTGCTCTCTTAATTTTCGTAAGCGTTCTTCTTTGTCCTCTACACAAGCTTTCAAGGATGAAATTCTAGGGAGCATGAAGAAATACATTTTAGTGTGGCTTATTGAGAGTATCAAGAAAAATCCCCTCCAGTGACTAGTCACAACGTTCTGTGGTCCTACAACAAAAAAAAAGCATCTCCCAAGGGCTCTAGAGCTGCTGAATTGCCTGGAGGGCTGCAAAATCTCTGCAGACATGTGAATTTTTATTTCCTTCCAGATCAAGCTTACTATATTTCCCCTTACAGTCTACATAGCAGCACAATGAGGAGGGTTAATTCTCCCTGTATACTATTAAGATGGGGTTTTAACTGGTTTCATTAAAATTCCATCCAACTACAGCCCCCTGACCCTTTAGAAAGGATGCCTCTCCCCCCCCCCCCCCCCCTCACTTTGTTTTTTTCCCTGTTTTGTGTGGACGAGGACAGATTGTTAAACTGGTTCCCTACTGCTTTACCATGCTGGACTTCCTAGATGGTGCATTCCCCAGCACAAGCCATATACTGCGTTCTGCCATTGAGCTTGTTGGCACTAATGCACCTTTACTTTTCTTCCCTATAGGCAGTCCATTATAGCATTCTTCATCACATCATATGTGTGGGGAAGAGGTTCCCTAAGGCCCAATGTCCATGGGTGGATTTGAATTGCAGAGGATCCGAAATTCAAGCCGCCCATAAGGAAGCATGGGTGTCCGCAATGGAAGTAAAGCTTGCGGATTTGCTTTGCAGATCTTTTGGTCCGGAAAACAAATCACAGCATGCTCCATTTCAGTATGGTTCCCGCAAGGACGGCTTCCATTGAAGTCAATGGAAGCTGTCCGATTTGCGGCCCACCCACAGCTGACACTGCGGACGGGCTGCGAATGCCGTGGGAAAGCAGAGGATTTTAAAAGAATACATAAAAATCTGTACTGCGGATGTCTGAGGTCTAAAAAGGGCTATAGTTAGGAGGTTAACTCTTTTGTATGTTATGACAGATAGAATATTTAAAGAATCGATTTAAACACCATCATTGTACCATTTGGTCTAAGGAAAAGCAGATCAACGAGAGTAAAAGGGCTTTTCGGGGGATTGATGAAGTGGATTTTATTCATGATGCATACTTTTTATATCACACACAGCTAAACCGGACATACTTACTGCTGCTCTGTAGATTTGGTCAGCTTCATTCTGTCCATCTCGCCCTTCACGACTTGATCTCTGAGGCGCTCTATTTCATTCTTGTAGGGTGCTGCACCTTTGGAAACCTTTTCCTTGTTTAAGAAAGGAATAAGTTAAGCCCCAAAGTCAAAACCAAGTTTTATCAGATTTGTGAAAACAGCTGAAAGTGTTTAAGGGCCTACAACGAGCCCTACAACAAATAGTGCGCAAATATTACCATACACAAGACTACATGTACAGAGGGGAAGACTTCCCAATCATCTGAATACTTACATATTGCAATCTTAGGAGTAAACAGCAAAGTAGCCATTAACCCATAAAAGGCAGCACTGAATCCGTTAAAGACGACTCATGGAATAACATTCATAGAGATGCATTGTCTTAATGCCCTTTTACACGGCCTGATTGTTGCACATAACGTTCTTTGCTTGGGCAGTGTAAAAAGGCACAGACAATCCGCCGACGAACTAGTGAACGCTCATTTGTCAGCTGATCGTTGCTCTTCATAAAAAGGTTTGCTGGTCAGCCACATAACTCCCCGTCTGAACTGAGACATCTATAGCCGGATCATGTAATAAGGAAAGTAAAACAGTGTTGATCTTGTCAATGCTTGAAGATCGACAATCATAACATGGGGCTGAGAATCGACCCATATTAAAAGAATATAACTAGAGATGAGCGAGTATACTCACTAAGGCACATTACTCGAGCGAGTAGTGCCTTAGCCGAGTATCTCCCCGCTCGTCTCTAAAGATTTGGGGGCCGGCGCGGGTGACAGGTGAGTTGCGGCGGGGAGCAGGAAGGACCGGGAGGGGGGGGGGGGGGGCGGGAGAGAGAGATCTCCCCTCCGTTCCTCCCCGCTCTCCGCCGCCAGCCTCCGAATCTTTAGAGATGAGCGGGGAGATACTCGGCTAAGGCACTACTCGCTCGAGTAATGTGCCTTAGCAAGTATACTCACTCATCTCTAAATATAACCTAACCTGTACAAAAATCAGCTGCTTCACTTTTTTCTACCACTACCATCGATTCCAAGAGTACAGAGATCTGAGAGAGAGCAGTCTAAAGGCTAATGCTACATCCCCGAGGTCCAGTAGGATATCCCCCTCTCTAGGTCCCATCGTTATCTTGGCTGGAATAGAAGGGTGAACGATGAGGATTCCGCTTCCCATTTGTTTTCTGTACTCACGAGTGCAAGAAGTGGACAGAGGACTATATAGCGCTCTGGAGCACTACTGTAGTACTCAGGAGGGCATGCTGCGATTTTTCAATCAAGCGATCTTGCACAAACAGTCTTTAATGGGTCCATGGACAGCTCACAGATGGAAAAAAGATGCCTACGTGAATGCTCCCCAACAGATTACTTCTAGAGAGGTGGAGAAAAAAAATCTGTTGCTACCTGGAAACGAACCTGGATTACTTTCTACCATGAAAAGCCCTGCCTCCTCCTCTCCTTACACAAACTTCTACCTGGCCCTCCTTACTTTACCACTACCAAGACGCAAAGTACCGGCCAAGTTTCATGCAGGAAGCGCCTACAGCTAAATGGTTAGTAGAGCAGTGTATTTTGGCATTGCCTATTTTACCTGGAGAACCTGTATTTCCTCCAGCGCTGCCTGGAAATGCTTTTCCTTTTCATTCATCTTAACCTCCATCTCAGAAAGCGCGGACTCTGCGGTGTTGGAGCGCAGCTGCTCTTCCAGCAGTAATGCCTTCTCCGCTTTTTCTTTGGCATCTGCTTTGGCAGAGCTCAGCTCATTTTCCAGACTCTGGACCAGACGCTGCTTTTCCTGCAAAACACCAGTAGACACGAGTCATCTCTAGGACATTAATGCATGTAATTGGTTGAAAGGATGCCTTCTGCTAGGCTTGCATAGACTATACACTGGCACAGAACAGTTAGCATTGTAAAGCTCCCAAGATTACTTAAACTGCCAAGTGAGGGGAGGAAAGACTAGGAAGCCGTCCAACAATAACTGCAGGGCTACAAAACAATAGTCCGCTAGATTAGAGCAGCTCAGCTGTAAGATCATTTGAATACAGCTTCTACTTCTGAATTATAAAAAAGGCAAATGAGAAATCATGAACTTTAAACTTTCAACTAAGGCACATTATACAAGTGGCAGTAGAGAACTTTGTTTTTTTTTTTAGGAAACAAAGTGTAATAGATACTGAATTTATACGATTAGTTTTGCCATGTGTAAAAGAGTAGACCCTGCATGTCAGAGCAAAACAAATAAGCCAGATAGGACAACAGCATATCAGAGTGAATCCTTGTGTTTGTGCACAAATCCACATGGAACATCCCCAGAGGATACAACAGCAGCTCCGTTTATGAGATTTGAACACACAAATTGACTATTTGGATTTCTCAACTCTGCAGCACATCAATTCATTTCAGCCCTTACAATGCAGAGGGGTGAAATATGTATGTTACACATATGGAGATTGATGATTTCCCATAACATTTGGGAGTGGACAAGAGGCTTCTGCCCACAACTAAGAAGATGCTCAGGTGTATAAAGTTACTACTCCCTTGAACCGCATACCGTACGTATTTTGCACTTTATAAGATGCACTTTTTACCCCTCCAAAGCAGGGTGGGGAGGGGGGGGGGGGGGAGGAGTTGCTAAGTCTTCTAAAGCAAATATGCCAAAAACTTCGTTCCGATCGCCATTTTAGCGCGATCGCGAATTTACAGCGCGAACGCGATGTAGTTCGCGCGATTGTGTGTTAAACTCGCGATCACACAAACAAATGTGCAACCAGTCTCCTCCCCACTGCTGCCCATACATACCTGTGATTGGTGGTGAGCGCCGGTGGGTACTACTGCTGCTCCCCGCCTCCACCAAACGGCTTCCTTCCTTCCTCCTGCGTCAAAGACGCACCGCTGTGATATAGACCGGTGCGTCTTATAAAGCGGAAAATACGGTACTTTTACCGAGGTAAAAAGTATATCAAGGTCAAGCCACAAAATCTATATTCCTACCCTTTATTTGAATGGTATGGCTTCATAAAAAGTTCTAAGCAAATGAAAAGTTACTTGTGTTGGCTAAAAAAAAAAAAAAAAAAAAAAAAAAAAAAAAAAAAAACCCGACATGCAGCAACTCCCCATTACATAAACCAAGTAGCAATAATATTTCAGCTGCACTTGATTAAGCCTTAAATGGTGCAGGCAAGGACTACGTAAGAGTCCGGAGGATTGTATAATTTAGGTCAACATCGATGACCTATCTGACCCTAGCACAGTCCAGTAAAAGCATAGAAACAGATTCTTAATGCATGTTGAACTACTATACCTTTAATTCCGCCTGGACATCTTTCAGAGTTTCACGCAATCGTACATTTTCTTCTTCTAAGATGTCAGAATTGACAGATGGTGCAATTTGTTGTATCTTTTGCAGCAGTTCCTTATTTTCTTTTTTCTTCTTTTCCAAGTCGGCATCTAAACTCTTGAGATACGTCACCGTGTCTCGCTTTATTTTAGGCTGAAAGATTATCTGTGAACAAACATTACAGAATTTCCATGATATCTTCCAAGTGTTAAAAAGGTATCAAAACAGAAACTAAATGTTTTCAGTCATACGCTTTAACAAATATTTGTTGGTGCATCAACATTTAATGACACCCTTTAGAAGTGCTCAGCAGAAGGTGGAGCTCACTGGAACAATATGGCCAGAAAGAAATTACATCAGCTTGTTCTATCAAACTACTAACGACAACTTGTCAGTAGGTATGTATGCGAGTGCTTTTTCATGCTCCGCCCTCCATCATCGAAGGTCCTACAACATATATAAAACACAGAGTCTGACCGACAGAAGAAGAACAACACAGTTAGGGCTCTTAAAGGTGATGACAAAAACTACAAATGAGAATACAACTCTGATGTTATCTCAGACAACTCAGCGGTCCTGACAGGAGACACCGACCTACTGCCCCCCCACCCAGAGATCCAGGGGCCTGAATGACCTGCAGTGATGTCACTGCTGTGGGAGGAGCCAAACTGTCTTGCGTGAGAGACAAGATGGATGTAGTAGAGCTGTTTGTGTGTTGTGTGATCATAATGGATGTACCATGTAGCACAGCTGTGTAGTGCATTGCGCCACCAGGAACACTGGTACTATAATTTCCTAATTACTAGTCCTTTTCTGAAAAGTAGATGTCGTGCATGAAACGGATTAAGGTTTTTTTTTAAAACAACTAGATCTACCATAAAAAATTTATCTGTGGTGGTCTGACCAAACACTCACCATGAACGTGAGACATGGAAACAACCAAGCAACCACGATTGTTTCCATATGTATTTGAACTCTTTGAGGATGGCTCGACTTTTGGCATTAAGGAATATAATTTTGTCTCTGCGAACTAAAGCAAAGGGTGAAATTTCTTCCGTTCGCACCAGTAGAAGAAAGACTTCCAGACACTGTGGTATATACATGAGGAAGATTTCTTGGCTAACAGTCTGAATGACTTGTTCCAAGAAGCCACAAGTTCTTAACATGACAGCCTCAACAGCCATGCCGTTGACTAAAGTATGGACATACTGGGATGGAAGAGGGGTCCTTTTGAAATAAGATGATCTGAGGCGTAGGCACCAGTAGTAAGAAGCAGGATGGCTATATGGACAAATTACCTGTCACCCGGGCCGTTCTGACCAGATTATTGGGAGGTGTTAGGACCAAACTCCCTGCCACGTTCCTTCAAAAACTGTGTGCAAGCATACAAAGAATTGATACTGTTCTGAACGCAAAAGGATAGTCACACCAAATATTGCTTTGATTTAGAATTCTCTCTTCACCCACTGTGCTAATTGACTCTGCAACATTAGTTTTTGTTAGAGGGTTTTTAAAAATAGAACGTTTTTAGTTACTTTTTTTCCCACACCTGCCTAAAACGTTTGCACAATAAAACTCATACATTATGCATGATGTAATCAGTGTTGATGGCAGCACTCAAGCCTTTAAAAGGAAACGTTCAGCGATGTTGACGCTCTCTGCTGTTAGAGGTTGTGGGCACATTAGCAGAGCATGGGTGGTCATAATATCAACTATCTGCCGCTCAAGACTGGCATACATATCAGTCAATAACCAGTCAAAAATAAATAAATATAGACACCCTTGTGGGGGGGGGGGGGGGGGCGCAAGTTTTTCACTGAAATGCAGGCATCATGAAGGTGATTAGATGAGAAGGAACCAAGTAAAGGAAGCCCGCCCCTGGCCACAGTAAACTGAGTGGAGGCCAGGAGAAAGAGCCCTCCCCTGTCCAAGCCCACCCACCACGTGTGCTACACCAAAGCCAGGGACTAAAGTAAGGCTTGAGGCCCGGAATATACCACTGTCAGCGGCCATCCCTGACAATACCCAGTGGCGATCTGCACCCACGGATGCCGTGAACACCACTCTGAAAGAAGAGAACACGCAGCCACAAAAAGCATGTGGCCTACCCACAGGTGAGACCCAGAAATCTTGCTTGTTTGTAGGTGACAAAATACCTATTTTCCACCATAACTTGCAAATAAATTTGTTAAAAATCAGACAATGTGATTCTCTGGATGTGTTTTCTCATGTTGTCTCTCATAGTTGAGGTCTACCTATGATGTCAATTACAGGCCTCATCTTTTTAAGTGGGAGAACTTGTACAATTGGTATCTGACTAAATACTTTTTTGCCCCACTGTATAACCTACAGAAATGCATTATTTTATTTTATATACAATCATAAAAGCTTATAATTCGCTTTTCTGTGTGCAATTTACTAAGCTACTTTATCACCAAAAACAAGTAGGGAACCCACAGTCCATTTTATTTACCTTCAGTCTCCTTGTTAGATGTTCGATGAGTCCAGCAATGCGCCTGTTTTCCCCAAGTACTCGGTCGCTCAGCCTTGTGGTATCACAGTGCAGGTCTTTAAACTCTTCCAGCCACACCGTGAATTCTTTTTTGCATTGCATTTCTTTTTTCAGATCAGTTTCTATACCATTTAGCTCCACTTGGGCCTCAGACAGGTCATCTACAACAAGCTACACATAAGAAAAATTACGTTAAAATCCTCCAGTGACAAACCTTACTTTATTAGTAGTGTGGGGTCACGTGGCATACATACCGTCATCATATCCGTTTTTTTAATTATCAGTTGGTTCATATATTCAGCTTGACGGCTCTTAAGCTCCTTTGCTGCCTCCTTAGACCATCTCGTGCCATGCTGTTCAAGAGACCGACACTGAAGCAGCAACTCCTGGTTTTTCTTTTGCACCTCACATAATTCACTCTCATAGTCCTGGACCAACTCGTAATTTTTATCTTTCACTGCTGAAGACCTATCGATAGCCTACAAAACAATTTTTAGAACCATCGTTAGGACATTAAAATATGGTCAAGATTCAGAGCTGCAATAATAGACAGATATCTATATGGATGAGCCAATGCGCCTGTGTAAGCAGTGAAGGGGCCATGGCTCCTAAACCCTTTAAAGACATGACCATTTTTGGCAATAAGGAAAAAATTTTAGGGGGGGGGGGGGGAAGGAATATTTTTTTATCTCCATCTCTACTTTTCAAAGCCATAACTTTATTTTTCCGTCAACATGACCATATGAGGACTTGATTTTTGTGCTTCCGAATGTAGGTTTTTATTGGCATCAATATTTTGGGTATCGATTTGTGTATTTGTATAGGCTGGGCAAAATGGTGGCGGTAATTTGTTCTACATCTGCTTGTCGCAATGGAACGCAGTTAGAACAAAGCTCTGGATGGCCCTTGTCTGGAGTCGGACATGGCGCTAAAGCAGCAATTATACAATTTACTGTATTATAGACAATTGCAAGATGTACTGCAGAAGAGACAGAAGCACAGGACAGCCAGCCACCAGGCAGAGCAGAGGTGTGGGATAATGATCCCAGGATTCCTTGCTGTGAGAGTTGTAGCTTCTTGTGAAAAGAGAAACTGCTGCCGGCATAGCGAGTCCTCACCACCTACCACGGCGAACACACCCTTAGAGTGCCCTGCCTAGGCCTGAACCTGGGACCTAAATTTTTGATGTTGGTAGTGAAGAACCAGTGATGAAAGTAGTAGCCAGCGGCAAAGCGCGGCGCAAACGAATCCGCCCATTGCACAGAGCTACGTCATCGGGCACAATTTACAGCTTCACACACGCAGCTTCTGACTTTCTGCACCAATAAAAGGAAAAAAAAGGACCTAGCGGGTCAAGAGTTACAGGAGCCGCTGCCAGGGAAGAGAAGCTCATAACTCCCCTGAAAAGGACTTTGATGTACCCCTTTTTCTTTCAAGGTTATGACAGACAACTGCACAGTTAACTCCATGGTTATTCCTCCTTGATGGGTCAACAGGGAAAGTCCTGCATGCCTGTATTCCCTGAACCCAAGAGCTAGTTGGAGTCCAGCAAGAACAATATCTGCCCCTTACAGACGCTAAAGGCCCATTTAGACAACGATTATCGCTCAAAATTCTCTCAAAAGCCAACATTTAGGCGATAATCATTGCGTCTATCTTGCGCCCATCGTGCAGTTATCGTTAAAGATTCGCTTATCGTTG
The DNA here is from genome assembly GCF_035609145.1 of Eleutherodactylus coqui. Lineage (NCBI taxonomy): Eukaryota > Metazoa > Chordata > Amphibia > Anura > Eleutherodactylidae > Eleutherodactylus > Eleutherodactylus coqui. The sequence continues at coordinate 165,053,549 of NC_089843.1, read as the reverse complement.
TCTTTCAGTCCGCTTAAAATCCATCGTTCGGCCGTTTGCTTTTCGTTTGGTCAAAATGACGTCATTCAGTGATTTTACAGGACTTTTCAATGCAAACATCACACAACGATAATAAAACGACTGAAACGACTTTTTAATTAGGGAAAAAATGTCCGTCTTTAAAAGCAAAACCATTGCTCACTTTTATCATTATAATGAATTTCAAGCAATAATCTGTGTGTCTAAATGGGGCTTAAGCTAAAACTAGGAGCGGTGCCCACAGAAGGGGTGTAGCTAGTGGGAGGAGAGAACACTTTCTGCTTAGTGTCTGCCTGCCAGTAGCTATATCCAAGGTCTTCAGCTGTGTCTTTCAATGATACAGGCAAGAAAAAACTGGACGTCAACAATGTAGACCCTGAACTGAATATTTGAATTGCCTGTAAAAAGGAGTTGTTTTTTTTTACCTGGAAGCATTACCTTCACCACTTTGAACCTGCTAGATCTCTGCAGGGATGATTAGTACCTTCTGACACCTGGATTACATAACCTTTAGTATAGTATAATATATATATCATATATTTGGGGGGGTTGGCACGGCAATTGACTTAATCAATCACTTATCCAAACGATAGGTCTGATTAGTGGGAGTCTCACTGCCGAGACCCCCACTGATCCTGAGAATGGAGGTCCTGTGCTCCCCTTCTCCTTTCCGCAGGCTCACTGCACCCATTACAGCGATATGGAGATTGAATGGGGAGACAGTAGCGCATGTGCTGTACCACCCTTTCATTTTTCATGACACTTCGGGAGATGGCAGAGTACAAAGTGCTTGGCCATCTACGCCAGCCCCATTGAAATGAGTGGCGTACAAGAGTGGTTGTTATTCCATTGAAGATCCACATCACCGAGGGTGGGTGCAATGAGCCAACAGTGACCAGAAGAGATGCATTTCCCATCTTGGTGGAGGCCTCAGCAGTGAGACTCCCACCGATCAAACTTATCACCTACCCTACGAGTAGGTGATAATTCTGGTGCAACCCCTTTATGTCACCCAGACCAGAATTATACCTTAAACTTATGCAGCAGATTTTCGATTTGAGAATTTAGCTTGGTATGTTCAGTTTCCAGATTTCCAAAAGTCTTGGAGAGTGTTGATGAAAGACCTTCTTTTATCGCACTCATCGATTGTTTTTGAGCTTCAGTTTCTCTTTTGAGATCCCTAGAGAGGTTTTTCAGCAAACTGTGATGATTTGTATAAATGGTGGAAACATTTTCCACAAGATCCTATAAAAAGAAAAAAAAAAAAAAAAGAAGGACATTTCTTAGAGATTGTCATATTTCATTTAGCCAGCCAATAGGAAATCCTGTTCTACAACTGTAAACATCAATATTACCTTCCATTCTTGATTCTTTCTTTCTAAAGATTCAGTACATACTGCTAGTTGATCTACTTCTTCAGAAGTTTCATTCCGTGTTGAGCGCAAAAGAGTAACCAAACTTTCCAGAGAAGAGATCTTTTTCTCCAGTTTATAGTTCTTCACCATTGCATCTGACACTTTCTGGAATAAATGCACCAACATCCATGTTCAGCACAAGAGAGGCAATCTATTCCCCTCACAGAAACAAATCCCAGTAGTTTAGGAATTTGTATTCTGAAAACCTAGGTTTATATGCAAGCACAAATGCAAGAGATACATAGAAGTTAAATATCACATGGTGGCCGATCTGCATGGCTAACAGACTTACCACCACCCATTGTTCGTTCTCCTCTTCCACAGAAGCCTTCTCCTTTAACAGTTCCGTTACTTCATTAACTTTCTCAGCTAGTTGGGCGTTTCTCTCATTACACTCCTCTTTCACAGTCTCAAGTTTTGTCTGAGAAGTGATCAGTTCGTCTTGTAGCTGAGCAACCTAGTAAAACAACCAGACAACTCAGGGCATTTACTACAACTGCTAAGTATTAAGTAGTAGTCTCATCTCAGGAACCCCAATCCAATGCGCTTCCAATGTGAAAATAAAGCACTCACCCATTAAATGCAAGTTTCAAAAAAAAAAAAAAAGCCTCCTTTTCTTGAAAAGCTGTAGTGTTCTTTCACGTTTTTTACCCCTTGTTGCTACGGGTACCAACCACCTCCACTGTGACCCAGAAATGGTTAGCACCCACACACCTTTAATTCCCCATGTGATGCTCCTTTACCTGGCTTGTAACATGTGTTTTCCTTTTATATTTGGGCACATTGGAATGGGGTTCTCAAGAGGCAGCAATTACATAACCAAATCCACTAGACCAGTGTTCCAATTCCAGTCCTCAGGGACCACCAACAGGTCATGTTTCCAGGATTTCCTCAGTTTGCACAGGTGATGTAATTGCCGGTGCCTCAGGCATTGCCACAGATGTTCTTACCATAACAGATCCTAAAAACATGACCTGTTGGTGGTCCCTGAGGACTGGAGTTGGGGACATATGAGGAGCGCTGGTTTGCTTCCACCAGGAGGCAGTGCAGGAGGAGTTTGACTCCACTTTACAGTCAGTTTCTAAGTGTGACTAGCACAATTTTCAAAATTTATGTATATCAAGACAAAATGATCCAAAAAACCCTGCACAAACCTAGAGGGATATTCCTGTTGCACAAAACTGCTCTCAAATGAATGCTAAACCATTAAAGTTTGCAATGTGCTTCTGTTCTGGATTTTGTGTCGGTAGATCTATAAACCCTCACCTTCTCCCGGCTCTCCAGAAGTGTTTATTCCCAGGTTACCTTGGATACGACCTGTAAGTATTCGAGAGCTACAGGTCGAGGTTGCTCAGCAGGAATGACCGGGCTGACTTTCTCTGCAGCTCTCAAGATTGGATTTGCTGACCACTAAAGGGCAGCGCTTAGTGGGGGTATACATACACAAAGGGAGTACAGAGCTGGGAACTGTGAAAAATGTACTTTCAAGCTGCATATCGACAGGGATGTGGCGGCCACCTTGGAAAATAGCCGAAAAACCGCAGAGGACAGGCTAAGCTGGGAAAGGCTGCACAATTTATACCCATAACCAGTTGTACATAAACATGGCGCCAACACTATTCATATCTGGAATTTTTTAAACTTCGCTTCCCAACCAGAATACCCCTTTAAGTTATGTAAGCTGAACACTGAATTGTTGAAAAAGCTGAAAATCACTCTAAGATCTTGGGAAAATATAAAAGGTAATCCAAGTATTGCAATTTTTTCTCTGTTAGAGGCACTTTTCTAAGTCCGCGTGAGTCTTGGCAATCACCAGCCTGCCAGTGGGACTGCACAATCTATTTTCTCCCACACGGCACTACTATATAGATCTATGGTATACCTACCGCTTTCTCTTGGTCTTGCAGACTGGCATATATAGTTTGTTTCTCGCTTCGCACTCTCTCGAGCAGCTGCTGCATCTGCTCCTGTTCTTGGTGAAGGGACGCCACCTTCAGCTCACATTGTTGCAGCTGCTTTTGTAGAGCAACTTTCTCGTTCCCCAGTTGTTTAATGGAAGTGTCACTGAGGCGCATCTTCTCTTGCATTTGTTGGAGCTCGGTTTCTAGTTCATCTATTTGGCTAGTCTTCCTAGTTTGTTGGTCGGCTAAGAGGTTATGCTCATGCTTTAGCTGCTGAAATTCCTCCCTTAATTTCTCCGCCTGATTTAAAAAACAGGGAAAAGAAATGGGTTAGCGGTCAGGAAAAAAATGTAACTAAATTTTTACATTAAAGAACCACCAAAGGATAACACAGAAGAGTTAAAGGAGACTGCAACTCAAGTGCCACAACCAAGTTATATTAGCCACCGACGAGATCTTAATGCCTAGGTCCCCTACAGACCACAACCTCTGATAGGTTTCTATGACCTTACAGAAGTTGAGCACAACTGATGTGACTCTCGTGATAAGGTACATAACATTTGTTTAAAATTAGAGATGAGCGAACGTACTCGGATAGGCACTACTCGTCCGAGTAATGTGCCTTATCCGAGTACCGCTCTACTCGTGCTGAAAGATTCGGGGCGCTCCGCTGCTGACAGGTGAGTTGCGGCGGGGAGCGGGGCAGAGCGGGCGGGAGAGAAGGAGAGAAAGATCTCCCCTCCGTTCCTCCCCGCTCTCCCCTGCAGCTCCCCGCTCCGCAGCGCGTCCCGAATCTTTCAGCACGAGCGGGGAGGTACTCGGATAAGGCACATTACTCGGACGAGTAGTGCCTATCCGAGTACGTTCGCTCATCTCTATTTAAAATACAACAAATTTACCCTTAAAAAAAAAACAAAAAAAAAACATAAGAGACAAAAGTCATATAAAAGTTCTGAATCCTAGTAAAGTCAAGCTGCTGCATCTTGGGTGTTTGCAGAATACTCAGCGATAAATATGGCAAATTTCACAGATTCAAATTATTGGAAGCCAATTGGTACAACTAAGTGCCCTACTAACAAAAACAGGAATTAGTAGAAAAAGATGCTTGTAAAACTTTTATGGCTTACAAGTGAAACAGAGGATTCATCTATTGGGAAACCCAACTGTTCAACAGCATTAAGAGGTCTATAACCAATGCAACTTTGGGGTGGTCTTTTTTTTAATTCCAGAATCACACTGATTTTATAGTAACTGCCTGAGAAGAGCACCTCAAGGTTCCAAGGCTGTGGCCATAGCATTGCTAAGTGTGAGGCAGTCCTCAGACGCCCTTTGCTCCATAGTGACCCCACATAAGGGAGATTGACAGAGTGCAGTACTCAGGGTAACGGTTTAAACCGGACAGTTACGGTAAAGGAAGTAGTTTTCTTCTGTCCACAATATAATGTACCTCTTCTTCCAGCTTCTTCTTGGAATGCACCAGGTCATCCCTTTCTTGTGCAATACTTTGCATTTTGTTGGTAAGTTCAAGTATTTTCTGAGACACTGCTTCTTTTTCCTTCTCCGCTTGTTTCAAGTCAGAGTCCTTGTTCTTTAAGTCCTCCATAACCTGTTCCATTTCAGAGACGAGACCTTGTTTAGACTGGTCAAAAATGTGTCTGTCTTCAACAGCTTTGTTCAGGATGTGACTCTTTTCTTGCAACTCTCTTTCTAGCTCGGAGGACTTTTTGAAGGAAAAAAAACAAACAAGAGTGAGCACATCCCTGGACAGTTCTCTATATTCCATACGGGGAATGATAGATCATAGAGTTATCAATATAGCTAAATGTATACCTTTTCTTCAAGCAAAGAAATTTCATTTGCCAGCTTTTCAACCCCCTGCTTCTGCTGATCAAGTTCTTCTTGAGTCCTTTTAAGCTCCTCTTCAGTTTCAGCAGACTAGTGTGCGATAAAAGTGGCATTACCAATAGACTAATGGAAACTTAAACAACTTCTTAAATCAAGTCAAAACCAATCTGATCCCTAAAGAGTATGTAGAGTTTTCCAGCCAATATTATGTGAAGGTGTAAGTTGAACGTAACATCAAAAAGAAAGATCACAGGTGGCAATTCATCTCTCCCCTTGTACAGTCTCCAGAGACTACAGGAACATGACGTCATGTTATCACCACCCATGTGATGGATCATAGAACAATCACATTTAGGGATGGTTTTTTCCTTCTACTAAAAGAGCAAGAAGATGACCAGTTACACACTCATTCAGGACATTTCTCAACCCTGACATGTTTACTGGCAACTGGATGGAGTTTTGGTTTGTTTAGTTCTGATGATATGTAGAAAAAGGTTACTTTTTTTCTTAACCAAACATGATGGACTCCTGTCAAGTACTTTTACATGAATCTGTAAAAGAATATAGATCTATGACCTGTAGCTATAAAACCTTTACCAAGTTCCTCCTGAGTTACCTGCTTCTGCAACTCTTCCCTCTCCTCTAACATAGACTTCAGCTGTACAGTCAGGGCAAGGACTTTTTGTTCAGCTTCAGTCCGCTCTTTTTCAGATTCTCCTATGGTCAGTTCTTTGTTCTTAATATCATTATGAAGATGTTCTAGTTCTAATACCAGTTTCTGCTTCATCTGCTCAAGAAGATCTCGCTCATTGTTGGATTCCTTCAAAACTGCAATAGTTTCCTGCAATTCGTGATTTAGTATAGACGACTGGTTGAAGGGAAAAGAAAAAAAAAATAAACATAAGATCTGTGGAATTTGGATGGTTCAAGATAAAATGCAACATTGATCGTCCAAAATAACATACTTTTTGTTCTAAAGATGCAATCTGACATGTTAACTCTTCTATGCTCAGTTTCTGCTGCTGAAGGTCATGTTGTGCCTCTCTAAGGTGATCTTGAGTTTCAATAGACTACAAAGAGGAAGAATTAAGAACATTCATTCAAAAACTGTTTATAATTCCATGCGGTAACTTCCAAAAGAAGAAAACCTAAGGATTTCCTAGTTACCATCTCTACGTTCTCTCTAAGGTCTTCCTTCATCTGGTCCCTTTCTGACACTAGGCTCTGAAGTGTAGTCTTCAGCTCATCGCTTTCACTTGTCATCTTGTCAATGTGTTGTTGTAGGCTGAAAAGCTTCTCCTCAAGGTTTAATTTCTCATGACGCAAGGAGCAAAGCTCTGCTTCCATGTCCTGCAAGTTATCAAACACATCATTACACATGAGTTGGGTTTGCGTAGTCTCTTCATTCTCAAGTATCCTTTGACGATTCTCCTCCATGTTCTACAACAAAATAGTTATTTCAGTAACAAGCTATATACAGTGGGAATGTTGCCCGTCTTTATAACTCAGGAAGGGATTCCACCTTCAATTTAATTTGAAGATGAACTCTAGTTGGAATCCATGAGCTAGGACTCATGGTGGTTCAGAAAGCAAGAAGCGGTGATGCTAGTTTGGATTTTTAAAAAAAGCCAAAACTCAAAAAAGTGTTTTAGCAAATGACAGTGACCCATTTGTACATCTATAATAAATATGCCATACGGTCTGACAGTTTCCTTTCCCTCAAAGAAAGCGACAGCTTTAAACCTACATAGAAATGGCATGTGACATCAGATTCCTAAGTAACCATTTAAAAAACACATTACTTGGGGGTCTAGAGCACGAACTAATGAATCAATTATAGGAAGAATTTAACATTTCTGTTTAACCCCTTAGTGACCAAGCCTGTTTGCGCCTTAATGACCAGGCCAAATTTTGGAAATCTGACATGTGTCACTTAACCTATCATAACTCTGTAAAGGTTTTGTATATCCAAGTGATTCTGACATTGTTTTTTCGCCACATATTGTACTTCATTTAGGTGGTGAAAATAGTCTGATAGAATTTGTGTATATTTATGAAAAGTGCCAATATTGGGAAAATTTTGAAAAAAAATATTTTTTTCACATTCAATTGTAATATATCAAATATGTGCAAACATGCTGTACAGATTTTTGCTAAGTTATATATTTCCATAGGTTTACTTTATTCTGAATGCACATTTGAAAAACGTGTGTTTTTTTTAACCATTTAGGAGACGTACAAATGTAACATTACTTTTCAGCATTTTGAGGAAAACTTTGTTTTCCTACACCAAGCCAAGATTGTAAAGGCTCATAGGTGTCAGAATGATAGATACCCCCACAAATGACCTGATTTTAAAAACTACACCCCCTTAATGTATTCACTGAGGAAGGGGGGGGGGGGGGGGTCGGGAGTATTAACGCCACAGGTTTTTTTTCAGGAATTAATTCAATTTAGAGAGGAAAAAGTAAAATTTCATATTTTTGCAAATATGTCAATTTAAAAGACTTTTTTTTTCTATAGGGCACATGAAAATGAGGATTTACACCCCAAAATGGATACTCTTGTTTGTCCTGTGTTCAGAAACATACCCATTATGGCCCTAATCTTATGTCGGGTGCCGAACATGAAAGGAGTAGTCTGTGTCTTTCAGAACAGAAATTTTGCTTGAAGACCTTTTAGGCTCCATAGCACACTTGCAGAGCTCTTGAGCGGCCAAAACCATAGAGAACCCCCACAAAATTACCCCATTTTGAAAACTAGACTCCTTAACGAATTTATCTTGGGGTGTACTGCGTATTTTGATCCCACAGTTTTTAAAGGAATCTAGGAAGGTTCACGGAGGAGGATCATGTCGGGGATCAAATACGGAGGCCTCCGGTAAAAAGTTTCATCTCCTCTCACCGATCGCATTGGTGAGGGGAGCTGAAATTTCAAATTTTTTTTTTTACTTTTAAGTGATTGCCGTTATCCATTGGATAACGGTGAACACGTGATCAGGAACCGCTTACCGCGGCCCCCCGTGAAATCTCCAGGCTCTTGGCTAAGCTTTCTAGCCAGGAGCAGGGAAAATTTAAATTACCCTGGCAATCCACGGATTTTGCGCATGAGTCTGCCATTTTGGTGAAGGGTGTGCGCGCAGAAGCTGGGGTAAGGTCCGCAGAAAAATCCAGGGGCCTTAGGTACGTCATTTCATCCTCCCTCGCGGATATGATCCATGAGGGGAGATGAAATGTAAGCTTTTTAAACTTTTTTTTCGCCTGGCTTTTTTTTTTTTACACTTTTTTTTTTTACTTTAAATGATCACTGTTATTCATTGGATCCGCATTCAATTTTGCCCATAGGGAATCATTGGCCATCCGCAGTCAATTTAATTGAATTTTGCACCTGCGGATAACATTTTAATAGATTTGCGTTTTTTTCCGTGCAGGAGGAAAAACGTGGCATGCTCCATTTTACCGCGGATTCCACGCGGATCGGCCACATTGCTAGCAATGGGTGCGGATATCCACATGAAAAAAAAAAAAACCCATTTAAAGCAAATCCGCGCGGAATCTGCTGTGGAAATCTGCAGCAGATTCTGGGCGGATTGTATTTTTCTAGTGGATATGAGGCCTTCAAGTTCCCAGTATCCAAAAACCATGTTTCAGAGCGCCTGCAACTAGCGTTAATACCAGGCCCAATCATTTTCTTCTGACAACACAACTAAAGTAGCCATTCAAGTGGTCAGTGACAGCCTTATCTCCGTTTATCGTTAACCACATTTTTAATTTTTGCAATCGCACAGTTTTTCTTGTCACTAAAACACCCAAATACAACTTTATTCCCCTCCTTAGGGTTTGGCCATTTCTTCCTCATTTGGTGCTTTAGCAGCATTACTGTTTAACCTAATTTCATACATCCGTCAGCTGCATCTTGTAGACAGATGTCTTTTCTTTGACTAGATTACCAACTCCTCTAATGAACCGTAGCAATTTTTTTTCCTTTGATGTTTGCATTAAAAGGGGTTCTGACAATAGAAAACAAGAATTCTATACTTGTTTATTCCTCCCCCATCAGTCTTCTTACCAGATCTTCTCCCTGCCAGGTTATTGTAGAGACTGCGCATGTTTGCTCTGCAACAGTATATGAGCTCTGCGCGGAGAGCCAGCACGCATGCGCAGTCTCAGCAATAGATAGAAAGGAATGCCTAGGCAATGAAAGTTACGTCACTAGTGATGTAACCTACACTGACCTGCCGGAAGAAGAATACCAGGAATGGACACTCCATAATAAGCGCATCTGGCTGGCTTGCGGTGAGGTAACCCGAGGGACCGAATAAGATCAGCCAGGAGAAAATGCTGTAAGACGACTGCCTGGGGAGGAATAGGGGAATAGGCAAGTATTTTTTTTTTTTTTTAAATGACAGAACCCCTTTAAAATTTAGTTACTTTGAAGATGGCTTTACCAGGCCGCTGCAGAAAATGTAGAGTTTTGAGCCTTTTGGCCAGCTGCTCTTTCGTGGATCGCCAGATCAATAGTTATGGACCAGAAAACTCCTTTAAAGCGAGTTTACACATTTATGCAGGTTACAGTACATAGCAGAAAATCTACAGCTTTTTTTTAACCACCTCTACATGTCAACAGGATTTGTTTTAATCCCAGTCACTTTAATAAAGGATTCTGCTGCGGTTTATCAGCAGCGTTTCCGCAACTTTTACACAAGTGTACAAAGTTCAGCATTTGTAAGCCATAACCAGGAGTGCAAGTAAAAGAAATGCAGTCCTCAGCTCTCACTCATGACCTGAAGGTTGCGAGTTCAATCCTGCATGATTCAGGTAGCCGGCTCAAGGTCAACTCAGCCAACCAAGGTCGAAAATGAGTATCCAGCTTGGTAGGGGTAATAAATAAATTACTTGAAAACGCTGCAGAATAAGTTGCCGCTATACAAATAAGATTTTTTTTTAAATTTAAAACCCAGAAGAGGCACAAATCTTACCATTATACCTTTTCTGTTCACGTTTCTGTACTCCTGCTTTTGACCTACAAATATGTCTGTGTGACAAGATTTGGACATCACTTACACAGCAATTTTTCACTCAGTCAGAGTTTGAAAAGTTGCTGCATGTTCTATTGTGTTCTGATTCTCGGACGACGTTAGCACATGTAATGTGCAGCACAACACACCTCAGACAGCACACGGAAAGGGGGTCTGTGTGCTCTGCAAGTTGCGCCTGAGATCTTCGGGTGCAACTTGCTCTAGGCCGTTTGAATACAGTCTGAGGAAGTGGCTTAAAGTTTGTGACCAATTATGCAAAAGGTACATTCCATGCTGTCGTACTGCAAAATCAAGCCACAAGCCAGTTGTCAACCACCTCCATTGCAGCTCTTCCGAGCCCACATCAGTGGTCAGCCAGCTTTCTAAGAGTTTGGAGAGACACAGGAGGACGTGTCTCTCAAGGACTTATTTTACAGGTAAAAGCGGTTAAATAACTAGAAAAAAAAAGACAATGTGTTGACCCTCACATTTACTGGACTCTCATTTCCTTCCAAATCTGCTATTTTTTGTTCCAGCATTTGGATTTGTTCCCGGCAGAGATCATGAATGGGGCTTGCAAGTAGTCCTAGAACTGGATCCTGGTCCACACCATCTGTCCGATTGCTGAGAGGGGAATCGTTCAGTTTTTCCAGCTCTTGTTCATCAGTTTTCAGAGGGGACAGTTTTCCAGGCATCTCCAAGCTTCCTTCTGGCATAGGATTTTGTTCGTTACCATCAGGCACAGATTCACTCCGGTCACTTAAACTGGTTATTTGCAGCTCATCTTTATCTTCTGAGTGAAGTTTCTCTTCCAAATCTGCAGTCACATTTACAAGACAATCTCTTTTCCGAACTACTGCTTCATATTCCTCATTCCGTCTCTTTAACTCCTCTTCTAACTCCGCCACTTTCTGCTCCAGCTCTTTACATTTTTGAAGGGAAGAGTCTTTTGTCAGAGCACTATACAAAAAGGAGAATCATCATTTTACTGGAAACAGAAGAGCTTCAGAGAGTAAATAAATTCCGTACAAGACGCTGTTCTCGCACTTTCTTGCAAGAATTCAGTGTAGAGAGCCACGTCATTACCAACCCATTGAGTACAACGGGAAGCCGTGCTGCAGCTCATACACATTTTCCAAAAGCAGATTTGAAATCTGCAGTGCAAAAAAAAAAAAAAGTTATACATATATTTTTTATAAAAACACTGCTGTCAGTTACAAAAAAGTGTTGATATTTAATGTATAAAAGGGATTGTGTGGTTTCAAATTAAAAATAATTACCAGCTGCACATGGGTTAAAATAAAAAGTATATTCACCTGTCTTCATCCCCCCAGGACACCATTAACTGGCTCCAATGCTTTGTCTCCATTGGAAGTCAGATGACCACTACTGAATCCTTGGCATCAGCACTCACATCCTAGTCACCATTTCAGGAGTTTTGGAAGGTGATGTTGCAGCCTCCAATTGGTGGTCAACTGACTTCCAGCGGTGGAGCCTATTCTTGGGGAATATGAAAGAAAAATAATAAAAAAAAAAACAAAAAAAAAACACGCATGATCACAGATGAGTTTTTTTTTAAATTTTAGCCCATGCCCATATAAAAATAAGTTTTAAAATTTGAAACCACACAACCCCTTTTAACAAAGTCTTCTTAATAAGTACAGTATATTTTATAGTTTATTGTTTTATTTGTACTTACATGTAGATTTCAGGCTTTTACTTAATAGCTTTTAAAAGCCAATAGTTACAAAAACCAACTAAACAAAAACACATCTAGTCTGTAGGAATAAGATGAAATGTAAACAATTAGACGCTGCTTATTATGGCCAATTAGAACAAAAAGCACCAAATATTTCTTTGGCAGGTACTTTGCCCCTATCAGCTCTCCTTCACAGCACACTTCAGACTTATGAAATGCTCTAAATGAAAAAAAATCATTTCCCTTAGTGTACGTTCACAGGTAGCAGAAATGCTGTAGAATTTGCACATCAAATTCTACAGTATTTCTGCATCAAAAACAGTCAACATCCACGGGACTTCCATAGCAGATTTCTGAAGGTACCGCGTGCTTCTTTCAGCGGACACCTGGAGGCCGCTAGTGAGCGCAGTGCTAGTCACTTTGCATCACCTGAACAGTGGCACTGCACTCACTAGAGGCCTCCGAGTAGTGAAGGATGCGCCAAGAGTGCAAAGACTTCAGAGGTTAAGGGGAGCACAGTATCTTCTGAAATCAAATAATTATATACACGGAAGTCTCTAGACATCCATATATCCAGTGACATGATTTTGGGGTGACTTTTTTTTTTGGAAAAGAAGAAATTATTATATATGCGCACACACACACACACACACACACACACACACACACACACACACACACACACACACACACACTATATATATACATTATACATACACAAAAAAATTTAATTCTTGTTTTTTAGGCAAAAGTGCGTGAAATTAGAATACAGGAATGCGAGGCTGTATACAAAAAAACAAAAAACAAAAATAAAGTTATAACCCAAGTATTCACGCAACTTCACAGAGTGCCAATGAGTATCAAACACAGCTCCCCGTTGTCTGACCTTTGAGCACCATAATGTAGTTTATGGGGCACAAAAAAGGTCATGATTGGTTCACTTAAATTTTTTTAATTGTATATAATATTGCTGCCAAGTTTTTATTTTCCCAACTTACATTTGGTTTAAAAGCAATAAAACCTTCAAAATCTATCATTAGGCAGGACTTTTGAGCACTGCAAAACACACACTAAATAACAGACCTGGTACTTTCGGATGAGAAGTCGATCATGGAATGAGACAGAGCCGTCATCTTCTCCCTGCTAGTGACTCCGCTTTCAAAATTCCAGGTTGGGTCTTGAGCGGAGTTATCGAGTGCGCAGCCAGCACCTTCAAAGACTGAAGTCTCTGCACAAATAGCTGAGTGAAGAGGAAAAAAAAATCCCACACATTAAATATGCTCAATAAATCCCTTTCAAAAAGGAGCATGAAGACCTTACTGCTAGATTACAGTGTACACATACAATCGTCAATCTCCGGGATCGATAAAGGTTCAGACATCTTGGGTCACTTTGCAAAGCTCATGGTTAATGTAGATCCCATCTGAAACGATGAATCCCCAGCAGAACACAAGCTAGCTTGGATCTTTCCAGGAGCCCATGTAACCCTCCTTTTCAATTTAACCTTTAAAATAAGAATTGCAGAAAGAGTGTCATGTTATATATAGTTCAACGAAATCTTGAAAACCGTGTTGAAATTCAATAAAAAAAAAAAAGAGGAAAAAAGGAAATGCTACCCTTTGGTCTTCACGGGCCTGTTGTGAAGATCCAATAACTACGTTGCTTAAATTCCAGATCCGGTCTTCCTTTTCTTTTAGAAGTTGTTTAATTTCTGCTAGCAATTGGGAGTGTTCTTCTTTAGCCATGGCCTGGGCTCTTATCTCAGAGGATGCCTTTATAAGAGGGGAGGGAGGGAGAAAGAAGAAGTGCTCTACTACAGTATTTAGAGATATAAACATAAATGTACATTCTGCAACCAAGAACCAAGGGAACAACTATACAGGGAAATCCTCTTACGTTTTCAACCTGCTTCTTCAAGTCGAGGATTTGCTTCTGATATCTCTTAAGTAGAGCTTGGTCATCCAACACTTCATTAACATGCGGAGTGTTTCGGACGTGCTTCGCTGTACTTGCAAACTGGGGAGAAAAAAAAAAAATAAAGATGAACAAAAGATTTAAATGGACTCTTCCACATGTGCGTAGTGTGAACCTGCTCTCATCTGAAGTGAGCGAGGCGCTAATGGTAGACCTGCCTGGCGCTGGGCTGTGAGCATTGGTTCCACTATAGGACGCTGGGCCCTCAGGGAATCTTTCTGGCAGCTTGGTCAGAAACACGCAGACCAGTAATCCACTGGAGATTATTTTGTAGAGCTCTGGCAGTGCTCTTCCTGTTCCTTCTGGCACAAAGGAGCAGATACCAGTCCTGACACACTTCTGTCTAACTCTCATTGTTTAACAGCCCGCATCCCGATATCTGCTCCACGTTCTGGAGACTGTGCTGGGAGATACAGCAAACTCAAGACGGCACGCATGGATATGCCACTATGGAGGACCAGGACTACCTGATTAGACTCATGCTACCAACAGTGACAAGGATACCAGTAAGATTAGAAAAGAATTAGTTAGGAAAGATAAGAGATTGTCTGGGCACCAACTGCAAAACCATTCCTATTTGGGTGCAGTTTTGCTGAAGGGATGCCGATCCTATTGGAAGACGAAACCTGGGATTCCCTGTTCCGGCTGCGGTAGAAGCTATATCTGTAGCGTCCAGGTACAAAATACCCGGGACTGTTTCCTCATGGATTAAGAAGCAGCCATATGCTCTTCTACAGGTTATAGTGCAGAACACATTCACCTTGGGGAGTCACACATACGCTCCATGTAAACAGGTGGGCTCCCCCACCACCCCAGATTCTGACATATTTGTTAACCAATTGAAAGCTGGAAGGCGGCTTCATCACTAAAAATCATCAGTTTCCATTAGTTTGCATCCTCTCGCAGACAGAACGTCGCCTACCTTTCTCCTTTGGTTTTAGCGTAACAATTGCAGTTGGTAGGAATAACATTGCAAACGTTTGCGCAGAATCTTCCGCACAGTCAGACAATCGGCAGGGCTTCCAATTCTCCGCTTGCTGCGACGGTGGATTTATGAGCACTTTGTACGAAACTTGCACAGATGCGCCGCTGTTTCCACGCCTACTGGTGGACGACCAGATGATTTTCACTTACAGACTTTTCTCCTTAAGATTGGGTCACCACTTACAAAATTGCACATCCGCTGGGTGGATCATCACCAAACTGTTCGAAAATGACATTGCGCACTAACAGACTGGTAGACGTGAAAAGCAAGGACAAAAAGCGGTCTTGTATTCCTCTAGCGACGATGACAGAATAGGTTTTTGAGCCTCACTTAGCATAACTGTCTAACATAAGATCATCCTTGTTACCCATAGCAGCCAATCACAGCGCAGCTTTCATTTCTCTAGCTGTTGAGGTAAAATAAAAGCTGTGCTGTAATTGGTTGCTATGGGCAAAGACAGCCTCGCTAAAGGAACATTGTGAGATTGTTTCCATTAATATCAAGTTTATATATTAGATGGTCATTAAAACAGGAGTTAGGAGGGTTTCAAATTGGGAAAATCATAGCGGGGTGGCGTATGCATCGCCTCCTATAGGCCATGTATTACACACGGACATCGTTGCATACGCTGCCCACAGAACAGAATAGGGCTCACGCTGCGTGGTATGCGGAGAAAGAGGATGTTGCGATCATCTCGCATGTATCTACACACTATGTTTACATGCTAAGGAGAATGGATCGACAAAAATCCATTTACTTCATTACATTGACTCTATTCACTGCGCATCACACGAACGTATATTACGCCATGAAAATACGGTTATGTGAATGAGCCAAGTGTTCTAGTAAGTTTTGTGCTGTGCATTACGTTTGCAGTGACCCAATCTGTAAGTTTCAGTACTAACAGACCGTCACCTACTTCTGGCCCTATAAACCACCCCTAGCAGGTACAGTATAGCAACTTGCAATCATGTTAGAAGTTTGGCAGCACATGTAGTAGTCACATT
Organism: Eleutherodactylus coqui; assembly: GCF_035609145.1. Lineage (NCBI taxonomy): Eukaryota > Metazoa > Chordata > Amphibia > Anura > Eleutherodactylidae > Eleutherodactylus > Eleutherodactylus coqui. The sequence goes on along the minus strand of NC_089843.1, from coordinate 165,037,688 downwards.
TTGTAAGACTAGGACAACGAAAAAAGGATAAAGAGGCTACTACTAATTACCTGCAGAGTACTGAGGGTCTCATCCAATGAAACGGGTGTCACAGTACAAATTACTACAGTCTTTGTATTGCCACCAAATGAATTTTGCAGAATCCGGGTGAGCTTACTATCACGATAGTTTATAAAGCCGCTGTTTAAAGAAATAAATAAGATAAAGGTTAACTGCTGAAACATAAGCTATAGCAATACTTTCATGAGGGTTTTAAACAGAACAGAAGGGTTTACATTACCCCCTTATGGACGCGGCCCTTCCCCCGCCCCTCTCCTTTAAAAAAAAACGCATCAACCTAGTCGTATGAGGGCCTGTTTTTTTGCAGGACGAGTTGTCTTTTTTATTGGTAGTATATAATATACTGAAAAGCGTAAAAAATTCTAAGTGGAGTGAAATGGAAGAAATAACAAAAACAGAATTCCGCCATCTTTGGGTGCATCTTGTTGGTATGGTGCACATACTGCAAAAATGACCTAACTTTATTCCATGGGTCAGCACAATTACTACAATCCCAAATTTATAAAAAAATTTTTTTGCTGTATTACCTTTATTTTTTCTAAAAATAACTAGATTTTGTAAGAAGTTACCATAAAATCTCTTTCTCGTCTTGTTCATTGGGGGACACAGCTCTGACTTTGGGTATAGCTTCTGCCACTAGGAGGCGACACTAAGCATAAAAGTGTTAACTCCTCCCACTAGCTATACTTCCCCTGCAAGCATCATACTGCTTGCATACAAACAGCTAGCAGGAGCAGCCAGTAGGATACGACAATAATACATAGTACAAAACCATACTCACGAACTGTAACTCATTCCAACCCGTGTGCGACTGCACCGAGAATCCTCCCACTCAGGATATGTTACAGACCCAATACCAGACTGGGTGGGTGCTGTGTCCCCCAATGAACAAGACGAGAAAGAGATTTTACGGTAAGTTCTTACAAAATCTAGTTTTCTCGTCTGTATCATTGGGGGACAGCAAAGACCTTGGGACGTTCTACAGCAGTACCCAAGGGGGCAGGAAAAAATAAGAAGTTGCATGAGTAAGGAGGCAAATCTTCTCTTTAACCTTAATGAATGACTAGTTACCCAGCATACTCCGAACGGAGTGTAAAGAGCCTAAGTGACGGCCACAACCATCTTTTGGAGAAAAAAAAACTCCTGATAAGAAGCTTTCAACCAGGTACCCGTTGTCCAAGTACTGTGAGCCGTAACCCGGCCTGAGAATATAACTGCCTGGTACTGTCACCGTGTACTGCAGTGAGGCAGAGTCCGTGCAAGAAGTCCCCTCGGATTTGCCGAAACTACCATCAGCGTGCCCGCGCGATAAAGATGCTACCTGAGAGAGGTACTCTTGTGTAGTCAGACCGCGCCCACTTGCCACCGGAGCGCTCCTTGGCAGAGGCACTACCGAGAAGGGTGCCCACTGGATACTTCACTGAAGTGGATCCCCATACCAACTGCAGCGGGAGAATATTCGACAGGTCAATAACAACCGTCTCCTGATGATGACCTTTGGTACAGCGTCCAAAACAAGACTGCGGAGCCATCTATGTCGACACTCCGGGGAGTTGCATGCCTTCCAACATCCGACCTAGTTGTACATCAGCTTCCATAACGTCAGGTTGTCAATATCACCTTGCCAGTCCCGCTGCGAGGGCGTGATCCCTTGTAGTCCCTAACCGCTACTGGTCGAAGAAGCTTGTGACGGAAGGTTCCCGGTTACCTTTTAAGTATCTGAAGGAGTCATCTTTGCAGCTGACTGCCACCGAATGTGGGAGACCCAAGGAGCCCAGGGCTGAACTCTGGTCCCAGGCCGCATAGCTGAAGCGCAGCATTGCTCTAATGCTGCATATCCCTACGGCCCATCCATGTTGTTAGAAACCTGGTTAGCTGTAGATTGAGAAGGACTTGTGTCCAAAGATCCTTTAACCCCATATCCTGTGAATGGCCGCAGCATTCTCCTTAGCATGTGATCTTGAGCTCCCGAAAAAGTGTAGCTTTGGACAGGGACTGACGGATTGGTTAACTAGGGCTGGTCCTGTACCGACATATCCGTGCCACCGCATGAAACCAGTAGACACAGGACGTTGGAAATACAGTACTGGCACACTGGTACGGAAATCTCGCTGGTCCCTTTTGAGGTAACCTAAGTAAAGGGAGGTAACCTAAGTGTAAAGGGACGATCCCCAGGGGTTGCCAACAGTACAAGTATAGAATGTCACACGGTTTCCTGCAAAGCAATAATGCAGGCAGGGCGCGGTTGGGTCACAGCTTGCTCCTGGATCCGTCCAACTTAACTCCGTTGGACGTGTTAACCTCCTTATGCGATCTGTGGTGAATGCTCGAGCAGCTAAATTAGAGACTACTCTGACTTACAGTTCACCTTATGTCCCGCATCTGCCCAGTCACAATATAGGGGAAACGTGGGCTGTTCTGCACCCATCAGGGGGCAGCAGGGTATCATGGCTGTAGGCTATCCACGTCCGAACGTACGCGGCTGAATCACAAAGGCTCACTGGCTGCAGGGCAAAGAGGAGGCGCAATGCGTTTGACGAGTTCCTATGAATAGTACTCTTTCCATCTGGAAGGTACCGCCGGTCTCAGCAGGTTGGAGGACGCCAACAGGCCGTTGACCTTGTTCATAGGACGTATTCTGGGCGTCTCCCCACTGTAGTGAGCGCCCATAATACTTGGCTGTGCTGCAGGAAACCGCCGGCGGCAACAACCGGGTAGCTAGCCGTTAGGACCGGCCCATCCCGGACCGGCATGATGAGTGATGCCTGCAGGGTATTCCCGTGCCGGTACTTCTTCCATAAGGAAGGTACCCCAGGTCCCATCGAGGTCAGAATACAGCTGACCGTCAAATAGAGTCATTGCCTGTGAGCAAGATATTTTCCGCTGGAGGTAAAACTCGAATTGCAGGGACCGCACACATAGCCAGTGACTCTGGTCACCCCCTGTCCACGTGTCATCCTGGTCACGGATACTGCAATATGTTGCCTGCAGGGGAGTGCAGGAGGGTGCAGAGAGCTGCCGCTAGGGAGGTCTCGACCGGGTCCGGACCAGACATGAGGGGATGTGTCCGGAGGATCCCTGAGTAGGAGAGCTCCTTTCAGATGGAAGGTACCACATGTGTCAGCAAGCCTGGAGCATGCTGACTATCAGTTCGAGCCCTTCATAGGACGATATATCCTCCGGCTGAATGGGACTCTCGTAATGTAGCAAGAGCGCACATGGAACGTGGCTCTGGACGCCCCTGGACTCAGACACCGCGGCACGTCTGGCTGCAGGGAACTGCAGGGGGCACCTGGAGAGCCTGACAATAGGGATGGCTCAACCAAGCACATACACGAGGAGCGACGAGTTCGGATAATTCCCTGATCACAGTATTCCTTCCGCAGAGAGGTACCACAGGTCTCAGGAGCCCGGAATAATGCTGACAAGAGTTTGGCACTGTTGTCGCAGATGAGATATTGTACGACTGGGTGTAATCTCGTACGTAGCTCTGGCCGGTCCTGTCTGCGTGTCATCCTGGATTGCAGGAGGAGCACCGGGGAACTACAGTTAGTGAAGACTCAACCCGGTGTGGGGCGGACAGGCAGGGGCGCTGCGTCCAGCGAGTCCCTGTGTAAGTGCTCCTTCTGTATGGAAGGTACTACAGGACTCAGCACGCCCGGGATAGTGCTGACAACCAGTTTGAATACTGCTGTCAGTAGGACGAGATTTTGTCTGTTGGCTGTACTCTCGTGCTGTAGCGAGAGTGCATATAATATGTGGCCCTGACAGATCCGTCCGCATGTCATCCTGGATGCGGACACTGTTGTAGGCTGCAATAACCGGGGGGCTAGTAGGCAGCCAATGTTCAACCCAGGCGGGGCAGACAAGAGGAGCCATGAGTCCAGGGACTCCCTGTATGAGCACTCCTTGGGTATGGAAGGTGCTACAGGACTCAACATGCCTGGGAAATGCTGATAATCGGTTTGAACGCTGTTGTCAGTAAGACGAGATTATCCTTTGCTGGAAGTATGTTGTACTGCAGCGAGAGCACACTTGGCAGTGGCTCTGGTCGTCCCCGTGTCATCCTGGGCAGAGACGTTGCGGTCCGCTTGGCTGCAGGGAACTGCAGGAGAGCAATAGGGGAGCTACCAAGCAAGGCTCAAGCCGGTCTGGAGCACAGTATAGCTGAGTACCCGGTGTGATCTGCACGCTGGCCAGCTGCACCACCAGAGACTGTAGCCGCGTAACGATAGAAAACTGCGGGCGCCTTCTAACTGCGACCGCACCCATGACACGTAGCCGTGCACTGGTCAATCAATGGTCGCATGGCAGCAACATTCAGTGCTTGCAGCAAGAGGAACTGCATCTCCCTGCAAACACCCGTGGCCGCAATTTTACATGGCCGGGGCGTCTTCAAGGAAAAGGGAGGGAGTTCGTGAAGCACGTGATCGTGCTGCCCGCGCGGCAGCGAAGCAATAAATCACAGTGCCCGCACGGCGGGAAAATCACAGTGCCCGCACGGCGGGAAAATCACAGTGCCCGCACGGCGGGAAAATCACAGTGCCCGCACGGCGGGAAAATCACAGTGCCCGCACGGCGGGAAAATCACAGTGCCCGCACGGCGGGAAAATCACAGTGCCCGCACGGCGGGAAAATCACAGTGCCCGCACGGCGGGAAAATCACAGTGCCCGCACGGCGGGAAAATCACAGTGCCCGCACGGCGGGAAAATGACAGTGCCCGCACGGCGGGAAAATCACAGTGCCCGCACGGCGGGAAAATCACAGTGCCCGCACGGCGGGAAAATCACAGTGCCCGCACGGCAGCACTTGTTCGCATGCCCTGCCGAGGGCAAGCTGTCTCCAGGTGACCAGCCGAGGCAGCCCCATCGCGGGCCTCAAAACGAGCCACAGGCTTCGGCAGTAGATGCATGGCAGAACTAGGCGCGCACACTGCGGCAACACAAATCAGCCACGGGCGGCATTAACCCGCCCCGGGCAGCAAGTACACAAGCCGCGGCCGGCCTATCAGTTAGAGCCGACCCAGCAGCGCCACGGGGGCAGTAACAAATCGCAGCAGGCGAAGCAGCACTGCAGGCGGCACAACTAGCAGCGGAGGGGTTGGCAAAAACAAGCCTGGCGACAACCATTATGGTCTGCACAGCGGCAGACTAACAAAATAAACTCACATACTTACCTCTTGACCAAGATAGGGTCGCTTCCCGGCTCCAGCAGAGCTTCTCCCCACCATCGCCTGCCTTTGATGGGGCAGGGGATGCCGGACCATTAGAAAGAGTGTGGGGGGGGGGGGGGGGGGGCTCTATGGCTGGCGGGTCACAGTGTGCCTCTTTGTCTTCTCAGGGACCCGGCCGACAACAGAGGGTTGGGTTCACCTCTGTTTGCTGTCCTCGGGGGGTTAACGGGGAGAGTCCTGCCTCTCCGTTATTCCCTGGTATTAGTCTCTGTAGGAGAGACAGTCCTGCCTCCTGGACACTAAGCAAAAAACTGAGCTAGCACGATGCTTGCGGGGGGTGGGGGGGTGGGGGGTTGGGCTAGTGGAAGGAGTTAACACTTTCATGCTTAGTGTCGCCTCCTAGTGGCAGAAGCTATACCCAAGGTCTTTGCTGTGTCCCCCAACGGTAACAGACGAGAAATTTAGTTTTTTTTAAACTTTCTTCCGCTATCTTCTGACAGCCATAACAGGATTTTTAGTGACATCATTGAATGACTGATTGGCTAACGCAGCGCTGGCTTTCATTCAAGCCCCGCATCCCGAAAGCAATGCTGTGGCGGCGCGGAGGAGGGAGCGACAGCCTGCAGCAGCACCGCGGGAGGGGCGTATTTTTTTTTTTTTTTGAACACCGTATTCCCGGCGTATACGTCGACAGTTGGGAGGGGGGGGGGGGGGCATGGCTTGATAGGCAATCTGCCTTTTAGAAGGTCCCCAGTTGCCATGGCAACTGCACAGAAACCTGCGATCTTATTGCAGGGGGCAGTGTGAGAATCCCCCCCCATCCTTCCCCAACGTTGATCATAGCATTTAAATGCCGCTCTCAGAATTGACGGCAGCATTTAGAAGCTTAACAGCTCCGATGAGCAGTGCGGCTTATCGGAGCTGTTGCTGGTGGGTGTCGGCTGTAAGAAACAGCAGGCACACATGTTGTATGGAGCGGGAACAACCCACGATTCCCCTCCATACCGAACCTGCAGGATGCAACTGTACAGCCTGCAGTTTTAAGGGGTTAAAGAACTCAAAATAAACAAAGAAAAAGAAAATATTTTAAGCTAATACACACTTACCCAACTTGGCCATCACTAAGTTTTTTAATAACTTGGCCAAGGACAAACAAACTGCGGTTGATATTACATCCTTCTTTAAGTCTCACACCCTCTGCGGCGGTCTGGCTTGCTCTTTCACTGCCAGCCAAATCAACAAGATTCTGAAGAGGGGAGAGGCAAGAAAAACGAAATAAAACATTTTAAATGTGTCTAAAAACAGATTAGATTTTTAGACTTTCCAGAAACATCCTTATCATATTAGGTTTAAAAATGGGGATATTACTTACCAGATGAGATACCATAACGGCTCCATCACAGTTCTCTGCATTTCCTGATTCAATCCTCTCACGGCTTTCAATAATCTACTCAGACAAATGTTTGTTAAGACACACTAAAAAAAGAACGACCCCGCCCCCACCAAAAAAAAAATAAAAATACAAAATCACTTACCATTCTGAATATAGCATGAGAGCGGTTGCTGCGATCATTCATTTTTGTCTCTCCGTAATGCCGGTTTTCTGCAACATAGAAGGGAACAGTGAATATTTTGAAACCTACCGAACTGCTTGGAAAGTGATGAATATGGTTAACATAGAATATTCTACTACTCTTCATGGTAAATTCAAAGTCTGCAGTGTTCTACTGCCCACAGACAGGACCATGTGATTTGTATCCCCGTGTGTTTATGAGGGTATCACTGGTGTTCCCAGTTCTTAATATGCAATGGTCATTTAAAAAGGGAGTGTTCCCTAGTATTAGCCCTATAAGTTTAGTTTATGGGCCTGAAGTAACTGACCCGTTGAGTCTGGGGATGTAAAGTTTTATCTTCCCCGGTGTGAGCACTGAAAGCCACCGCTGAATGCATTGAGCAGTGCGCTTTAACTTAAAGGGGTTGTCCCGCGCCGAAACGGTTTTTTTTTTTTTTAACCCCCCCCCCCCCCCCCCGTTCGGCGCGAGACAACCCCGATGCAGGGGTTAAAAAAACACACCGGGTAGTACTTACCCGAATCCCGGCGTCTTCATACTCACCTGCTGAAGATGGCTGCCGGGATCCTGTCTCTCTGTGGACCGCAGGGCTTCTGTGCGGTCCATTGCCGATTCCAGCCTCCTGATTGGCTGGAATCGGCACGTGACGGGGCGGAGCTACACGGAGCCGGCATTCTGCACGAGCGGCCCCATTGAAGACAGCAGAAGACCCGGACTGCGCAAGCGCGGCTAATTTGGCCATCGGAGGCCGAAAATTAGTCGGCACCATGGAGACGAGGACGCCAGCAACGGAGCAGGTAAGTATAAAACTTTTGATAACTTCTGTATGGCTCATAATTAATGCACAATGTACATTACAAAGTGCATTATTATGGCCATACAGAAGTGTATAGACCCACTTGCTGCTGCGGGACAACCCCTTTAAAGATGGGCGGACTACTTAGCAATGTAATACATTCAGCACTCACAGCCAGGGAGTAAGGTCTAAAACTTACATCCCCGGACCCCACGGCTGACCAACTTTAAGTCCATAAACTTAGCTTATAGGGCTAAAAGTAGATGACAAACTCCCTTTAAAAGCCCACGTACAACATGACGTTCAGTGTTTGGTTAAGATGCACCAAGTAAGAGATAAAAGCCAACTAGCCTGGTCCTGTAGGGGGGATATAAACCTGCATACAAGGGGCAAACCGCTTCTCTACCCAGTGTCAGCCTCATTGTGGAAGGCTCTATACCCATGGTGCCATGCACCGCAATACTAACAAGCAATGAAAGACTTACTCTCGCCTCTTTTGATCCATTGCATAACATGCTCTGGAGTCATGACGAGTTCGTCAGTCAAGTCGGCGACGTATACATTACGCTGCAAAGAAAACAAAAAAAAAAAGGTTTTAGCAATTTTATGGACACAACACTAAGTAGACTGGTTTTAACCCCTTAACGCAACAGGACGTAAGCCTATAGATGGTGCGGGATCAGGAGTTACAGATAGCTGGCCTCCCGCTACAACAGCAGGGGTACACAAGGACAATGACTATGTAGATCACGGTATGTAAAGGATTCACATAGGGAGGGCACTCCCTCTGTGTTGTCATCGAACCTCTGCGATGTAATCGTGGAACACATATGGGCTGTCATGGTAACAGGGCGTGAGATACTGGCGTCCTGCTTTCCCATTGCCCATGATTGCTATTACAAGCGATAAGGCATTACAGTACAGAAGTCCTGCAATGCCTTACTAGAACGATCATAGTGGTTAAGCATCAATTCCCCTACAGAGACAGAGTGTAAGAAACAAGAAAAAAAAAGTGTAAAAAACACGTTTAGAAAAAAAACTTTTGCTAATTTTCCCATATTTGTATGAATTTTTTTTCCAAATCTAAGAAAATCCTGCACAACAAACTATGCAAAAAAAGGTGAAATTCTTACAGCTCGTGACCCAAAAGAGGAAAAAAAAAAGAAAAAGGCATGCAACTTTGAATGGAACGATGTAATAATAATTATAGTTTCCAAAAAAAAAGTTTTATTGGGCAAAAGTGGAGAAACCTAAAAGAAATTATATTTTTAGTATCGCAATCGTACTGACCCGCAGAAAAAAAAAATGTAGTGTCATTTATGCTGTGCGATTGCGGCTGTAGAGAAAAGTAGAAATAAAAAACATAATGGCATAATTAATGTTTTCTCGCACTTTTTATAATACATTATATGCACCCAAAAATGCTACCAATAAAAACTATAGTTTGCCATGCAAAAAAACAAGCCCTTATATACGGCCATATCGACAGAAAAATAAAAAAATAATGGCTTTTGAAAAGCGGAGATGAAAATCCCCCGCCAAAAAACAGTCAAAATAGGCCATGTCCCTAAGGAGTTAAATACATCCAAAAGTTTAGCTTCTAGAAGGGTAGGCAAAAGATTTTAAGTTTCCACTTACATTAATATCTTCTCTTACGTCCAAAGGTTTCCTTCGTCGGTCATCACACAGAAGATCTGTGACCGTTTCATTGTAAATTTCCATATAAGAGACACGCAACAAGAACTCTCTAGTAGGGTCCTTAAGAAAGTAAAGATTATATAATGTTACATACATAAAGTCATCAATGCGCTACACTCTGCGCTCTCTAAGGCCCTCTGCACACTAGCATATTTGTGCAGGAGACCTTGGAGCCCTCCAATCCAGACAGCACACAACCAATTATATGCCTACCAGGACATACACCTCAACTGGAGGTGGGCACGGCATAGGGCGAGCACAGGAACGAAAAGGAACAGGGAGGTAAGGTGGAGGACCGCAGCGATAAGGTGCTCAAGGCCCTGATTGGAGGGGAGGAAGAGAAGCCCCTCCCCAGTCCTGGGCAGACATGATAGCCTGAGAGGGTGCCTTTATTTATGGCTTGTGATTAAGAACACTTTAGTCGCTTTGAAATGCAATGGCATCTTACTGTGCTGATGGGAACTGTCATACTTTTATAGAATCGTCACAACTCCTCTTTATTGTAACAAGTGTTGGACTTTTTCTGGTTTTGAGAGGGTCTCTTGCCAGACCTGCATTGCCAATCCAGAAAAAAAGCGCCAGTTAAAAACCGACGAAGGAAGAGATCCGCCTCCCACAGACACCAACCTAAAATCAATTAGCTCGGTGTTTGCAGGAGAAGTATAGCTGGTAGGAGGAGCCAACACTTTTGCTTAGTGTCCACCTCTAGTAGCAGTAGCTGTACACATGGTCCTCAGCCATGTCCCCAATGACATAGGTGGATTTTTGTTTTCTTTTAAAAACCCTCATGGCAGGTCCTATTCCTGTCTGTACTATGGACGTGAAATAGGACATGCCAATGTACATCAATGAGTTGCCTCTACGATCATCGAACAGCACGTGGGCTTTTATCCGTGCGGTGTCTAATGAGAGCTGCACCCAAGCCTCTCGGGTACAACTTTAAACACACCACAAAGTGCATGCAGCCTGAGGGTATATTCTCACGGTGAACTCAATAGATTCCAAAACCTTCAAGCAAGCTATTAGTTTGAATCAATATCCAGCATGGGATTTGAAGTCCGTGTGGGAAGAGGGACGTGGGGAATATGGAGGTAATAGATGTGACTGCTCTTTGGATGCCCCTGTATTGGCCAGAGTGTATAACATAGCAGGTACATAAACCTACCTCCTGAATGATTCTGAACACCTCCTGAATTGCTAGAGAAATGATTCCCGGGTTGTCTTTCGTACCCATCATAGTGAAGGTTTTCCCAGATGACGTCTGCCCGTATGCAAAGATTGTGCCTAATGGTGAAAATAAAGCCTCAAACACAAAGTTCCAACATACTGAAAGTTACTGAAAGTTAACTCATTGCTGGCGAATTCCCAAGACCCTCACCGTTGTACCCCTGGAGAACAGAACGAATGATGGGAACGGCTGCATCTCGGTAAACTTCAGCCGTTGTTTCATGCAACGGAAAGACACGATCTATAAAAGACAGGTACAAATAAAAAGGAAGAAACTTTAAAAAGTTAATACAAGTTTTAAACCAGCTGGCCATGTAGAAAAACCGCACAAAACAGCCTGTAACTCACCTACTGCCGATTCCCGCTGCTCCGGCAGCTGTACGTAGGGGCCATTGTGTCATTTTCCTGCCTAGCCAGCGGCAGTACCCCTAAGGCCGCTCTCACAGGCGGTTTCTAGAGCGTTTAGATCGCCAGCTAAAACCGCTGTACTGAGCCTCCATTACAATACATTAAATGCGCCCCAAAATGATGCCATTAAGAGATACAACTCATCCAGGGAAAAACAACAACGAGCCCCCATACGCCATGTCAACAGAAACATGTTTAAAAGTTCTGGCTCCTGGAATGAGACGGTCATTAGGGTATAAAGTGGGCCCGTCCAAAACCAGTCCTTAATCTTATATGGAAAACGTGAAACCTGTGTTGTACACAAATCCTTAGTTCTGGTCCGATTTGAGTAAAATTTTGCATGAGCGTTCTCCAGCACCAGGCAATGAATACTGGCAGAATAAAAAAAAAAAAAAAAAAAAAAAAAAACCCCTCAGACTTTTGGTAATTTTATTACCAATAGCAACCAATCACAGCGCAGCTTTCATTTCTTACACAGCTGAGGTACCATGAAGGCTGTGCTGTGATTGGTTGCTATGGGCAACACAGATTCTCTTTTGGACATCTTTCCTAACAGTGCGGTGCTGGGCTCATTTTTGTAGCCCACTTTGTAGATTCCAGGACTGCTAATCACAAAATTGCACAGATCTAACCCCTGGTATCACCCAACAGCCGTGCCGAGATATACCCCTAGTATCACCCAACAGCCGCGCCGAGATATACCCCCTAGTATCACCCAACAGCCGCGCCGAGATATACCCCCTAGTATCACTCAACAGCCGCGCCGAGATATACCCCCTAGTATCACCCAACAGCCGCGCCGAGATATACCCCCTAGTATCATAAAACAACGCGCCGAGATATACCCCCTAGTATCATAAAACAACGCGCCGAGATATACCCCCTAGTATCATAAAACAACGCGCCGAGATATACCCCCTAGTATCATAAAACAACGCACCGAGATATACCCCCTAGTATCATAAAACAACGCGCCGAGATATACCCCCTAGTATCATAAAACAACGCGCCGAGATATACCCCCTAGTATCATAAAACAACGCGCCGAGATATACCCCCTAGTATCATAAAACAACGCGCCGAGATATACCCCCTAGTATCATAAAACAACGCGCCGAGATATACCCCCTAGTATCATAAAACAACGCGCCGAGATATACCCCCTAGTATCATAAAACAACGCGCCGAGATATACCCCCTAGTATCATAAAACAACGCGCCGAGATATACCCCCTAGTATCATAAAACAACGCGCCGAGATATACCCCCTAGTATCATAAAACAACGCGCCGAGATATACCCCCTAGTATCATAAAACAACGTGCCGAGATATACCCCCTAGTATCATAAAACAACGCGCCGAGATATACCCCCTAGTATCATAAAACAACGCGCCGAGATATACCCCCTAGTATCATAAAACAACGTGCCGAGATATACCCCCTAGTATCATAAAACAACGCGCCGAGATATACCCCCTAGTATCATAAAACAACGCGCCGAGATATACCCCCTAGTATCATAAAACAACGCGCCGAGATATACCCCCTAGTATCATAAAACAACGCGCCGAGATATACCCCCTAGTATCATAAAACAACGCGCCGAGATATACCCCCTAGTATCATAAAACAACGCGCCGAGATATATCCCCTAGTATCATAAAACAACGCACCGAGATATACCCCCTAGTATCATAAAACAACGCACTGATATACCCCCTAGTATCATAAAACAACGCGCCGAGATATACCCCCTAGTATCATAAAACAACGTGCCGAGATATACCCCCTAGTATCATAAAACAACGCGCCGAGATATACCCCCTAGTATCATAAAACAACGCGCCGAGATATACCCCCTAGTATCATAAAACAACGCGCCGAGATATACCCCCTAGTATCATAAAACAACGCACCGAGATATACCCCCTAGTATCATAAAACAACGCACTGATATACCCCCTAGTATCATAAAACAACGCACTGATATACCCCCTAGTATCATAAAACAACGCACTGATATACCCCCTAGTATCATAAAACAACGCACTGATATACCCCCTAGTATCATAAAGCACAGATTTATCCCCTAGTATCATATAACACAGATATATCCCTTAATAACATATTACACACAGTTATATCCCCTAGTATCGTATAACAGCTGCACGGATACATGACCTAGTGTGTTATAAACATATTATAGAGCTTCGCTTCTCATCTGACAGCATCACTTATGTGGGTCGTACACAGTGATTATTAACCCATAACACCATCGGACCCCCAGTTACATCCTGGTTGTGTGGGGTTTATGTGGCGTGGGATCATAAGCCAAATCAGACTCCACAGAAGGCAGGTGCTGGCTGATAGCAATGGACACCGTCCACAACACCTGCGATCAGCGCTGATGTCGCCACGGCTGTTAAAGCTCTAAATACAACCGTCAATTCTGATGGCAGCATCTAAATGCACACATTGTTGTTCGGGGGTCCTGAACCCCCAGCGATGAGATTACAAGGTGCCATCCGGTTACCAAGACTATGGTAGAACACGGCCCATCCATGCCTTATACGGTCAGCTCAAGAAGAATAAAGAGTCCCCAATACATAACCATGTAGCTGACATCTTGTTGCAGCGACTCAATATTAAAGATTTGACCCGCTTTGCTCCAACAGTGGCACAAACTGAGTCGGAGGGCCGACCGCGTTCACCCGCTGCGATCTATCTGCACGCGTACAGCCGCCTCGGAAGCACCAAGTAACCAGATGTAAGGAGTTATGAATGCTTACCGAAAGTGAAAGATCTTGAGCCGTCAACTTGAGATATAACGTTATTGTTGGCCTGCCACAAGACATTTACTTGTTCTCCTTGTTCCCTGCAGGTTAGAGGAGTCGGCATTAGTGAAGACAGATTTTACTTCTTAAATACTATTTTTCAAGTCTATGAGAGCGCTTGTGGACAGCAGAAAAAAAAAAGTCAGCTTTCCGGCTGCCGTGCAATCTTCAGCAGGTGACCGCGCAGGAGTCAGGGGGTTAAAGGGGTTGTCCCGCGAAAGCAAGTGGGGTTCAGCACTTCTGTATGGCCATATTAATGCACTTTGTAATGTACATCGTGCATTAAATATGTGCCATACAGAAGTTATTCACTCACCTTCCCTGCGCTGGCGTCCCCGTCTCCATGGTGCCGGCTAATTTCAGCGTCTAATCGCCCGATTGGACACGCTTGCGCAGAAGGGTCTTCTCCCTTCTGGTCGGTACGGGCACGAGCGGTGTTCTGGCTCCGCCCCCTTCTACGCGTCATCGCGTAGCTCCACCCCATCACGTGTGCCGATTCCAGCCAATCAGGAGGCTGGAATCGGCAATGGACCGCACAGAGCCCACGATGCACCATGGAAGAAGACCCACGGTGCATCGTGGGTGAAGATCCCGGTGGCCATCTTGGAGGAAAAGAAGGAAGAAGTTGCAGAGAGGGGATTCGGGTAAGTAAAAAAATTTTTTTTTTTTATTTCAACACATCCCTTGGGTTTGTCCTGCGCTGAACGGGGGGCCTATGCAAAAAAAAAAAACCGTTTAGGCGCGGGACAACCCCTTTAAGATTAAACAGTCCATCACCGGACTCAGTCAGCTCCCCCAACGGCAGCATAGCTTAGTTTATGGTGCCCTTGGGAGGTACAGGTTCCTTTGAAAGCCACGACAAAGCTGGTTCCTATTAAAGTGAATTATGGAAGTTTTCTTCAAGATTTGTAGAACTGCTGCTCAACTTATTAGTTTTCAAACGTCTTTAAAGGAAACAAACAAAAAAACAACAACAAGAACTACTAACAAAGTACACACAGGGTAAAATGTTACTTATTGACTTTTTGTGATACAACTGTCTTAAAAACAGAAAATGTAGTTTAAAATGTTAACCCTTTACAATCCAATTTTGGATTCAGAGTTTCCTAGAAGGCTTTCTCTTTTTGCCATTACAGAATGACGCCATCTGCTGGATAGAGCCAGTACTGCGGTATTGGACATGCTGGAGAGACAGCTGACAACAGAGGGGCCAGTAATCTACAGTAAGAATACCCTGCCGGACGTCTTTCGACATCGGAGCTGTACAGCCTTCAATCAGAATGTCTTCAGACGTCAGACAGTGGATTGGAAAGGGTTAATTATTCAAAATTCTCTCTAGATTTTTTTCTATTAAACATAAAAGACGCAGCGACAAATATTCACCAGCAGCCAAATAAGCCTCAATCAGTGGGTGAAGTAAAAGCATTCAGAAGTCCCTGCCACATCCAGCCACCCCATCCCTGAGGTGGAGGAGATCTCCCACACCAGTCACCCAAGTCCCATGCATACGCCGTGACCACCTAGATTATAACCTGTCTGTGCTGAAGACCACTGACTGACAGGCATGTCGGCCAGCACTGGCACTGATCGGAGGACCACCCACTATTAGACCCCATCCAGCTGTCATCATCCCGTTCATTTACATAGGGGGATACACAGCCGAGCAGCCAGAATCTTCATACTCACCCAAATGACAAAATCAGCCAACGAATGAGCGTTGGTTAGTCGGCTGACCAGTCCTCCTATTCCACAGCCCGGTGTTCAGGTGAACGGGCATTCGTAGGGACACTTGTGCCTGGTGACCCGCCAGAGTAAGAGGACTTCACTTCCCTCGCACCCCATAATGTAAGCTTACGTCCCAGCAAACCCTGTTGGGCTGCCTTTATCCTGGATACAAGATGTGATACAGGCTGGCATGGAGGCTCTAGTACCCTGTTGTACCACCTCTAGCTTGGGATACAAGATGTGATACGGGCGGGCATGGATGCTCTAGTACCCTGTTGTACCACCTCTAGCTTGGATACAAGATGTGATACGGGCGGGCATGGAGGCTCCAGTACCCTGTTGTACCACCTCTAGCTTGGGATACAAGATGTGATACGGGCGGGCATGGATGCTCTAGTACCCTGTTGTACCACCTCTAGCTTGGATACAAGATGTGATACGGGCGGGCATGGAGGCTCTAGTACCCTGTTGTACCACCTCTAGCTTGTATACAAGATGTGATACAGGTGGGCATGGATGCTCTAGTACCCTGTTGTACCACCTCTAGCTTGGATACAAGATGTGATACGGGCGGGCATGGAGGCTCTAGTACCCTGTTGTACCACCTCTAGCTTGGATACAAGATGTGATACGGGTGGGCATGGAGGCTCCAGTACCCTGTTGTACCACCTCTAGCTTGGATACAAGATGTGATACAGGTGGGCATGGAGGCTCCAGTACCCTGTTGTACCACCTCTAGCTTGGATACAAGATGTGATACAGGTGGGCATGGAGGCTCCAGTACCTTGTTGTACCGCCTCTAGCTTGGATACAAGATGTGATACAGGCAGGTATGGAGGCTCTAGTACCCTGTTGTACCACCTCTAGCTTGGATACAAGATGTGATACGGGCGGGCATAGAGGCTCTAGTGCCCTGCTGTACCACCTCTAGCTTGGATACAAGATGTGATACGGGCGGGCATAGAGGCTCTAGTGCCCTGCTGTACCATTACTACTGGGGGCCCTGTAGTGGGAGCCGCAATCACCGTTGGAGCCTCGCAGTATATTACACACGTCTCTGTGCCGGAGACATTACCTGTGGATGAGCGGGCGGACCCGCACACACACTTTGACGGCGTCTCCCTCCGCCATGTCCCTGCCGATTCTCCTCCGCCTGCTTCTCTGTCCACCGGCTTCAGCTACAAATTTGACTTTCCCTCGTCCAACACGCAGATTGGTCAACCTCCTAGTGACGTCACGTAGAGGCGAGGATGGATTGGCTCCTGATTTTTGAAGAAAGATCTGACGACGTAACCGTCACGTGGTCTTGAGGTCACATGGCCGGACTAGAGGGGAGGAGCTTAATACGAATTCCGTTCTATGGAAGGGAAAGAAGAGAAAGATCCTATTATAAGCTGCTGTTGCAGAGGGATCAAGAGGGGAAGGAGGGCAACGGAAGTAGTGTGTGAGGAGGACGAAGCGGTCAACGTTACGACCATATTGAAAAGCAGTAACGGCTCCATCATATATTCCGTAAGGACCTGCTGACGTCAGAAGGTCAGGTGACTTTTCTGCAGTCACATGACTAGCAGCGCTGGGCTTTCCAGCAGATGCATATCGTAGGGGTTATGGGGCATATGATGAGTATCTGGAGGTGAAGGGGGAGCTGTGTGATACTACAGGGGGGATTCCAGGCATGTACAGCCGATGACCTATCCTTTGGTAGATTGTCAGGGGTCTGCCACTCAGGATACCCATTGATCAGCTGATCATCCCCCTATCAGTGCAGCGGGGCCGGACGTCTAGGGGTCAGGGGGGTAAGTGTACTAGCCAGCATCACTCTCATCGCACTGCACCCCTATTGGGCCACTCTCACACTGCGTTGCCAAAACACCGCATTCGGAATCGCAGCGGTTTACAGTGCTTTTTGCACATAGTTTTGAACGCATTCTACTGTGTCTGACAGCGTTTTGTAACGCACCCATGCATTGTGCTGAGGTGCGTTAAAAAGCGCTAAAACGCCTGAAAATAAGCAGCGCTCAAAAATCGTGTCGTTAGAAAGGTGTTGCACTGTGTCCAGCACGGCGCCTGAAACACGCACTAATCACGGTAAGAAGCAGGCTGTGTGAGAGTGGCCTTACACTTCCTGCTTGTCAGGACTAGCCCTCTGGTGCTCGCGCTTATTGTAATGGGCTTGTACACATACCCCCTTAACCCCTGATACCCACATCCGGCTCCGCTGCACAGGCCGGATGATCGCAGGGGATCCCAAGCATTGGATCTCCACCAATCAACTACTGATGAACTACCGAGAGAATAGGTCATTGGTTGTAAAAGCCCAGAATCCCCCTTTAAATACACGTAGGGCTGTGTGATGCTCGTGGGGGCCACAGGAGGCAAATAGTGACGTGTGAATTAAATGTACGTGGGTGAATGAGATGCTTATGGGGGGGCAGCACATAGTGATCGTGTCAACACTTATGAGCACCATAAGTTAAGTTATGGTGCTTGTAGGGCAGGTTTCGAGGAGTCCAGAGATGTCATTTTTATTGCCCCTCATTCCTTGGAAGTCGCAGGGACAACGCAGCACCCATCTCGGCAGGTTGTGCTCTCGCACACAGTGGAGTGTGCACACAGGCTGCAGAGATGAGTCCAACTGCACCGACCTCCACAGGTGCCGGAATGGGGAGCCGGTAAGTCTAAAAAGTACATCTCGGACGTCTCGGGACCCGTCGCAGGAGCGCCATAACTGCAAATGGAGGCTGTGGGATGCCTATGGAGTCCACAGGGGGCGTACGGTGTGTTGGTGCAGCTATTAAGATGTTATGTGGAGGTGCACTGAATGGTGAAATGCTTGTTAGCACTGTGTGGCGGCGCGTGTCTAGGGTGGGGAGCAGGAGACAAATGGGGAGCTGGGGGAGAGGGATTCGAGAGGCACATTGGATATTGTAGAAGTGTAATGGAGTTAATGGTAGAATGCTAGTTAACCATGTGGGGGTGCATGGGAGCACGTGCGGGGGCTTGTGTTCTCCCAACAGTCTACAGAAAAAGAAGTGATGATTCTCACAATATGACAACAAAAACAAAAGCTATAGTAAAACTTTGGTATTGTAATTAAGGGCAAAACTAAAAGTTTAGGAGCCCAGGTGCAAAAGTTCAGCTCAGGACCCCCCCCCCCCCCTCTTCCCCTTTCAACCTTTTGCGTAAAAATTTGTTTGTAGCCCCTTAAGACGGGCTAACATGAGCGTATGGTTACTGTAGTGGCCCGAAGTCTATATTTCTGGCCCCTCCATAATTGTCATACATGTCATGTCTTTTGTGTTGATGCACTGTGCAAACTGTCTAGTCTCTTGTTATGTGTATTGCACAGCTGCAGCAAGTGAGAGGTTAATGTCTGAAAGTGGCATGGACATGTTTGGAAAAGTATCAATTTATGTCCTGTCATGTGGTATGTTAGACCCTAAGGCCGCCCTGCACATGGGTGGAAATCCCACGGCGGGATTTCCCGCGGGATTTCCGCCGCTCAAAGCCTGCATAGGAGTGCATTACAATACGCACTCTTATGCAGACGGCCGCGGTTTGGCCGCGCGAAATCTCGCGCGGCAAACAAACCGCGGCATGTCCTATTTTTGTGTGGGGCTCGCAGAGCCTCGCATAGAAACGTCACTCACGCAGCCGCCGGCTCCGGTCTGCGCATGCGCCGGCTGCCCAGCAGCCGGCACATGAAAGAGCCGGGGGCCGCCGGGCGCGGGTGAGTACGCGCTCGTCTCTGCAGGCGCTCGGGTCGGGTCCCGCGGCGAGAATTCTCGCCGCCGGATCCGACCCGCTCGTCTGCAGGCGGCCTAAATGTGAGTGTCTGAGAGCGGGAAAGGGTCTTTGATCATCTTCTACGGTTGATTGTGGAGTAGAGTACCGGCCTGCCACATGGGGGTACCTTCAACCCTCATGTGGTGAAGCGATGGAGGAAGAGGAGAGGTATCCTGAGGCCTTCCATGCCAGGAACCACCTCCTGAGGAGCGACTGAAGTGAGGAGTCCGCTGTGCAGTGCTGCTTGCAAATACTAAGTGAGTGACTGTGGAGTGTTCCTACCCCCTTCCAGGAGCGGTACCATACAGATAACATGGACTGTAGGTCCGGTTTCATCCTGTCTCCTCCCTGACCTTACATTCTCTGTCTTTCCTGCACTGGCATGTGTAATGTTGTACTCTGACAAGCTTCCAGTAAAGTTCATTGGTCATTGCCCGTTCCCAGTGACTCAATTATCAAGTTTCAACTGTCTGTGTGGACTCTCTTCATTTAACCGCCGGGTACAAGCTACAGTGAGAAGGAGCGGTGGCGTCACGTGTGACAAATCTACAGTCCACCACACGTATACAGGTAATCGCTGTCTCAGCGTTGCTGGAAGAGGCCCAGCGGTGTCTTGGCCGAGGTTGCGTGCAGCCCTCTGAGGAGGAGTCTGGTAGAGCAACCTTGACAAGTGCCAACTTTACCCCGTGAGCTCCTCAGTGTGGGCCTTGTGTCTAGGTGGCCTCTGGGATGCGGCAGTTACCACGTATTACATATGTGCTATACGTGCGTGTGATATGTGGTAAAATCATAGAAATGTAGAGTTGTAGGGGACCTCCAGGGTCATCTGGTCCAACCCCCTGCTTAATGCAGGATTTACTAAATCATTCCACACAGATACCTGTCCAGACTTTGTTTGAACACTTCCATTGAAGGAGAACTCGCCACCTCCTGTGGTAACCTGTACCACTCATTGATCACCCTCACTGTCAGAAAGTGTTTTCTAATATCTAATCTGTGTCTCCTCCCTTTCAGTTTCATCCCATTGTTTCTAGTCTTTCCTTGTGCAAATGAGAATAGGGCTGATCCCTCTGCAGTGTGACAGCCCTTCAGATATTTGTAAGCTAAACATTCCCAGATCCTTTAGCTGTTCTTCATAGGACATGATTTGCAGACCTCTCACCATCTTGGTAACTCTTCTCTAAACTTGCTCCAGTTTGTCTATGTCTTTTTTAAAGTGGGGTGCCCAGAACTGGACACAGTATTCCAGATGAGGTCTGACTAAGGAAGAGTAGAGGGGGATAATTACCTCACATGATTTAGACTATATGCTTCTCTTAAAGGGGTTGTCCCGTGAAACAAAGTGGGGGTAAGCACTTCTGTATGGCCATATTAATGCACTTTGTAATATACATTGTGCATTAATTATGAGCCATACAGAAGTTATTCACTTACCTGTTCCGTTGCTAGCGTCCTCGTCTCCATGGTGCCGTCTAATCTTCAGCGTCTAATCGCCCAATTAGACGCGCTTGCGCAGTCCGGTCTTCTCCTTTGTTGAATGGGGCCGCTCGTGCCGGAGAGCGGCTCCTCGTAGCTCCGCCCCGTCACGTGTGCCGATTCCAGCCAATCAGGAGGCTGGAATCGGCAATGGACCGCACAGAAGCCCTGCGGTCCACCGAGGGTGAAGATCCCGGCAGCCATCTTCACAAGGTAAGTATGAAGACGCCGGACCGCGGGGATTCGGGTAAGTACTATCTGTTTTTTTTTTTAAATCCCTGCATCGGGTTTGTCTCGCGCCGAACGGGGGGGCCATTGAAAAAAAAAAAAACGTTTCGGCGCGGGACAACCCCTTTAATATGTCCCAGAATTCTGTTTGCCTTTTTGGCTGCTGCATCACATTGTTGACTCATGTTCAGTCTATGATCTATTAGTAATTTACAGGCAATCATATACATTGCCATACGCAGTCCCACTCACATTTGCAAGTAAGAATTGTGTAATGCGCGAGAACAAGAAAATAACGCAGCGTGTCCTGCTTGGCAGCATGTTACGCGTGAGAGAGCCCATTGTTCTCTATGGGTATGTAATCAACGCCGCCCCTATCCAATTACATTGCATATGTGAGGCGTATATATGCGCCATTGCGAAGCGATGGTGCAGGAAATATCACACACCCCCACCCCCAAAAAAACAAAACAGGTGAAGCGTATGTGCAATACGCTGTCATGTGCAGTACAATTTTGCTCTCATACACTGCGATAGGCCGGGTCACCAGCAGCTCCACAGTTGTAAAACGCTACATGACTAATACAGCATTTTACGCTTACAGCCATGTGAATCCGGCATTGGGCTGTGGTCATGTTTTTTGTTGCATATTTATGAAATTGCATACACTATTAAAAACCGCGTGTAGATTTAAACAATACATACATGTTTTTTGTTTTGTTTTTTTTAACCGCATGCAGGGTTTTGATGCAATTTTTAATTTTGTGGAAAGTGTGCAATCATATACAGGAGATACATGGTCCATATCACTATATACAGGAGATGTATAAATTATACCAACTGTACATATATCATTATATACAGGAGATACCCAAGTTATACCAGTATATTCCATATCACTATATACAGGAGATGTATAACTTACACCATCTGTACATATATCATTATATCCAGGAGATACCCATGTTATACCAGTATGGTCCATATAATTATATACAGGGAGATGCATATAAATCTTCTGTATGCAGTGATATTGACAATGCTGGTGTAAGTTTGGAGGGTCCATTACAGATGTGGCTAAAAATACTGGAAGAAAAAGTATTGAATGCAGCGCCTTTTTTTCCTCCAAAATATGGATGGAAAGCCGACGGACCCCATTATAGTCCATGGGGTCTGTTCGGTTTTGTCCAGAGACTGAGCCGCAGGGATTCCTAACCTGGGTATCTCCTGAATATAATATATGTACAGCTGGTATAACCTATGCATCCTGTGTATAGTGATATACCAGTTCACACCAGCATGGTCCATATTACTACATACAGGATGTATAGCTTAATGCAGCTATACATATATAATTATAAACAGAAGATACCCAGGTTATACCAGCATGCTCCATGTCACTTGTGAGTGAAAACACTTTTATGATCTGCCTCAGGTAACCAAATTGTTTTAACCCCTTAACGCCACAGGACGTAAATGTACTTGCTGCGGTGTACTTAACGCAACAGGATATACACTTATACCCTGGGGATAGTGCGAGATCAGAAGACATCCTGTGCTATCTGGCAGCGGGAGCCG
Source organism: Eleutherodactylus coqui (assembly GCF_035609145.1). NCBI lineage: Eukaryota > Metazoa > Chordata > Amphibia > Anura > Eleutherodactylidae > Eleutherodactylus > Eleutherodactylus coqui. The sequence goes on along the minus strand of NC_089843.1, from coordinate 165,015,125 downwards.
GCTGTCACCGATAGATAGCCTCCTGCTGCAACAGCAGGGGTGCATCGGGACAGCGACCCCCTCTGTTAACCCCTTACACGCTGCGATCCATGTAGATTGCGGCATGTAAAGTGTTCACAGAGGAAGCGCACTCCCTCTGTGATGTCATTGGGCTCTCACGATGAAATCGCGGAGGGCCGATGGGTTGCCATGGCAATAGGACGCCAGCTACAGGCATCCTGCTTTGCCATTGCCTGTGATCGCTAATACAAGCAATAAGGCATTGCAGGACAGAAGTCTTGCAATGCTTTATCATAGCGATCAAAGCAGCTATGGTATAAATCCCCAACAGGGATATGAAAAGCGTAAAAATAGCGTAGAAAAAAATGTTTAAAACCCCTTTTTTGTGCTTTTCCCCTTAATAGTTTTAAAAAAAATCACACATATTTGGTATCGTCGTATCCGTAACGACTCCTACAACAAATTGAACACACTTTTTATCCTGCATGGCAAAAAGTATTTAAAAAAACTAAGGCAAAATGCTTATTTTTTTCATTTTGCCTCCCAAAAAACACAATAAAAGTGAACATAAAAGCCATATGTATCCCAAAATGGTACCCATAAAAACTACAGCTCGTCACGCAAAAAACAAGCCCTAACAGAACTCCGTCCATGGAAAATTAATTGTCATTTATGCTGCATGATTGATATTGTAAAAAAAAAAAAGCAATGCAGAATTGATGTGCTTTTTCTCCCTGCTATCATTAAAAAAATGAACATTTTACAATATAGTTTATGTATTCAAAAACGTCACCTATAAAGACTACAGTTTGCCACGCCCTCATACAGCCATAGCGACGGAAAAATTAAAAAGTTATGGCTTTTGAAAAGTGGAGGTAAAAGTCCCCCCAAAATCGTTGCGTCCTCAATGCCAAAATAGGCCATGTCCTCAAGGGGTTAAACAGGAAAATATGAGCTCAAAGAAGCCAATGAAAGACACGCATTATACAGTGTATACTACAGGACATCTGCCTTTACTTTTGGTGGGAAAAGGTTTATATAGTATTCAAACAAAGGAAGGTGGGACATTCAGATACATTATAACATTTGGTGTGCTGATCGGTCATTCTCATGGGGGGTGTTTATGATGTAACAGTTTAGCAAGAGGAGGGGGGAAGGAAATTATCAGACATGCTCAGTACAGATTTTGCCACATTTCACAATTAGCAACGGACTTGGCAATAGTGCCAACCTTATAATCTGCGTTCCGACGTGCGTTTTGCTAAAGCTTCCCCAAAGGGCTACATATGTAGTGTTCAATATGTTTGTTTTATTATAGTTATCAGTGGTAACATGACTGTGATAGTATTGGATATCTCCTGTATAGACATTTCTCTACTAACATGACCTACTATATGCCTTCCTTTTTTGATGCATTATTTCTTTTTGTTTGGGAAGTCATCTCTTCTGTTATGTGATATTTTAATATGATTCTATTCAATAAAATGTAATCCTTCTTTTGAGGCTTTTGTACCCTTTTTCATGTTTCCCCCATAGTAACATGCATTAAAAACGGGTCGCAGTTGCATGGCCTGTGAGTGTGATCTGTTTTTTTTTCTTTAATCCTCTCATAGAAAATAATGGTGATTCTTGAACAAAAATTACATAAAAATAGGATTGCTGCAATTTTTCAAATTCGTACTATGGGTCTGAGTTAAAAAAATTACATGTGTGAATTAACCTATAGAAATGAATGGGGTTTTTCTCCATGAGAGTTCTGTCCATCTCGGAACATGTGCGTGAAAATTGCCTGCGAGAATACAGCCTTTGGTCATCATACCTTTAGTAATGTATAAAATGTACTGACTCTAACCAATTCCCCAACAAACCGGAAAACAAGAATAGCACAGAACATCCCTCCTAGTGAGGAGGAAAAGCCATTTTTACATTTGTACCCTGGAGCGAATAAAACTATACTGTATGTTCTTAAACATTTCTGTAGCTCCCTGGATTTCTCAGCCCCATAAACTTTTAATTCAGAGGACTAATCCTGCATTTTGAACCACAGGTGATGAAAATTAAAGGGGTTGTCCCGTGCTGAAACGTTTTTTTTTTTTTTTTTTTCAATAGGCCCCCCGTTCGGCGCGAGACAAACCCAATGCATGTGTTAAAAAAAACAAACGTTTAGTACTTACCCGAATCCCCGCGCTGCGGCGACTTCTTCCTTACCTTAGCAAGATGGCCGCCGAGATCTTCACCCACGATGCACCGCGGGTCTTCTCCCATGGTGCACCGTGGGCTCTGTGCGGTCCATTGCCGATTCCAGCCTCCTGATTGGCTGGAATCAGCACACGTGACGGGGCAGAGCTACGAGGACCAGCTCTCCGGCACGAGCGGCCCCATTCACCAGGGAGAAGACCGGACTGCGCAAGCACGTCTAATCGGGCGATTAGACGCTGAAATTAGACGGCACCATGGAGACGAAGACGCTAGCAACGGAACAGGTAAGTGAATAACTTCTGTATGGCTCATAATTAATGCACGATGTATATTACAAAGTGCATTAATATGGCCATACAGAAGTGTATAACCCCACTTGCTTTCGCGGGACAACCCCTTTAAATGTATCTTATTTTCAGAAGTTAGTTGAACCAGGCACTTCAATAGGAATATCAACAAGATCCCTTACTTTTCTTAGAATGGTACAACTTTCTTTCAAATAGGGAATTCTAATCAGCACTGGTCTTGGAGGGGCTCCCGGTGGTGGAGAGTGGAATTGCACCCTGCGGCAACTTCCTGGAGATAATGTTGCTATCTCAAATTTGGTTTGCAACAAGAGTTCAAATAATTCCACCAGATTACGTTTTTTGGCTTGTTCAGGTGCCCCATCAGTCAGAGTGTTTTCAAGATCATCCAATTTATTTATAAGGAGGGAAACGCCGATTGCTTTCTTGAGGTCATGCTTAACTGCATGCATTTGGTCTTCCACAGTGCTGACTCTCTCCTCCGCCTCATTCATAAGGTCATTCACCTGTTTGAGACTGTCTCCTGAAGTTGACTTCCTCCTTTCACTCTGCCATCAGGTCACACCAAAGTGTTTTTTTTTTTTAATTAAAAAAAGTTTTATGCATTTCTTTTTATACAAGCATTTTTTGGGTAGCATATCAGAATGTTAAGCATATATTCTTTTAACTAACTCTCTGCTGGCATACTTCTGCATGCCAACATAGTCAGGCTGTGCATAGAGATATGCACAGGTACTTGTTGTATGCCCTAACGGGCTAATGCTGGATTCACACGAACGTATATTGGCTTGCTTTTCACGCGAGCCGATATAAGTCCTCTCTCTCTGCAGGGTGGAGGCTGGAAGAGCCAGGAGCAGTGCTCTGAGCTCCCGCCCCTCTTGAACTGGATTATGATTTTCTCCAGCAGGCTTTTGGGGTATTTTGTCGCTTTCCTAATTGTATCGTGTGCACACATCATCGTGGAGCAAATTAGACACAAGCTATCAGCCTCATATCCAAAATGGCTCTCTGCCCAGAAACAGCCAGACAGGGCCTTTTATTGTACAGACACACAATGGGCGTGCAACAGGTTACATCAGTAACATATAGGATTCTCATTTGTCGGATCATATAGAATCCCCCGCCTCCCCTTCTCCCCACCTCTCTCAAGTAGAAGCCTTTGTCTTTAACATGTGTCCAAATCTGAAAGTGAAAGTAGATATCCCTTTGTTCAAGAAGATTCTGTGTGTGGGGGATGGGGAGGACTGGGAAAACACTCAAGCAATAACATATAACACTGTGATTTAACTCTTTCCTTATGCAGCAGAGTTCCACATTAGGCTGAAGTCATTACAATAGCATAATACATTTGGGTTATACAAAGCGATAGACATTTTATAAATAATCATCATGTCTATCACAATCCCCCCTTAAAATGTCTATCCTCTAATTCTTTATCTAATTTTCACAGTCTTCTGCGCATGAGCCTATAACTGGAGCGCGTTGAAGGTTCGTTTTAGGGTCTTCAAGGGGGTGTAGGACTTGTCCACTCCTTCTGGGGATGCATCCAGCAAACTCATGGTGGGAGCGGCTTTTCCAGCATCAGTTTCACAGGTCTCTCTGACACAGGGGATAACACAGCAGACTAGAACAGAAAAGATAACCATCAGTTCACATACAACAGCGACGCCCGTCTGTGCCAGGATCCTTTACCACCCGCTCATCCATGGCGAGTGCTGGTCCCAAAAGTTAGCTCTTTTTAGTTAGTGCGGTCAGCTTCTTAATGGCAACTGCGTCTTTACCCGCGGGTCACGTGTCGTCTAGGATGTAGGTATGACAAGTCTCCCCTATCATCTTTCAGACACTCCCCTTTTTAGCTAAAGTCGTCTCTAAGGCCATTCTATTTTTAAAAAAGTCATAGTCGAGGTAGGTCCTATTGGTCGACTAGTCCCTATAAGGCGTCTCTAGTATAATTTATAAACCACTGCTAATTATAATAAACATAATTAATCCAGTCAACATTTATTTACCCTAATGATCAGGAAAGTGGACTCGAATCTAGTTTTAACTTGGTCTCTAATTTTTAAAACTTGTCAGGTACCCCCCTTGGCTATCCCATGACGTCAATGTACACGTGTAGATCAAAACTACCACCAGGGGTCTCTCTTCTCGCTCTAGCATAATGTTACAATACTAGTAGCGTACACAGGTACGCACGGCGTGGGACTCCCTAATCTTCACCCACACCAGTGTCCCTCCTGGAGATAGTCCTAATGGTGAACACGTCCAAGTCGCCTCACCCTTGCGTCAGGGTTTTCCCACTGCCCGTAAGTCCCTACTCCTAGGAGGGGGGGATCCCTACCTCACCTCAGAGGGAGGCCATGGATTCCCTGGGCTCATTTCCGGGCATCCATACCCTCTATCTGTACAAGTTAACACCCCACAGGGTGTGCCCTCGCCGGAACCTAAGGTCTTCTGCACTATCCCTAGGCAAATGGGAATTCCACTGACAATCCATCTTAGGAGATCGGGGCAGGCACAGTACTAGTACATTTCTCCTTTTTCTTTGGTAGCGCATGTGGTTGGCATTATCGGAACTGGCTCTTCATCTTTTTCAAACAAGGGAAACGTTGGTGTCTGACAGGATGTGGAGGAGCATAAGGGCTTTACTAAGGCACACTCCCCTGTCCAATTACCCTCCAGGCGGGTCCTCTACCTCATGTCTCCACAAAGCCAGTAAACGTCTCCTAAGGACTGGACCTGATTCTGCATCTATTCCCCTCCTATCATACTGTAGGAGGAGCAATACCCGTTGGTGAGTTCCCCAAAAATCTCCCTCCACCCTGCCTATTTGCCTGGCAGGTGTAGTTTCCAGGGTAGTCAGTAATACTCTCTCCGGTGCAAACACTTAAGTAGTTATAGAGTATTCCTTCTTTCATTTCTCACGGACAGTGAAATTAGCGGAAATGTTCGTGAAGAGACTAATAAACCACTCTTCAGCATCTACAGGGAGATTTAGGGGGACCATCCCCGAGTGTAGTCGGGCACTACCGCACACGCAACAGTTAGACTTGTTGCTCCTGTTAGCATTGTACCTCATCAACTCCAACCAGAGATTCTGGTCAGAGTAGCCAGTCGCTACTGTCAAGGTGTCCTCAAAAGGTAGGGTCGGCTATGATCATCATGTTCGTCAAGGTCTTTATCTTACGGCGGAGGGGGTTAATTATGGGCACGGGACTAAGTGAAGGCTTCCATTCGGCTGCATCTACCATATCCCTTATTTTAAACTTCCCTAAGGGATCTATCCTCCCGTACCGGTATGTCCCCAGACTATAAGTCTCCCCCGTCCCCCGGGCTTGGATCTCCCATGGTTAGTGTAACAACCGCATTAAAACCAAGCAGCATACTAAGTTCAGCCTTCCAATACCTGCTGTCCTTATTATTCTCAAGGAGGGTTATACGACTAATTAGGGATTTCCCGCTCCTATTTTTCTTATTTAAGGCACTTCGCGGTTTATAGGACTAGTCTGTTCCTGCGTTCCATCCCACTAATCCCCAATAACGGCAGTCTTCTCCCCAGACGTTATCAGTGGCGCAAGCATATTGTATTCCCCGGGTATATAAGTCATATAACCAGCTGGACTGAGCTAAATCTGGCCTGCGGTGGGATCTTGCGCCTAGACACGGGACCACAGTACAATAGTCGAAGGAATATGCGGCTACTTGAGCATTGGACGAGTTATACTAGAAGGTAACCATACCCCCATATTCTTCCGACTAAGGATTCCAGTTGCTACCTTCCTCTCTCACTAGCCCTAACCAGAGTAACGTCTTTGGCACAACTAAGACTGGTCTCCCGGATCTGAAGCTTTCTTACAGTATGAAGCGTTGATCCATGTAAGTCTTTCGGCTAGTTTCACAGCTGTGGCAGTAGTCAGAAGCACCTGGTAGGGGCCATCAAATCGGGGCTCAGGAGGGTGCTTCCTGGGGAACTTCTTGATGCACACCCAATCCCCAGGCTGCAAGATATGTGTCCCAGTGTCTGCCTCTGAGTCTGGAAGAGAACACCTGTGCATAGGCTTTGGTTAGTTCTTTAACAACGGAAATCACATACTCAGTCAACACATCAGATTGTAATTGTAACTACTGAGGATAGTAACGACCTAGTCTTGGGGCTAGCCCAAACAATCTCGTAGGGAGATAATGTATAATCCCCCCTGGGTTCATATCTAACACTGTATAAGGCTATTGGATGACAGTCTTTCCAAAGTGGCGTCATTTTTAAGTATCTTACTTTTAGCGTGCCACTACGTCTCTCCACCTTTCCACTACACTAAAGGTGGTACAGTATGTAAAAGGCCTGGGATACACCCAGAGCAGACATGACATGTTACATTCACCTGCGAAGTTTATACCTCTGTCTGACTCTGAATCACCTCTGGTACCCCATATTCACAGTTTACCTCGTTCATGAGCTTCTTTGCGGTTACCTACTTGTTTACCTTGGTAACAGGGTCGGCCTCCAACCTGCAAAGACATCAACAACAACAAGCACGTATTCATACTTCCCAACAAGTGGGAGCTGAACGTAGTCAATTTGCAATCCCTGAAATGGGTAGAGTGGTCCCGGCAAGTGTGGTGTGGCAAATTTACTTCTGCCCTGACTTACCCATGGCATAGATCATGCTAAACCGGACAAATGATGCAGCAGCTACAGAGAACCTAGAAGTCGCCCAACCTCTTTCAAGCGTCGTCGTCATTACTGCTTTACTAGGTGGGTCTTTGCGTCCATCAGCTGGGCCATCATGGGATACAGGAACTGTGGTGGGCAAGTGCTGTTGACTGTTCACCACACGCTGTCCTGTTTCTGCTGCTCCCATATTAGTCCATTTATTCTTTCCTTCCTTGCTGGCTGGTAACTGTAAAAGTCTTTAGCATATCAAAGTCCAAATTTTTGTCAATGTCCAAAGTTTTTTTTAACACTGACTCATGCTGTCAGTATCTTTCTTCTTTCTTCCACGGCTTGAGGGCCGCTGCCTTTGCTGCGCTGTCAGCGAGGGTGTCGTCTCTCGCCTCTCCAGTGTAGGAATCGGTGCGAACTCTCAACTTTGTCAGGTAGAAGTAGGGCCTCCATGCGACTCTGTACCGTTGCACCATTCTCAATTGGTTGTCCTGCTAAGGTAAAAAACTGTCTGGCCTTCCATATTGGGCCGTAATCATGAGCTATGCCAAATGCATACCAGGAGTCAGTGTAAAGGATTGCCGGTCTTACCTCTCGCCACTCTACACGCCTCAGTGAGGGCCTTCCATTCCGCTTATTGTACTGTGACATGCGGAGGCAGAGCTTCTGCTTCTAGGACATCTTGTTGTGTGACCACTGCATATCCGATGTGGAGTCATCAATCCTCACCCTGGTACCATCTGCAAAAAGCTCAACATATGCATTATCAACAGAGGTTCTGATAACTGTTTGCATATCTGCAGTTTCTTACTGAATTAGTACTAAATAATCGTTCTGATGTTCTATTTCACATGGCTCGGAATCTTGTAGCACAAAATCATTTATTTATTTTTTTTCCAAACCCAATAGCTGATCTACAACACCTAGATCATCTATGACCCAGATCACCTATGCCTCCCCCCTTTTGAACCGCAATACTCAATGGAAAAAGAGTCATTGCGTTCAAACTAGTAAACCAAGAGGCACAAAAACAAGCACTTTGTAGGTCAAGGTGACATTGTATGCAGCGAAGTCTGAGCAAAAATCTCCTTAAAAAAAAATTTTTTTTTTAATTTCAGGTCGCAGTTAGCATTTTTTAACACAAGGGGGCGCAACACAAGTAAAATTTTACGTCACCCAGTGTAATAGTATTTCAGGGTATGGCCAGCGTTTAGCTTTTACTCTCCTGTCGGAATATAATTATAGCTTCAGTGTAGACTGACACTAGAATATACAAAAGACTTAAAAAAAACTAAAGAATACGGATGAATTAACATCCTACTCTGGGCAATTCAGTCCCTCTTTCTTCACATAAAAAGTAAAATTAATTCACCAAATTGCATGAAAAAGTTTGCTGGGTGACTATAGGGAAATTATTCCATCTGTAGGAGCCTTCCATAACATCATCTGTCTGAGTATCCATTGGAGAAGCGGGCAGTGGAAAACAGAGCCCCTGGGAACATGAGAGAGCGTCCCCTGTCATGTATTCCCGGCCTCTGCCCCCCATGCATCAACTCCAATCTTCCATGCACTATAAACCAGCTTAGTCATCTACCATGTCCCAAGCTGCATCTCCACAAAGGTTTGTTTCCCTGAACTTATCACACATCCAAAGTGGCCACATCTTGGAGCGTAACAAAGTCTGGTCAAACAAAACCTTACTTCAGACAATCATGATGTTAGCACTGGATACAGTGGCATTGGGGAATATAGGCCTCCCAAATGCAGCAAAATGACCGCCAGAGGCAGAAAGGGGCGGGGCTACAAATCTCCCAAGTGAGGCAAAATGGCTGCCGGAGGAACGGGCGGGGCCAGGGGCAGCAGCACTTCCAGGTGAGGCAAGATGGCTGCTGGAGGAGGAAGGGGCGGGGCCAGGTCCTGCCCCGGATGGGGAGGGACCGGAAGTAACATCACACACCCTGAAAGTGAGCACATGGGGGGAAGTAACTTCAGGGTGGGGGCAGGCCTCACTACATTTACTGCAGAGTCACACCATGTTGGATTGTAAACATTGCAAGCACGGCCGCCATTACAGGGAGGGGCCGCAGTCAACACAAAGACATTACATTGTTCATTAGCAATACACATACCCCCCCTACATGCTTTCCCCTCTTCAATCTCTTAACTACATTATACCTCCTTCTAGCAATCTAAAAACACATTTCTTTCTGCTAGGCTTCCTGCTCATCTTCTGAAAACTTTCTACAACCTATCTTACCTGTCCATGACCTAGCATTTCTGCTTATCTGTCCATGACCTAACATTCCTTTCTGCAACTTTTCCTGAGCCTTCTCTTTGTATAACATTTCTACATGTTTTGCATATTCCAAAACATCCTGTACTGATCCCTCATTCTATTCTGCCTGCTTATTCTATTCTATTCAAAGTTTCTGCACACAGTACTGTTTCTTTTGTAAAATCTGCTTTCTTCAAATCCTTCCCATATAACCCTTCTTTCCCACTCAGATTACAATACGCATTAATTCTATAAAACACAGGGAAAGACAAAGTAAACAGAAAGGGTTAATTGAGAAGTGCTCTTAGTGGCTTAACTTCAGTCCACTCTCTTACCAGCACCCCTCCCCCAATAATCAACACTGCACATTGTTTCTATAATAGCAGACAGACGGGATTACTGGAGAATACCCACAACGGCTCAAGGTATATATATATATCCACCTTTATATCAACCCAAGGTATATATCTCATCTACCTTTATAACAGCCCACCGTATACTAGTAATCCCCAAGAGCACTCCTTGTACACGATCTAGACAGGACATTTAGCTATACACAGAGACTGACGATTATTTTCAATGACCAAAACCTCAATAATATTCTGGAGAAATCAGCCGTCACACCACGGCTATATTCACCCGTAAATACCTTTCCACATATGAGAACATAACACGCTCAATCATATGGTAAGTATTCGTATCATAAATCTTCCTAACCTCACACTAGTTTTACCTAGGAGCACGTGTCACTGGCGTGTTCCCTCAGACTTAAACAGCCGAGTCCGCCCTCCCGACACATTAACCCTCACAGAATTTATCTCTTGGTCTTGTATACACAATTTTTAACCGTCTCAGACATAACAGACACAGCATACAAAATACCCCTTAAGCAGGTTAAAACGGGGGTCTTTTCCGAGTAAGAAAGAACTATATTACCTGCCTTTCATTGATTTATCACTCTGGATCAGGTACAGGCAGAAAAGCAGTCAGAACCCAGATCACATCGGTAGATTTACATAAAGCAATCTTACCGTGTTCTGTAGATTTTCGGGCCCCTGAGTTCTGCGTGCCATCCGCCGATCTCTGTATTTTTCCAGAATGAAAGAAATCAAAATCTCTTAACTCGGTCCACCCAGAGACGCCACTGAACTGGATTATGATTTTCTCCAGCAGGCTTTTGGGGTATTTTGTCGCTTTCCTAATTGTATCGTGTGCACACATCATCGTGGAGCAAATTAGACACAAGCTATCAGCCTCATATCCAAAATGGCTCTCTGCCCAGAAACAGCCAGACAGGGCCTTTTATTGTACAGACACACAATGGGCGTGCAACAGGTTACATCAGTAACATATAGGATTCTCATTTGTCGGATCATATAGAATCCCCCGCCTCCCCTTCTCCCCACCTCTCTCAAGTAGAAGCCTTTGTCTTTAACATGTGTCCAAATCTGAAAGTGAAAGTAGATATCCCTTTGTTCAAGAAGATTCTGTGTGTGGGGGATGGGGAGGACTGGGAAAACACTCAAGCAATAACATATAACACTGTGATTTAACTCTTTCCTTATGCAGCAGAGTTCCACATTAGGCTGAAGTCATTACAATAGCATAATACATTTGGGTTATACAAAGCGATAGACATTTTATAAATAATCATCATGTCTATCACACTCTCTGCCTCCTCTCTGCCCCTCTGCACTATTTGCAATGGAACTTAGCCCCACCCCCATCCCCGCCTCCTTTCATTGCAAATAGTGCAGAGGGGCGGAGAGGGGGCGGGAGCTCAGTTCCTGCTCCTGGCTCTTCCACCCCCCCCCCCCCTCCTGCAGATGAGTACGACGTATATCGGCTCAGCGTGAAAACCGAGCCGATATACGTTCGTGTGAATCCAGCCTTACAGTGAAGAAAAATCTGGTACTCATTAGTGTTGCAGGAATATTGTTTACATTTTCTTCAACAAATATTTTATTGAATTTAAAAAAAAAAAAAGAGAACATGTAAATGACATATTGCAAATGTTACCCCGTGCATGGGCTGTACAATACACAATTTATAGCCCATAACTTTACTATAGACAATCAAGTAAGTTTTTATTTAAATGTATTTAAATCTGTTAAAATTTTGTATCACGTTACAATCCACAATATCGAGGTTCATTTGACATGTCAGTCGATTCAAGACCGCACTGAGATCGCGGGACGGTTTCCATCCTGCCATGGATTTCCTCATATATTTTGTTACCCAATTTCAAATATAACACACTTAACAAAAAAAGATATCAAAAGTCGTACTTGCCCTAAAATGGTACCAATAGAAGCTATAGCTCGCTCCCCAAAACAACACCCTGACACAGCTCCATCAGTGCAAAAATAAGTTTTGGGGGTTAAAAGATTTTCATTTAAAGCATTTTTTTTACAGCAGTATAACAGGAAAAAATGTTAGTAATGGCAGTAATTGTGCTGACTGGCAAACTAAATTTAACAAGTCATTTTTCAACAATTCATGGACAGCCTAAAATCCACAAAAAAATAGTGCAATTGGGGTTAATTCACACGTCCATATATTGGCCAGGTTTTCACGCCCGGCCGATATACAGTGTCCCTTTTTGCAGGGGGAGGAGGCGGGCCGGGAGCAGTGCACTGAGCTCCCGCCCCTCGCCACTGTTTGCAATGGGAGGGACGGGGCAGAGCTATGTCCCGCCCCATCCTGCCCCCTCCCATTGCAAATAGTGGCAAGGGGACAGGAGATCAGTGCACTGTTCCTGGCCCGGCCCACCTCCTTCCCCCGCAGAAAGGGACACCGTATATTGGCCGGACGTGAAAACCTCGCCCATATACGGACATGGGAATAAGCCCTTAGACTGGTTGATTAATAAAATTCAATTTATTACTTTTTAGATTGCAAGGATAGAAATCCCCTACTGCATCCATCACAGCTGCGGCAGGAGATTGCAATGTTCTTCTACTGTTTTTAATGGGGTTGGCGCTGCTACTGGTCCCATTGAAAACAATGGCGATATCACAAAAAGATAGATGTTGTGTTTTTTTTTTTTCTTCCACACTGCATCGCAGGAGTGAAAACTTCGCAAATGAGAATGAAGCCATTGAAAATTATTGGCTTCATAGTCATGCGTTTTCACTTGCTCTCGCATCGCCAGAAAACCGCATGATCTTCTCGCCAGTGTGAAGGAGCCCTTAGACCGCTATGTTAATGGATAAATAAAAGAGTTATGATTTTTCAAAAGTGGGGAGGAAAAGTTGAAAGAAAAAAAAAAAGGCTGCATCCTAAAGGGGTTAATTAGGAGTGTGCACTGAGCTCTGAATATATTTTGGGGTCTGTTCTGGGGTATTTTGCCTCTGCTGCCCCCATCCTATGTTTAATGCTTCTGAGGCTCAGGGTGCATTTAGACGACCGTATATCGGTCATGTATTCACGCCAGCCGATATGCGGCGTCTCTCTCTGCAGGGGCAGGAGGCTGGAAGAGCCAGGAGCAGGAACTGAGCTCCCGCCCCCTCTCCGCTCTCTGCACTATTTGCAATGAAAGGAGGCGGGGCTAAGTTCCAGGAATTAGCCCCGCCCCGCCTCTCCTCATTGAAAATAGTGCAGGGGGGTGGAGAAGAGGCAGAGAGGGGGTGGGAGCTCAGAGCACTGCTCCCGGCTCTTGCAGCCTCCTCCCCCTGCAGAGAGGGACACCGTATATCGGCTGGGTGTGAAAACCCTGCCAATATACGGTCGTCTGAATGCACCCTTATAGTGTGTATGATACCACTGATCCATTGAAAGAAAAAAGCATTCCTCTAGATTTTCTGTCTATGAGAAGCATGCCACAGCAGAGGTGCGGGCAGTTATTGAAGCCTGAAGAGAAGACGAGCACGCCAATGCGAACTGCAGCAGAGAGAGAGCCTGAGAAAACTGAGTACGGCAAACTTTGGCGCTGTGCATCCCTGTCCTCTCATCTTAGACTTCACAGCTTGGTAGATAAAAGTAGGGGAAAGAAGACGATTGAGGCTATTGAGGTTCACTTCCAAAATCCTGTATTTGCCCCTCTAGTGCTACTATAACAGCGTTATTGTGTTCCCCATTAACAACACAATACAGCAAATATGAACATTTTACTTTTCATTATTTGCGTAGTGTTAGAAACATATGTTGGACCTCGCCTTGCAGGGGAATCTCAATGTAGGACGAGGTCTGACACTGGATTGGAAAGGGTTAACCACTAGAGATGAGCAAACATACTCATTAAGGGCGATTTCGCAATTGAGCATCGCTATTTTCGAGTACCTGGCCATTTGGGTGAAAAGATTCGGGGGGGGCAGGGGGGCGGTGTGGTGGAGCGGGGGGTAGCAGTGGGGAACAGGGAGGAGCTCTTTCTCTCTCTCCCCCCCACTCCCCTCTGCAACCCCCCGCTCGCTCACCCCCGCCGCCCCCCGAATCTTTCCACCCGAGTAGTCAGGTACTCGAAAATAGCGATGCTCTATTGCGAAATCGCCCTTAACGAGTACGTTCGCTCATCTCTATTAACCACATAAAGCATCCTGTTTTTCTTTATAGCTTAGGGCAGAGGACCCCAACCTTTTATGTTTCCCTTTGGAGCCTCCTTGTTTATCGCATCGCACAAAACTTGCAATTTTCATGGGATGCGATTTTAATATTAGAAACTCCTATTGACTTTCGCAATAAAAAAATTTCCCAATTTTATTGCATGCGATGCAAGATTATTCTCCAGAAAAACATCGCTGACCCTACAAAATCACAGGAACAAAGCTGCGATATCGATGCGATTTTTGTATCAGCGATATCAGTCACCCGTGTGATAGAGGCCTAAGTAACAATTATTGCTGCATAGATTGTTATGATATATTCAGCTAATACGTTTAGAGGTTTTTAAGAAGTTTAGGAACTCCGATCAATATGGTGTACATATTATATATGATGAAGAAAGTTCTGTGTTCCTCAATGTTTTCTGAAGGACGTTCAGGACACAGAATCCCAGAACAGAATAAGCCAGACCGTCTCTGTTCACTGCTGTAACTACTGTGATTATATCCTCTGGCAGTGGAGCATTACCAGAGAATGGCCAGCATATAAAATACCATTTTAGAGGATACTTTGTGAGACATGAACGTCTATAAGACATAACTCTGGATTATACAAGGAAATGTTTTCAGCTCCCTCACAATCAGAATTTTATGCTATATTGAGGAAAATTGCATGATCGCAAGCATCTCCATTAAATGTGGCTTGCAATTCCGACAGTCTATCATGGCTTGTTTCCCTAATAATAGGCCCTACTGTGATTTTCGGGGGGAGGGTGGGGTGGGAGCTTAAAACATAAGCCTTCCCCGAAAATAAGCCCTAACTACACTACATGTAAAAAAAAAAACAATAATACTCTCCTAGCAGCCAGGGTTTGCTTCCCTTCGTCTGGGCTGCGGCGCTGCTGCAGGCTTCCGTGTCCTCCCGCAAGCCGACAGAGCAATTCTTCCTGATAGCAGGGTTTAAATACCCCACCTCCAGCAAGCTAATGCTCTGATTGGTTAATCAAGTCTGCGTTAGCCAATGAAAGCCGGCGCTCGAATAATCAATCGCAGCCATTCATTGAATGACATCATTGAATGGCTGTGATTGGTTAATCGAGCGCCGGCTCTCATTGGCTGACGTGGTGCTCGATTAACCAGTCAGAGCATTAGCTTGCTGGAGGCGGGGTAATCAAGCCCTGCTATCAGGAAGAACTGCTCTGTCAGCATGCAGGAGGACACGGAAGTCGGAAACCAATGCGAGAGCCGCGAACGCCGGCTGCTATGTAAGTATTATGAGACACCCCCGAAAATAAGACACAGTGCCTCTTTTGAGGCAAAAATTAATATAAGACAGTGTCTTATTTTTGGGGAAACACGGTAGTAGTGGTCTGTGATTTTACAATCCTATTGCTGACTTAAAGGGGGTTGTCCCGCGATAGCAAGTGGGGTTATACACTTCTGTATGGCCATATTAATGCACTTTGTAATATACATCGTGCATTAAATATGAGCCATACAGAAGTTATTCACTTACCTGCTCCGTTGCTGGCGTCCCCGTCGCCATGGTGCCGTCTAATTTCAGCGTCTAACCTCCTGATTGGCTGGAATCGGCACACGTGACAGGGCGGAGCTACGCGATGACGCGTAGAAGGGGCGGAGCCAGAACGCAGCTCGTGCCGGACCGAGCCGAAGGCAGACCCTTCTGCGCAAGCGCGTCTAATCGGGCGATTAGACACTGAAATTAGACGGCACCATGGCGACGGGGACGCCAGCAACGGAGCAGGTAAGTGAATAACTTTTGTATGGCTCATATTTAATGCACAATGTATATTACAAAGTGCATTAATATGGCCATACAGAAGTGTATAAGCCCACTTGCTATCGCGGGACAACCCCTTTAAATGAAGGGCGTTTGTGTGCATTCCAAACATTTTTATTGTAGTAAACATTTGTTATGATGCAAATTGTTTCTACTGTCTTTATGTTATTTTATCACAAAGCTAAGCTTAGCTAGTTAAAGGGGTTTGACATTGGTGGTAGTTGGGGGGACACATTACCTGTAAAACGCAAACCCTAACTTTCACCTCTCGCTGCGCGCTGCTCCCTCGCCACCGCTGGCTGCTCTAGTCTCTGTTTACTTGGACTGGAATGGTCATTCGGGTTATTTATCCACATGAGGACTGTTGCCAATAGGAAGCCGGGAGGGACGTCACCAGTGACATCCTGTAAGTCTGCCTCAGGACTTCTACATTAGAAGCCCACTTATAACAGGTTTACGGAAAGTCACCAGGCCTGCTAACTGGGGAACGCACCTGTCAGATGCTGCAGCAGCGGAGCGCCAAAGTAGTAGTCCGGTGTCATGGTGAGTACATTGGTTTTATATAGTGTTGGGCACAGAAGTCCAAAACTATATAAAATCAATAACTTGGAAAATTCCTTTAATGACATGAAAAAATAGAAATACATTAAGGGCTCGGCCAGACGAGCATTTTTTCCTGCATGTTTTGCAAAACGCATGTATAAAAATTGCGCGACCAAAGCAGGAGATGCCTTTTTAAATTCGCACTTGGTGTACGGTCACATGATTGCAAAAGTCACACAAAGTGTGGTGCCATCGCTATCCCCTGCTGCGGCTGTGACAGCTGCAGCAGGGGATTCCTTGGATTTGAAACCCCTGGATGCTGTCACATCCAAGGATTTCACTTTGTTGTTGAAAACATAGGGAGAAGATTGCGATCCTCTGCCACAGCTGTGACAGGTGATTCCTTCATCCCTGCGCACAGTCCCCTCATCTCTGAACACTGACAGTGCTGTCACAGTGTTCATTGATGAGGGGACTCCCCACGGGAATGAAGGAATCACCTGTCACAGCTGTGGCAAAGAATCGCGATGCTATCCCATTGCTTTCAATGCGGCCGCCGCTGCTGCCAGTGCTGTGGTGCTTCTGATCCCCATTGTATGGGATGAACAATATATGTAGCAGTGCTGTGTGTGTGATGTGCATGTAGAAGAGCTGTGTGGCGCCACCAGAAACACTGGTACTATGATTTCCTAACAATTACTAATTA
Organism: Eleutherodactylus coqui; assembly: GCF_035609145.1. Taxonomy (NCBI): domain Eukaryota; kingdom Metazoa; phylum Chordata; class Amphibia; order Anura; family Eleutherodactylidae; genus Eleutherodactylus; species Eleutherodactylus coqui. The sequence continues at coordinate 164,998,098 of NC_089843.1, read as the reverse complement.
TTTTAAAACCAGCACATCTACACGTTTTGGGGCTAAAAAAGTCTCTTCCTCAGTATTTGCTGGGGATACACTAGACATAAAACAATATGGTGGAAAGTAACAGATGTGTTGTAGGTACGGTAGTAGGTAAGATATAGAGGAATAGGTTCAGAATAGAAAAATAGAACAGTATTTAATTAATACCTGGTGCATAATAACATTCAAAATCAAATAACCGAACAATACATAGATAAAAATGAAATCAAACATATTCTTCGGTTGCATATGTATAGTTTTTGCAGAGCGGCTGTGGGTTAATTGAATGAAGTGAAGCAGGGATGGATTTAATATTCTTACCTAGTGGTTTTGAAAATATATGGCTTAGCATTAGCTGCTAAAGATAATTTTTTAATATATAGCAATTTATCTATTTATTCATAAATATTATTTTATGCTGAATATTGAGGGGTTTTAGAAACATATTATGTGATCAGCCTTGTTGCTATTTTTTAATTAATACCCCTTACATCTGGAAGGGTAATAGAAAAGTTATCAGATATGTACACACATACTCCGTACCTTTCTTCATTATTATAGTGTGTTAAATGTTTAATTCGGTATTAAGTGCTAAGCCGGACACCGGTCAAGGCAGAGCGACTAGAGCAAAGCAAAAATGTAAACCTGTGTGTTTGTGTGTGTGTCCGGGTCTAGGAACTTCCTGATGAGGTGACATGGATTTAGTACGGCTGCTTTCTGCAGCAACATGAATACTTTTTTATGTAGATATAAAGTTTGTAGACTTTTATGTAGTGTATGTGGTCCAACCCCTGTGGTAGAAAAGATGACAGGCACAATAAGTACCCCATCCATTCTCCACCGTCTCCCCTCCTGTGCAAGATCAGTGTATTATTACCGTATATATTCGAGTATTAGCTGACCCAAGTATAAGCCGAGACAATAAGAGTTAACCACAAAAAACAGGAAAAACTTATTAACTCAAGTATAAGCCGAGCTATACTCGAGTATATACTAGGTAAAATAAAAACCTCCATACTCACCTCCCAGCCGGTGTCTGTGTCTGTGCGACATGCTGCTTGAATTCTCCACGCTGTTATCCCCCCCCGTCCTCTCTGCTTGGCTCTGTCAGTGCTGTGTAAGTAAGCGCCGTGATTGGATTGAGCGCCAGCCAATCACAGCTGGCGCTCGATCCAATCACAGAGCTTACTTACACAGCACTGACAGCGGGGGATTTGAAAGCCGAGCAGGGAGATGTGAGCGGGGGAAATTCTATAGCAGCTTGATTGGCTGTAAATAATCGATCACCAGCTGTGATTGGCTGACGCTCGATCCAGTCACAGCTCTTGCTTACACAGCGCTGACGGCTGGGGATGACGCAGCCGAGCAAAGAGGATGGTGGGGGATGACAGCGGAGAGGATTCAAGCAGCCTGCCACACCGCCGCCAGAGACACAGGCGCCGTCTGAGAGGTGAGTATGGAGGTTTTTTTTTTTTTTTTTAAACCTTCCCTGACTCGAGTATAAGCCGAGGGGGGCTTTTTCAGCACAAAAAAATGTGCTGAAAAACTAGGCTTATACTTGAGTATATACAGTATTTTAATTTTTTAAAATGCACATATAATAATTTTTTTTTTAATCAGTTAATACGAAATTATATATATATGCAAAACCATTTAAACATCCCCTGCTTGACTTGATTCAATTAACCCACCGCCGCGCCGCAAAAATTATACATATGCAACAGAAGAATATGTTCGATTTCATTTTTATTTATTCTTCGGTTATTTGATTTTGAAAGTTGTTGTGCACCAGGTATTAATTGAATCCTGTCCTTATTCGTCTATATCTTACCTACTACCTACAAAACATCTGTTACTTTCCACCAAATTGTTTCATGTCTAATGTGCCCCTAGCAAATACTGAGGAAGAGACTCTTATAGCCTCAACACATGTATATGTGCTGGTTTTAAGATCAATAGAGAAGTTAAGCAATAATTCTACTAGTAGGCTTGTATATGTCCACAGATTGCGCCTTTTAACCAGTTTTTTAACACCCTTTGGTATATACTGTCTCAAGAGTATTTGCAGCCAGGAAGGACTGAATTGAGCTTGTTGAGAGCTATAGTGCTGAGAAGGCACATCAGTAAATGTCTTGGTTACCCTTAGTCCTCCTTCCCACGAACGGATTTACGCCGCGTAAATTCGCGACAAAAATCCGCTGCGTTGCCCCCTGCTATTAGGTTCTATTGAACCTAATAGCACAATGCTCACGGTGCGGAATTCCACCGCAGAATTTCGCACCGTGAAATCACCCGCCCTCACCCGCGGCATGCTCTATTTGCCGCGGGTGTACACGCTGACGGCTTCCATTGCAGTCAATGGAAGCCGTCCGTTCACGCTATCTCCTGCTATAACACAGCGGAAGATAGCGTGAAAACGCTTTCCCGCCTGCCGCCGCGTCATATGACGCGGCCAGCGCGTCACGTGACACGGCCGGCCGCGTCATGTGACGCGGTGGGCGTGTCACATGACGCGACGGCGGTGGGCGGGGAAGCGTCTTCACGCTATCTTCCGCTGGTAAGTATGGGGTCTCTGGGGGGCGCCGTGACGGGCTTCACTGCGGAATATTCCGCGGCGGAGCCCGTCACGCTCGTGTGAAGCCGGCCTTAGGCCAGTGGCTGCTAAACTCCCTCCGTCTGCTCTTCTTCCCCCATGCAGGCTCACCTCTGCTCTCCTCCCTGCTGGCTCTTTGCAGTGGGAGGGGGGGCAAGACAGGGGCAGTGCTAAGCGCTGCCCCGTCCGGCCTTCCCCCATTACTGGCTGAGGACAAGGGGCGGAATGTGGGCAGAGCTAGGCTCCTGCCCTATCCCTGCCCCTTGTCCATAGTCATTATTGGGAGGAGGCTGGATGGGCCGACGCTTAGCTCTGCCCCCGGCCCATCCCATTGCAAAGAACGAGCAGGGAGGAGAGCAGAGGTGAGCCTTTGATGGGGAGGGTAGGAAAGGGGCGACAGCATGGTGACCTCGGTGCATATGAGCCGGGGCCCATGCCGTGTGAACGCGCACACAAACGTTAGAATTGTGCACCCATTCACGAGCTTCTATGCCCCAGATGGTAGCGTGAAAATGCCGGCCGATATACGCTCGTGGGAAAAAGCCCTAACGGGGTAACATGTAGTTGTTCTCAGCAAGAGAAACTTAAAGGGGTTGTCCGGCCACACAGGGTAAAAATTTTTATAATGCTGCTGCTTTCCTTTCAGTAAGGATAGTAACAGACAGCATACAGGGGCTCAAACCGGCCAGCAGATCAGCTGCAATGTCAGTTTCTTACCTTAGATTCTGATCTTCACTGCAGCTTTCAAAGATGGCGCCTCTCTGCGCTCTCCCTCTTCTGTGTGCGCGCTCCCGATGGTAGTAAGAGACATGAAAAGGCAGGATTTCCCTCAGCTCACGTCCTAGCCCCGCCCATGACACGCCCACCTCTACTGAACTGCTCTACAGTCTCGCCCCGCCCCCTGCTGCATACTATAATCAGAGGGGGTGTGGCCAGGGGAGACTGCAGTATACACTCATGTCAGGATAAAATCCTGCCATGACTGTAAACAGCATTACTGTGCATAGTGAATGGAGAGGGGCAGGGGAGAGCCCAGAGAGAACTCTCCTGCAGCCCCCCACTGCAAAGCTACCTACTGCCCCCCACCCTGCTAAAGTAAAACAAAACATTTCCCCACACTCACATGCCCTCATAGTGCCCCTCCCACAGCGACCCCCCCTCACAATGACCCCCCCCCTACAGTGCACTCTTCCACAGTGCCCCCCTAATGATCCCCCACAGTGCCACAAACAGTGCCCTCTACAGTACCCCCTACACATGCCCCCCAGTGTCACCCCTACAGTGCCCTCCAAAGTAGCCCCCCTCATTCCCCCCAACCACAGCATTCTCCACAGTCCCCCCTCAACAGTGCCCCCCCCAGTATTCCCCCCCACAGTGCCCTCCGCAGTACCCCCCCTACACATGCCACCCCCCCCACTGCACTCCAAAGTAGCCCCCCTCCACATGCCCCCTATCCACAGCGTCCCTATACAGTGCCCCCCCCCGTGACCTCCCCCACAGAGTCCCCCTTTACAGTGCCCACACACAAGTACACTAACAGCACCCCCCTCCCCCCGGGACTTCTGACAGCCGGGTCTCCTGACATTGCACACACACATCACTGCCGCTGAATAACAAAACTACATGATGTTATAGCGAGCTTTTGGCCTGAGCAAGGATCCTAAGTAGATTGGAAAGCTTGCTATAACATCATTTTTGATCATTTTGGTTTTTATTACTGAGAACAATCACATTTTGCTCTACTGGCTAACACTGTGCCAAAACTTTTTTTTTTTTATTAAACGGGGTCAAATGTATGGGGCATATCAATCTTCCATGATAAGGGCATTACTATGTTAGCACTCAGCATGTTAGCTAGCTGCAGAGGGCAGACTGTCAGGGATAGTGATGGCCAGGTTAACGGTCTTCTTTTCTGTGCTGCTGTACAATATCTTGCCAGTCCCTACCTTTTTTATCTGACTAGGAGAGGTGCAGCACAGTTAGTGACATCACAATCACATGGTCAAGGTCCTGCACCAAAGTACTGCAGAGGATTGTGGTGTGCGTGCATAAGTAGTGTGTCTGCAGGGCATGCTGTGTGTAGCATGCAGTGTTTGTAAACACGTACATGGGAAATGTCATGGAATAGCAGTATATAAATTAGTTATGAATTGTTGTTCCCTCAGCTGACGGCTTGGGAATGCCCACACCCATATAAGTTGTGAAGTTGAACACCGGCCAGCGTGCTCATGGCAAGGTGACATGAATTATTGGAGTTCGAATGAAGTATAATAATGAATGCCAGACGGGTAGGACATTGCTTTTCCGAAGTTGTGCGGGTATTTAATATTCTTTGGTTCACAGTGTAACGTGTGTACCGAGAATACATCATAGAAGACATTACCAGGCAGTATGGGCAGCAGAATGGTTGCCCACAGGTGCTTAATGATTGCAACCATGATTGCAATGTCTGGCTTGGTTTGTCCATGTGAACAGACAATTGCTTTTGGCAGAAATTACACCCATATTCAATTCAGGAGGCTCATCATGCTGTGTTCTTTTACTGTCATTGGATACTGGAGCAGAAGACCCACCAGAGTGCTTCTGTTACTGTCATGACACTGGACACAGCGTCTCACCTGGGCTTGTAAGGTTACTAACTGGACCCTAAAGGACTGGCAATATTGCATGGTCGGTTAACACTTTCCAATCCAGTGTTGGCCCGCATCTGACATTAAGATTTCCCTACAAAGCTCTGATGCCGGATGAGGGCAGACACATGCTTCTAACAGTATGCAGGACAGAGCTCTGATAGTAGAGTTTGTTCTGCAAATATACATTACAGTATGCAGGACAGCGTTCCAATGTCGGAAGCTGTTCTGTATATGTATTTTACAGTATACGTAACAGCTAGAGATGAGCGAACGTACTCGTCCGAGCTTGATATTCGTGCGAATATTAGGGTGTTCGGGATGCTCGTTACTCGTAACGAGTACCACGCGGTGTTCTGGTTACTTTCAGTTTCCTCTCTGAGACGTTAGCGCGCTTTTCTGGCCAATTGAAAGACAGGGAAGGCATTACAACTTCCCCCTGTGACGTTCAAGCCCTATACCACCCCCCTGCAGTGAGTGGCTGGGGCGATCAGATGTCACCCGAGTATAAAAGTCGGCCCCTCCCGCGGCTCGGCTCAGATGCCGTGTGAGTTAGTGAGGGAAAGTGCTGTTCTATTGGAGTTGCTGTAGGGAGAGTGTTTGTAGCGAGTGTAGGCTTCAAGAACCCCAACGGTCCTTCTTAGGGCCACATCTACGTGTGTGCAGGCTGCTGTTAGCAGTGGAAAAAAATTTTTTTTCTTTCTCAAAATCGGCAGTGCAGAGCATTGCACCCGGTATTAGGGACAGAAGTGGTGCTTAGGCAGGGAGAGTGTTAGGAGTGAGTGTAGCCTTCAAGAACCTCAACGGTCCTTTCTAGGGCCAAATTTAACCGTGTGCAGTACTGTGCTGGCTGCTGTTAGCAGTGTTGCATTTTTTTTTTTTTCAAAAAATCGTCTGTGCAGAGCATTGCACCCTCCATTGATACTACAGGGACAGAATTGTGTAGGCAGGGCCACAACACAGTTATTGTTCATTGAATATCCGCAGTGGGGCCCTCCCTTTGCAAATTTGAGAAAAAATTATATTTGGCCTGCCTGTGTCAGTCCTAAGGTCTCTGTGTACGTGTGTGCTGCGTGGAGAACGTACAAAAATCAAACGGTGTTCCGGTTACTTTAAGTTTCCTCTCTGAGACGTTAGCGCGCTTTTCTGGCCAATTGAAAGACAGGGAAGGCATTACAACTTCCCCCTGTGACGTTCAAGCCCTATACCACCCCCCTGCTGTGAGTGGCTGGGGCGATCAGATGTCACCCGAGTATAAAAATCGGCCCCTCCCGCGGCTCGGCTCAGATGCCTTGTGAGTTAGCTGAGGGACAGTGGTATCGTGCTGGTGCTGCTGTAGGGAGAGCGTTAGGAGTTAGTGTAGGCTTCAAGAACCCCAACGGTCCTTCTCAGGGCCACATCTAATAGTGTGCAGTACTGTGTTAGCACTGTATTATTATTTTTTTTTTCAAAATTGGATCTGCAGAGCATTGCGCCCTGCAATAGGGACAGAAGTGGTGGTTAGGCAGGGAGAGTGTTAGCAGTGAGTGTAGGCTTCAAGAACCCCAACGGTCCTTTCTAGGGCCACATCTATCCGTGTGCAGTACTGTCCAGGCTGCTGTTAGCAGTGTTGCATATTTTTTTTTTTTCTCAAAACCGGCTGTGCAGACCATTGCACCCGGCATTAATACTACAGGGATAGAATTGTGTAGGCATTTAGCAACCTTTTAGTCCACGTGTGGGATTTTTTTTTTGCCACAACTATATGAACCTGCTTACTGTTGGATTGGTTCATTTTTCATAGATAGAGTGTATTTTGGTACATGTCACACACATGTAAATGTTGTGGATCCACGCGTGGATTTAGCCCCATCAATGGGCAAAATCTGCAAGCAGAATTCAGACTAGCAAGAAAGTTTTCCTCTTTCCCGAGAAGCGCCATTTTGCATACTATGCCTAGGAAGCTTTGAAGGCTCCCCCACTAAGTGCTGCATGTCCAGAAAGAGCAATAGGCCAAAAACACGCGAAGGCCCTGTTCTCACTGGTGTAATTTTTTTAAAGGATCTATGACATATTTGACATTAGTTTTTTGAGCCCATCAGACAGGTTTCTTCTTCCACTTAACGTTTCTGCCCACTAAAGCCAATGGAGAAGAAAATACACAGATGCCAGGGGGAAGCACATACAGCAGCTTGAAAATAAGCACAGCAAGTGGATTACGTAGATTTTTAAAAATCCCATCCCCAGCAGCCCGAATAACACGAACAGGGGGTTTAAGCACTCAACTAGAGGCCTCATGGCTCCTGTACATACTTCCCTTTGGAATAATATGCTGATGGCAATACCTTTTAAATAAACTACCTTCTTTTATTGTATCAGCAATAAATATTGGACTTTATTAATAAAGACATCAAACTCAAATTCGAAAACAAAACACACAAGACGATTTAGAATAAGTGGTAAATGATGTAAATAGGCGTACTATCTAGTGCCACATTTAACATGGTTACTGGTTTAGTAGATTGACTGAAGGAACGTGAAACTTAAAACGTTACCTTTTATTAAATATATTCTAAAATGTAAACTAAAAATCATTATCTTTTGGAGCTGGAAGGAACAATATCCGGCTTTGCAGAATTCAAATTTTTTCTTTTCACATTGCATTTTTTTTACTGTACAGACTAAGATGAGGGAGCCTCGTATATTGTGTATGGAGAAGCTCAGGAGGCTTTGCATTCATTGGGTTTATCCGTTGGTGCTTTATCCCACCAGTTATTGACATCACTAGTTGTTTCGGTTGCTCCAGTGTGCAAAGTTTTATCTGCAAGAGAGAAAAACTTGTCAGCCCACAAATATTTACAAGGACGGAAAAAAAAAAAATAAAAAATACAGGTGTTATTTCACCAGAGACGGCACCAATCATGTTCGTGGCATGTGTAGGGTATTTTGCCTTTCCACACGCTGCTGGGAATAGGCGGTTGTACGCGCCCAGGTACCTCCATATGGCCTTTTCCTATAAAGTTTGAATAGATTCAATCTATTTTTCTGTTATTTGTGGGAAGCGTTTGGTATTGCAACTTTAACCCCTTAGTGACGGAGCTTTTTTGCTTTTTTCCATTTTTGTTTTTTCCTACTCCCTTTTAAAAAAATCGTAGCTCCTTAATTTATCCATCGACGTCGCTGTAAGTGGGCTTGTTTTTTGCGGGATGAGTTGTGTTTTTCAAATGGCACTATTTATTGTACCATATTATTTACTGAAAAACTTTTAAAAAATTCTTAGCGGAGAGAAATGGAAAAAAAACCCGACATTCCACCATCTTTCGGTGCGTCCCGTTTCTACACCACACAAATTGCAACAAAAACGACCTGATATTTTTATTCTATGGGTCAGTACGATTGCTACGATACCAAACTTGTATAGTATTTTTTTTGCTGTAGTACTTTTATTTATTTATTTATTTAAGATATTTAATTTTTTTCAATTATTTTCTGCGGTCAGTTTGTGCGCGCAATACCTTTTTTATTTTTTCGTCGACGTAGTTGAGAAAGGGCTCATTTTTTGCAGGATGTCCTGTAGTTTCCGATAGTATCAATTTGGAATACATATGACTTTTTGATCGCTTTTTATTGCGTTTTTTTCTGGGAGACAGGGTAACCAAAAAAGTGTATTTCTGGCGTTCTTTATTTTTTTTTCAGACGACGTTCACCGTGCAGGAAAAATAATGCACTACTTTGATAGATCGGACTTTTACGGACGCGGCGATATCAAGTACATATTTTTATTTTATGATTTTGATTTTTTAATAAGGATATGGCAAAAGGGGGGTGATTTAAACTTTTATATCTTTTTTTTTTTTTAACAATTAAAAAAACTTTGAATATTTTTTTTACATTACTTTGAAGTCCCCCTGGGGGACTTTAACATGCGATGCTTTCATCGCTCCTGCAGTATGACGTAATGCTATAGCATTACGTCATACTGCTTTTTTACAGGCAGTCTTTCAAGCCACCCTGTGTGGATGGCTTGGGAGGCAGTCTGCTAAGGCAGCCCTGGGGCAATTCATTAGGCCCCCGGCTGCCATGACACCTGCACGGCTTCCCCAATCTCACCGCGGGGGAAGGGGGTCGGGCGGGACCCCCGAACAGCGTTTGGGGGATTTAAATGCCGCTGTCAGAATTGACAGCGGCATTTAAAGGGTTAATAGCCGCGCTGGCCGAACGGCCGAGCGCAGCTATTGCCCGCGGGTGTCAGCTGTAATAAACAGCTGATGCCCGCGCTGTATGGAGGGAGATAGCGCCGCTACCTCCCTCCATACACGTGCTGCAACAGCAGGACGTAGTTTTACGATAGAGCTGTCACTAAGGGGTTAAACGAATAGTAAGTAATTACTGTAATGCGCCAGAGTATCAGGGCCGGGTTTCATGGAGTTTTTATGGTTTTCTCTTGTTTAAAGGTAACCTGCCACGTCTCCACATGTGATGCTGTGGGGAAGTGACCACTTCCCTTTTAGCTAAATCCCACATACAAGAATAGCCAATAGTTTGTAGTTACATGTGAAGTGACAATTTATCAGTTTCCATTTCTAAACTCTTGTGATTTCAACAGAATATATATCTTAGTTGAAAATTAAGTCCCCTGAACCATCTAGGAGATTCGAACACTTAAATCCACATGTAATTTTGTACTAACTGATGCTTTCAGTGCGACTAACTGCTCCATACATCTCTATGCGAGCCCAACTAGATGGGGTTTCCAGGGTTTACATTGTAAAGAGAACTATAAACGCAGGGTAATGCAAAAACAATGGTGCAAAAGCAAAGCCAGTTTATATAATCCAAAACATGGCGCACTTGTCTTACCCTCTCGGAGTTATACTGCAATATGCAGGGCGATTCAAGAAGAATGGTGTAAAAGTCAGGCAGATTTAGTCATACACGAACAGACAACAGCCAGAAAGACATGAAAAGACAACAACTCAGTCATTTGTAATACTAGACGACCTAAAACAAGGCATCTCGACTGCAGTGGATTCAATACGGGTGCTTTCACAGCGACAGAAATGTGCTGCATTACATATGGCAGATTCTGCGCCAAGAGCTGCATGCTGCCATGTGGATATTGTAGCGGAACTGAACCATTTTGTATTCCACATCAGAATCTACAGGTATACCTGTGGGTTTTGGTACGTTTTTCTGCAGCACCAGAATCATCTCTGTGTTGCGGCACATAATGGAGAGAAATGTTGCCCACGTGAAAGCAACAGTAGATACGCCAGGATACATCTGGGCAGACCAGGACCATCAACTTGACATCTGCTATGTCACCAATGGCACCTACATCAAACATCTGTAAGGTACGTCAATGTGAAGAGCCTTTCTATCTTTTCATGCCATTCTAGCAGTTATGCAAATTCAAGTATGGAATAAAATAAATTGGTTTACTTTTGCACCATTGTTTTTGCATCACCCCGTATATTGCACCAAAATAGTATAAAATTTAAGATGGTAAAACTGCATTTTTTTGGATTGCTCTACTTGGCTAAAGGACTTTCTATGCTTGGGCCAAATTAATCACTTCTACACGTACTCATGTTCTAGGGTAATTGATGGTGCCACCATAACTGCAACCCCTCCCACCCCCTATATTAGGTATATGTAGACTGAACTGTGCTACTGGCAGTTATTGGAGTATGACAGACTGCGAAAACTGGAAGTGGGTTTAGCAAGCCCAATATTGACCCGTGGACCCTATGGGTGATGATCTGCTGCCCTGGCCTCTTGAACTGTGTGACTGTGGCCTTGTGTAGAGCTCTACTGAAGGAGTTCCCTTCAGCAAGCATTGATGGTAAAAAGTGTAGTCCGGCATGTACTGCAATCAGGTGAACTGCAGGGAGTGTGAAGAGGCATAGTGTGCATCAAGAGTGTAATATAACCCACTCCAACTGTATTTCACACCCCAAACGTGCAAAGTGATCACATTCTTTATGTCAAGACCAAACCTTCCAAAGCAAATACACATAACAGACTCATTCAAATAAGGTATCGCAATATGCTAGTTACATATTTACAGGGAATTCGCTTTTGGTCAAAAAAGCACATCATTGCACCAATCAGTATTGGGAAGCAAGTTGTGCTCCTGCATCTCCGTGCCCTTCACGCCGGCATTGCAGACGGGGGGGGAGGGGGGGGGGGGGCAAAAGTGGTTTAATGTATAGGAGGTCTTGTCATAAAGCGTGTAAAACAAAACATCTGACGGTTACCCAATTCTCCTCTAGGATTCCCATCGGCAGGTTCTGTACTTAGATCTGTCAATGATATAGTAAATGCATGTTGAATAAAATATCCCATACCCCTTGATCAAATAGCTTTTAAGCACCTCTGTGTATTGTATAATCCTGGCCTCCCACTGAAACCCTAGTAAAATACACCACAGCAGACTCTTCCAGTTCAGTCGTGGACACACTATTGTACCTACCTGTCAACAAGCTCCAAAAGTTTTTGTGACACTCGCTTTTAGCCTAAATAGCCGTCAGGCAGTGTGTCTATAGCAACTAGACTGTCAAACAACTAGTCTTTTCCATGCGTTTCTCTAGTTTACCTAACACTAAAGGCCCATTTAGACAACGCTTTTCGCTCAAAAGCCATCTTTTGAGCGATAATAGTTGCATGTAAATGTGCCCATCTTTCACTTTTCTGCCAAAAGAGGATTTTCAGTTTGGCATAAAATCCATCATTCAGCAGAACAGCTGATAAAGACTGCACGCTGTGTTCTGCCCGGGGAGCGCGGATTACATAGTCTGTTCTGCTGCGGGGCTGACAGCTAAAAGAGAACTTAGTCAGAGAACAGCGGGTGGTCTGTTCCCTGAATACAGTTCCCAGCGGCTCACATGCAAAATGATCGCTCAAAAGCCAAAAGCTTAAAAGCCGTGTAGACCGCTCCTCGAGCTGCTCTGCCTCCATGCTGGCAACGATTTAGGATCTAACTCAACGTCTCTGGAGAGAATACATAGGACATTCCACAACGGTCTACTGCCCATACAACCCTGTGATACAGAAATACACCTTTTAATTACCTGATAAAGTGCCAAGGTTGGAGTTATCAAAAAACTTGTCCGGCCAGTAAGGTAAAGATTTCGATCTCACGTCAAAGAATTTCTCTTTAGGCGAATCGGTTTTCACTGGCAACTTTTGCTTTTTGCAAGGTGATGCAGTTAAAGTGCTGAACAAAGGCCCATCTGTCTTGTGTGGAGAAGCTGGATGCTTTCTGTAATGATCAGTATTTCCCGGAGAGCTAGCAGGAACGCTGTGTCGCTCCCTATTTGGGGACATTGGTGGAGGTTTGTGAGTTACGGTCTTACTTTGAGACAAGTCCCGCTTTCTCTGTAGCCCAGTTTTGCCCAGTGAAGTTATATAGCAAGACGACATCTCGGACTTCCTTGGAGAAACCTCTGTAGCGCTGCAAAGGTCTGTATTGCTATGAGACATCATGTCATCATGCAATGAACTAAGGAGTGTAGTAGGGGTCTTAGGAGACTGTTTCTTCAGCTGTTTAAGCTCTTCTTCATAAGAGGATATGTTACTAGGAAAAGCAGAGAGGAGGAGAGAAAAAAAGTCAAAACAGTAACAGGTTGTATTTCCTAGGAAAACCACAATGCCGCTGATCAACATTTAACCCTTTCCAATCCAGTCTGGAGCTGTACAGCCTTCAATCAGAATGTCTTCAGACGTCAATGTCAAAAAGATATCTGGCAGGGTATTCTTACTGTAGATTACTGGCTGCTCTGTTGTCAGGGGCCTCTCCAGCATGTCCCATACCGCAGTACTGGCTTTAGCCAGCAGATGGCGCCATTGGATAATGGCAGAAAGAGAAAGCCCCCTAGGAAACCCTGAATCCAAAATTGGATTGCAAAGGCTTAAAATAAATATATGGTCAGAAAATCATCCCATCATTAGAAGATGGACAAGTTAGAAGGGGGTTTCCAACCAAAAGCCATTCAGGACATCCTCAGGATAAACTCCCAGTGATCACGAGAATGGTGCATTTGAAGCCCCCCTACTGAACAGAGTGGTAGTGTGCATGTGTGACTGCTGCGCCATTCACTTCTATAGGACCAACTGAGGTAACAATGTATCACTCAGCTATCTGTACACAATGAATAGAGCGCTGGTCACATGTACTTACCATTGCCCCGTTCAGCAGGGGTCCTGCTGCAGTTGGACATTACTTGTAGTTTAACAAAGACATTTTGGTCAATGGTGTTTCTTTTCTTCAAATGTAGCATAAGGTTTGGCATTCCCCCACCACCATAGAAAAACTAAACAAAAAACATAATACACTATTGCATCCATAGACCGCTCACCGCCGTCTCCCACGGTGGTAAAATGCTGTGATCCACCCCTGTGGGAAGGAGCCTGAAATGTGGCTCTGCTGCAGTATGCAGCATATACCATAAGAGGCCATTTGTGAGCTGTATAGAAGGAGAAGCTTTTTTGCATTTAAGACCCCCCTTTTCTCTGACGTATGGTAAGAGGTGGAGTTTGTCATCCCCAAGTGCTTTATAACACTTCCTAGAAATGCCCTACTCTTACCGCATAGTTTAGAGAAGCTAAGGCAGGAGAGATGGCAGCCATACCTTGACAACTGATGGCATTTTCTCTTGTACTGCGCAATTTCCCTTTTCAGCTCAGCATTCTTTGACTGTAGCACAAGCATAGCCGTGCTCTGCACGATGCCACTACCATCGCCGCAAGTCAGAGGGTACGCTGGGGCGCTGGAGCTTCCAGGACCAACTAAGGAAAAACATAAGAAATATTTTTAATTTTTCTGATATGATCAAGGAACACCCTCCTCTAAGGATTGAAGCCTCATTTACATGCCTGTATCATCTAGGTCTTTTTGTGATCTTCTGAGCTGCTCTCTTAATTTTCGTAAGCGTTCTTCTTTGTCCTCTACACAAGCTTTCAAGGATGAAATTCTAGGGAGCATGAAGAAATACATTTTAGTGTGGCTTATTGAGAGTATCAAGAAAAATCCCCTCCAGTGACTAGTCACAACGTTCTGTGGTCCTACAACAAAAAAAAAGCATCTCCCAAGGGCTCTAGAGCTGCTGAATTGCCTGGAGGGCTGCAAAATCTCTGCAGACATGTGAATTTTTATTTCCTTCCAGATCCAGCTTACTATATTTCCCCTTACAGTCTACATAGCAGCACAATGAGGAGGGTTAATTCTCCCTGTATACTATTAAGATGGGGTTTTAACTGGTTTCATTAAAATTCCATCCAACTACAGCCCCCTGACCCTTTAGAAAGGATGCCTCTCCCCCCCCCCCCCCCCCCCCTCACTTTGTTTTTTTCCCTGTTTTGTGTGGACGAGGACAGATTGTTAAACTGGTTCCCTACTGCTTTACCATGCTGGACTTCCTAGATGGTGCATTCCCCAGCACAAGCCATATACTGCGTTCTGCCATTGAGCTTGTTGGCACTAATGCACCTTTACTTTTCTTCCCTATAGGCAGTCCATTATAGCATTCTTCATCACATCATATGTGTGGGGAAGAGGTTCCCTAAGGCCCAATGTCCATGGGTGGATTTGAATTGCAGAGGATCCGAAATTCAAGCCGCCCATAAGGAAGCATGGGTGTCCGCAATGGAAGTAAAGCTTGCGGATTTGCTTTGCAGATCTTTTGGTCCGGAAAACAAATCACAGCATGCTCCATTTCAGTATGGTTCCCGCAAGGACGGCTTCCATTGAAGTCAATGGAAGCTGTCCGATTTGCGGCCCACCCACAGCTGACACTGCGGACGGGCTGCGAATGCCGTGGGAAAGCAGAGGATTTTAAAAGAATACATAAAAATCTGTACTGCGGATGTCTGAGGTCTAAAAAGGGCTATAGTTAGGAGGTTAACTCTTTTGTATGTTATGACAGATAGAATATTTAAAGAATCGATTTAAACACCATCATTGTACCATTTGGTCTAAGGAAAAGCAGATCAACGAGAGTAAAAGGGCTTTTCGGGGGATTGATGAAGTGGATTTTATTCATGATGCATACTTTTTATATCACACACAGCTAAACCTGACACACTTACTGCTGCTCTGTAGATTTGGTCAGCTTCATTCTGTCCATCTCGCCCTTCACGACTTGATCTCTGAGGCGCTCTATTTCATTCTTGTAGGGTGCTGCACCTTTGGAAACCTTTTCCTTGTTTAAGAAAGGAATAAGTTAAGCCCCAAAGTCAAAACCAAGTTTTATCAGATTTGTGAAAACAGCTGAAAGTGTTTAAGGGCCTACAACGAGCCCTACAACAAATAGTGCGCAAATATTACCATACACAAGACTACATGTACAGAGGGGAAGACTTCCCAATCATCTGAATACTTACATATTGCAATCTTAGGAGTAAACAGCAAAGTAGCCATTAACCCATAAAAGGCAGCACTGAATCCGTTAAAGACGACTCATGGAATAACATTCATAGAGATGCATTGTCTTAATGCCCTTTTACACGGCCTGATTGTTGCACATAACGTTCTTTGCTTGGGCAGTGTAAAAAGGCACAGACAATCCGCCGACGAACTAGTGAACGCTCATTTGTCAGCTGATCGTTGCTCTTCATAAAAAGGTTTGCTGGTCAGCCACATAACTCCCCGTCTGAACTGAGACATCTATAGCCGGATCATGTAATAAGGAAAGTAAAACAGTGTTGATCTTGTCAATGCTTGAAGATCGACAATCATAACATGGGGCTGAGAATCGACCCATATTAAAAGAATATAACTAGAGATGAGCGAGTATACTCACTAAGGCACATTACTCGAGCGAGTAGTGCCTTAGCCGAGTATCTCCCCGCTCGTCTCTAAAGATTTGGGGGCCGGCGCGGGTGACAGGTGAGTTGCGGCGGGGAGCAGGAAGGACCGGGAGGGGGGGGGGGGGGCGGGAGAGAGAGATCTCCCCTCCGTTCCTCCCCGCTCTCCGCCGCCAGCCTCCGAATCTTTAGAGATGAGCGGGGAGATACTCGGCTAAGGCACTACTCGCTCGAGTAATGTGCCTTAGCAAGTATACTCACTCATCTCTAAATATAACCTAACCTGTACAAAAATCAGCTGCTTCACTTTTTTCTACCACTACCATCGATTCCAAGAGTACAGAGATCTGAGAGAGAGCAGTCTAAAGGCTAATGCTACATCCCCGAGGTCCAGTAGGATATCCCCCTCTCTAGGTCCCATCGTTATCTTGGCTGGAATAGAAGGGTGAACGATGAGGATTCCGCTTCCCATTTGTTTTCTGTACTCACGAGTGCAAGAAGTGGACAGAGGACTATATAGCGCTCTGGAGCACTACTGTAGTACTCAGGAGGGCATGCTGCGATTTTTCAATCAAGCGATCTTGCACAAACAGTCTTTAATGGGTCCATGGACAGCTCACAGATGGAAAAAAGATGCCTACGTGAATGCTCCCCAACAGATTACTTCTAGAGAGGTGGAGAAAAAAAATCTGTTGCTACCTGGAAACGAACCTGGATTACTTTTTACCATGAAAAGCCCTGCCTCCTCCTCTCCTTACACAAACTTCTACCTGGCCCTCCTTACTTTACCACTACCAAGACGCAAAGTACCGGCCAAGTTTCATGCAGGAAGCGCCTACAGCTAAATGGTTAGTAGAGCAGTGTATTTTGGCATTGCCTATTTTACCTGGAGAACCTGTATTTCCTCCAGCGCTGCCTGGAAATGCTTTTCCTTTTCATTCATCTTAACCTCCATCTCAGAAAGCGCGGACTCTGCGGTGTTGGAGCGCAGCTGCTCTTCCAGCAGTAATGCCTTCTCCGCTTTTTCTTTGGCATCTGCTTTGGCAGAGCTCAGCTCATTTTCCAGACTCTGGACCAGACGCTGCTTTTCCTGCAAAACACCAGTAGACACGAGTCATCTCTAGGACATTAATGCATGTAATTGGTTGAAAGGATGCCTTCTGCTAGGCTTGCATAGACTATACACTGGCACAGAACAGTTAGCATTGTAAAGCTCCCAAGATTACTTAAACTGCCAAGTGAGGGGAGGAAAGACTAGGAAGCCGTCCAACAATAACTGCAGGGCTACAAAACAATAGTCCGCTAGATTAGAGCAGCTCAGCTGTAAGATCATTTGAATACAGCTTCTACTTCTGAATTATAAAAAAGGCAAATGAGAAATCATGAACTTTAAACTTTCAACTAAGGCACATTATACAAGTGGCAGTAGAGAACTTTGTTTTTTTTTTTAGGAAACAAAGTGTAATAGATACTGAATTTATACGATTAGTTTTGCCATGTGTAAAAGAGTAGACCCTGCATGTCAGAGCAAAACAAATAAGCCAGATAGGACAACAGCATATCAGAGTGAATCCTTGTGTTTGTGCACAAATCCACATGGAACATCCCCAGAGGATACAACAGCAGCTCCGTTTATGAGATTTGAACACACAAATTGACTATTTGGATTTCTCAACTCTGCAGCACATCAATTCATTTCAGCCCTTACAATGCAGAGGGGTGAAATATGTATGTTACACATATGGAGATTGATGATTTCCCATAACATTTGGGAGTGGACAAGAGGCTTCTGCCCACAACTAAGAAGATGCTCAGGTGTATAAAGTTACTACTCCCTTGAACCGCATACCGTACGTATTTTGCACTTTATAAGATGCACTTTTTACCCCTCCAAAGCAGGGTGGGGAGGGGGGGGGGGGGGGGGGGGAGGAGTTGCTAAGTCTTCTAAAGCAAATATGCCAAAAACTTCGTTCCGATCGCCATTTTAGCGCGATCGCGAATTTACAGCGCGAACGCGATGTAGTTCGCGCGATTGTGTGTTAAACTCGCGATCACACAAACAAATGTGCAACCAGTCTCCTCCCCACTGCTGCCCATACATACCTGTGATTGGTGGTGAGCGCCGGTGGGTACTACTGCTGCTCCCCGCCTCCACCAAACGGCTTCCTTCCTTCCTCCTGCGTCAAAGACGCACCGCTGTGATATAGACCGGTGCGTCTTATAAAGCGGAAAATACGGTACTTTTACCGAGGTAAAAAGTATATCAAGGTCAAGCCACAAAATCTATATTCCTACCCTTTATTTGAATGGTATGGCTTCATAAAAAGTTCTAAGCAAATGAAAAGTTACTTGTGTTGGCTAAAAAAAAAAAAAAAAAAAAAATAAAAAAAGGCCCGACATGCAGCAACTCCCCATTACATAAACCAAGTAGCAATAATATTTCAGCTGCACTTGATTAAGCCTTAAATGGTGCAGGCAAGGACTACGTAAGAGTCCGGAGGATTGTATAATTTAGGTCAACATCGATGACCTATCTGACCCTAGCACAGTCCAGTAAAAGCATAGAAACAGATTCTTAATGCATGTTGAACTACTATACCTTTAATTCCGCCTGGACATCTTTCAGAGTTTCACGCAATCGTACATTTTCTTCTTCTAAGATGTCAGAATTGACAGATGGTGCAATTTGTTGTATCTTTTGCAGCAGTTCCTTATTTTCTTTTTTCTTCTTTTCCAAGTCGGCATCTAAACTCTTGAGATACGTCACCGTGTCTCGCTTTATTTTAGGCTGAAAGATTATCTGTGAACAAACATTACAGAATTTCCATGATATCTTCCAAGTGTTAAAAAGGTATCAAAACAGAAACTAAATGTTTTCAGTCATATGCTTTAACAAATATTTGTTGGTGCATCAACATTTAATGAACACCCTTTAGAAGTGCTCAGCAGAAGGTGGAGCTCACTGGAACAATATGGCCAGAAAGAAATTACATCAGCTTGTTCTATCGAACTACTAACGACAACTTGTCAGTAGGTATGTATGCGAGTGCTTTTTCATGCTCCGCCCTCCATCATCGAAGGTCCTACAACATATATAAAACACAGAGTCTGACCGACAGAAGAAGAACAACACAGTTAGGGCTCTTAAAGGTGATGACAAAAACTACAAATGAGAATACAACTCTGATGTTATCTCAGACAACTCAGCGGTCCTGACAGGAGACACCGACCTACTGCCCCCCCACCCAGAGATCCAGGGGCCTGAATGACCTGCAGTGATGTCACTGCTGTGGGAGGAGCCAAACTGTCTTGCGTGAGAGACAAGATGGATGTAGTAGAGCTGTTTGTGTGTTGTGTGATCATAATGGATGTACCATGTAGCACAGCTGTGTAGTGCATTGCGCCACCAGGAACACTGGTACTATAATTTCCTAATTACTAGTCCTTTTCTGAAAAGTAGATGTCGTGCATGAAACGGATTAAGGTTTTTTTTTAAAACAACTAGATCTACCATAAAAAATTTATCTGTGGTGGTCTGACCAAACACTCACCATGAACGTGAGACATGGAAACAACCAAGCAACCACGATTGTTTCCATATGTATTTGAACTCTTTGAGGATGGCTCGACTTTTGGCATTAAGGAATATAATTTTGTCTCTGCGAACTAAAGCAAAGGGTGAAATTTCTTCCGTTCGCACCAGTAGAAGAAAGACTTCCAGACACTGTGGTATATACATGAGGAAGATTTCTTGGCTAACAGTCTGAATGACTTGTTCCAAGAAGCCACAAGTTCTTAACATGACAGCCTCAACAGCCATGCCGTTGACTAAAGTATGGACATACTGGGATGGAAGAGGGGTCCTTTTGAAATAAGATGATCTGAGGCGTAGGCACCAGTAGTAAGAAGCAGGATGGCTATATGGACAAATTACCTGTCACCCGGGCCGTTCTGACCAGATTATTGGGAGGTGTTAGGACCAAACTCCCTGCCACGTTCCTTCAAAAACTGTGTGCAAGCATACAAAGAATTGATACTGTTCTGAACGCAAAAGGATAGTCACACCAAATATTGCTTTGATTTAGAATTCTCTCTTCACCCACTGTGCTAATTGACTCTGCAACATTAGTTTTTGTTAGAGGGTTTTTAAAAATAGAACGTTTTTAGTTACTTTTTTTCCCACACCTGCCTAAAACGTTTGCACAATAAAACTCATACATTATGCATGATGTAATCAGTGTTGATGGCAGCACTCAAGCCTTTAAAAGGAAACGTTCAGCGATGTTGACGCTCTCTGCTGTTAGAGGTTGTGGGCACATTAGCAGAGCATGGGTGGTCATAATATCAACTATCTGCCGCTCAAGACTGGCATACATATCAGTCAATAACCAGTCAAAAATAAATAAATATAGACACCCTTGTGGGGGGGGGGGGGGGGCGCAAGTTTTTCACTGAAATGCAGGCATCATGAAGGTGATTAGATGAGAAGGAACCAAGTAAAGGAAGCCCGCCCCTGGCCACAGTAAACTGAGTGGAGGCCAGGAGAAAGAGCCCTCCCCTGTCCAAGCCCACCCACCACGTGTGCTACACCAAAGCCAGGGACTAAAGTAAGGCTTGAGGCCCGGAATATACCACTGTCAGCGGCCATCCCTGACAATACCCAGTGGCGATCTGCACCCACGGATGCCGTGAACACCACTCTGAAAGAAGAGAACACGCAGCCACAAAAAGCATGTGGCCTACCCACAGGTGAGACCCAGAAATCTTGCTTGTTTGTAGGTGACAAAATACCTATTTTCCACCATAACTTGCAAATAAATTTGTTAAAAATCAGACAATGTGATTCTCTGGATGTGTTTTCTCATGTTGTCTCTCATAGTTGAGGTCTACCTATGATGTCAATTACAGGCCTCATCTTTTTAAGTGGGAGAACTTGTACAATTGGTATCTGACTAAATACTTTTTTGCCCCACTGTATAACCTACAGAAATGCATTATTTTATTTTATATACAATCATAAAAGCTTATAATTCGCTTTTCTGTGTGCAATTTACTAAGCTACTTTATCACCAAAAACAAGTAGGGAACCCACAGTCCATTTTATTTACCTTCAGTCTCCTTGTTAGATGTTCGATGAGTCCAGCAATGCGCCTGTTTTCCCCAAGTACTCGGTCGCTCAGCCTTGTGGTATCACAGTGCAGGTCTTTAAACTCTTCCAGCCACACCGTGAATTCTTTTTTGCATTGCATTTCTTTTTTCAGATCAGTTTCTATACCATTTAGCTCCACTTGGGCCTCAGACAGGTCATCTACAACAAGCTACACATAAGAAAAATTACGTTAAAATCCTCCAGTGACAAACCTTACTTTATTAGTAGTGTGGGGTCACGTGGCATACATACCGTCATCATATCCGTTTTTTTAATTATCAGTTGGTTCATATATTCAGCTTGACGGCTCTTAAGCTCCTTTGCTGCCTCCTTAGACCATCTCGTGCCATGCTGTTCAAGAGACCGACACTGAAGCAGCAACTCCTGGTTTTTCTTTTGCACCTCACATAATTCACTCTCATAGTCCTGGACCAACTCGTAATTTTTATCTTTCACTGCTGAAGACCTATCGATAGCCTACAAAACAATTTTTAGAACCATCGTTAGGACATTAAAATATGGTCAAGATTCAGAGCTGCAATAATAGACAGATATCTATATGGATGAGCCAATGCGCCTGTGTAAGCAGTGAAGGGGCCATGGCTCCTAAACCCTTTAAAGACATGACCATTTTTGGCAATAAGGAAAAAATTTTAGGGGGGGGGGGGGGAAGGAATATTTTTTTATCTCCATCTCTACTTTTCAAAGCCATAACTTTATTTTTCCGTCAACATGACCATATGAGGACTTGATTTTTGTGCTTCCGAATGTAGGTTTTTATTGGCATCAATATTTTGGGTATCGATTTGTGTATTTGTATAGGCTGGGCAAAATGGTGGCGGTAATTTGTTCTACATCTGCTTGTCGCAATGGAACGCAGTTAGAACAAAGCTCTGGATGGCCCTTGTCTGGAGTCGGACATGGCGCTAAAGCAGCAATTATACAATTTACTGTATTATAGACAATTGCAAGATGTACTGCAGAAGAGACAGAAGCACAGGACAGCCAGCCACCAGGCAGAGCAGAGGTGTGGGATAATGATCCCAGGATTCCTTGCTGTGAGAGTTGTAGCTTCTTGTGAGAAGAGAAACTGCTGCCTGCATAGCAAGTCCTCACCACCTACCACGGCGAACACACCCTTAGAGTGCCCTGCCTAGGCCTGAACCTGGGACCTAAATTTTTGATGTTGGTAGTGAAGAACCAGTGATGAAAGTAGTAGCCAGCGGCAAAGCGCGGCGCAAACGAATCCGCCCATTGCACAGAGCTACGTCATCGGGCACAATTTACAGCTTCACACACGCGGCTTCTGACTTTCTGCACCAATAAAAGGAAAAAAAAGGACCTAGCGGGTCAAGAGTTACAGGAGCCGCTGCCAGGGAAGAGAAGCTCATAACTCCCCTGAAAAGGACTTTGATGTACCCCTTTTTCTTTCAAGGTTATGACAGACAACTGCACAGTTAACTCCATGGTTATTCCTCCTTGATGGGTCAACAGGGAAAGTCCTGCATGCCTGTATTCCCTGAACCCAAGAGCTAGTTGGAGTCCAGCAAGAACAATATCTGCCCCTTACAGACGCTAAAGGCCCATTTAGACAACGATTATCGCTCAAAATTCTCTCAAAAGCCAACATTTAGGCGATAATCATTGCGTCTATCTTGCGCCCGTCGTGCAGTTATCGTTAAAGATTCGCTTATCGTTGTCTTTCAGTCCGCTTAAAATCCATCGTTCGGCCGTTTGCTTTTCGTTTGGTCAAAATGACGTCATTCAGTGATTTTACAGGACTTTTCAATGCAAACATCACACAACGATAATAAAAACGACTGAAACGACTTTTTAATTAGGGAAAAAATGTCCGTCTTTAAAAGCAAAACCATTGCTCACTTTTATCATTATAATGAATTTCAAGCAATAATCTGTGTGTCTAAATGGGGCTTAAGCTAAAACTAGGAGCGGTGCCCACAGAAGGGGTGTAGCTAGTGGGAGGAGAGAACACTTTCTGCTTAGTGTCTGCCTGCCAGTAGCTATATCCAAGGTCTTCAGCTGTGTCTTTCAATGATACAGGCAAGAAAAAACTGGACGTCAACAATGTAGACCCTGAACTGAATATTTGAATTGCCTGTAAAAAGGAGTTGTTTTTTTTTACCTGGAAGCATTACCTTCACCACTTTGAACCTGCTAGATCTCTGCAGGGATGATTAGTACCTTCTGACACCTGGATTACATAACCTTTAGTATAGTATAATATATATATCATATATTTGGGGGGGTTGGCACGGCAATTGACTTAATCAATCACTTATCCAAACGATAGGTCTGATTAGTGGGAGTCTCACTGCCGAGACCCCCACTGATCCTGAGAATGGAGGTCCTGTGCTCCCCTTCTCCTTTCCGCAGGCTCACTGCACCCATTACAGCGATATGGAGATTGAATGGGGAGACAGTAGCGCATGTGCTGTACCACCCTTTCATTTTTCATGACACTTCGGGAGATGGCAGAGTACAAAGTGCTTGGCCATCTACGCCAGCCCCATTGAAATGAGTGGCGTACAAGAGTGGTTGTTATTCCATTGAAGATCCACATCACCGAGGGTGGGTGCAATGAGCCAACAGTGACCAGAAGAGATGCATTTCCCATCTTGGTGGAGGCCTCAGCAGTGAGACTCCCACCGATCAAACTTATCACCTACCCTACGAGTAGGTGATAATTCTGGTGCAACCCCTTTATGTCACCCAGACCAGAATTATACCTTAAACTTATGCAGCAGATTTTCGATTTGAGAATTTAGCTTGGTATGTTCAGTTTCCAGATTTCCAAAAGTCTTGGAGAGTGTTGATGAAAGACCTTCTTTTATCGCACTCATCGATTGTTTTTGAGCTTCAGTTTCTCTTTTGAGATCCCTAGAGAGGTTTTTCAGCAAACTGTGATGATTTGTATAAATGGTGGAAACATTTTCCACAAGATCCTATAAAAAGAAAAAAAAAAAAAAAAAGAAGGACATTTCTTAGAGATTGTCATATTTCATTTAGCCAGCCAATAGGAAATCCTGTTCTACAACTGTAAACATCAATATTACCTTCCATTCTTGATTCTTTCTTTCTAAAGATTCAGTACATACTGCTAGTTGATCTACTTCTTCAGAAGTTTCATTCCGTGTTGAGCGCAAAAGAGTAACCAAACTTTCCAGAGAAGAGATCTTTTTCTCCAGTTTCCAGTTCTTCACCATTGCATCTGACACTTTCTGGAATAAATGCACCAACATCCATGTTCAGCACAAGAGAGGCAATCTATTCCCCTCACAGAAACAAATCCCAGTAGTTTAGGAATTTGTATTCTGAAAACCTAGGTTTATATGCAAGCACAAATGCAAGAGATACATAGAAGTTAAATATCACATGGTGGCCGATCTGCATGGCTAACAGACTTACCACCACCCATTGTTCGTTCTCCTCTTCCACAGAAGCCTTCTCCTTTAACAGTTCCGTTACTTCATTAACTTTCTCAGCTAGTTGGGCGTTTCTCTCATTACACTCCTCTTTCACAGTCTCAAGTTTTGTCTGAGAAGTGATCAGTTCGTCTTGTAGCTGAGCAACCTAGTAAAACAACCAGACAACTCAGGGCATTTACTACAACTGCTAAGTATTAAGTAGTAGTCTCATCTCAGGAACCCCAATCCAATGCGCTTCCAATGTGAAAATAAAGCACTCACCCATTAAATGCAAGTTTCAAAAAAAAAAAAAAAGCCTCCTTTTCTTGAAAAGCTGTAGTGTTCTTTCACGTTTTTTACCCCTTGTTGCTACGGGTACCAACCACCTCCACTGTGACCCAGAAATGGTTAGCACCCACACACCTTTAACTCCCCATGTGATGCTCCTTTACCTGGCTTGTAACATGTGTTTTCCTTTTATATTTGGGCACATTGGAATGGGGTTCTCAAGAGGCAGCAATTACATAACCAAATCCACTAGACCAGTGTTCCAATTCCAGTCCTCAGGGACCACCAACAGGTCATGTTTCCAGGATTTCCTCAGTTTGCACAGGTGATGTAATTGCCGGTGCCTCAGGCATTGCCACAGATGTTCTTACCATAAGAGATCCTAAAAACATGACCTGTTGGTGGTCCCTGAGGACTGGAGTTGGGGACATATGAGGAGCGCTGGTTTGCTTCCACCAGGAGGCAGTGCAGGAGGAGTTTGACTCCACTTTACAGTCAGTTTCTAAGTGTGACTAGCACAATTTTCAAAATTTATGTATATCAAGACAAAATGATCCAAAAAACCCTGCACAAACCTAGAGGGATATTCCTGTTGCACAAAACTGCTCTCAAATGAATGCTAAACCATTAAAGTTTGCAATGTGCTTCTGTTCTGGATTTTGTGTCGGTAGATCTATAAACCCTCACCTTCTCCCGGCTCTCCAGAAGTGTTTATTCCCAGGTTACCTTGGATACGACCTGTAAGTATTCGAGAGCTACAGGTCGAGGTTGCTCAGCAGGAATGACCGGGCTGACTTTCTCTGCAGCTCTCAAGATTGGATTTGCTGACCACTAAAGGGCAGCGCTTAGTGGGGGTATACATACACAAAGGGAGTACAGAGCTGGGAACTGTGAAAAATGTACTTTCAAGCTGCATATCGACAGGGATGTGGCGGCCACCTTGGAAAATAGCCGAAAAACCGCAGAGGACAGGCTAAGCTGGGAAAGGCTGCACAATTTATACCCATAACCAGTTGTACATAAACATGGCGCCAACACTATTCATATCTGGAATTTTTTAAACTTCGCTTCCCAACCAGAATACCCCTTTAAGTTATGTAAGCTGAACACTGAATTGTTGAAAAAGCTGAAAATCACTCTAAGATCTTGGGAAAATATAAAAGGTAATCCAAGTATTGCAATTTTTTCTCTGTTAGAGGCACTTTTCTAAGTCCGCGTGAGTCTTGGCAATCACCAGCCTGCCAGTGGGACTGCACAATCTATTTTCTCCCACACGGCACTACTATATAGATCTATGGTATACCTACCGCTTTCTCTTGGTCTTGCAGACTGGCATATATAGTTTGTTTCTCGCTTCGCACTCTCTCGAGCAGCTGCTGCATCTGCTCCTGTTCTTGGTGAAGGGACGCCACCTTCAGCTCACATTGTTGCAGCTGCTTTTGTAGAGCAACTTTCTCGTTCCCCAGTTGTTTAATGGAAGTGTCACTGAGGCGCATCTTCTCTTGCATTTGTTGGAGCTCGGTTTCTAGTTCATCTATTTGGCTAGTCTTCCTAGTTTGTTGGTCGGCTAAGAGGTTATGCTCATGCTTTAGCTGCTGAAATTCCTCCCTTAATTTCTCCGCCTGATTTAAAAAACAGGGAAAAGAAATGGGTTAGCGGTCAGGAAAAAAATGTAACTAAATTTTTACATTAAAGAACCACCAAAGGATAACACAGAAGAGTTAAAGGAGACTGCAACTCAAGTGCCACAACCAAGTTATATTAGCCACCGACGAGATCTTAATGCCTAGGTCCCCTACAGACCACAACCTCTGATAGGTTTCTATGACCTTACAGAAGTTGAGCACAACTGATGTGACTCTCGTGATAAGGTACATAACATTTGTTTAAAATTAGAGATGAGCGAACGTACTCGGATAGGCACTACTCGTCCGAGTAATGTGCCTTATCCGAGTACCGCTCTACTCGTGCTGAAAGATTCGGGGCGCTCCGCTGCTGACAGGTGAGTTGCGGCGGGGAGCGGGGCAGAGCGGGCGGGAGAGAAGGAGAGAAAGATCTCCCCTCCGTTCCTCCCCGCTCTCCCCTGCAGCTCCCCGCTCCGCAGCGCGTCCCGAATCTTTCAGCACGAGCGGGGAGGTACTCGGATAAGGCACATTACTCGGACGAGTAGTGCCTATCCGAGTACGTTCGCTCATCTCTATTTAAAATACAACAAATTTACCCTTAAAAAAAAAAAAAAAAAAAAAACATAAGAGACAAAAGTCATATAAAAGTTCTGAATCCTAGTAAAGTCAAGCTGCTGCATCTTGGGTGTTTGCAGAATACTCAGCGATAAATATGGCAAATTTCACAGATTCAAATTATTGGAAGCCAATTGGTACAACTAAGTGCCCTACTAACAAAAACAGGAATTAGTAGAAAAAGATGCTTGTAAAACTTTTATGGCTTACAAGTGAAACAGAGGATTCATCTATTGGGAAACCCAACTGTTCAACAGCATTAAGAGGTCTATAACCAATGCAACTTTGGGGTGGTCTTTTTTTTAATTCCAGAATCACACTGATTTTATAGTAACTGCCTGAGAAGAGCACCTCAAGGTTACAAGGCTGTGGCCATAGCATTGCTAAGTGTGAGGCAGTCCTCAGACGCCCTTTGCTCCATAGTGACCCCACATAAGGGAGATTGACAGAGTGCAGTACTCAGGGTAACGGTTTAAACCGGACAGTTACGGTAAAGGAAGTAGTTTTCTTCTGTCCACAATATAATGTACCTCTTCTTCCAGCTTCTTCTTGGAATGCACCAGGTCATCCCTTTCTTGTGCAATACTTTGCATTTTGTTGGTAAGTTCAAGTATTTTCTGAGACACTGCTTCTTTTTCCTTCTCCGCTTGTTTCAAGTCAGAGTCCTTGTTCTTTAAGTCCTCCATAACCTGTTCCATTTCAGAGACGAGACCTTGTTTAGACTGGTCAAAAATGTGTCTGTCTTCAACAGCTTTGTTCAGGATGTGACTCTTTTCTTGCAACTCTCTTTCTAGCTCGGAGGACTTTTTGAAGGAAAAAAAACAAACAAGAGTGAGCACATCCCTGGACAGTTCTCTATATTCCATACGGGGAATGATAGATCATAGAGTTATCACTATAGCTAAATGTATACCTTTTCTTCAAGCAAAGAAATTTCATTTGCCAGCTTTTCAACCCCCTGCTTCTGCTGATCAAGTTCTTCTTGAGTCCTTTTAAGCTCCTCTTCAGTTTCAGCAGACTAGTGTGCGATAAAAGTGGCATTACCAATAGACTAATGGAAACTTAAACAACTTCTTAAATCAAGTCAAAACCAATCTGATCCCTAAAGAGTATGTAGAGTTTTCCAGCCAATATTGTGTGAAGGTGTAAGTTGAACGTAACATCAAAAAGAAAGATCACAGGTGGCAATTCATCTCTCCCCTTGTACAGTCTCCAGAGACTACAGGAACATGACGTCATGTTATCACCACCCATGTGATGGATCATAGAACAATCACATTTAGGGATGGTTTTTTCCTTCTACTAAAAGAGCAAGAAGATGACCAGTTACACACTCATTCAGGACATTTCTCAACCCTGACATGTTTACTGGCAACTGGATGGAGTTTTGGTTTGTTTAGTTCTGATGATATGTAGAAAAAGGTTACTTTTTTTCTTAACCAAACATGATGGACTCCTGTCAAGTACTTTTACATGAATCTGTAAAAGAATATAGATCTATGACCTGTAGCTATAAAACCTTTACCAAGTTCCTCCTGAGTTACCTGCTTCTGCAACTCTTCCCTCTCCTCTGACATAGACTTCAGCTGTACAGTCAGGGCAAGGACTTTTTGTTCAGCTTCAGTCCGCTCTTTTTCAGATTCTCCTATGGTCAGTTCTTTGTTCTTAATATCATTATGAAGATGTTCTAGTTCTAATACCAGTTTCTGCTTCATCTGCTCAAGAAGATCTCGCTCATTGTTGGATTCCTTCAAAACTGCAATAGTTTCCTGCAATTCGTGATTTAGTATAGACGACTGGTTGAAGGGAAAAGAAAAAAAAAATAAACATAAGATCTGTGGAATTTGGATGGTTCAAGATAAAATGCAACATTGATCGTCCAAAATAACATACTTTTTGTTCTAAAGATGCAATCTGACATGTTAACTCTTCTATGCTCAGTTTCTGCTGCTGAAGGTCATGTTGTGCCTCTCTAAGGTGATCTTGAGTTTCAATAGACTACAAAGAGGAAGAATTAAGAACATTCATTCAAAAACTGTTTATAATTCCATGCGGTAACTTCCAAAAGAAGAAAACCTAAGGATTTCCTAGTTACCATCTCTACGTTCTCTCTAAGGTCTTCCTTCATCTGGTCCCTTTCTGACACTAGGCTCTGAAGTGTAGTCTTCAGCTCATCGCTTTCACTTGTCATCTTGTCAATGTGTTGTTGTAGGCTGAAAAGCTTCTCCTCAAGGTTTAATTTCTCATGACGCAAGGAGCAAAGCTCTGCTTCCATGTCCTGCAAGTTATCAAACACATCATTACACATGAGTTGGGTTTGCGTAGTCTCTTCATTCTCAAGTATCCTTTGACGATTCTCCTCCATGTTCTACAACAAAATAGTTATTTCAGTAACAAGCTATATACAGTGGGAATGTTGCCCGTCTTTATAACTCAGGAAGGGATTCCACCTTCAATTTAATTTGAAGATGAACTCTAGTTGGAATCCATGAGCTAGGACTCATGGTGGTTCAGAAAGCAAGAAGCGGTGATGCTAGTTTGGATTTTTAAAAAAAGCCAAAACTCAAAAAAGTGTTTTAGCAAATGACAGTGACCCATTTGTACATCTATAATAAATATGCCATACGGTCTGACAGTTTCCTTTCCCTCAAAGAAAGCGACAGCTTTAAACCTACATAGAAATGGCATGTGACATCAGATTCCTAAGTAACCATTTAAAAAACACATTACTTGGGGGTCTAGAGCACGAACTAATGAATCAATTATAGGAAGAATTTAAAATTTCTGTTTAACCCCTTAGTGACCAAGCCTGTTTGCGCCTTAATGACCAGGCCAAATTTTGGAAATCTGACATGTGTCACTTAACCTATCATAACTCTGTAAAGGTTTTGTATATCCAAGTGATTCTGACATTGTTTTTTCGCCACATATTGTACTTCATTTAGGTGGTGAAAATAGTCTGATAGAATTTGTGTATATTTATGAAAAGTGCCAATATTGGGAAAATTTTGAAAAAAAATATTTTTTTCGCATTCAATTGTAATATATCAAATATGTGCAAACATGCTGTACAGATTTTTGCTAAGTTATATATTTCCATAGGTTTACTTTATTCTGAATGCACATTTGAAAAACGTGTGTTTTTTTTAACCATTTAGGAGACGTACAAATGTAACATTACTTTTCAGCATTTTGAGGAAAACTTTGTTTTCCTACACCAAGCCAAGATTGTAAAGGCTCATAGGTGTCAGAATGATAGATACCCCCACAAATGACCTGATTTTAAAAACTACACCCCCTTAATGTATTCACTGAGGAAGGGGGGGGGGGGGTCGGGAGTATTAACGCCACAGGTTCTTTTTCAGGAATTAATTCAATTTAGAGAGGAAAAAGTAAAATTTCATATTTTTGCAAATATGTCAATTTAAAAGACTTTTTTTTTCTATAGGGCACATGAAAATGAGGATTTACACCCCAAAATGGATACTCTTGTTTGTCCTGTGTTCAGAAACATACCCATTATGGCCCTAATCTTATGTCGGGTGCCGAACATGAAAGGAGTAGTCTGTGTCTTTCAGAACAGAAATTTTGCTTGAAGACCTTTTAGGCTCCATAGCACACTTGCAGAGCTCTTGAGCGGCCAAAACCATAGAGAACCCCCACAAAATTACCCCATTTTGAAAACTAGACTCCTTAACGAATTTATCTTGGGGTGTACTGCGTATTTTGATCCCACAGTTTTTAAAGGAATCTAGGAAGGTTCACGGAGGAGGATCATGTCGGGGATCAAATACGGAGGCCTCCGGTAAAAAGTTTCATCTCCTCTCACCGATCGCATTGGTGAGGGGAGCTGAAATTTCAAATTTTTTTTTTTACTTTTAAGTGATTGCCGTTATCCATTGGATAACGGTGAACACGTGATCAGGAACCGCTTACCGCGGCCCCCCGTGAAATCTCCAGGCTCTTGGCTAAGCTTTCTAGCCAGGAGCAGGGAAAATTTAAATTACCCTGGCAATCCACGGATTTTGCGCATGAGTCTGCCATTTTGGTGAAGGGTGTGCGCGCAGAAGCTGGGGTAAGGTCCGCAGAAAAATCCAGGGGCCTTAGGTACGTCATTTCATCCTCCCTCGCGGATATGATCCATGAGGGGAGATGAAATGTAAGCTTTTTAAACTTTTTTTTCGCCTGGCTTTTTTTTTTTACACTTTTTTTTTTTACTTTAAATGATCACTGTTATTCATTGGATCCGCATTCAATTTTGCCCATAGGGAATCATTGGCCATCCGCAGTCAATTTAATTGAATTTTGCACCTGCGGATAACATTTTAATAGATTTGCGTTTTTTTCCGTGCAGGAGGAAAAACGTGGCATGCTCCATTTTACCGCGGATTCCACGCGGATCGGCCACATTGCTAGCAATGGGTGCGGATATCCACATGAAAAAAAAAAAAAACCATTTAAAGCAAATCCGCGCGGAATCTGCTGTGGAAATCTGCAGCAGATTCTGGGCGGATTGTATTTTTCTAGTGGATATGAGGCCTTCAAGTTCCCAGTATCCAAAAACCATGTTTCAGAGCGCCTGCAACTAGCGTTAATACCAGGCCCAATCATTTTCTTCTGACAACACAACTAAAGTAGCCATTCAAGTGGTCAGTGACAGCCTTATCTCCGTTTATCGTTAACCACATTTTTAATTTTTGCAATCGCACAGTTTTTCTTGTCACTAAAACACCCAAATACAACTTTATTCCCCTCCTTAGGGTTTGGCCATTTCTTCCTCATTTGGTGCTTTAGCAGCATTACTGTTTAACCTAATTTCATACATCCGTCAGCTGCATCTTGTAGACAGATGTCTTTTCTTTGACTAGATTACCAACTCCTCTAATGAACCGTAGCAATTTTTTTTCCTTTGATGTTTGCATTAAAAGGGGTTCTGACAATAGAAAACAAGAATTCTATACTTGTTTATTCCTCCCCCATCAGTCTTCTTACCAGATCTTCTCCCTGCCAGGTTATTGTAGAGACTGCGCATGTTTGCTCTGCAACAGTATATGAGCTCTGCGCGGAGAGCCAGCACGCATGCGCAGTCTCAGCAATAGATAGAAAGGAATGCCTAGGCAATGAAAGTTACGTCACTAGTGATGTAACCTACACTGACCTGCCGGAAGAAGAATACCAGGAATGGACACTCCATAATAAGCGCATCTGGCTGGCTTGCGGTGAGGTAACCCGAGGGACCGAATAAGATCAGCCAGGAGAAAATGCTGTAAGACGACTGCCTGGGGAGGAATAGGGGAATAGGCAAGTATTTTTTTTTTTTTTAAATGACAGAACCCCTTTAAAATTTAGTTACTTTGAAGATGGCTTTACCAGGCCGCTGCAGAAAATGTAGAGTTTTGAGCCTTTTGGCCAGCTGCTCTTTCGTGGATCGCCAGATCAATAGTTATGGACCAGAAAACTCCTTTAAAGCGAGTTTACACATTTATGCAGGTTACAGTACATAGCAGAAAATCTACAGCTTTTTTTTAACCACCTCTACATGTCAACAGGATTTGTTTTAATCCCAGTCACTTTAATAAAGGATTCTGCTGCGGTTTATCAGCAGCGTTTCCGCAACTTTTACACAAGTGTACAAAGTTCAGCATTTGTAAGCCATAACCAGGAGTGCAAGTAAAAGAAATGCAGTCCTCAGCTCTCACTCATGACCTGAAGGTTGCGAGTTCAATCCTGCATGATTCAGGTAGCCGGCTCAAGGTCAACTCAGCCAACCAAGGTCGAAAATGAGTATCCAGCTTGGTAGGGGTAATAAATAAATTACTTGAAAACGCTGCAGAATAAGTTGCCGCTATACAAATAAGATTTTTTTTTAAATTTAAAACCCAGAAGAGGCACAAATCTTACCATTATACCTTTTCTGTTCACGTTTCTGTACTCCTGCTTTTGACCTACAAATATGTCTGTGTGACAAGATTTGGACATCACTTACACAGCAATTTTTCACTCAGTCAGAGTTTGAAAAGTTGCTGCATGTTCTATTGTGTTCTGATTCTCGGACGACGTTAGCACATGTAATGTGCAGCACAACACACCTCAGACAGCACACGGAAAGGGGGTCTGTGTGCTCTGCAAGTTGCGCCTGAGATCTTCGGGTGCAACTTGCTCTAGGCCGTTTGAATACAGTCTGAGGAAGTGGCTTAAAGTTTGTGACCAATTATGCAAAAGGTACATTCCATGCTGTCGTACTGCAAAATCAAGCCACAAGCCAGTTGTCAACCACCTCCATTGCAGCTCTTCCGAGCCCACATCAGTGGTCAGCCAGCTTTCTAAGAGTTTGGAGAGACACAGGAGGACGTGTCTCTCAAGGACTTATTTTACAGGTAAAAGCGGTTAAATAACTAGAAAAAAAAAGACAATGTGTTGACCCTCACATTTACTGGACTCTCATTTCCTTCCAAATCTGCTATTTTTTGCTCCAGCATTTGGATTTGTTCCCGGCAGAGATCATGAATGGGGCTTGCAAGTAGTCCTAGAACTGGATCCTGGTCCACACCATCTGTCCGATTGCTGAGAGGGGAATCGTTCAGTTTTTCCAGCTCTTGTTCATCAGTTTTCAGAGGGGACAGTTTTCCAGGCATCTCCAAGCTTCCTTCTGGCATAGGATTTTGTTCGTTACCATCAGGCACAGATTCACTCCGGTCACTTAAACTGGTTATTTGCAGCTCATCTTTATCTTCTGAGTGAAGTTTCTCTTCCAAATCTGCAGTCACATTTACAAGACAATCTCTTTTCCGAACTACTGCTTCATATTCCTCATTCCGTCTCTTTAACTCCTCTTCTAACTCCGCCACGTTCTGCTCCAGCTCTTTACATTTTTGAAGGGAAGAGTCTTGTCAGAGCACTATACAAAAAGGAGAATCATCATTTTACTGGAAACAGAAGAGCTTCAGAGAGTAAATAAATTCCGTACAAGACGCTGTTCTCGCACTTTCTTGCAAGAATTCAGTGTAGAGAGCCACGTCATTACCAACCCATTGAGTACAACGGGAAGCCGTGCTGCAGCTCATACACATTTTCCAAAAGCAGATTTGAAATCTGCAGTGCAAAAAAAAAAGTTATACATATATTTTTTATAAAAACACTGCTGTCAGTTACAAAAAAGTGTTGATATTTAATGTATAAAAGGGATTGTGTGGTTTCAAATTAAAAATAATTACCAGCTGCACATGGGTTAAAATAAAAAGTATATTCACCTGTCTTCATCCCCCCAGGACACCATTAACTGGCTCCAATGCTTTGTCTCCATTGGAAGTCAGATGACCACTACTGAATCCTTGGCATCAGCACTCACATCCTAGTCACCATTTCAGGAGTTTTGGAAGGTGATGTTGCAGCCTCCAATTGGTGGTCAACTGACTTCCAGCGGTGGAGCCTATTCTTGGGGAATATGAAAGAAAAATAATAAAAAAAAAAACAAAAAAAAAACACGCATGATCACAGATGAGTTTTTTTTTAAATTTTAGCCCATGCCCATATAAAAATAAGTTTTAAAATTTGAAACCACACAACCCCTTTTAACAAAGTCTTCTTAATAAGTACAGTATATTTTATAGTTTATTGTTTTATTTGTACTTACATGCAGATTTCAGGCTTTTACTTAATAGCTTTTAAAAGCCAATAGTTACAAAAACCAACTAAACAAAAACACATCTAGTCTGTAGGAATAAGATGAAATGTAAACAATTAGACGCTGCTTATTATGGCCAATTAGAACAAAAAGCACCAAATATTTCTTTGGCAGGTACTTTGCCCCTATCAGCTCTCCTTCACAGCACACTTCAGACTTATGAAATGCTCTAAATGAAAAAAAATCATTTCCCTTAGTGTACGTTCACAGGTAGCAGAAATGCTGTAGAATTTGCACATCAAATTCTACAGTATTTCTGCATCAAAAACAGTCAACATCCACGGGACTTCCGTAGCAGATTTCTGAAGGTACCGCGTGCTTCTTTCAGCGGACACCTGGAGGCCGCTAGTGAGCGCAGTGCTAGTCACTTTGCATCACCTGAACAGTGGCACTGCACTCACTAGAGGCCTCCGAGTAGTGAAGGATGCGCCAAGAGTGCAAAGACTTCAGAGGTTAAGGGGAGCACAGTATCTTCTGAAATCAAATAATTATATACACGGAAGTCTCTAGACATCCATATATCCAGTGACATGATTTTGGGGTGACTTTTTTTTTTGGAAAAGAAGAAATTATTATATATGCGCACACACACACACACACACACACACACACACACACACACACACACTATATATATACATTATACATACACAAAAAAATTTAATTCTTGTTTTTTAGGCAAAAGTGCGTGAAATTAGAATACAGGAATGCGAGGCTGTATACAAAAAAACAAAAAACAAAAATAAAGTTATAACCCAAGTATTCACGCAACTTCACAGAGTGCCAATGAGTATCAAACACAGCTCCCCGTTGTCTGACCTTTGAGCACCATAATGTAGTTTATGGGGCACAAAAAAGGTCATGATTGGTTCACTTAAATTTTTTTAATTGTATATAATATTGCTGCCAAGTTTTTATTTTCCCAACTTACATTTGGTTTAAAAGCAATAAAACCTTCAAAATCTATCATTAGGCAGGACTTTTGAGCACTGCAAAACACACACTAAATAACAGACCTGGTACTTTCGGATGAGAAGTCGATCATGGAATGAGACAGAGCCGTCATCTTCTCCCTGCTAGTGACTCCGCTTTCAAAATTCCAGGTTGGGTCTTGAGCGGAGTTATCGAGTGCGCAGCCAGCACCTTCAAAGACTGAAGTCTCTGCACAAATAGCTGAGTGAAGAGGAAAAAAAAATCCCACACATTAAATATGCTCAATAAATCCCTTTCAAAAAGGAGCATGAAGACCTTACTGCTAGATTACAGTGTACACATACAATCGTCAATCTCCGGGATCGATAAAGGTTCAGACATCTTGGGTCGCTTTGCAAAGCTCATGGTTAATGTAGATCCCATCTGAAACGATGAATCCCCAGCAGAACACAAGCTAGCTTGGATCTTTCCAGGAGCCCATGTAACCCTCCTTTTCAATTTAACCTTTAAAATAAGAATTGCAGAAAGAGTGTCATGTTATATATAGTTCAACGAAATCTTGAAAACCGTGTTGAAATTCAATAAAAAAAAAAAAGAGGAAAAAAGGAAATGCTACCCTTTGGTCTTCACGGGCCTGTTGTGAAGATCCAATAACTACGTTGCTTAAATTCCAGATCCGGTCTTCCTTTTCTTTTAGAAGTTGTTTAATTTCTGCTAGCAATTGGGAGTGTTCTTCTTTAGCCATGGCCTGGGCTCTTATCTCAGAGGATGCCTTTATAAGAGGGGAGGGAGGGAGAAAGAAGAAGTGCTCTACTACAGTATTTAGAGATATAAACATAAATGTACATTCTGCAACCAAGAACCAAGGGAACAACTATACAGGGAAATCCTCTTACGTTTTCAACCTGCTTCTTCAAGTCGAGGATTTGCTTCTGATATCTCTTAAGTAGAGCTTGGTCATCCAACACTTCATTAACATGCGGAGTGTTTCGGACGTGCTTCGCTGTACTTGCAAACTGGGGAGAAAAAAAAAAAATAAAGATGAACAAAAGATTTAAATGGACTCTTCCACATGTGCGTAGTGTGAACCTGCTCTCATCTGAAGTGAGCGAGGCGCTAATGGTAGACCTGCCTGGCGCTGGGCTGTGAGCATTGGTTCCACTATAGGACGCTGGGCCCTCAGGGAATCTTTCTGGCAGCTTGGTCAGAAACACGCAGACCAGTAATCCACTGGAGATTATTTTGTAGAGCTCTGGCAGTGCTCTTCCTGTTCCTTCTGGCACAAAGGAGCAGATACCAGTCCTGACACACTTCTGTCTAACTCTCATTGTTTAACAGCCCGCATCCTGATATCTGCTCCACGTTCTGGAGACTGTGCTGGGAGATACAGCAAACTCAAGACGGCACGCATGGATATGCCACTATGGAGGACCAGGACTACCTGATTAGACTCATGCTACCAACAGTGACAAGGATACCAGTAAGATTAGAAAAGAATTAGTTAGGAAAGATAAGAGATTGTCTGGGCACCAACTGCAAAACCATTCCTATTTGGGTGCAGTTTTGCTGAAGGGATGCCGATCCTATTGGAAGACGAAACCTGGGATTCCCTGTTCCGGCTGCGGTAGAAGCTATATCTGTAGCGTCCAGGTACAAAATACCCGGGACTGTTTCCTCATGGATTAAGAAGCAGCCATATGCTCTTCTACAGGTTATAGTGCAGAACACATTCACCTTGGGGAGTCACACATACGCTCCATGTAAACAGGTGGGCTCCCCCACCACCCCAGATTCTGACATATTTGTTAACCAATTGAAAGCTGGAAGGCGGCTTCATCACTAAAAATCATCAGTTTCCATTAGTTTGCATCCTCTCGCAGACAGAACGTCGCCTACCTTTCTCCTTTGGTTTTAGCGTAACAATTGCAGTTGGTAGGAATAACATTGCAAACGTTTGCGCAGAATCTTCCGCACAGTCAGACAATCGGCAGGGCTTCCAATTCTCCGCTTGCTGCGACGGTGGATTTATGAGCACTTTGTACGAAACTTGCACAGATGCGCCGCTGTTTCCACGCCTACTGGTGGACGACCAGATGATTTTCACTTACAGACTTTTCTCCTTAAGATTGGGTCACCACTTACAAAATTGCACATCCGCTGGGTGGATCATCACCAAACTGTTCGAAAATGACATTGCGCACTAACAGACTGGTAGACGTGAAAAGCAAGGACAAAAAGCGGTCTTGTATTCCTCTAGCGACGATGACAGAATAGGTTTTTGAGCCTCACTTAGCATAACTGTCTAACATAAGATCATCCTTGTTACCCATAGCAGCCAATCACAGC
The DNA here is from genome assembly GCF_035609145.1 of Eleutherodactylus coqui. Classification (NCBI taxonomy): domain Eukaryota; kingdom Metazoa; phylum Chordata; class Amphibia; order Anura; family Eleutherodactylidae; genus Eleutherodactylus; species Eleutherodactylus coqui. Next base: position 164,960,010 of record NC_089843.1, on the reverse strand, counting down.
GCAGCTTTCATTTCTCTAGCTGTTGAGGTAAAATAAAAGCTGTGCTGTAATTGGTTGCTATGGGCAAAGACAGCCTCGCTAAAGGAACATTGTGAGATTGTTTCCATTAATATCAAGTTTATATATTAGATGGTCATTAAAACAGGAGTTAGGAGGGTTTCAAATTGGGAAAATCATAGCGGGGTGGCGTATGCATCGCCTCCTATAGGCCATGTATTACACACGGACATCGTTGCATACGCTGCCCACAGAACAGAATAGGGCTCACGCTGCGTGGTATGCGGAGAAAGGATGTTGCGATCATCTCGCATGTATCTACACACTATGTTTACATGCTAAGGAGAATGGATCGACAAAAATCCATTTACTTCATTACATTGACTCTATTCACTGCGCATCACACGAACGTATATTACGCCATGAAAATACGGTTATGTGAATGAGCCAAGTGTTCTAGTAAGTTTTGTGCTGTGCATTACGTTTGCAGTGACCCAATCTGTAAGTTTCAGTACTAACAGACCGTCACCTACTTCTGGCCCTATAAACCACCCCTAGCAGGTACAGTATAGCAACTTGCAATCATGTTAGAAGTTTGGCAGCACATGTAGTAGTCACATTTTGTAAGACTAGGACAACGAAAAAAGGATAAAGAGGCTACTACTAATTACCTGCAGAGTACTGAGGGTCTCATCCAATGAAACGGGTGTCACAGTACAAATTACTACAGTCTTTGTATTGCCACCAAATGAATTTTGCAGAATCCGGGTGAGCTTACTATCACGATAGTTTATAAAGCCGCTGTTTAAAGAAATAAATAAGATAAAGGTTAACTGCTGAAACATAAGCTATAGCAATACTTTCATGAGGGTTTTAAACAGAACAGAAGGGTTTACATTACCCCCTTATGGACGCGGCCCTTCCCCCGCCCCTCTCCTTTAAAAAAAAACGCATCAACCTAGTCGTATGAGGGCCTGTTTTTTTGCAGGACGAGTTGTCTTTTTTATTGGTAGTATATAATATACTGAAAAGCGTAAAAAATTCTAAGTGGAGTGAAATGGAAGAAATAACAAAAACAGAATTCCGCCATCTTTGGGTGCATCTTGTTGGTATGGTGCACATACTGCAAAAATGACCTAACTTTATTCCATGGGTCAGCACAATTACTACAATCCCAAATTTATAAAAAAATTTTTTTGCTGTATTACCTTTATTTTTTCTAAAAATAACTAGATTTTGTAAGAAGTTACCATAAAATCTCTTTCTCGTCTTGTTCATTGGGGGACACAGCTCTGACTTTGGGTATAGCTTCTGCCACTAGGAGGCGACACTAAGCATAAAAGTGTTAACTCCTCCCACTAGCTATACTTCCCCTGCAAGCATCATACTGCTTGCATACAAACAGCTAGCAGGAGCAGCCAGTAGGATACGACAATAATACATAGTACAAAACCATACTCACGAACTGTAACTCATTCCAACCCGTGTGCGACTGCACCGAGAATCCTCCCACTCAGGATATGTTACAGACCCAATACCAGACTGGGTGGGTGCTGTGTCCCCCAATGAACAAGACGAGAAAGAGATTTTACGGTAAGTTCTTACAAAATCTAGTTTTCTCGTCTGTATCATTGGGGGACAGCAAAGACCTTGGGACGTTCTACAGCAGTACCCAAGGGGGCAGGAAAAAATAAGAAGTTGCATGAGTAAGGAGGCAAATCTTCTCTTTAACCTTAATGGATGACTAGTTACCCAGCATACTCCGAACGGAGTGTAAAGAGCCTAAGTGACGGCCACAACCATCTTTTGGAGAAAAAAAAACTCCTGATAAGAAGCTTTCAACCAGGTACCCGTTGTCCAAGTACTGTGAGCCGTAACCCGGCCTGAGAATATAACTGCCTGGTACTGTCACCGTGTACTGCAGTGAGGCAGAGTCCGTGCAAGAAGTCCCCTCGGATTTGCCGAAACTACCATCAGCGTGCCCGCGCGATAAAGATGCTACCTGAGAGAGGTACTCTTGTGTAGTCAGACCGCGCCCACTTGCCACCGGAGCGCTCCTTGGCAGAGGCACTACCGAGAAGGGTGCCCACTGGATACTTCACTGAAGTGGATCCCCATACCAACTGCAGCGGGAGAATATTCGACAGGTCAATAACAACCGTCTCCTGATGATGACCTTTGGTACAGCGTCCAAAACAAGACTGCGGAGCCATCTGTGTCGACACTCCGGGGAGTTGCATGCCTTCCAACATCCGACCTAGTTGTACATCAGCTTCCATAACGTCAGGTTGTCAATATCACCTTGCCAGTCCCGCTGCGAGGGCGTGATCCCTTGTAGTCCCTAACCGCTACTGGTCGAAGAAGCTTGTGACGGAAGGTTCCCGGTTACCTTTTAAGTATCTGAAGGAGTCATCTTTGCAGCTGACTGCCACCGAATGTGGGAGACCCAAGGAGCCCAGGGCTGAACTCTGGTCCCAGGCCGCATAGCTGAAGCGCAGCATTGCTCTAATGCTGCATATCCCTACGGCCCATCCATGTTGTTAGAAACCTGGTTAGCTGTAGATTGAGAAGGACTTGTGTCCAAAGATCCTTTAACCCCATATCCTGTGAATGGCCGCAGCATTCTCCTTAGCATGTGATCTTGAGCTCCCGAAAAAGTGTAGCTTTGGACAGGGACTGACGGATTGGTTAACTAGGGCTGGTCCTGTACCGACATATCCGTGCCACCGCATGAAACCAGTAGACACAGGACGTTGGAAATACAGTACTGGCACACTGGTACGGAAATCTCGCTGGTCCCTTTTGAGGTAACCTAAGTAAAGGGAGGTAACCTAAGTGTAAAGGGACGATCCCCAGGGGTTGCCAACAGTACAAGTATAGAATGTCACACGGTTTCCTGCAAAGCAATAATGCAGGCAGGGCGCGGTTGGGTCACAGCTTGCTCCTGGATCCGTCCAACTTAACTCCGTTGGACGTGTTAACCTCCTTATGCGATCTGTGGTGAATGCTCGAGCAGCTAAATTAGAGACTACTCTGACTTACAGTTCACCTTATGTCCCGCATCTGCCCAGTCACAATATAGGGGAAACGTGGGCTGTTCTGCACCCATCAGGGGGCAGCAGGGTATCATGGCTGTAGGCTATCCACGTCCGAACGTACGCGGCTGAATCACAAAGGCTCACTGGCTGCAGGGCAAAGAGGAGGCGCAATGCGTTTGACGAGTTCCTATGAATAGTACTCTTTCCATCTGGAAGGTACCGCCGGTCTCAGCAGGTTGGAGGACGCCAACAGGCCGTTGACCTTGTTCATAGGACGTATTCTGGGCGTCTCCCCACTGTAGTGAGCGCCCATAATACTTGGCTGTGCTGCAGGAAACCGCCGGCGGCAACAACCGGGTAGCTAGCCGTTAGGACCGGCCCATCCAGGACCGGCATGATGAGTGATGCCTGCAGGGTATTCCCGTGCCGGTACTTCTTCCATAAGGAAGGTACCCCAGGTCCCATCGAGGTCAGAATACAGCTGACCGTCAAATAGAGTCATTGCCTGTGAGCAAGATATTTTCCGCTGGAGGTAAAACTCGAATTGCAGGGACCACACACATAGCCAGTGACTCTGGTCACCCCCTGTCCACGTGTCATCCTGGTCACGGATACTGCAATATGTTGCCTGCAGGGGAGTGCAGGAGGGTGCAGAGAGCTGCCGCTAGGGAGGTCTCGACCGGGTCCGGACCAGACATGAGGGGATGTGTCCGGAGGATCCCTGAGTAGGAGAGCTCCTTTCAGATGGAAGGTACCACATGTGTCAGCAAGCCTGGAGCATGCTGACTATCAGTTCGAGCCCTTCATAGGACGATATATCCTCCGGCTGAATGGGACTCTCGTAATGTAGCAAGAGCGCACATGGAACGTGGCTCTGGACGCCCCTGGACTCAGACACCGCGGCACGTCTGGCTGCAGGGAACTGCAGGGGGCACCTGGAGAGCCTGACAATAGGGATGGCTCAACCAAGCACATACACGAGGAGCGACGAGTTCGGATAATTCCCTGATCACAGTATTCCTTCCGCAGAGAGGTACCACAGGTCTCAGGAGCCCGGAATAATGCTGACAAGAGTTTGGCACTGTTGTCGCAGATGAGATATTGTACGACTGGGTGTAATCTCGTACGTAGCTCTGGCCGGTCCTGTCTGCGTGTCATCCTGGATTGCAGGAGGAGCACCGGGGAACTACAGTTAGTGAAGACTCAACCCGGTGTGGGGCGGACAGGCAGGGGTGCTGCGTCCAGCGAGTCCCTGTGTAAGTGCTCCTTCTGTATGGAAGGTACTACAGGACTCAGCACGCCCGGGATAGTGCTGACAACCAGTTTGAATACTGCTGTCAGTAGGACGAGATTTTGTCTATTGGCTGTACTCTCGTGCTGTAGCGAGAGTGCATATAATATGTGGCCCTGACAGATCCGTCCGCATGTCATCCTGGATGCGGACACTGTTGTAGGCTGCAATAACCGGGGGGCTAGTAGGCAGCCAATGTTCAACCCAGGCGGGGCAGACAAGAGGAGCCATGAGTCCAGGGACTCCCTGTATGAGCACTCCTTGGGTATGGAAGGTGCTACAGGACTCAACATGCCTGGGAAATGCTGATAATCAGTTTGAACGCTGTTGTCAGTAAGACGAGATTATCCTTTGCTGGAAGTATGTTGTACTGCAGCGAGAGCACACTTGGCAGTGGCTCTGGTCGTCCCCGTGTCATCCTGGGCAGAGACGTTGCGGTCCGCTTGGCTGCAGGGAACTGCAGGAGAGCAATAGGGGAGCTACCAAGCAAGGCTCAAGCCGGTCTGGAGCACAGTATAGCTGAGTACCCGGTGTGATCTGCACGCTGGCCAGCTGCACCACCAGAGACTGTAGCCGCGTAACGATAGAAAACTGCGGGCGCCTTCTAACTGCGACCGCACCCATGACACGTAGCCGTGCACTGGTCAATCAATGGTCGCATGGCAGCAACATTCAGTGCTTGCAGCAAGAGGAACTGCATCTCCCTGCAAACACCCGTGGCCGCAATTTTACATGGCCGGGGCGTCTTCAAGGAAAAGGGAGGGAGTTCGTGAAGCACGTGATCGTGCTGCCCGCGCGGCAGCGAAGCAATAAATCACAGTGCCCGCACGGCGGGAAAATCACAGTGCCCGCACGGCGGGAAAATCACAGTGCCCGCACGGCGGGAAAATCACAGTGCCCGCACGGCGGGAAAATCACAGTGCCCGCACGGCGGGAAAATCACAGTGCCCGCACGGCGGGAAAATCACAGTGCCCGCACGGCGGGAAAATCACAGTGCCCGCACGGCGGGAAAATCACAGTGCCCGCACGGCGGGAAAATCACAGTGCCCGCACGGCGGGAAAATCACAGTGCCCGCACGGCGGGAAAATCACAGTGCCCGCACGGCGGGAAAATCACAGTGCCCGCACGGCGGGAAAATCACAGTGCCCGCACGGCGGGAAAATCACAGTGCCCGCACGGCGGGAAAATCACAGTGCCCGCACGGCAGCACTTGTTCGCATGCCCTGCCGAGGGCAAGCTGTCTCCAGGTGACCAGCCGAGGCAGCCCCATCGCGGGCCTCAAAACGAGCCACAGGCTTCGGCAGTAGATGCATGGCAGAACTAGGCGCGCACACTGCGGCAACACAAATCAGCCACGGGCGGCATTAACCCGCCCCGGGCAGCAAGTACACAAGCCGCGGCCGGCCTATCAGTTAGAGCCGACCCAGCAGCGCCACGGGGGCAGTAACAAATCGCAGCAGGCGAAGCAGCACTGCAGGCGGCACAACTAGCAGCGGAGGGGTTGGCAAAAACAAGCCTGGCGACAACCATTATGGTCTGCACAGCGGCAGACTAACAAAATAAACTCACATACTTACCTCTTGACCAAGATAGGGTCGCTTCCCGGCTCCAGCAGAGCTTCTCCCCACCATCGCCTGCCTTTGATGGGGCAGGGGATGCCGGACCATTAGAAAGAGTGGGGGGGGGGGGGGCTCTATGGCTGGCGGGTCACAGTGTGCCTCTTTGTCTTCTCAGGGACCCGGCCGACAACAGAGGGTTGGGTTCACCTCTGTTTGCTGTCCTCGGGGGGTTAACGGGGAGAGTCCTGCCTCTCCGTTATTCCCTGGTATTAGTCTCTGTAGGAGAGACAGTCCTGCCTCCTGGACACTAAGCAAAAAACTGAGCTAGCACGATGCTTGCGGGGGGTGGGGGGGTGGGGGGTTGGGCTAGTGGAAGGAGTTAACACTTTCATGCTTAGTGTCGCCTCCTAGTGGCAGAAGCTATACCCAAGGTCTTTGCTGTGTCCCCCAACGGTAACAGACGAGAAATTTAGTTTTTTTTAAACTTTCTTCCGCTATCTTCTGACAGCCATAACAGGATTTTTAGTGACATCATTGAATGACTGATTGGCTAACGCAGCGCTGGCTTTCATTCAAGCCCCGCATCCCGAAAGCAATGCTGTGGCGGCGCGGAGGAGGGAGCGACAGCCTGCAGCAGCACCGCGGGAGGGGCGTATTTTTTTTTTTTTTGAACACCGTATTCCCGGCGTATACGTCGACAGTTGGGAGGGGGGGGGGGGGGGGGCATGGCTTGATAGGCAATCTGCCTTTTAGAAGGTCCCCAGTTGCCATGGCAACTGCACAGAAACCTGCGATCTTATTGCAGGGGGCAGTGTGAGAATCCCCCCCCATCCTTCCCCAACGTTGATCATAGCATTTAAATGCCGCTCTCAGAATTGACGGCAGCATTTAGAAGCTTAACAGCTCCGATGAGCAGTGCGGCTTATCGGAGCTGTTGCTGGTGGGTGTCGGCTGTAAGAAACAGCAGGCACACATGTTGTATGGAGCGGGAACAACCCACGATTCCCCTCCATACCGAACCTGCAGGATGCAACTGTACAGCCTGCAGTTTTAAGGGGTTAAAGAACTCAAAATAAACAAAGAAAAAGAAAATATTTTAAGCTAATACACACTTACCCAACTTGGCCATCACTAAGTTTTTTAATAACTTGGCCAAGGACAAACAAACTGCGGTTGATATTACATCCTTCTTTAAGTCTCACACCCTCTGCGGCGGTCTGGCTTGCTCTTTCACTGCCAGCCAAATCAACAAGATTCTGAAGAGGGGAGAGGCAAGAAAAACGAAATAAAACATTTTAAATGTGTCTAAAAACAGATTAGATTTTTAGACTTTCCAGAAACATCCTTATCATATTAGGTTTAAAAATGGGGATATTACTTACCAGATGAGATACCATAACGGCTCCATCACAGTTCTCTGCATTTCCTGATTCAATCCTCTCACGGCTTTCAATAATCTACTCAGACAAATGTTTGTTAAGACACACTAAAAAAAGAACGACCCCGCCCCCACCAAAAAAAAAATAAAAATACAAAATCACTTACCATTCTGAATATAGCATGAGAGCGGTTGCTGCGATCATTCATTTTTGTCTCTCCGTAATGCCGGTTTTCTGCAACATAGAAGGGAACAGTGAATATTTTGAAACCTACCGAACTGCTTGGAAAGTGATGAATATGGTTAACATAGAATATTCTACTACTCTTCATGGTAAATTCAAAGTCTGCATTGTTTTACTGCCCACAGACAGGACCATGTGATTTGTATCCCCGTGTGTTTATGAGGGTATCACTGGTGTTCCCAGTTCTTAATATGCAATGGTCATTTAAAAAGGGAGTGTTCCCTAGTATTAGCCCTATAAGTTTAGTTTATGGGCCTGAAGTAACTGACCCGTTGAGTCTGGGGATGTAAAGTTTTATCTTCCCCGGTGTGAGCACTGAAAGCCACCGCTGAATGCATTGAGCAGTGCGCTTTAACTTAAAGGGGTTGTCCCGCGCCGAAACGTTTTTTTTTTTTAAACCCCCCCCCCCCCCCCCCCGTTCGGCGCGAGACAACCCCGATGCAGGGGTTAAAAAAACACACCGGGTAGTACTTACCCGAATCCCGGCGTCTTCATACTCACCTGCTGAAGATGGCCGCCGGGATCCTGTCTCTGTGGACCGCAGGGCTTCTGTGCGGTCCATTGCCGATTCCAGCCTCCTGATTGGCTGGAATCGGCACGTGACGGGGCGGAGCTACACGGAGCCGGCATTCTGCACGAGCGGCCCCATTGAAGACAGCAGAAGACCCGGACTGCGCAAGCGCGGCTAATTTGGCCATCGGAGGCCGAAAATTAGTCGGCACCATGGAGACGAGGACGCCAGCAACGGAGCAGGTAAGTATAAAACTTTTGATAACTTCTGTATGGCTCATAATTAATGCACAATGTACATTACAAAGTGCATTATTATGGCCATACAGAAGTGTATAGACCCACTTGCTGCTGCGGGACAACCCCTTTAAAGATGGGCGGACTACTTAGCAATGTAATACATTCAGCACTCACAGCCAGGGAGTAAGGTCTAAAACTTACATCCCCGGACCCCACGGCTGACCAACTTTAAGTCCATAAACTTAGCTTATAGGGCTAAAAGTAGATGACAAACTCCCTTTAAAAGCCCACGTACAACATGACGTTCAGTGTTTGGTTAAGATGCACCAAGTAAGAGATAAAAGCCAACTAGCCTGGTCCTGTAGGGGGGATATAAACCTGCATACAAGGGGCAAACCGCTTCTCTACCCAGTGTCAGCCTCATTGTGGAAGGCTCTATACCCATGGTGCCATGCACCGCAATACTAACAAGCAATGAAAGACTTACTCTCGCCTCTTTTGATCCATTGCATAACATGCTCTGGAGTCATGACGAGTTCGTCAGTCAAGTCGGCGACGTATACATTACGCTGCAAAGAAAACAAAAAAAAAAAAGGTTTTAGCAATTTTATGGACACAACACTAAGTAGACTGGTTTTAACCCCTTAACGCAACAGGACGTAAGCCTATGGATGGTGCGGGATCAGGAGTTACAGATAGCTGGCCTCCCGCTACAACAGCAGGGGTACACAAGGACAATGACTATGTAGATCACGGTATGTAAAGGATTCACATAGGGAGGGCACTCCCTCTGTGTTGTCATCGAACCTCTGCGATGTAATCGTGGAACACATATGGGCTGTCATGGTAACAGGGCGTGAGATACTGGCGTCCTGCTTTCCCATTGCCCATGATTGCTATTACAAGCGATAAGGCATTACAGTACAGAAGTCCTGCAATGCCTTACTAGAACGATCATAGTGGTTAAGCATCAATTCCCCTACAGAGACAGAGTGTAAGAAACAAGAAAAAAAAAGTGTAAAAAACACGTTTAGAAAAAAAACTTTTGCTAATTTTCCCATATTTGTATGAATTTTTTTTCCAAATCTAAGAAAATCCTGCACAACAAACTATGCAAAAAAAAGGTGAAATTCTTACAGCTCGTGACCCAAAAGAGGAAAAAAAAAGAAAAAGGCATGCAACTTTGAATGGAACGATGTAATAATAATTATAGTTTCCAAAAAAAAAGTTTTATTGGGCAAAAGTGGAGAAACCTAAAAGAAATTATATTTTTAGTATCGCAATCGTACTGACCCGCAGAAAAAAAAAATGTAGTGTCATTTATGCTGTGCGATTGCGGCTGTAGAGAAAAGTAGAAATAAAAAACATAATGGCATAATTAATGTTTTCTCGCACTTTTTATAATACATTATATGCACCCAAAAATGCTACCAATAAAAACTATAGTTTGCCATGCAAAAAAACAAGCCCTTATATACGGCCATATCGACAGAAAAATAAAAAAATAATGGCTTTTGAAAAGCGGAGATGAAAATCCCCCGCCAAAAAACAGTCAAAATAGGCCATGTCCCTAAGGAGTTAAATACATCCAAAAGTTTAGCTTCTAGAAGGGTAGGCAAAAGATTTTAAGTTTCCACTTACATTAATATCTTCTCTTACGTCCAAAGGTTTCCTTCGTCGGTCATCACACAGAAGATCTGTGACCGTTTCATTGTAAATTTCCATATAAGAGACACGCAACAAGAACTCTCTAGTAGGGTCCTTAAGAAAGTAAAGATTATATAATGTTACATACATAAAGTCATCAATGCGCTACACTCTGCGCTCTCTAAGGCCCTCTGCACACTAGCATATTTGTGCAGGAGACCTTGGAGCCCTCCAATCCAGACAGCACACAACCAATTATATGCCTACCAGGACATACACCTCAACTGGAGGTGGGCACGGCATAGGGCGAGCACAGGAACGAAAAGGAACAGGGAGGTAAGGTGGAGGACCGCAGCGATAAGGTGCTCAAGGCCCTGATTGGAGGGGAGGAAGAGAAGCCCCTCCCCAGTCCTGGGCAGACATGATAGCCTGAGAGGGTGCCTTTATTTATGGCTTGTGATTAAGAACACTTTAGTCGCTTTGAAATGCAATGGCATCTTACTGTGCTGATGGGAACTGTCATACTTTTATAGAATCGTCACAACTCCTCTTTATTGTAACAAGTGTTGGACTTTTTCTGGTTTTGAGAGGGTCTCTTGCCAGACCTGCATTGCCAATCCAGAAAAAAAGCGCCAGTTAAAAACCGACGAAGGAAGAGATCCGCCTCCCACAGACACCAACCTAAAATCAATTAGCTCGGTGTTTGCAGGAGAAGTATAGCTGGTAGGAGGAGCCAACACTTTTGCTTAGTGTCCACCTCTAGTAGCAGTAGCTGTACACATGGTCCTCAGCCATGTCCCCAATGACATAGGTGGATTTTTGTTTTCTTTTAAAAACCCTCATGGCAGGTCCTATTCCTGTCTGTACTATGGACGTGAAATAGGACATGCCAATGTACATCAATGAGTTGCCTCTACGATCATCGAACAGCACGTGGGCTTTTATCCGTGCGGTGTCTAATGAGAGCTGCACCCAAGCCTCTCGGGTACAACTTTAAACACACCACAAAGTGCATGCAGCCTGAGGGTATATTCTCACGGTGAACTCAATAGATTCCAAAACCTTCAAGCAAGCTATTAGTTTGAATCAATATCCAGCATGGGATTTGAAGTCCGTGTGGGAAGAGGGACGTGGGGAATATGGAGGTAATAGATGTGACTGCTCTTTGGATGCCCCTGTATTGGCCAGAGTGTATAACATAGCAGGTACATAAACCTACCTCCTGAATGATTCTGAACACCTCCTGAATTGCTAGAGAAATGATTCCCGGGTTGTCTTTCGTACCCATCATAGTGAAGGTTTTCCCAGATGACGTCTGCCCGTATGCAAAGATTGTGCCTAATGGTGAAAATAAAGCCTCAAACACAAAGTTCCAACATACTGAAAGTTACTGAAAGTTAACTCATTGCTGGCGAATTCCCAAGACCCTCACCGTTGTACCCCTGGAGAACAGAACGAATGATGGGAACGGCTGCATCTCGGTAAACTTCAGCCGTTGTTTCATGCAACGGAAAGACACGATCTATAAAAGACAGGTACAAATAAAAAGGAAGAAACTTTAAAAAGTTAATACAAGTTTTAAACCAGCTGGCCATGTAGAAAAACCGCACAAAACAGCCTGTAACTCACCTACTGCCGACTCCCGCTGCTCCGGCAGCTGTACGTAGGGGCCATTGTGTCATTTTCCTGCCTAGCCAGCGGCAGTACCCCTAAGGCCGCTCTCACAGGCGGTTTCTAGAGCGTTTAGATCGCCAGCTAAAACCGCTGTACTGAGCCTCCATTACAATACATTAAATGCGCCCCAAAATGATGCCATTAAGAGATACAACTCATCCAGGGAAAAACAACAACGAGCCCCCATACGCCATGTCAACAGAAACATGTTTAAAAGTTCTGGCTCCTGGAATGAGACGGTCATTAGGGTATAAAGTGGGCCCGTCCAAAACCAGTCCTTAATCTTATATGGAAAACGTGAAACCTGTGTTGTACACAAATCCTTAGTTCTGGTCCGATTTGAGTAAAATTTTGCATGAGCGTTCTCCAGCACCAGGCAATGAAGACTGGCAGAATAAAAAAAAAAAAAAAAAAAAAAAAACCCCTCAGACTTTTGGTAATTTTATTACCAATAGCAACCAATCACAGCGCAGCTTTCATTTCTTACACAGCTGAGGTACCATGAAGGCTGTGCTGTGATTGGTTGCTATGGGCAACACAGATTCTCTTTTGGACATCTTTCCTAACAGTGCGGTGCTGGGCTCATTTTTGTAGCCCACTTTGTAGATTCCAGGACTGCTAATCACAAAATTGCACAGATCTAACCCCTGGTATCACCCAACAGCCGTGCCGAGATATACCCCTAGTATCACCCAACAGCCGCGCCGAGATATACCCCCTAGTATCACCCAACAGCCGCGCCGAGATATACCCCCTAGTATCACTCAACAGCCGCGCCGAGATATACCCCCTAGTATCACCCAACAGCCGCGCCGAGATATACCCCCTAGTATCATAAAACAACGCGCCGAGATATACCCCCTAGTATCATAAAACAACGCGCCGAGATATACCCCCTAGTATCATAAAACAACGCGCCGAGATATACCCCCTAGTATCATAAAACAACGCGCCGAGATATACCCCCTAGTATCATAAAACAACGCGCCGAGATATATCCCCTAGTATCATAAAACAACGCGCCGAGATATACCCCCTAGTATCATAAAACAACGCGCCGAGATATACCCCCTAGTATCATAAAACAACGCGCCGAGATATACCCCCTAGTATCATAAAACAACGCGCCGAGATATACCCCCTAGTATCATAAAACAACGCGCCGAGATATACCCCCTAGTATCATAAAACAACGCGCCGAGATATACCCCCTAGTATCATAAAACAACGCGCCGAGATATACCCCCTAGTATCATAAAACAACGCGCCGAGATATACCCCCTAGTATCATAAAACAACGCGCCGAGATATACCCCCTAGTATCATAAAACAACGCGCCGAGATATACCCCCTAGTATCATAAAACAACGCGCCGAGATATACCCCCTAGTATCATAAAACAACGCGCCGAGATATACCCCCTAGTATCATAAAACAACGCGCCGAGATATACCCCCTAGTATCATAAAAGAACGCGCCGAGATATATCCCCTAGTATCATAAAACAACGCGCCGAGATATACCCCCTAGTATCATAAAACAACGCGCCGAGATATACCCCCTAGTATCATAAAACAACGCGCCGAGATATACCCCCTAGTATCATAAAACAACGTGCCGAGATATACCCCCTAGTATCATAAAACAACGCGCCGAGATATACCCCCTAGTATCATAAAACAACGCGCCGAGATATACCCCCTAGTATCATAAAACAACGCGCCGAGATATACCCCCTAGTATCATAAAACAACGCGCCGAGATATACCCCCTAGTATCATAAAACAACGCGCCGAGATATACCCCCTAGTATCATAAAACAACGCGCCGAGATATACCCCCTAGTATCATAAAACAACGCGCCGAGATATACCCCCTAGTATCATAAAACAACGCGCCGAGATATACCCCCTAGTATCATAAAACAACGCGCCGAGATATACCCCCTAGTATCATAAAACAACGCGCCGAGATATACCCCCTAGTATCATAAAACAACGCGCCGAGATATACCCCCTAGTATCATAAAACAACGTGCCGAGATATACCCCCTAGTATCATAAAACAACGCACTGATATACCCCCTAGTATCATAAAACAACGCGCCGAGATATACCCCCTAGTATCATAAAACAACGCACTGATATACCCCCTAGTATCATAAAGCACAGATTTATCCCCTAGTATCATATAACACAGATATATCCCTTAATAACATATTACACACAGTTATATCCCCTAGTATCGTATAACAGCTGCACGGATACATGACCTAGTGTGTTATAAACATATTATAGAGCTTCGCTTCTCATCTGACAGCATCACTTATGTGGGTCGTACACAGTGATTATTAACCCATAACACCATCGGACCCCCAGTTACATCCTGGTTGTGTGGGGTTTATGTGGCGTGGGATCATAAGCCAAATCAGACTCCACAGAAGGCAGGTGCTGGCTGATAGCAATGGACACCGTCCACAACACCTGCGATCAGCGCTGATGTCGCCACGGCTGTTAAAGCTCTAAATACAACCGTCAATTCTGATGGCAGCATCTAAATGCACACATTGTTGTTCGGGGGTCCTGAACCCCCAGCGATGAGATTACAAGGTGCCATCCGGTTACCAAGACTATGGTAGAACACGGCCCATCCATGCCTTATACGGTCAGCTCAAGAAGAATAAAGAGTCCCCAATACATAACCATGTAGCTGACATCTTGTTGCAGCGACTCAATATTAAAGATTTGACCCGCTTTGCTCCAACAGTGGCACAAACTGAGTCGGAGGGCCGACCGCGTTCACCCGCTGCGATCTATCTGCACGCGTACAGCCGCCTCGGAAGCACCAAGTAACCAGATGTAAGGAGTTATGAATGCTTACCGAAAGTGAAAGATCTTGAGCCGTCAACTTGAGATATAACGTTATTGTTGGCCTGCCACAAGACATTTACTTGTTCTCCTTGTTCCCTGCAGGTTAGAGGAGTCGGCGTTAGTGAAGACAGATTTTACTTCTTAAATACTATTTTTCAAGTCTATGAGAGCGCTTGTGGACAGCAGAAAAAAAAAAGTCAGCTTTCCGGCTGCCGTGCAATCTTCAGCAGGTGACCGCGCAGGAGTCAGGGGGTTAAAGGGGTTGTCCCGCGAAAGCAAGTGGGGTTCAGCACTTCTGTATGGCCATATTAATGCACTTTGTAATGTACATCGTGCATTAAATATGTGCCATACAGAAGTTATTCACTCACCTTCCCTGCGCTGGCGTCCCCGTCTCCATGGTGCCGGCTAATTTCAGCGTCTAATCGCCCGATTGGACACGCTTGCGCAGAAGGGTCTTCTCCCTTCTGGTCGGTACGGGCACGAGCGGTGTTCTGGCTCCGCCCCCTTCTACGCGTCATCGCGTAGCTCCACCCCATCACGTGTGCCGATTCCAGCCAATCAGGAGGCTGGAATCGGCAATGGACCGCACAGAGCCCACGATGCACCATGGAAGAAGACCCACGGTGCATCGTGGGTGAAGATCCCGGTGGCCATCTTGGAGGAAAAGAAGGAAGAAGTTGCAGAGAGGGGATTCGGGTAAGTAAAAAAATTTTTTTTTTTTATTTCAACACATCCCTTGGGTTTGTCCTGCGCTGAACGGGGGGCCTATGCAAAAAAAAAAACCGTTTAGGCGCGGGACAACCCCTTTAAGATTAAACAGTCCATCACCGGACTCAGTCAGCTCCCCCAACGGCAGCATAGCTTAGTTTATGGTGCCCTTGGGAGGTACAGGTTCCTTTGAAAGCCACGACAAAGCTGGTTCCTATTAAAGTGAATTATGGAAGTTTTCTTCAAGATTTGTAGAACTGCTGCTCAACTTATTAGTTTTCAAACGTCTTTAAAGGAAACAAACAAAAAAACAACAACAAGAACTACTAACAAAGTACACACAGGGTAAAATGTTACTTATTGACTTTTTGTGATACAACTGTCTTAAAAACAGAAAATGTAGTTTAAAATGTTAACCCTTTACAATCCAATTTTGGATTCAGAGTTTCCTAGAAGGCTTTCTCTTTTTGCCATTACAGAATGACGCCATCTGCTGGATAGAGCCAGTACTGCGGTATTGGACATGCTGGAGAGACAGCTGACAACAGAGGGGCCAGTAATCTACAGTAAGAATACCCTGCCGGACGTCTTTCGACATCGGAGCTGTACAGCCTTCAATCAGAATGTCTTCAGACGTCAGACAGTGGATTGGAAAGGGTTAATTATTCAAAATTCTCTCTAGATTTTTTTCTATTAAACATAAAAGACGCAGCGACAAATATTCACCAGCAGCCAAATAAGCCTCAATCAGTGGGTGAAGTAAAAGCATTCAGAAGTCCCTGCCACATCCAGCCACCCCATCCCTGAGGTGGAGGAGATCTCCCACACCAGTCACCCAAGTCCCATGCATACGCCGTGACCACCTAGATTATAACCTGTCTGTGCTGAAGACCACTGACTGACAGGCATGTCGGCCGGCACTGATCGGAGGACCACCCACTATTAGACCCCATCCAGCTGTCATCATCCCGTTCATTTACATAGGGGGATACACAGCCGAGCAGCCAGAATCTTCATACTCACCCAAATGACAAAATCAGCCAACGAATGAGCGTTGGTTAGTCGGCTGACCAGTCCTCCTATTCCACAGCCCGGTGTTCAGGTGAACGGGCATTCGTAGGGACACTTGTGCCTGGTGACCCGCCAGAGTAAGAGGACTTCACTTCCCTCGCACCCCATAATGTAAGCTTACGTCCCAGCAAACCCTGTTGGGCTGCCTTTATCCTGGATACAAGATGTGATACAGGCTGGCATGGAGGCTCTAGTACCCTGTTGTACCACCTCTAGCTTGGGATACAAGATGTGATACGGGCGGGCATGGATGCTCTAGTACCCTGTTGTACCACCTCTAGCTTGGATACAAGATGTGATACGGGCGGGCATGGAGGCTCCAGTACCCTGTTGTACCACCTCTAGCTTGGGATACAAGATGTGATACGGGCGGGCATGGATGCTCTAGTACCCTGTTGTACCACCTCTAGCTTGGATACAAGATGTGATACGGGCGGGCATGGAGGCTCTAGTACCCTGTTGTACCACCTCTAGCTTGTATACAAGATGTGATACAGGTGGGCATGGAGGCTCCAGTACCCTGTTGTACCACCTCTAGCTTGGATACAAGATGTGATACAGGTGGGCATGGAGGCTCCAGTACCCTGTTGTACCACCTCTAGCTTGGATACAAGATGTGATACGGGTGGGCATGGAGGCTCCAGTACCCTGTTGTACCACCTCTAGCTTGGATACAAGATGTGATACGGGTGGGCATGGAGGCTCCAGTACCCTGTTGTACCACCTCTAGCTTGGATACAAGATGTGATACAGGTGGGCATGGAGGCTCCAGTACCTTGTTGTACCACCTCTAGCTTGGATACAAGATGTGATACAGGCAGGTATGGAGGCTCTAGTACCCTGTTGTACCACCTCTAGCTTGGATACAAGATGTGATACGGGCGGGCATAGAGGCTCTAGTGCCCTGCTGTACCACCTCTAGCTTGGATACAAGATGTGATACGGGCGGGCATAGAGGCTCTAGTGCCCTGCTGTACCATTACTACTGGGGGCCCTGTAGTGGGAGCCGCAATCACCGTTGGAGCCTCGCAGTATATTACACACGTCTCTGTGCCGGAGACATTACCTGTGGATGAGCGGGCGGACCCGCACACACACTTTGACGGCGTCTCCCTCCGCCATGTCCCTGCCGACTCTCCTCCGCCTGCTTCTCTGTCCACCGGCTTCAGCTACAAATTTGAATTTCCCTCGTCCAACACGCAGAAATTGTCAACCTCCTAGTGACGTCACGTAGAGGCGAGGATGGATTGGCTCCTGATTTTTGAAGAAAGATCTGACGACGTAACCGTCACGTGGTCTTGAGGTCACATGGCCGGACTAGAGGGGAGGAGCTTAATACGAATTCCGTTCTATGGAAGGGAAAGAAGAGAAAGATCCTATTATAAGCTGCTGTTGCAGAGGGATCAAGAGGGGAAGGAGGGCAACGGAAGTAGTGTGTGAGGAGGACGAAGCGGTCAACGTTACGACCATATTGAAAAGCAGTAACGGCTCCATCATATATTCCGTAAGGACCTGCTGACGTCAGAAGGTCAGGTGACTTTTCTGCAGTCACATGACTAGCAGCGCTGGGCTTTCCAGCAGATGCATATCGTAGGGGTTATGGGGCATATGATGAGTATCTGGAGGTGAAGGGGGAGCTGTGTGATACTACAGGGGGGATTCCAGGCATGTACAGCCGATGACCTATCCTTTGGTAGATTGTCAGGGGTCTGCCACTCAGGATACCCATTGATCAGCTGATCATCCCCCTATCAGTGCAGCGGGGCCGGACGTCTAGGGGTCAGGGGGGTAAGTGTACTAGCCAGCATCACTCTCATCGCACTGCACCCCTATTGGGCCACTCTCACACTGCGTTGCCAAAACACCGCATTCGGAATCGCAGCGGTTTACAGTGCTTTTTGCACATAGTTTTGAACGCATTCTACTGTGTCTGACAGCGTTTTGTAACGCACCCATGCATTGTGCTGAGGTGCGTTAAAAAGCGCTAAAACGCCTGAAAATAAGCAGCGCTCAAAAATCGTGTCGTTAGAAAGGTGTTGCACTGTGTCCAGCACGGCGCCTGAAACACGCACTAATCACGGTAAGAAGCAGGCTGTGTGAGAGTGGCCTTACACTTCCTGCTTGTCAGGACTAGCCCTCTGGTGCTCGCGCTTATTGTAATGGGCTTGTACACATACCCCCTTAACCCCTGATACCCACATCCGGCTCCGCTGCACAGGCCGGATGATCGCAGGGGATCCCAAGCATTGGATCTCCACCAATCAACTACTGATGAACTACCGAGAGAATAGGTCATTGGTTGTAAAAGCCCAGAATCCCCCTTTAAATACACGTAGGGCTGTGTGATGCTCGTGGGGGCCACAGGAGGCAAATAGTGACGTGTGAATTAAATGTACGTGGGTGAATGAGATGCTTATGGGGGGGCAGCACATAGTGATCGTGTCAACACTTATGAGCACCATAAGTTAAGTTATGGTGCTTGTAGGGCAGGTTTCGAGGAGTCCAGAGATGTCATTTTTATTGCCCCTCATTCCTTGGAAGTCGCAGGGACAACGCAGCACCCATCTCGGCAGGTTGTGCTCTCGCACACAGTGGAGTGTGCACACAGGCTGCAGAGATGAGTCCAACTGCACCGACCTCCACAGGTGCCGGAATGGGGAGCCGGTAAGTCTAAAAAGTACATCTCGGACGTCTCGGGACCCGTCGCAGGAGCGCCATAACTGCAAATGGAGGCTGTGGGATGCCTATGGAGTCCACAGGGGGCGTACGGTGTGTTGGTGCAGCTATTAAGATGTTATGTGGAGGTGCACTGAATGGTGAAATGCTTGTTAGCACTGTGTGGCGGCGCGTGTCTAGGGTGGGGAGCAGGAGACAAATGGGGAGCTGGGGGAGAGGGATTCGAGAGGCACATTGGATATTGTAGAAGTGTAATGGAGTTAATGGTAGAATGCTAGTTAACCATGTGGGGGTGCATGGGAGCACGTGCGGGGGCTTGTGTTCTCCCAACAGTCTACAGAAAAAGAAGTGATGATTCTCACAATATGACAACAAAAACAAAAGCTATAGTAAAACTTTGGTATTGTAATTAAGGGCAAAACTAAAAGTTTAGGAGCCCAGGTGCAAAAGTTCAGCTCAGGACCCCCCCCCCCCCTCTTCCCCTTTCAACCTTTTGCGTAAAAATTTGTTTGTAGCCCCTTAAGACGGGCTAACATGAGCGTATGGTTACTGTAGTGGCCCGAAGTCTATATTTCTGGCCCCTCCATAATTGTCATACATGTCATGTCTTTTGTGTTGATGCACTGTGCAAACTGTCTAGTCTCTTGTTATGTGTATTGCACAGCTGCAGCAAGTGAGAGGTTAATGTCTGAAAGTGGCATGGACATGTTTGGAAAAGTATCAATTTATGTCCTGTCATGTGGTATGTTAGACCCTAAGGCCGCCCTGCACATGGGTGGAAATCCCACGGCGGGATTTCCCGCGGGATTTCCGCCGCTCAAAGCCTGCATAGGAGTGCATTACAATACGCACTCTTATGCAGACGGCCGCGGTTTGGCCGCGCGAAATCTCGCGCGGCAAACAAACCGCGGCATGTCCTATTTTTGTGTGGGGCTCGCAGAGCCTCGCATAGAAACGTCACTCACGCAGCCGCCGGCTCCGGTCTGCGCATGTGCCGGCTGCCCAGCAGCCGGCACATGAAAGAGCCGGGGGCCGCCGGGCGCGGGTGAGTACGCGCTCGTCTCTGCAGGCGCTCGGGTCGGGTCCCGCGGCGAGAATTCTCGCCGCCGGATCCGACCCGCTCGTCTGCAGGCGGCCTAAATGTGAGTGTCTGAGAGCGGGAAAGGGTCTTTGATCATCTTCTACGGTTGATTGTGGAGTAGAGTACCGGCCTGCCACATGGGGGTACCTTCAACCCTCATGTGGTGAAGCGATGGAGGAAGAGGAGAGGTATCCTGAGGCCTTCCATGCCAGGAACCACCTCTGAGGAGCGACTGAAGTGAGGAGTCCGCTGTGCAGTGCTGCTTGCAAATACTAAGTGAGTGACTGGAGTGTTCCTACCCCCTTCCAGGAGCGGTACCATACAGATAACATGGACTGTAGGTCCGGTTTCATCCTGTCTCCTCCCTGACCTTACATTCTCTGTCTTTCCTGCACTGGCATGTGTAATGTTGTACTCTGACAAGCTTCCAGTAAAGTTCATTGGTCATTGCCCGTTCCCAGTGACTCAATTATCAAGTTTCAACTGTCTGTGTGGACTCTCTTCATTTAACCGCCGGGTACAAGCTACAGTGAGAAGGAGCGGTGGCGTCACGTGTGACAAATCTACAGTCCACCACACGTATACAGGTAATCGCTGTCTCAGCGTTGCTGGAAGAGGCCCAGCGGTGTCTTGGCCGAGGTTGCGTGCAGCCCTCTGAGGAGGAGTCTGGTAGAGCAACCTTGACAAGTGCCAACTTTACCCCGTGAGCTCCTCAGTGTGGGCCTTGTGTCTAGGTGGCCTCTGGGATGCGGCAGTTACCACGTATTACATATGTGCTATACGTGCGTGTGATATGTGGTAAAATCATAGAAATGTAGAGTTGTAGGGGACCTCCAGGGTCATCTGGTCCAACCCCCTGCTTAATGCAGGATTTACTAAATCATTCCACACAGATACCTGTCCAGACTTTGTTTGAACACTTCCATTGAAGGAGAACTCGCCACCTCCTGTGGTAACCTGTACCACTCATTGATCACCCTCACTGTCAGAAAGTGTTTTCTAATATCTAATCTGTGTCTCCTCCCTTTCAGTTTCATCCCATTGTTTCTAGTCTTTCCTTGTGCAAATGAGAATAGGGCTGATCCCTCTGCAGTGTGACAGCCCTTCAGATATTTGTAAGCTAAACATTCCCAGATCCTTTAGCTGTTCTTCATAGGACATGATTTGCAGACCTCTCACCATCTTGGTAACTCTTCTCTAAACTTGCTCCAGTTTGTCTATGTCTTTTTTAAAGTGGGGTGCCCAGAACTGGACACAGTATTCCAGATGAGGTCTGACTAAGGAAGAGTAGAGGGGGATAATTACCTCACATGATGTAGACTATATGCTTCTCTTAAAGGGGTTGTCCCGTGAAACAAAGTGGGGGTAAGCACTTCTGTATGGCCATATTAATGCACTTTGTAATATACATTGTGCATTAATTATGAGCCATACAGAAGTTATTCACTTACCTGTTCCGTTGCTAGCGTCCTCGTCTCCATGGTGCCGTCTAATCTTCAGCGTCTAATCGCCCAATTAGACGCGCTTGCGCAGTCCGGTCTTCTCCTTTGTTGAATGGGGCCGCTCGTGCCGGAGAGCGGCTCCTCGTAGCTCCGCCCCGTCACGTGTGCCGATTCCAGCCAATCAGGAGGCTGGAATCGGCAATGGACCGCACAGAAGCCCTGCGGTCCACCGAGGGTGAAGATCCCGGCAGCCATCTTCACAAGGTAAGTATGAAGACGCCGGACCGCGGGGATTCGGGTAAGTACTATCTGTTTTTTTTTTTAAATCCCTGCATCGGGTTTGTCTCGCGCCGAACGGGGGGGCCATTGAAAAAAAAAAAAACGTTTCGGCGCGGGACAACCCCTTTAATATGTCCCAGAATTCTGTTTGCCTTTTTGGCTGCTGCATCACATTGTTGACTCATGTTCAGTCTATGATCTATTAGTAATTTACAGGCCATCATATACATTGCCATACGCAGTCCCACTCACATTTGCAAGTAAGAATTGTGTAATGCGCGAGAACAAGAAAATAACGCAGCGTGTCCTGCTTGGCAGCATGTTACGCGTGAGAGAGCCCATTGTTCTCTATGGGTATGTAATCAACGCCGCCCCTATCCAATTACATTGCATATGTGAGGCGTATATATGCGCCATTGCGAAGCGATGGTGCAGGAAATATCACACACCCCCCACCCCCAAAAAAACAAAACAGGTGAAGCGTATGTGCAATACGCTGTCATGTGCAGTACAATTTTGCTCTCATACACTGCGATAGGCCGGGTCACCAGCAGCTCCACAGTTGTAAAACGCTACATGACTAATACAGCATTTTACGCTTACAGCCATGTGAATCCGGCATTGGGCTGTGGTCATGTTTTTTGTTGCATATTTATGAAATTGCATACACTATTAAAAACCGCGTGTAGATTTAAACAATACATACATGTTTTTTGTTTTGTTTTTTTTAACCGCATGCAGGGTTTTGATGCAATTTTTAATTTTGTGGAAAGTGTGCAATCATATACAGGAGATACATGGTCCATATCACTATATACAGGAGATGTATAAATTATACCATCTGTACATATATAATTATATACAGGAGATACCTAGGTTATACCAGCATGGTCCATATCACTATGTACAGAATATGTATAAATTATACCATCTGTACATATATAATTATATACAGGAGATACCTAGGTTATACCAGCATGGTCCATATCACTATGTACAGAATATGTATAAATTATACCATCTGTACATATATAATTATATACAGGAGATACCTAGGTTATACCAGCATGGTCCATATCACTATATACAGGAGATGTATAAATTATACCAACTGTACATATATCATTATATACAGGAGATACCCAAGTTATACCAGTATATTCCATATCACTATATACAGGAGATGTATAACTTACACCATCTGTACATATATCATTATATCCAGGAGATACCCATGTTATACCAGTATGGTCCATATAATTATATACAGGGAGATGCATATAAATCTTCTGTATGCAGTGATATTGACAATGCTGGTGTAAGTTTGGAGGGTCCATTACAGATGTGGCTAAAAATACTGGAAGAAAAAGTATTGAATGCAGCGCCTTTTTTTCCTCCAAAATATGGATGGAAAGCCGACGGACCCCATTATAGTCCATGGGGTCTGTTCGGTTTTGTCCAGAGACTGAGCCGCAGGGATTCCTAACCTGGGTATCTCCTGAATATAATATATGTACAGCTGGTATAACCTATGCATCCTGTGTATAGTGATATACCAGTTCACACCAGCATGGTCCATATTACTACATACAGGATGTATAGCTTAATGCAGCTATACATATATAATTATAAACAGAAGATACCCAGGTTATACCAGCATGCTCCATGTCACTTGTGAGTGAAAACACTTTTATGATCTGCCTCAGGTAACCAAATTGTTTTAACCCCTTAACGCCACAGGACGTAAATGTACTTGCTGCGGTGTACTTAACGCAACAGGATATACACTTATACCCTGGGGATAGTGCGAGATCAGAAGACATCCTGTGCTATCTGGCAGCGGGAGCCGGCTGTCACCGATAGATAGCCTCCTGCTGCAACAGCAGGGGTGCATCGGGACAGCGACCCCCTCTGTTAACCCCTTACACGCTGCGATCCATGTAGATTGCGGCATGTAAAGTGTTCACAGAGGAAGCGCACTCCCTCTGTGATGTCATTGGGCTCTCACGATGAAATCGCGGAGGGCCGATGGGTTGCCATGGCAATAGGACGCCAGCTACAGGCATCCTGCTTTGCCATTGCCTGTGATCGCTAATACAAGCAATAAGGCATTGCAGGACAGAAGTCTTGCAATGCTTTATCATAGCGATCAAAGCAGCTATGGTATAAATCCCCAACAGGGATATGAAAAGCGTAAAAATAGCGTAGAAAAAAATGTTTAAAACCCCTTTTTTGTGCTTTTCCCCTTAATAGTTTTAAAAAAAATCACACATATTTGGTATCGTCGTATCCGTAACGACTCCTACAACAAATTGAACACACTTTTTATCCTGCATGGCAAAAAGTATTTAAAAAAACTAAGGCAAAATGCTTATTTTTTTCATTTTGCCTCCCAAAAAACACAATAAAAGTGAACATAAAAGCCATATGTATCCCAAAATGGTACCCATAAAAACTACAGCTCGTCACGCAAAAAACAAGCCCTAACAGAACTCCGTCCATGGAAAATTAATTGTCATTTATGCTGCATGATTGATATTGTAAAAAAAAAAAAGCAATGCAGAATTGATGTGCTTTTTCTCCCTGCTATCATTAAAAAAATGAACATTTTACAATATAGTTTATGTATTCAAAAACGTCACCTATAAAGACTACAGTTTGCCACGCCCTCATACAGCCATAGCGACGGAAAAATTAAAAAGTTATGGCTTTTGAAAAGTGGAGGTAAAAGTCCCCCCAAAATCGTTGCGTCCTCAATGCCAAAATAGGCCATGTCCTCAAGGGGTTAAACAGGAAAATATGAGCTCAAAGAAGCCAATGAAAGACACGCATTATACAGTGTATACTACAGGACATCTGCCTTTACTTTTGGTGGGAAAAGGTTTATATAGTATTCAAACAAAGGAAGGTGGGACATTCAGATACATTATAACATTTGGTGTGCTGATCGGTCATTCTCATGGGGGGTGTTTATGATGTAACAGTTTAGCAAGAGGAGGGGGGAAGGAAATTATCAGACATGCTCAGTACAGATTTTGCCACATTTTACAATTAGCAACGGACTTGGCAATAGTGCCAACCTTATAATCTGCGTTCCGACGTGCGTTTTGCTAAAGCTTCCCCAAAGGGCTACATATGTAGTGTTCAATATGTTTGTTTTATTATAGTTATCAGTGGTAACATGACTGTGATAGTATTGGATATCTCCTGTATAGACATTTCTCTACTAACATGACCTACTATATGCCTTCCTTTTTTGATGCATTATTTCTTTTTGTTTGGGAAGTCATCTCTTCTGTTATGTGATATTTTAATATGATTCTATTCAATAAAATGTAATCCTTCTTTTGAGGCTTTTGTACCCTTTTTCATGTTTCCCCCATAGTAACATGCATTAAAAACGGGTCGCAGTTGCATGGCCTGTGAGTGTGATCTGTTTTTTTTCTTTAATCCTCTCATAGAAAATAATGGTGATTCTTGAACAAAAATTACATAAAAATAGGATTGCTGCAATTTTTCAAATTCGTACTATGGGTCTGAGTTAAAAAAATTACATGTGTGAATTAACCTATAGAAATGAATGGGGTTTTTCTCCATGAGAGTTCTGTCCATCTCGGAACATGTGCGTGAAAATTGCCTGCGAGAATACAGCCTTTGGTCATCATACCTTTAGTAATGTATAAAATGTACTGACTCTAACCAATTCCCCAACAAACCGGAAAACAAGAATAGCACAGAACATCCCTCCTAGTGAGGAGGAAAAGCCATTTTTACATTTGTACCCTGGAGCGAATAAAACTATACTGTATGTTCTTAAACATTTCTGTAGCTCCCTGGATTTCTCAGCCCCATAAACTTTTAATTCAGAGGACTAATCCTGCATTTTGAACCACAGGTGATGAAAATTAAAGGGGTTGTCCCGTGCTGAAACGTTTTTTTTTTTTTTTTTTTCAATAGGCCCCCCGTTCGGCGCGAGACAAACCCAATGCATGTGTTAAAAAAAACAAACGTTTAGTACTTACCCGAATCCCCGCGCTGCGGCGACTTCTTCCTTACCTTAGCAAGATGGCCGCCGAGATCTTCACCCACGATGCACCGCGGGTCTTCTCCCATGGTGCACCGTGGGCTCTGTGCGGTCCATTGCCGATTCCAGCCTCCTGATTGGCTGGAATCAGCACACGTGACGGGGCAGAGCTACGAGGGCCCCATTCACCAGGGAGAAGACCGGACTGCGCAAGCGCGTCTAATCGGGCGATTAGACGCTGAAATTAGACGGCACCATGGAGACGAAGACGCTAGCAACGGAACAGGTAAGTGAATAACTTCTGTATGGCTCATAATTAATGCACGATGTATATTACAAAGTGCATTAATATGGCCATACAGAAGTGTATAACCCCACTTGCTTTCGCGGGACAACCCCTTTAAATGTATCTTATTTTCAGAAGTTAGTTGAACCAGGCACTTCAATAGGAATATCAACAAGATCCCTTACTTTTCTTAGAATGGTACAACTTTCTTTCAAATAGGGAATTCTAATCAGCACTGGTCTTGGAGGGGCTCCCGGTGGTGGAGAGTGGAATTGCACCCTGCGGCAACTTCCTGGAGATAATGTTGCTATCTCAAATTTGGTTTGCAACAAGAGTTCAAATAATTCCACCAGATTACGTTTTTTGGCTTGTTCAGGTGCCCCATCAGTCAGAGTGTTTTCAAGATCATCCAATTTATTTATAAGGAGGGAAACGCCGATTGCTTTCTTGAGGTCATGCTTAACTGCATGCATTTGGTCTTCCACAGTGCTGACTCTCTCCTCCGCCTCATTCATAAGGTCATTCACCTGTTTGAGACTGTCTCCTGAAGTTGACTTCCTCCTTTCACTCTGCCATCAGGTCACACCAAAGTGTTTTTTTTTTTTAATTAAAAAAAGTTTTATGCATTTCTTTTTATACAAGCATTTTTTGGGTAGCATATCAGAATGTTAAGCATATATTCTTTTAACTAACTCTCTGCTGGCATACTTCTGCATGCCAACATAGTCAGGCTGTGCATAGAGATATGCACAGGTACTTGTTGTATGCCCTAACGGGCTAATGCTGGATTCACACGAACGTATATTGGCTTGCTTTTCACGCGAGCCGATATAAGTCCTCTCTCTCTGCAGGGTGGAGGCTGGAAGAGCCAGGAGCAGTGCTCTGAGCTCCCGCCCCTCTCTGCCTCCTCTCTGCCCCTCTGCACTATTTGCAATGGAACTTAGCCCCACCCCCATCCCCGCCTCCTTTCATTGCAAATAGTGCAGAGGGGCGGAGAGGGGGCGGGAGCTCAGTTCCTGCTCCTGGCTCTTCCACCCCCCCCCCCTCCTGCAGATGAGTACGACGTATATCGGCTCAGCGTGAAAACCGAGCCGATATACGTTCGTGTGAATCCAGCCTTACAGTGAAGAAAAATCTGGTACTCATTAGTGTTGCAGGAATATTGTTTACATTTTCTTCAACAAATATTTTATTGAATTTAAAAAAAAAAAAAGAGAACATGTAAATGACATATTGCAAATGTTACCCCGTGCATGGGCTGTACAATACACAATTTATAGCCCATAACTTTACTATAGACAATCAAGTAAGTTTTTATTTAAATGTATTTAAATCTGTTAAAATTTTGTATCACGTTACAATCCACAATATCGAGGTTCATTTGACATGTCAGTCGATTCAAGACCGCACTGAGATCGCGGGACGGTTTCCATCCTGCCATGGATTTCCTCATATATTTTGTTACCCAATTTCAAATATAACACACTTAACAAAAAAAGATATCAAAAGTCGTACTTGCCCTAAAATGGTACCAATAGAAGCTATAGCTCGCTCCCCAAAACAACACCCTGACACAGCTCCATCAGTGCAAAAATAAGTTTTGGGGGTTAAAAGATTTTCATTTAAAGCATTTTTTTTACAGCAGTATAACAGGAAAAAATGTTAGTAATGGCAGTAATTGTGCTGACTGGCAAACTAAATTTAACAAGTCATTTTTCAACAATTCATGGACAGCCTAAAATCCACAAAAAAATAGTGCAATTGGGGTTAATTCACACGTCCATATATTGGCCAGGTTTTCACGCCCGGCCGATATACAGTGTCCCTTTTTGCAGGGGGAGGAGGCGGGCCGGGAGCAGTGCACTGAGCTCCCGCCCCTCGCCACTGTTTGCAATGGGAGGGACGGGGCAGAGCTATGTCCCGCCCCATCCTGCCCCCTCCCATTGCAAATAGTGGCAAGGGGACAGGAGATCAGTGCACTGTTCCTGGCCCGGCCCACCTCCTTCCCCCGCAGAAAGGGACACCGTATATTGGCCGGACGTGAAAACCTCGCCCATATACGGACATGGGAATAAGCCCTTAGACTGGTTGATTAATAAAATTCAATTTATTACTTTTTAGATTGCAAGGATAGAAATCCCCTACTGCATCCATCACAGCTGCGGCAGGAGATTGCAATGTTCTTCTACTGTTTTTAATGGGGTTGGCGCTGCTACTGGTCCCATTGAAAACAATGGCGATATCACAAAAAGATAGATGTTGTGTTTTTTTTTTTTCTTCCACACTGCATCGCAGGAGTGAAAACTTCGCAAATGAGAATGAAGCCATTGAAAATTATTGGCTTCATAGTCATGCGTTTTCACTTGCTCTCGCATCGCCAGAAAACCGCATGATCTTCTCGCCAGTGTGAAGGAGCCCTTAGACCGCTATGTTAATGGATAAATAAAAGAGTTATGATTTTTCAAAAGTGGGGAGGAAAAGTTGAAAGAAAAAAAAAAAGGCTGCATCCTAAAGGGGTTAATTAGGAGTGTGCACTGAGCTCTGAATATATTTTGGGGTCTGTTCTGGGGTATTTTGCCTCTGCTGCCCCCATCCTATGTTTAATGCTTCTGAGGCTCAGGGTGCATTTAGACGACCGTATATCGGTCATGTATTCACGCCAGCCGATATGCGGCGTCTCTCTCTGCAGGGGCAGGAGGCTGGAAGAGCCAGGAGCAGGAACTGAGCTCCCGCCCCCTCTCCGCTCTCTGCACTATTTGCAATGAAAGGAGGCGGGGCTAAGTTCCAGGAATTAGCCCCGCCCCGCCTCTCCTCATTGAAAATAGTGCAGGGGGGTGGAGAAGAGGCAGAGAGGGGGTGGGAGCTCAGAGCACTGCTCCCGGCTCTTGCAGCCTCCTCCCCCTGCAGAGAGGGACACCGTATATCGGCTGGGTGTGAAAACCCTGCCAATATACGGTCGTCTGAATGCACCCTTATAGTGTGTATGATACCACTGATCCATTGAAAGAAAAAAGCATTCCTCTAGATTTTCTGTCTATGAGAAGCATGCCACAGCAGAGGTGCGGGCAGTCATTGAAGCCTGAAGAGAAGACGAGCACGCCAATGCGAACTGCAGCAGAGAGAGAGCCTGAGAAAACTGAGTACGGCAAACTTTGGCGCTGTGCATCCCTGTCCTCTCATCTTAGACTTCACAGCTTGGTAGATAAAAGTAGGGGAAAGAAGACGATTGAGGCTATTGAGGTTCACTTCCAAAATCCTGTATTTGCCCCTCTAGTGCTACTATAACAGCGTTATTGTGTTCCCCATTAACAACACAATACAGCAAATATGAACATTTTACTTTTCATTATTTGCGTAGTGTTAGAAACATATGTTGGACCTCGCCTTGCAGGGGAATCTCAATGTAGGACGAGGTCTGACACTGGATTGGAAAGGGTTAACCACTAGAGATGAGCAAACATACTCATTAAGGGCGATTTCGCAATTGAGCATCGCTATTTTCGAGTACCTGGCCATTTGGGTGAAAAGATTCGGGGGGGGCAGGGGGGCGGTGTGGTGGAGCGGGGGGTAGCAGTGGGGAACAGGGAGGAGCTCTTTCTCTCTCTCCCCCCCACTCCCCTCTGCAACCCCCCGCTCGCTCACCCCCGCCGCCCCCCGAATCTTTCCACCCGAGTAGTCAGGTACTCGAAAATAGCGATGCTCTATTGCGAAATCGCCCTTAACGAGTACGTTCGCTCATCTCTATTAACCACATAAAGCATCCTGTTTTTCTTTATAGCTTAGGGCAGAGGACCCCAACCTTTTATGTTTCCCTTTGGAGCCTCCTTGTTTATCGCATCGCACAAAACTTGCAATTTTCATGGGATGCGATTTTAATATTAGAAACTCCTATTGACTTTCGCAATAAAAAAATTTCCCAATTTTATTGCATGCGATGCAAGATTATTCTCCAGAAAAACATCGCTGACCCTACAAAATCACAGGAACAAAGCTGCGATATCGATGCGATTTTTGTATCAGCGATATCAGTCACCCGTGTGATAGAGGCCTAAGTAACAATTATTGCTGCATAGATTGTTATGATATATTCAGCTAATACGTTTAGAGGTTTTTAAGAAGTTTAGGAACTCCGATCAATATGGTGTACATATTATATATGATGAAGAAAGTTCTGTGTTCCTCAATGTTTTCTGAAGGACGTTCAGGACACAGAATCCCAGAACAGAATAAGCCAGACCGTCTCTGTTCACTGCTGTAACTACTGTGATTATATCCTCTGGCAGTGGAGCATTACCAGAGAATGGCCAGCATATAAAATACCATTTTAGAGGATACTTTGTGAGACATGAACGTCTATAAGACATAACTCTGGATTATACAAGGAAATGTTTTCAGCTCCCTCACAATCAGAATTTTATGCTATATTGAGGAAAATTGCATGATCGCAAGCATCTCCATTAAATGTGGCTTGCAATTCCGACAGTCTATCATGGCTTGTTTCCCTAATAATAGGCCCTACTGTGATTTTCGGGGGGAGGGTGGGGTGGGAGCTTAAAACATAAGCCTTCCCCCGAAAATAAGCCCTAACTACACTACATGTAAAAAAAAAAACAATAATACTCTCCTAGCAGCCAGGGTTTGCTTCCCTTCGTCTGGGCTGCGGCGCTGCTGCAGGCTTCCGTGTCCTCCCGCAAGCCGACAGAGCAATTCTTCCTGATAGCAGGGTTTAAATACCCCACCTCCAGCAAGCTAATGCTCTGATTGGTTAATCAAGTCTGCGTTAGCCAATGAAAGCCGGCGCTCGAATAATCAATCGCAGCCATTCATTGAATGACATCATTGAATGGCTGTGATTGGTTAATCGAGCGCCGGCTCTCATTGGCTGACGTGGTGCTCGATTAACCAGTCAGAGCATTAGCTTGCTGGAGGCGGGGTAATCAAGCCCTGCTATCAGGAAGAACTGCTCTGTCAGCATGCAGGAGGACACGGAAGTCGGAAACCAATGCGAGAGCCGCGAACGCCGGCTGCTATGTAAGTATTATGAGACACCCCCGAAAATAAGACACAGTGCCTCTTTTGAGGCAAAAATTAATATAAGACAGTGTCTTATTTTTGGGGAAACACGGTAGTAGTGGTCTGTGATTTTACAATCCTATTGCTGACTTAAAGGGGGTTGTCCCGCGATAGCAAGTGGGGTTATACACTTCTGTATGGCCATATTAATGCACTTTGTAATATACATCGTGCATTAAATATGAGCCATACAGAAGTTATTCACTTACCTGCTCCGTTGCTGGCGTCCCCGTCGCCATGGTGCCGTCTAATTTCAGCGTCTAACCTCCTGATTGGCTGGAATCGGCACACGTGACAGGGCGGAGCTACGCGATGACGCGTAGAAGGGGCGGAGCCAGAACGCAGCTCGTGCCGGACCGAGCCGAAGGCAGACCCTTCTGCGCAAGCGCGTCTAATCGGGCGATTAGACACTGAAATTAGACGGCACCATGGCGACGGGGACGCCAGCAACGGAGCAGGTAAGTGAATAACTTTTGTATGGCTCATATTTAATGCACAATGTATATTACAAAGTGCATTAATATGGCCATACAGAAGTGTATAAGCCCACTTGCTATCGCGGGACAACCCCTTTAAATGAAGGGCGTTTGTGTGCATTCCAAACATTTTTATTGTAGTAAACATTTGTTATGATGCAAATTGTTTCTACTGTCTTTATGTTATTTTATCACAAAGCTAAGCTTAGCTAGTTAAAGGGGTTTGACATTGGTGGTAGTTGGGGGGACACATTACCTGTAAAACGCAAACCCTAACTTTCACCTCTCGCTGCGCGCTGCTCCCTCGCCACCGCTGGCTGCTCTAGTCTCTGTTTACTTGGACTGGAATGGTCATTCGGGTTATTTATCCACATGAGGACTGTTGCCAATAGGAAGCCGGGAGGGACGTCACCAGTGACATCCTGTAAGTCTGCCTCAGGACTTCTACATTAGAAGCCCACTTATAACAGGTTTACGGAAAGTCACCAGGCCTGCTAACTGGGGAACGCACCTGTCAGATGCTGCAGCAGCGGAGCGCCAAAGTAGTAGTCCGGTGTCATGGTGAGTACATTGGTTTTATATAGTGTTGGGCACAGAAGTCCAAAACTATATAAAATCAATAACTTGGAAAATTCCTTTAATGACATGAAAAAATAGAAATACATTAAGGGCTCGGCCAGACGAGCATTTTTTCCTGCATGTTTTGCAAAACGCATGTATAAAAATTGCGCGACCAAAGCAGGAGATGCCTTTTTAAATTCGCACTTGGTGTACGGTCACATGATTGCAAAAGTCACACAAAGTGTGGTGCCATCGCTATCCCCTGCTGCGGCTGTGACAGCTGCAGCAGGGGATTCCTTGGATTTGAAACCCCTGGATGCTGTCACATCCAAGGATTTCACTTTGTTGTTGAAAACATAGGGAGAAGATTGCGATCCTCTGCCACAGCTGTGACAGGTGATTCCTTCATCCCTGCGCACAGTCCCCTCATCTCTGAACACTGACAGTGCTGTCACAGTGTTCATTGATGAGGGGACTCCCCACGGGAATGAAGGAATCACCTGTCACAGCTGTGGCAAAGAATCGCGATGCTATCCCATTGCTTTCAATGCGGCCGCCGCTGCTGCCAGTGCTGTGGTGCTTCTGATCCCCATTGTATGGGATGAACAATATATGTAGCAGTGCTGTGTGTGTGATGTGCATGTAGAAGAGCTGTGTGGCGCCACCAGAAACACTGGTACTATGATTTCCTAACAATTACTAATTATTTTAAAACCAGCACATCTACACGTTTTGGGGCTAAAAAAGTCTCTTCCTCAGTATTTGCTGGGGATACACTAGACATAAAACAATATGGTGGAAAGTAACAGATGTGTTGTAGGTACGGTAGTAGGTAAGATATAGAGGAATAGGTTCAGAATAGAAAAATAGAACAGTATTTAATTAATACCTGGTGCATAATAACATTCAAAATCAAATAACCGAACAATACATAGATAAAAATGAAATCAAACATATTCTTCGGTTGCATATGTATAGTTTTTGCAGAGCGGCTGTGGGTTAATTGAATGAAGTGAAGCAGGGATGGATTTAATATTCTTACCTAGTGGTTTTGAAAATATATGGCTTAGCATTAGCTGCTAAAGATAATTTTTTAATATATAGCAATTTATCTATTTATTCATAAATATTATTTTATGCTGAATATTGAGGGGTTTTAGAAACATATTATATGATCAGCCTTGTTGCTATTTTTTAATTAATACCCCTTACATCTGGAAGGGTAATAGAAAAGTTATCAGATATGTACACACATACTCCGTACCTTTCTTCATTATTATAGTGTGTTAAATGTTTAATTCGGTATTAAGTGCTAAGCCGGACACCGGTCAAGGCAGAGCGACTAGAGCAAAGCAAAAATGTAAACCTGTGTGTTTGTGTGTGTGTCCGGGTCTAGGAACTTCCTGATGAGGTGACATGGATTTAGTACGGCTGCTTTCTGCAGCAACATGAATACTTTTTTATGTAGATATAAAGTTTGTAGACTTTTATGTAGTGTATGTGGTCCAACCCCTGTGGTAGAAAAGATGACAGGCACAATAAGTACCCCATCCATTCTCCACCGTCTCCCCTCCTGTGCAAGATCAGTGTATTATTACCGTATATATTCGAGTATTAGCTGACCCAAGTATAAGCCGAGACAATAAGAGTTAACCACAAAAAACAGGAAAAACTTATTAACTCAAGTATAAGCCGAGCTATACTCGAGTATATACTAGGTAAAATAAAAACCTCCATACTCACCTCCCAGCCGGTGTCTGTGTCTGTGCGACATGCTGCTTGAATTCTCCACGCTGTTATCCCCCCCCTGTCCTCTCTGCTTGGCTCTGTCAGTGCTGTGTAAGTAAGCGCCGTGATTGGATTGAGCGCCAGCCAATCACAGCTGGCGCTCGATCCAATCACAGAGCTTACTTACACAGCACTGACAGCGGGGGATTTGAAAGCCGAGCAGGGAGATGTGAGCGGGGGAAATTCTATAGCAGCTTGATTGGCTGTAAATAATCGATCACCAGCTGTGATTGGCTGACGCTCGATCCAGTCACAGCTCTTGCTTACACAGCGCTGACGGCTGGGGATGACGCAGCCGAGCAAAGAGGATGGTGGGGGATGACAGCGGAGAGGATTCAAGCAGCCTGCCACACCGCCGCCAGAGACACAGGCGCCGTCTGAGAGGTGAGTATGGAGGTTTTTTTTTTTTTTTTTAAACCTTCCCTGACTCGAGTATAAGCCGAGGGGGGCTTTTTCAGCACAAAAAAATGTGCTGAAAAACTAGGCTTATACTTGAGTATATACAGTATTTTAATTTTTTAAAATGCACATATAATAATTTTTTTTTTAATCAGTTAATACGAAATTATATATATATGCAAAACCATTTAAACATCCCCTGCTTGACTTGATACAATTAACCCACCGCCGCGCCGCAAAAATTATACATATGCAACAGAAGAATATGTTCGATTTCATTTTTATTTATTCTTCGGTTATTTGATTTTGAAAGTTGTTGTGCACCAGGTATTAATTGAATCCTGTCCTTATTCGTCTATATCTTACCTACTACCTACAAAACATCTGTTACTTTCCACCAAATTGTTTCATGTCTAATGTGCCCCTAGCAAATACTGAGGAAGAGACTCTTATAGCCTCAACACATGTATATGTGCTGGTTTTAAGATCAATAGAGAAGTTAAGCAATAATTCTACTAGTAGGCTTGTATATGTCCACAGATTGCGCCTTTTAACCAGTTTTTTAACACCCTTTGGTATATACTGTCTCAAGAGTATTTGCAGCCAGGAAGGACTGAATTGAGCTTGTTGAGAGCTATAGTGCTGAGAAGGCACATCAGTAAATGTCTTGGTTACCCTTAGTCCTCCTTCCCACGAACGGATTTACGCCGCGTAAATTCGCGACAAAAATCCGCTGCGTTGCCCCCTGCTATTAGGTTCTATTGAACCTAATAGCACAATGCTCACGGTGCGGAATTCCACCGCAGAATTTCGCACCGTGAAATCACCCGCCCTCACCCGCGGCATGCTCTATTTGCCGCGGGTGTACACGCTGACGGCTTCCATTGCAGTCAATGGAAGCCGTCCGTTCACGCTATCTCCTGCTATAACACAGCGGAAGATAGCGTGAAAACGCTTTCCCGCCTGCCGCCGCGTCATATGACGCGGCCAGCGCGTCACGTGACACGGCCGGCCGCGTCATGTGACGCGGTGGGCGTGTCACATGACGCGACGGCGGTGGGCGGGGAAGCGTCTTCACGCTATCTTCCGCTGGTAAGTATGGGGTCTCTGGGGGGCGCCGTGACGGGCTTCACTGCGGAATATTCCGCGGCGGAGCCCGTCACGCTCGTGTGAAGCCGGCCTTAGGCCAGTGGCTGCTAAACTCCCTCCGTCTGCTCTTCTTCCCCCATGCAGGCTCACCTCTGCTCTCCTCCCTGCTGGCTCTTTGCAGTGGGAGGGGGGGCAAGACAGGGGCAGTGCTAAGCGCTGCCCCGTCCGGCCTTCCCCCATTACTGGCTGAGGACAAGGGGCGGAATGTGGGCAGAGCTAGGCTCCTGCCCTATCCCTGCCCCTTGTCCATAGTCATTATTGGGAGGAGGCTGGATGGGCCGACGCTTAGCTCTGCCCCCGGCCCATCCCATTGCAAAGAACGAGCAGGGAGGAGAGCAGAGGTGAGCCTTTGATGGGGAGGGTAGGAAAGGGGCGACAGCATGGTGACCTCGGTGCATATGAGCCGGGGCCCATGCCGTGTGAACGCGCACACAAACGTTAGAATTGTGCACCCATTCACGAGCTTCTATGCCCCAGATGGTAGCGTGAAAATGCCGGCCGATATACGCTCGTGGGAAAAAGCCCTAACGGGGTAACATGTAGTTGTTCTCAGCAAGAGAAACTTAAAGGGGTTGTCCGGCCACACAGGGTAAAAATTTTTATAATGCTGCTGCTTTCCTTTCAGTAAGGATAGTAACAGACAGCATACAGGGGCTCAAACCGGCCAGCAGATCAGCTGCAATGTCAGTTTCTTACCTTAGATTCTGATCTTCACTGCAGCTTTCAAAGATGGCGCCTCTCTGCGCTCTCCCTCTTCTGTGTGCGCGCTCCCGATGGTAGTAAGAGACATGAAAAGGCAGGATTTCCCTCAGCTCACGTCCTAGCCCCGCCCATGACACGCCCACCTCTACTGAACTGCTCTACAGTCTCGCCCCGCCCCCTGCTGCATACTATAATCAGAGGGGGTGTGGCCAGGGGAGACTGCAGTATACACTCATGTCAGGATAAAATCCTGCCATGACTGTAAACAGCATTACTGTGCATAGTGAATGGAGAGGGGCAGGGGAGAGCCCAGAGAGAACTCTCCTGCAGCCCCCCACTGCAAAGCTACCTACTGCCCCCCACCCTGCTAAAGTAAAACAAAACATTTCCCCACACTCACATGCCCTCATAGTGCCCCTCCCACAGCGACCCCCCCTCACAATGACCCCCCCCCCTACAGTGCACTCTTCCACAGTGCCCCCCTAATGATCCCCCACAGTGCCACAAACAGTGCCCTCTACAGTACCCCCTACACATGCCCCCCAGTGTCACCCCTACAGTGCCCTCCAAAGTAGCCCCCCTCATTCCCCCCAACCACAGCATTCTCCACAGTCCCCCCTCAACAGTGCCCCCCCCAGTATTCCCCCCCACAGTGCCCTCCGCAGTACCCCCCCTACACATGCCACCCCCCCCAGAGTCCCCCCCACTGCACTCCAAAGTAGCCCCCCTCCACATGCCCCCCATCCACAGCGTCCCTATACAGTGCCCCCCCCGTGACCTCCCCCAAAGAGTCCCCCTTTACAGTGCCCACACACAAGTACACTAACAGCACCCCCCTCCCCCCGGGACTTCTGACAGCCGGGTCTCCTGACATTGCACACACACATCACTGCCGCTGAATAACAAAACTACATGATGTTATAGCGAGCTTTTGGCCTGAGCAAGGATCCTAAGTAGATTGGAAAGCTTGCTATAACATCATTTTTGATCATTTTGGTTTTTATTACTGAGAACAATCACATTTTGCTCTACTGGCTAACACTGTGCCAAAACTTTTTTTTTTTTATTAAACGGGGTCAAATGTATGGGGCATATCAATCTTCCATGATAAGGGCATTACTATGTTAGCACTCAGCATGTTAGCTAGCTGCAGAGGGCAGACTGTCAGGGATAGTGATGGCCAGGTTAACGGTCTTCTTTTCTGTGCTGCTGTACAATATCTTGCCAGTCCCTACCTTTTTTATCTGACTAGGAGAGGTGCAGCACAGTTAGTGACATCACAATCACATGGTCAAGGTCCTGCACCAAAGTACTGCAGAGGATTGTGGTGTGCGTGCATAAGTAGTGTGTCTGCAGGGCATGCTGTGTGTAGCATGCAGTGTTTGTAAACACGTACATGGGAAATGTCATGGAATAGCAGTATATAAATTAGTTATGAATTGTTGTTCCCTCAGCTGACGGCTTGGGAATGCCCACACCCATATAAGTTGTGAAGTTGAACACCGGCCAGCGTGCTCATGGCAAGGTGACATGAATTATTGGAGTTCGAATGAAGTATAATAATGAATGCCAGACGGGTAGGACATTGCTTTTCCGAAGTTGTGCGGGTATTTAATATTCTTTGGTTCACAGTGTAACGTGTGTACCGAGAATACATCATAGAAGACATTACCAGGCAGTATGGGCAGCAGAATGGTTGCCCACAGGTGCTTAATGATTGCAACCATGATTGCAATGTCTGGCTTGGTTTGTCCATGTGAACAGACAATTGCTTTTGGCAGAAATTACACCCATATTCAATTCAGGAGGCTCATCATGCTGTGTTCTTTTACTGTCATTGGATACTGGAGCAGAAGACCCACCAGAGTGCTTCTGTTACTGTCATGACACTGGACACAGCTTCTCACCTGGGCTTGTAAGGTTACTAACTGGACCCTAAAGGACTGGCAATATTGCATGGTCGGTTAACACTTTCCAATCCAGTGTTGGCCCGCATCTGACATTAAGATTTCCCTACAAAGCTCTGATGCCGGATGAGGGCAGACACATGCTTCTAACAGTATGCAGGACAGAGCTCTGATAGTAGAGTTTGTTCTGCAAATATACATTACAGTATGCAGGACAGCGTTCCAATGTCGGAAGCTGTTCTGTATATGTATTTTACAGTATACGTAACAGCTAGAGATGAGCGAACGTACTCGTCCGAGCTTGATATTCGTGCGAATATTAGGGTGTTCGGGATGCTCGTTACTCGTAACGAGTACCACGCGGTGTTCTGGTTACTTTCAGTTTCCTCTCTGAGACGTTAGCGCGCTTTTCTGGCCAATTGAAAGACAGGGAAGGCATTACTACTTCCCCCTGTGACGTTCAAGCCCTATACCACCCCCCTGCAGTGAGTGGCTGGGGCGATCAGATGTCACCCGAGTATAAAAGTCGGCCCCTCCCGCGGCTCGGCTCAGATGCCGTGTGAGTTAGTGAGGGAAAGTGCTGTTCTATTGGAGTTGCTGTAGGGAGAGTGTTTGTAGCGAGTGTAGGCTTCAAGAACCCCAACGGTCCTTCTTAGGGCCACATCTACGTGTGTGCAGGCTGCTGTTAGCAGTGGAAAAAATTTTTTTTCTTTCTCAAAATCGGCAGTGCAGAGCATTGCACCCGGTATTAGGGACAGAAGTGGTGCTTAGGCAGGGAGAGTGTTAGGAGTGAGTGTAGCCTTCAAGAACCTCAACGGTCCTTTCTAGGGCCAAATTTAACCGTGTGCAGTACTGTGCTGGCTGCTGTTAGCAGTGTTGCATATTTTTTTTTTTCAAAAAATCGTCTGTGCAGAGCATTGCACCCTCCATTGATACTACAGGGACAGAATTGTGTAGGCAGGGCCACAACACAGTTATTGTTCATTGAATATCCGCAGTGGGGCCCTCCCTTTGCAAATTTGAGAAAAAATTATATTTGGCCTGCCTGTGTCAGTCCTAAGGTCTCCGTGTACGTGTGTG
The DNA here is from genome assembly GCF_035609145.1 of Eleutherodactylus coqui. Taxonomy (NCBI): domain Eukaryota; kingdom Metazoa; phylum Chordata; class Amphibia; order Anura; family Eleutherodactylidae; genus Eleutherodactylus; species Eleutherodactylus coqui. Next base: position 164,920,855 of record NC_089843.1, on the reverse strand, counting down.
CTGCGTGGAGAACGTACAAAAATCAAACGGTGTTCCGGTTACTTTAAGTTTCCTCTCTGAGACGTTAGCGCGCTTTTCTGGCCAATTGAAAGACAGGGAAGGCATTACAACTTCCCCCTGTGACGTTCAAGCCCTATACCACCCCCCTGCTGTGAGTGGCTGGGGCGATCAGATGTCACCCGAGTATAAAAATCGGCCCCTCCCGCGGCTCGGCTCAGATGCCTTGTGAGTTAGCTGAGGGACAGTGGTATCGTGCTGGTGCTGCTGTAGGGAGAGCGTTAGGAGTTAGTGTAGGCTTCAAGAACCCCAACGGTCCTTCTCAGGGCCACATCTAATAGTGTGCAGTACTGTGTTAGCACTGTATTATTTTTTTTTTTTTCAAAATTGGATCTGCAGAGCATTGCGCCCTGCAATAGGGACAGAAGTGGTGGTTAGGCAGGGAGAGTGTTAGCAGTGAGTGTAGGCTTCAAGAACACCAACGGTCCTTTCTAGGGCCACATCTATCCGTGTGCAGTACTGTCCAGGCTGCTGTTAGCAGTGTTGCATATTTTTTTTTTTTCTCAAAACCGGCTGTGCAGACCATTGCACCCGGCATTAATACTACAGGGATAGAATTGTGTAGGCAGGGCCAGAAGACATACATTATTCATTGAATAGACGCAGTGTGGCTTTTCCTTTGAAAAACAAGGGAAAAAATTCTACTTCGCCTGCCTCTGACAGTCCTCAGGGCTCTGGGTACGTGTGTGCTGCGTGCAGAACGTTAAAAAAAATCAGACGCAGCCAGCTACGTTTTACTGCAGGCTTGCGCCAATTTTTTTCCTGCATGGGAAATCCCTGATCTGCTGGAGCGAATAACTTTGCATCACTGCAGTTCTCTGACACATTTGCAGGGCCACAACACAGTTATTAAACTTAGTAGTATTCATTGAATACACGCAGTGTGGCTTGTCCTTTGAAAAACAAGGGAAAAAATTCTATTTCGCCTGCCTCTGACAGTCCTCAGGGCTCTGGGTACGTGTGTGCTGCGTGCAGAACGTTAAAGAAAATCAGACGCAGCCAGCTACGTTTTACTGCAGGCTTGCGCCAATTTTTTTCCTGCATGGGAAATCCCTGATCTGCTGGAGCGAATAACTTTGCATCACTGCAGTTCTCTGACACATTTGCAGGGCCACAACACAGTTATTAAACTTAATAGTATTCATTGAATACACGCAGTGTGGCTTTTCCTTTGAAAAACAAGGGAAAAAATTCTATTTCGCCTGCCTCTGACAGTCCTCAGGGCTCTGGGTACGTGTGTGCTGCGTGCAGAACGTTAAAAAAAATCAGACGCAGCCAGCTACGTTTTACTGCAGGCTTGCGCCAATTTTTTTCCTGCATGGGAAATCCCTGATCTGCTGGAGCGAATAACTTTGCATCACTGCAGTTCTCTGACACATTTGCAGGGCCACAACACAGTTATTACACTTAGTTGTATTCATTGAATACACGCAGTGTGGCTTGTCCTTTTGAAAAACAAGGGAAAAAATTCTATTTTGGCTGCAGGCTTGCGCCAATTTCTTTCCTGGCTTGGAAATCACTGGTAATACAGCATGCTGAGGGGTAGGGGTAGGCCTAGAGGACGTGGACGCGGTCGAGGACGCGTAGGCCCAAGTGAGGGTGTGGGCACAGGCCGAGCTCCTGATCCAGGTGTGTCGCAGCCGACTGCTGCGCGATTAGGAGAGAGGCACGTTTCTGGCGTCCCCACATTCATTGCCCAATCAATGGGTCCACGCGGGAGACCTTTATTAGAAAATGAGCAGTGTGAGCAGGTCCTGTCGTGGATGTCAGAAAGTGCTTCGAGCAAGCTATCATCCACCCAGAGTTCTGCGCCGTCCAGTGCTGCAAATCCGAATTCTCTGTCTGCTGCTCCTCCTTCCTCTCAGCCTCCTCACTCTACTACAATGACACATGCTCAGGAGCGGGAACACTCCCAGGAACTGTTCTCGGGCCCCTGCTCAGATTGGGCAGCAGTGGTTCCTCTCCCACCAGAGGAGTTTATCGTCACTGATGCCCAACCATTGGAAAGTTCCCGGGGTCCGGGGGATGAGGCTGGGGACTTCCGGCAACTGTCTCAAGACCTTTCAGTGGGTGAGGAGGACGATCACGATGAGACACAGTTGTCTTGCAGTGAGGTAGTAGTAAGGGCAGTAAGTGCGAGGGAGGAGCGCACAGAGGATTCGGAGGAAGAGCAGCAGGACGATGAGGTGACTGACCCCACCTGGTGTGCAACGCCTACTCAGGACAGGTCTTCAGAGGGGGAGGCAAGGGCAGCAGCAGGGCAGGTTGCAAGAGGCAGTGCGGTGTCCAGGGGTAGAGGCAGGGCCAGACCGAATAATCCACCAACTGTTTCCCAAAGCGCACCCTCGCGCCATGCCACCCTGCAGAGGCCGAGGTGCTCTAAGGTCTGGCAGTTTTTCACAGAGACGCCTGACGACCGACGAACAGTGGTGTGCAACCTTTGTCGCGCCAAGATCAGCCGGGGAGCCACCACGAACAGCCTCACCACCACCAGCATGCGCAGACATATGATGGCCAAGCACCCCACAAGGTGGGACGAAGGCCGTTCACTGCCTCCGGTTTGCACCGCTGCCTCTCCCCCTGTGCCCCAACCTGCCACTGAGATCCAACCCCCCTCTCAGGACACAGGCACTACCGTCTCCTGGCCTGCACCCACACCCTCACCTCCGCTGTCCTCGGCCCCATCCAGCAATGTCTCGCACCGCACAGTCCAGCCGTCGCTAGCGCAAGTGTTGGAGCGCAAGCGCAAGTACGCTGCCACGCACCCGCACGCTCAATCGTTAACCGTCAACATAGCCAAATTTATCAGCCTTGAGATGCTGCCGTATATGGTTGTGGAAACGGAGGCTTTCAAAGCTATGATGGCGGCGGCGGCCCCGCGCTACTCAGTTCCCAGTCGCCACTACTTTTCCCGATGTGCCGTCCCAGCCCAGCACGACCACGTCTCCCGCAACATTGTACGCGCCCTCACCAATGCGGTTAGTGGCAAGGTCCACTTAACTACGGACACGTGGACAAGCACAGGCGGGCAGGGCCACTACATCTCCCTGACGGCACATTGGGTGAATTTAGTGGAGGCTGGGACAGAGTCAGAGCCTGGGACCGCTCACGTCCTACCCACCCCCAGAATTGCGGGCCCCAGCTCGGTGGTGGTATGTTCGGCGGTGTATGCTTCCTCCACTAAAGCACCCTCCTCCTGCTCCTCCTCCTCAACCTTTGTCTCGCAATCTAGATGTGTCAGCAGCAGCAGGACGTCGCCAGCAGTCGGTGTCGCGCGGCGTGGCAGCACAGCGGTGGGCAAGCGTCAGCAGGCCGTGCTGAAACTACTCAGCTTAGGAGATAGGAGGCACACGGCCCACGAACTGCTGCAGGGTCTGACAGAGCAGACCGACCGTTGGCTTGCGCCGCTGAGCCTCCAACCGGGCATGGTCGTGTGTGACAACGGCTGTAACCTGGTGGCGGCTCTGCAGCTCGGCAGCCTCACGCACGTGCCATGCCTGGCCCACGTCTTTAATTTGGTGGTTCAGCGCTTTCTGAAAAGCTACCCATGCTTGTCAGACCTGCTCGTAAAGGTGCGCCGGCTCTGCGCACATTTCCGCAAGTCCCACACGGACGCTGCCACCCTGCGCACCCTGCAACATCGGTTTAATCTGCCAGTGCACCGACTGCTGTGCGACGTGCCCACACGGTGGAACTCTACGCTCCACATGTTGGCTAGGCTCTATGAGCAGCGTAGAGCTATAGTGGAATACCAACTCCAACATGGGCGGCGCAGTGGGAGTCAGCCTCCTCAATAATTTTCAGAAGAGTGGGCCTGGTTGGCAGACATCTGCCAGGTCCTTCGAAACTTTGAGCAGTCTACCCAGGTGGTGAGCGGCGATGCTGCAATCATTAGCGTCACCATTCCTCTGCTATGCATCTTGAGAAGTTCCCTGCAAACCATAAAGGCAGCCGCTTTGCGCTCGGAAACAGAGCCGGGGGAAGACAGTATGTCGCTGGATAGTCAGAGCACCCTCCTGTCTATATCTCAGCGCGTTCAGGAGGAGGAGGAGGAGCATGAGGAGGATGAGGAGGAGGGGGAAGAGACAGCTTGGCCCACTGCTGACGGTACCCATGCTGCTTGCCTGTCATCATTTCAGCGTTTATGGCCTGAGGAGGAGGAGGAGGAGGAGGATCCTGAAAGTGATCTTCCTAGTGCGGACAGCCATGTGTTGCGTACAGGTACCCTGGCACACATGGCTGACTTCATGTTAGGATGCCTTTCTCGTGACCCTCGCGTTACACGCATTCTGGCCACTACGGATTACTGGGTGTACACACTGCTCGACCCACGCTATAAGGAGAACCTTCCCACTCTCATTCCCGAAGAGGAAAGGGGTTCGAGAGTGTTGCTATACCACAGGACCCTGGCGGACAAGCTGATGGTAAAATTCCCATCCGACAGCGCTAGTGGCAGAAGGCGCAGTTCCGAGGGCCAGGTAGCAGGGGAGGTGCGGAGATCGAGCAGCATGTACAGCCCAGGCAGTGCAACAGTCTTTAAGGGCCTGGACAGCTTTATGGCTCCCCAGCAAGACTGTGTCACCGCTCCCCAGTCACGGCTGAGTCGGCGGGAGCACTGTAAAAGGATGGTGAGGGAGTACGTAGCCGATCGCACGACCGTCCTCCGTGACGCCTCTGCCACCTACAACTACTGGGTGTCGAAGCTGGACACGTGGCCTGAACTAGCGCTGTATGCCCTGGAGGTGCTTGCTTGTCCTGCGGCTAGCGTCTTGTTGGAAAGGGTGTTTAGTGCGGCTGGGGGAATCATCACAGATAAGCGTACCCGCCTGTCAACCGACAGTGCCGACAGGCTAACACTCATCAAGATGAACAAAGCCTGGATTTCCCCAGACTTCTCTTCTCCACCAGTGGACAGCAGCGATACGTAAGCAATACGTAGGCTGCACCCGCGGATGGAAGCTACGTTCTCTCTCACCATCCAAAACGGGGACATTTCTGCTTCATCAATATGTGTCTAATATTCCTCCTCCTCCTGCTCCTCCTCCTGAAACCTCACGTAATCACGCTGAACGGGCAATTTTTCTTAGGGCCACAAGGCTCACTCATCTAATTTGTCTAAACAATTTTTATATGTTTCAATGCTCTTAAAAGCGTTGAAACTTTAACTTGAACCAATTTTTAGTTAAACTGGGCTGCCTCCAGGCCTAGTTACCACTTAAGCCACATTAACCAAAGCGATTAATGGGTTTCACCTGCCATCTTGGTTGGGCATGGCCAATTTTTACTGAGGTACATTAGTACTGTTGGTACACCAATGTTTTGGGGCCCTCACCTACAGTGTAATCATAGCAATTTGTATGTTCTTCGCCTGCACTCATGGTACAGAAGTGTGTGCGGGGTTGGCCTACACTTTAGCTACATAAATGTAACTTGGGCCTTGGCTATACTGCAGCTACTGAAATGGAACTAAGACTATGCTCCTCCTATACTGCTGCTTCGGAATTGTTCCTGGGGCCTGTGTAGGCTGCTACAATGACTTAAATGGAACTAAGACTATGCTCCTCCTATACTGCTGCTTCGGAATTGTTCCTGTGGGCCTGTGTAGGCTGCTACAATGACTTAAATGGAACTAAGACTGTGCTCCCCCTATAATGCTGCTAGTGATATGTTAGTGGGGCCTGTCGCTAATGCTACGGCTGAAATGTTACTAATTCTGGGCTCTGCCTATACCGCTGCTAATGGTATGTCTCTGGGGTGTGGAAACAGAGGCTTCCCAAAGACATGATGGCGGCGAGGCCATTTCCCACCAACGCTGTTACTGTTAAGGTGCATATAACCACGGACACGTGGAGAGGACACGTAGTGCCTCCAAAACATCCCCCGCCACGGCCCACTTAATCCTGGCCACATTCCGAAAACCAACAAAATAAAACCGCGCTACTAGGTCCGCAGTCACCACCACATTACCACCAACGCGGTTACTGTTAAGGTACATATTACCAGTCTGACTGGGGCATGCAGTGTTGGCCGGAGCCCACCTGCATTAAGCATGACATTACTACCTCAGCTGTGTTGGGCAATGCAATGGGATATTTCTATGTACCGCCGGTGGGTTCCAGGGAGCCACCCATGCTGTGGGTCCACAGGGAATTATAAATGCATCTGTTTCCACTTGTAAAGAACCACAGTCTGACTGGGGCATGCAGTGTGGGCCGAAGCCCACCTGCATTAAGCACGACATTACTACCTCAGCTGTGTTGGGCAATGCAATGGGATATTTTTGTGTATCGCCGGTGGGTTCCAGGGAGCCACCCATACTGTAGGTGCACACGGAGTTTAACCTACATGTGTCCACTTGTAAAGAACCCCAGTCTGACTGGGGCATGCAGTGTGGGCCGAAGCCCACCTGCATTAAGCACGACATTACTACCTCAGCTGTGTTGGGCAATGCAATGGGATATTTTTGTGTATCGCCGGTGGGTTCCAGGGAGCCACCCATGCTGTCGGTCGACAGGGACTTCACAATAGGGAGTTGGACATGCCTGTGTCTATGAATTAAAAAGCCCGGTCTGACTGGGGCATGCAGAGACACCTTGACAGAATGAATAGTGTGTGGCACATAGGTTCCCCAATGCTATGCCCACGTGTGCAGCTCCAGATGGAGGTGGCACAGGATTGGATTTCTCATTGCTTCTGTACAGCATTGTGGGCTATCGCCCCGCCCCTTTTAAAGAGGGTCGCTGCCTAGCCGTGCCAACCCTCTGCAGTGTGTGCCTGCGGTTCCTCCTCATGGCAGACGCACTTCTAAATAGACATGAGTGTGGTGTGGCATGAGGGCAGCTGAAGGCTGCGCAGGGACACTTTGGTGTGCGCTGTGGGCGGGAGGGGGGGCGGTTGGGCAGCATGTAACCCAGGAGAAGTGGCAGTGGAGTGTCATGCAGGCAGTGATTGTGCTTTGTTGGAGGTAGTGTGGTGCTTAGCAAAGGTATGCCATGCTAATGAGGCCTTTTCAGAAATAAAAGTTTTTGGGAGGGGGGGGGGGGGGCCCACTCTTGCCGCTATTGTGGCTTAATAGTGGGACCTGTGAACTTGAGATGCAGCCCAACATGTAGCCCCTCGCCTGCCCTATCCGTTGCTGTGTCGTTCCCATCACTTTCTTGAATTGCCCAGATTTTCACACAAGGAAACCTTAGCGAGCATCGGCGAAATACAAAAATGCTCGGGTCGCCCATTGACTTCAATGGGGTTCGTTACTCGAAACGAACCCTCGAGCATCGCGATAATTTCGTCCCGAGTAACGAGCACCCGAGCATTTTGGTGCTAGCTCATCTCTAGTAACAGCGCTCCAACATTAGAACTATGCAGAGAAATCTTAATGTTGTAAGAAAGCCAACAATGGATTGGAAAGGGTTAATTTAAAAAAATTGCTAATAAAATCATCACGACAGTTCATTTTTGTGAGTTTCTGTAGAGTAATTCCAAGAAATCCACAATCTGCTCTTTCCCCAGAAATAAATAAGAACTGGGGAGTGTGTGTCTGTAAGGGAAATTGGATTTGAAAGGGTTAAGTCACGGTACCAATGTTTTCAGGCTGATGGCAGGGTTCATGTGTGGTGCTGACCGCATGAAGTCATGGACCTCAGTTGTCAACAATACACTCTACAGGCTGGTGGTGATTTCATGCTGGTGTAGGGTGTGTTCTCATGGCTTGGGCTGGGTCCACAGGTCTGCTTAAACATATCATTGGTTCACGGAGCATTCTGGGGAAGTCCTACAAATGGTGTGGCCTGCACATTCACCTCACATGAGCCAGATTGAACATTTATGGAATGTGATGGAGAGGACGTTCATTTGCACCTGAGATCCTGCACCTACAAATCCCACCGAGCTGTGGGTGGCTATCCAGTTGACATGGCTCAACATCCCTCCAGACATCGTCTGTCCACTTGTGGGATCGATGCAATGTCAAGTCGCTGCACTTCGCTGAGCTAGAGGGGGTTCTACAGGAAATTAGTTCCTGTCTCATGACTTTTGGCATGCCATTGTATAGTTTATGTGTAGTTTATGCTGTGTGTAATATGCCTGTAGTGAATGTTGTCTAAATTAATTCTTCAAATAGTTTTTAACCCCTTAACTCATCATGATGTACAGTTATGTCATGGAGGTTCGGGGTTTGTATGAGGGGGACCAGGAGTCGATCCTACTCCATGCAATGTGGGTGCTGCCTGTTTCTTACAGCTGACACCCGACTGCAACAGCTGTGATCAGTACTCCGCTGATCATGGCTGTTAACCCTTAAAATGCTGATGTCAGCTCTGACAGCAGCATTTTAATGCCGTGATCGAAGTTTGTGCGTCTCAAACCCCCCCCCCATCTCCGTGATGAGACCTTGGGGTTCAGTTGCCATGGATAGCTGGGGGCTTTTAGAAAGCCCCCAAGACTGCCAATGCAGATTGCTTATTAAGCCATGGTGTGGTTTGATAGGTTCTGTCTAGAGATGAGCGAACACCAAAATGTTCGGGTGTTCGTTATTCGGAACGAACTTCCCGTGATGCTCGAGGGTTCATTTCGAACAACGAACCCCATTGAAGTCAATGGGCGACCAGAACATTTTTGTATTTCGCCGATGCTCGCTAAGGTTTTCATGTGTGAAAATCTGGGCAATTCAAGAAAGTGATGGGAATGACACAGTGACGGATAGGGCAGGCGAGGGGCTACATGTTGGGCTGCATCTCAAGTTCACAGGTCCCACTATTAAGCCACAATAGCGGCAAGAGTGGGCCCCCCCCCCTCCCAACAACTTTTACTTCTGAAAAGCCCTCATTAGCATGGCATACCTTTGCTAAGCACCACACTACCTCCAACAAAGCACAATCACTGCCTGCATGACACTCCACTGACACTTCTCCTGGGTTACATGCTGACCAACCGCCCCCCCTCCCCCCCACAGCGCACACCAAAGTGTCCCTGGGCAGCCTTCAGCTGCCCTCATGCCACACCACGCTCATGTCTATTTAGAATTGCGTCTGCCATGACGAGGGACCGCAGGCACACACTGCAGAGGTTGGCACGGCTAGGCAGCGACCCTCTTTAAAAGTGGCGGAGCGATAGCCCACAATGCTGTACAGAAGCAATGAGAAATAGAATCCTGTGCCACCGCCATCAGGAGCTGCACACGTGGGCATAGCAATGGGGAACCTATGTGCCACACACTATTCATTCTGTCAAGGTGTCTGCATGCCCCAGTCAGACCGGGCTTTTTAATTCATAGACACAGGCAGGTACAACTCCCTATTGTGAAGTCCCTGTTGACCCACAGCATGGGTGGCTCCCTGGAACCCACCGGTGGTACACAGAAATATCCCATTGCATTGCCCAACACAGCTGAGGTAGTAATGTCGTGCTTAATGCAGGTGGGCTTCGGCCCACACTGCATGCCCCAGTCTGACTGGGGTTCTTTATAAGTGTACAGATGTAGTAAAAACTCCGTGTGCACCTACAGCATGGGTGGGTGCCTGGAAGCCACCGGCGGTACATAGAAATATCCCATTGCATTGCCCAACACAGCTGAGGTAGTAATGTTGTGCTTAACCCTTTCCAATCCAATTTGTATATGGTTTTCCTAGGGGGCTTACTCTTTTTCTGCCGTTATACAACGGCGCTATATGCTGGCTAAAGCCAGTACTGCATGAGCTGACACGTAGGATAGGCTCCGACAGCAGAGAGGCTGGCAATATACAGTAAGAGAACCCCGACGGACGTCTACCAACAACGGAGCTGTACAGCCTTAAACCCTAATGTCTTCACAGGTCACACAGTGGACTGGAAAGGGTTAATGCAGGTGGGTTTCGGCCCACACTGCATGCCCCAGTCAGACTGGGTTTCTTTATAAGTGGAAACAGATGCATTTATAATTCCCTGTGGACCCACTGCCTGGGTGGGTGCCAGGAAGCCACCGGCGGTACATAGAAATATCCCATTGCATTGCCCAACACAGCTGAGGTAGTAATGTTGTGCGTAATACAGGTGGGCTTCGGCCCACACTGCATGCCCCAGTCAGACTGGGGTTCTTTAGAAGTGTACAGATGTATTAAAAACTCCGTGTGCACCTACAGCATGGGTGGCTCCCTGGAACCCACCGGCGGTACACAAAAATATCCCATTGCATTGCCCAACACAGCTGAGGTAGTAATGTCGTGCTTAATGCAGGTGGGCTTCGGCCCACACTGCATGCCCCAGTCAGACTGGGGTTCTTTACAAGTGGACACATGTAGGTTAAACTCCCTGTGGACCCACTGCCTGGGTGGGTGCCAGGAAGCCACCGGCGGTACATAGAAATATCCCATTGCATTGCCCAACACAGCTGAGGTAGTAATGTTGTGCGTAATACAGGTGGGCTTCGGCCCACACTGCATGCCCCAGTCAGACTGGGGTTCTTTAGAAGTGTACAGATGTATTAAAAACTCCGTGTGCACCTACAGCATGGGTGGCTCCCTGGAACCCACCGGCGGTACATAAAAATATCCCATTGCATTGCCCAACACAGCTGAGGTTACGTCAGCTGTAATGCAGGTGGGCTAAAAATTAATTTGATTACACTGTAGGCGAGGACCCACAAAAATTGCTGTATCAACAGTACTAATGTACATCCCAAAAATTGGCCATGGCCAGCCAAGAGGGCAGGTGAAACACATTAATCGCTTTGGTTAATGTGGCTTAAGTGGTAACTAGGCCTGGAGGCAGCCCAGTGTAACGAAAAATTGGTTCAAGTTAAAGTTCCAATGCTTTTAAGCGCATTGAAACTTTTAAAAATTGTTCTGAAAAATTATTTGACTGAGCCTTGTGGCCCTAAGAAAAATTGCCCGTTCAGCGTGATTACGTGAGGTTTCAGGAGGAGGAGCAGGAGGAGGAGGAATATTAGACACATATTGATGAAGCAGAAATGTCCCCGTTTTGGATGGTGAGAGAGAACGTAGCTTCCATCCGCGGGTGCAGCCTACGTATTGCTTACGTATCGCTGCTGTCCGCTGGTGGAGAACAGAAGTCTGGGGAAATCCAGCCTTTGTTCATCTTGATGAGTGTTAGCCTGTCGGCACTGTCGGTTGACAAGCGGCTACGCTTATCTGTGATGATTCCCCCAGCCGCACTAAACACCCTTTCCGACAAGACGCTAGCCGCAGGACAAGCAAGCACCTCCAGGGCATACAGCGCGAGTTCAGGCCACGTGTCCAGCTTCGACACCCAGTAGTTGTAGGGGGCAGAGGCGTCACCAAGGATGGTCGTGCGATCCGCTACGTACTCCCTCACCATCCTTTTACAGTGCTCCCGCCGACTCAGCCGTGACTGGGGAGCGGTGACACAGTCTTGGTGGGGAGCCATAAAGCTGGCCAGGCCCTTAAAGACTGTTGCACTGCCTGGGATGTACATGCTGCTCGATCTACGCACATCCCCTGCTACCTTGCCCTCGGTACTGCGCCTTCTGCCACTAGCGCTGTCGGCTGGGAATTTTACCATCAGCTTGTCCGCAAGGGTCCTGTGGTATAGCAACACTCTCGAACCCCTTTCCTCTTCGGGAATCAGAGTGGGCAGGTTCTCCTTATACCGTGGATCGAGCAGTGTGTACACCCAGTAATCCGTCGTGGCCAGAATGCGTGCAACGCGAGGGTCACGAGAAAGGCATCCTAACATGAAGTCAGCCATGTGTGCCAGGGTACCTGTACGCAACACATGGCTGTCCTCACTAGGAAGATCACTTTCAGGATCCTCCTCCTCCTCCTCCTCCTCAGGCCATACACGCTGAAAGGATGACAGGCAATCAGCCGGTGTACCGTCAGCAGCGGCCCAAGCTGTCTCTTCCCCCTCCTCCTCATGCTCCTCCTCCTCCTCCTGTACGCGCTGAGAAATAGACAGGAGGGTGCCCTGACTATCCAGCGGCATACTGTCTTCCCCCGCCCCCGTTTCCGAGCGCAAAGCAGCTGCCTTTATGGTTTGCAGGGAATTTCTCAAGATGCATAGCAGAGGAATGGTGACGCTAATGATTGTAGCATCGCCGCTCACCACCTGGGTAGACTCCTCAAAATTACCAAGGACATGGCAGATGTCTGCCAACCAGGCCCACTCTTCTGAAAGGAATTGAGGAGGCTGACTCCCACTGCGCCGCCCATGTTGGAGTTGGTATTCGACTATAGCTCTCCGTTGTTCATAGAGCCTGGCCAACATGTGGAGCGTAGAGTTCCACCGTGTGGGCACGTCGCACAGCAGTCGGTGCACTGGCAGCTTAAAGTGATGTTGCAGGGTGCGCAGGGTGGCAGCGTCCGTGTGGGACTTGCGGAAATGTGCGCAGAGCCGGCGCGCCTTTACGAGCAGGTCTGACAAGCGTGGGTAGCTTTTCAGAAAGCGCTGAACCACCAAATTAAAGACGTGGGCCAGGCATGGCACGTGCGTGAGGCTGCCGAGCTGCAGAGCCGCCACCAGGTTACGGCCATTGTCACACACGACCATGCCCGGTTGGAGGCTCAGCGGCGCAAGCCAGCGGTCGGTCTGCTGTGTCAGACCCTGCAGCAGTTCGTGGGCCGTGTGCCTCTTATCGCCTAAGCTGAGTAGTTTCAGCACGGCCTGCTGACGCTTGCCCACCGCTGTGCTGCCACACCGCGCGACACCGACTGCTGGCGACATGCTGCTGCTAACACATCTTGATTGCGAGACAGAGGAGGAGGAGGAGGAGGAGGAGGGTGCTTTAGTGGAGGAAGCATACACCTCCGCAGATACCAGCACCGAGCTGGGGCCCGCAATTCTGGGGGTGGGTAGGACGTGAGCGGTCCCAGGCTCTGACTCGGTCCCAGCCTCCACTAAATTCACCCAATGTGCCGTCAGGGAGATGTAGTGGCCCTGCCCGCCTGTGCTTGTCCACGTGTCCGTAGTTAAGTGGACCGTGGCAGTAACCGCGTTGGTGAGGGCGCGTACAATGTTGCGGGAGACGTGGTCGTGCAGGGCTGGGACGGCACATCGGGAAAAGTAGTGGCGACTGGGAACTGAGTAGCGCGGGGCCGCCGCCTCCATGATACTTTTGAAGGACTCCGTTTCCACAACCCTATACGGCAGCATCTCAAGGCTGATGAATTTTGCTATGCGGACGGTTAACGTTTGAGCGTGCGGGTGCGTGGCGGCGTACTTGCGCTTGCGCTCCAACAGTTGCGCTAGCGACGGCTGGACTGTGCGGTGCGAGACATTGGAGGATGGGGCCGAGGACAGCGGAGGTGAGGGTGTGGGTGCAGGCCATGAGACGGTCGTGCCTGTGTCCTGAGAGGGGGGTTGCATCTCAGTGGCAGGTTGGGGCACAGGGGGAGAGGCAGGGGTGCAAACCGGAGGCGGTGAACGGCCTTCGTCCCACCTTGTGGGGTGCTTGGCCATCATATGCCTGCGCATTGTGGTGGTGGTGAGGCTGTTGGTGTTGGCTCCCCGGCTGAGCTTTGCGCGACAAAGGTTGCACACCACAGTTCGTCGGTCGTCAGGCGTCTCTGTGAAAAACTGCCAGACCTTAGAGCACCTCGGCCTCTGCAGGGTGGCATGGCGCGAGGGGGCGCTTTGGGAAACACTTGGTGGATTATTCGGTCTGGCCCTGCCTCTACCCCTGGCCACCGCAGTGCCTCTTGCAACCTGCCCTGCTGATGCCCTTGACTCCCCCTCTGAAGACCTGTCCTCCTGAGTAAGCGTTGCACACCAGGTGGGGTCAGTCACCTCATCGTCCTGCTGCTCTTCCTCCGAATCCTCTGTGCGCTGCTCCCTCGGACTTACTGCCCTTACTACTACCTCACTGCAAGACAACTGTGTCTGATCGTCATCGTCCTCCTCACCCACAGAAAGTTGTTGAGACAGTTGGCGGAAGTCCCCAGCCTCATCCCCCGGACCCCGGGAACTTTCGAATGGTTGGGCATCAGTGACTATAAACTCCTCTGGTGGGAGAGGAACCGCTGCTGCCCAATCTGAGCAGGGGCCCGAGAACAGTTCCTGGGAGTGTTCCCGCTCCTGAGCAGGTGTCATTGTAGTGGAGTGAGGAGGCTGGGAGGAAGGAGGAGCAGCAGACAGAGGATTCGGATTTGCAGCAGTGGACGGCGCAGAACTGCGTGTTGACGATAGGTTGCTCGAAGCACTTTCTGCCATCCAGGACAGGACCTGCTCACACTGCTCATTTTCTAATAACCGTCTCCCGCGTGGACCCATTAATTGGGCGATGAATGTGGGGACGCCAGAAACGTGCCTCTCTCCTAATCGCGCAGCAGTCGGCTGCGACACACCGGGATCCGGAGCTCGGCCTGTGCCCACACCCTGACTTGGCCCTCCGCGTCCTCGGCCGCGTCCACGTCCTCTAGGCCTACCCCTACCCCTCAGCATGCTGTATTACCAGTGATTTGATTTCACAGGCAGGAAATAAATTGGCGCAAGACTGCAGGCCAAATATAATTTTTGCCCTTTTTGGAAAACGAAAGGCCCCACTGCCTCTAGTGAATGAATAATCTCAGTTTAATAACTGTGCTGTGTCCCTGCTAATGTGTCACAGAAGGTGAGGGTAGCAGAGTTATTATAACTCTGGCAGAGCAGGTATTTTTTTTCCCAATTAAGGAAAGCAAATGGCGAAGCCAGCAGTAAAGCGTAGCTGGGTGCATATGATTTAGCAATGTATTTCACGCAGCTCACACGTGTCCACAGGCGTTAGGACGGACAGAGGCTGGACAAATAGATTTGTTTTCAGTTTTTTCCCACCAAAAGGCAGCACTGCGTATATTCAATGAACATGAGAAGTTTAATAACTGTGCTGTGTCCCTGCTTATGTGTCACAGAACGTGAGGGTAGCAGAGTTATTATAACTCTGGCAGAGCAGGTATTTTTTTTCCCAATTAAGGAAAGCAAATGGCGAAGCCAGCAGTAAAGCGTAGCTGGGTGCGTATGATTTAGCAATGTATTTCACGCAGCTCACACGTGTCCACAGGCGTTAGGACGGACAGAGGCTGGACAAATAGATTTGTTTTCAGTTTTTTCCCACCAAAAGGCAGCACTGCGTATATTCAATGAACATGAGAAGTTTAATAACTGTGCTGTGTCCCTGCTTATGTGTCACAGAACGTGAGGGTAGCAGAGTTATTATAACTCTGGCAGAGCAGGTATTTTTTTTCCCAATTAAGGAAAGCAAATGGCGAAGCCAGCAGTAAAGCGTAGCTGGGTGCGTATGATTTAGCAATGTATTTCACGCAGCTCACACGTGTCCACAGGCGTTAGGACGGACAGAGGCTGGACAAATAGATTTGTTTTCAGTTTTTTCCCACCAAAAGGCAGCACTGCGTATATTCAATGAACATGAGAAGTTTAATAACTGTGCTGTGTCCCTGCTTATGTGTCACAGAACGTGAGGGTAGCAGAGTTATTATAACTCTGGCAGAGCAGGTATTTTTTTTCCCAATTAAGGAAAGCAAATGGCGAAGCCAGCAGTAAAGCGTAGCTGGGTGCGTATGATTTAGCAATGTATTTCACGCAGCTCACACGTGTCCACAGGCGTTAGGACGGACAGAGGCTGGACAAATAGATTTGTTTTCAGTTTTTTCCCACCAAAAGGCAGCACTGCGTATATTCAATGAACATGAGAAGTTTAATAACTGTGCTGTGTCCCTGCTTATGTGTCACAGAACGTGAGGGTAGCAGAGTTATTATAACTCTGGCAGAGCAGGTATTTTTTTTCCCAATTAAGGAAAGCAAATGGCGAAGCCAGCAGTAAAGCGTAGCTGGGTGCGTATGATTTAGCAATGTTTTTCACGCAGCTCACACGTGTCCACAGGCGTTAGGACGGACAGAGGCTGGACAAATAGAATTATTTTCACTTGTTTTACAAGCAAAAGGCCGTACTGCGTATATTCTATGAATAATAACTTTGTTGTGGCCCTGCCTATACAATTCTTTCCCTGCAGTATCAATGGAGGGTGGAATGCTCTGCAGAGGCGATTTTGAGAAGCCCAAAAAAAATGCAGCACAGCTAACAGCAGCCTGAACAGAACTGCACACGGATAAATATGGCCCTAGAAAGGACCGTTGAGGTTCTTGAAGGCTACACTCACTCCTAACACTCTCCCTGCCTATGCAGCACTTCTGTCCCTAATGCCAGGTGCAACGCTCTGCAGAGCCGATTTTGAGAAAAAAAAAAATGCCACTGCTAACAGCAGCCAACACACAGCTATCAGTGGCCCTAATAAGGACCTTTGGGGGGTCTTGAAGCCTACACTAACTACCAATTCTTTCCCTACAGCAGCTCCGGTACAAACAGCACTGTCCCTCATCTAACTCACCAGGCATCTGAAGCGAGCCGCGGGAGGGGCCGACTTTTATATTAGGCGAACACCTGATCTCCCCAGCCACTCACAGCAGGGGGGTGGTATAGGGCTTGAACGTCACAGGGGGAAGTTGTAATGCCTTCCCTGTCTTTCAATTGGCCAGAAAAGCGCGCAAACGTCTCAGGGAAGTAAGTGAAAGTAACCAGAACACCGCATGGTGTTCGTTACGAATAACGAACATCCCGAACACCCTAATATTCGCACGAATATCAAGCTCGGACGAACGCGTTCGCTCATCTCTAGTTCTGTCAGATTGGGGTATAAAGTAATACTATAGTATTACATCATACTGCAGGAGCGATCAAACCATTGCAAGTTCTTGTCCCCTTCGGGGGACTAAAAAGTATGTAAAGATCAGTTTTAAAAAGTTTTTTTAATTACACTGTGCAGCAATTTTTTTTCTCCATTTTCATAACAGAAAATAATTGATATGTTTCTGTAAAATTAAAACATGCTGATTACACGGGTAAAATTGAATAATAGCAGCACATCTCATTTTTAAGTTATTTAACCACTTAGTGACCAAGCATTTTTTTTTGTTTAAAAAAATCGTAACTCCTTTATTCATTCATCGACGTGAAAAACTTTTCAAAAGTTCGAAATGGAATAAAATGAAAAGACAACAAATTTCCGCTATCTTTCGATGTGTCTTGTTTCTACGGCCCACAAACTACAACAAAAATGATATTATAACTTTATTCTATAAGTCAGTATGATTACTATGATACCAAACGTATGTAGTTTTTTTTTTTTGCTGTGCTACTTTTATTTTTTTTTCAATGACATTTAATTTTTTTAAATTTATTTCTGCCGCCATCTTTAATGTGCAATAACTTTTTTATTTTTCCATCCACATAGTTGTGCAAGGGCTCATTTCTTGCGGGCCGTCCTGTAGTTTGAGTTAGTACCATTTTGGAATAGATACAACTTTGGATCACTTTATATTACATTTTTTCTTGGAGACAGAATGACTAAAAAAGCGCATTTCTGGAGTTCTTAATTTTTTTCCCGGACAACATTCACCTTACGGAGAAGAGTACCAGGGGGGCACTTGGTCCATGGTCTATTGAGCTCTGCCATAGCCTTCTGGATCAATGTTTCTAAGCTACCATTTAAACTTTCTGCTCTACCACTGCTTTGTGGATAGTACGGAGCATAAAAGGCCAGTTCTAACCCCAATGCTTTCATTGCTTTCTGCATCACTTCTTCCGTGGAGGGAACACCTCGGTCACTCTCAGTTGTCTCTGGTACTCTGTACCTGTATACCACCTCAGATATCAGTTTTTGGTGGTGGCGTTTGTGAGTGGGTATGCCAGACTGGCTACCTTGAGAACCGGTCTAGGCAGACCAGAACGAACTTGTACCTGCCCACCCTTGGCACTTGAAAGTAGTCTACTTGAAGAGGCTGGAACAGGTAGTCAAGACGACGGGTACACTGCATGGGAGCTTATACAGACCTACCTGTTCCAGCTCTGTGCACAAATCAGGCAGCCCTGTGTGTGTTTAGCTGCCATGACACCAAATCTGGGTGCATACCAGTGACTAGCAACCACGTCATAGCTGTTTTTGACAGGTGTGTATTTCCATGAGAGGCCGAATCCATGATGGAATAGGGGCCCATGGGAGACAAGGCTTGTTGGATACCATCCATTTATCTCCAGGTGTCTCTCTGCCCCTCTTGCTGGTTCCCATTGTTTCTTTCTCCCCCCTTTGGTTGCCTGCTCTTGTAACTGAATCAAAATGTCATAATCCACTGGGGGTGACATCTGAGAGGGTACCTGTACCGCCCCAACCCCTGGAGGATCAAGTCTGGGCTTCTGTATGGCTGTCTTCACAGCCTAATCAGCCGGGTGGTTTATGGTTGCCTCTTTTGTACCATCCTTGAAGCAGCCTTTTGTTGCCTTTTTAGGCCACTTTCTCAGGCAGCAGGAGAGCTTCTATCAGTGCTGGTACACCTTTTCTGTTTTTAATTGCTTTATCATTTGCTTTCAAAAATAACCTTTCTCTCCAGATGGATACAGAGAGCACAACATAACCTGTATAGAACCTTACCCGATCCATCCACAAAGAGTGCAAAATCAGGGTTATCTAATTACTGATCAACATGACTGAATCCCCTGTCTCCTGGGCCATTAGCTAGTGCATAGTCATGTGTATCAAACTGAAGGGAAAAAAACTATGAGGTGATTATAACCACTTTACTCCTTTTCCAGATGTAGCAAGGTAGCTGGACTGAGGGTGTTGCAACGTTGAGTGGCATGAGCAGGACGCACTGTAGGTAAAAGTGACATTCCGAGGCAAAGTCTGAGCGAAAACCTATGACAGTGTTTTAAGCTATCTGAAAACTTTCTATTTTATTTATTTAGTTTTTTTTCTCTGCTGCAGTTAGCATTTCTTACACAAGAGGGCACAACACAAGCAACAGGGTGAAGGCGTGTTGAGCAATATACTTCGAGGCATTGCCAGCCAGTCTGCAGTGGAATGTCAGGGGAGGCACTGTTTATCACTGCTTATTCTCAATGCATAAAATTACAGTTTCAGTGAAGACTGACACTAAAATATACAAAAACATAGAAAAAAACAAAAACAAAAAAGGGGCTGAAATTGACATCCTACTCTTTGTGGTCATTAACTCTCATCCATCCATGCGGTCAAGTCTGTCTCTCTCATATAAATATTAATAACCATATAATACTCCACACACAATATTTTCTGCTGTTATGGATTTCAGGAAATTGTGGGTGCACTGGACCGGACAAACCAGGCTGAGGACAGTCCCTGAGCGGTTAGTAGCCGACTCCTCAGATATATGGACTGTAGACAGGGAAAGGGGAACTGACTCTTGGCTGCAGGGAGAATGGCAGACCCCTACCTATAAGTAGAGTGACCAACCTCATGACAGCAGCCCTGCCCTGGAACCTCAGGTCTGACTATCCCTGAATGAGAGAAAACTCAGGACTAAAAGGAACTGGCAGCAGAAAGTCTACAGGAGACCCACAGAGTCACGGAAGCATGGGATAGTTCAAACAGAACACAGTAGGATACACACCGTTCACACCAGGACATAACGCAGTAGGTTGCACAGCAGGACATACAGATATGCCTGAACACAGGCATAACATAGAGAATGCTCTGTGTGATGAACAAATAAACATCAATTGAAGGGCATTAAAGTGCATCAGTTCAGTTTAAATAGGGGTGTAATGACTAATGAACCCCTCCGGTGAGCTCAGAAGAAGAATGTTGGGTAACCCTCTCAGTGCTGGACAAAAGAAGACAGGGAAAGCAGAGAGACACTTGGTAATGGCTGCAACAGCATCATACAAAAAAAGTGTTACAGACGTTCTGCAACTCTCCTCATCTTGCATACAAATGCATTCAATCGCTACCACCAACATTCAACCTTTAACTGTTCATAATTCTTTTCCCATATTAGGAACATTCATTTCTTCTACAGGATATTATCACACTGAAACACCATTTCGCAAATATACACACATCCAATCAATCACAGAACTGACATGTACTTGAATAACAGCAAGAATGTACCTTAAAATTCCTATCTTTCTTATTTTTAAGACAGTATAATTCACTGGATTCATTACAAGTTTCTATTCCAATCACTTGCATGATTCTGCAAGCTCAGTCTCACACTACACTCTCTGCTTCTTTATCTATGAGAAGCTAGGAGTCAAGGAGGAGGGGCTGCAACCACAGCTGCTCGCAAGCACACACTCTTGCTGAAAGTCAAAGATTTGCTTCAATCTCACTAAACTCTGAATAGGGGGGTGGAGGTGACATAAGGGGGAACTGGGAGCTGCACCTTTGCACGGATCAAGCATTAACCCTTTATCTATTCATATATATATATATATATATATATATATATATATATATATATATAAACAAATACAATGCGGCGGTTGATGGTCCTCCCGGGGTGGCGGTGTGCGCGGTCCCGCGGTCGGGGCGCGTGCTCCCGGCTTGTTGTCCGGCTGCCGGGGGCGCAGGTGCCTGGCCGGCGTGGGCGGCGTGGTGCTAGTGGCGTGCGCGCACGAGCTCCCTTTTATTCGGTTCTGTTGGGAGTTGGCGGTCTCCCTCTCTACGCCCTTGGGCGGAGGCTTTTGTTTAAAGGTCGGGCAGAGACTGACAATCACTGCCAGTTATGGTTTCCCTGTGTGCTAGCTAGTCTGCCTCGGTTGGTCTCCTGCTTCTGTCTTCTTGTCTGCTATACTTTGCTATTATCCACCTGGTTTTTCCATCTGCCTCAGTTCTGCTTATAATTGCTCGTGTTGGTTATTTACATCTACCTTTTCTGTCAGTATTCTCCCCCTTCAATCCAGGTACACCAGCGTCCCTTTTTCGGTCCCTAGTGAGAGTAGGGATTGCAGCCCAGTTGCCCGCCTGGGTTTAACCAGAAGTGGAGGCAAGTAGGCATGGACAGGGGTTGTGGGTGAGATCTAGGGCACTCGGGCTGGCATAGTATACCGTAACATAATAACTGGCCCTTAAAATTGCTCTCCTATGGAGGCCATGAGTACCCTCACAAGTCAGTTGCAGGATTTAGTGGTCATGATCCAAGAACTGTCCGGTCGTATGGTGGCCCAAAAGCAGCAGGAGTTAGTGCATGTTTCTACCACCGCTTCTACTCCTGAGCCCAAGTGTCCGCTTCCTGAGGTATTTT
The DNA here is from genome assembly GCF_035609145.1 of Eleutherodactylus coqui. Lineage (NCBI taxonomy): Eukaryota > Metazoa > Chordata > Amphibia > Anura > Eleutherodactylidae > Eleutherodactylus > Eleutherodactylus coqui. The sequence goes on along the minus strand of NC_089843.1, from coordinate 164,899,738 downwards.
CAGGGGAGAGGAGCAAGTTTTTTGTTATTCCAGCAGGCATGTAGATTGTATTTTCGGATGCGGCCCTGCTCCTCCGGCTCAGAATCCCATACTTCAGGGTTCCCCCCAGACATAGGCCTACTCCTTACCCGAGAGTTCAGCTTGCCTGCAGTCAGTTGATTTGTTTTTTCGGGAACTTGGAGGTATTTTTGATGAGCCGGACCGTGCTGGGTTGGCGGTATCCCATTTCATGTCTCTACGTCTGGGGCAGCAGTGGGTAGAGGACTATTGCTCTAAATTTAGACTGTATGCAGGTGAAACCTCTTGGAATGATAGCGCCCTTAAAGATGTGTTTTTGTTGGGTCTTTCTGACACTGTGAAGAAACTTCTCATTTCTCATCCCGCTCCCGATACACTCAATGATGTGATGGAATTGGCGGTCGAAGCTGACTGGAGGCTGAGATCTAGAAAAGAGAAACATCAGGCCCGTAGGGCTAGGGAATCTGACAGACCCGTTCCCACTCCTCCCATGCCAACTTCTGGTGCCGAGCCTATGGAAGTGGATCAACTAAGTCCTGAGGAATGGCGACGGTTCCAGATGACTCATCGCCTCTGTCTCTATTGTGGGAAAGCCAGACATCGTGTAGTGACCTGCCGCCAATTTGATTAGTTTAAGTTTTGTCAGACCTCTGATGACTGAATTCTCTGCGTTAAAGATTCTCATACGCTTCACTAGTATTGACTCTACCCCTCTGTCTGCAGGGGTTGTACAATGGAGGACTCCCATGTTACAGTTCACTGTGGGTGTTCTCCATTCTGAGAATCTGTCGTTCTTGGTAATGGAAAGGATGTCTGTTGATGTAGTGCTTGGTATGCCCTGGTTGTCACTGCACAGTCCCCGATTTGATTGGTCCACTCGGGAATTGACACATTGGGGGTTGTTCTGTCATAGTCACTTAGCTACTATATCCATGTGTTCAGCAGATACCATACTTATTCCTGAGTATTTGTCTGATTTTCATGATGTATTTTCCAAGAACCTGTCTGAGACTTTGCCTCCCCATAGGGAGTGGGACTGTGGTATTGATTTGATCCTCGGCAGTCCCATCCCTAAGGGAGCCATTTTCAATTTGTCTGGGCGTGAGCACGAAGCCCTTAAGTCCTATATTTCAGAGTCTCTGGCCAAACGACATATCAGGCCGTCCAGTTCCCCTGCCGCAGCAGGTCTCTTCTTTGTAGAGAAGAAGGATGGGACATTAAGGCCTTGTGTGGATTATTGGGCTTTGAATAAAATTACAGTGAAGAACCAGTGCTCCTTGCCCATGATTCCTAATTTATTGAATCAGGTGGTAGGAGCCCACTGGTTTTCCAAATTGGACTTAAGGGGGGCTTCCAATTTAATTTGCATCCAAAAGGGGGATGAGTAAAAGACCGCGTTCAACACCTCGTTCGGACATTTTGAATGTCTGGTCATGCCCTTTGGACTTTGTAATGCCCCAGCTGTGTTCCAGGGGTTTATGAATGAGGTCTTCCACGACTTGCTGGGGGTATTTTTGGTCATATATCTCAATGACATCCTGGTGTATTCCCCAGACTGGGATTCACATGTGCGGCACCTGAGGATGGTTCTGACCCGTTTGCATGAGTACCAACCTTTTGTCAAGTTGGAGAAATGCATTTTTGGTACTAAACAAGTGTCTTTCCTGGTTTATGTGATTTCACCCACGGAGATTCAAATGGAGTCTGATAAAGTGGCAACAATCTCCCAATGGGTGAGACCAGATAACCTGAAAGCTCTCCAGCGGTTTTTAGGTTTTGCAAATTTCTACCGTAGATTCATTAAGAATTATTCTGTTATTGCTCAACCTCTGACCGATCTTACCAAGAAGGGTGCTGACTTGGTAAGATGGTTGCCAGAGGCCCTAGAGGCTTTTAGTCATCTCAAAAGGGCGTTTATTGCTGCCCCGGTGCTAGTATAGCCTGACACATGGCGACCGTTCTTCATTGAGGTCGATGCGTCTGAGGTGGGGGCAGGGACTGTATTGTCTCAGGAAGTCAGCCGGAGACCTGGGTATAGTCCATGTGAGTTCTTCTCGCGGAAGTTCAGTTCGGCGGAAAGTAACTACGACGTGGGTAATCGTGAGTTATTGGCGATTTAAGTGGTCTCTAGAAGAGTGGCATCACAATCTTCAGGGGATAAGGCATCCCATTACCGTGTATACTGATCATAAAAACTTGGTATATCTCGCCAATGCTAAGAGACTCGCAGCTCGTCAGGCCTGGTGGACGTTGTTTTTCGCCAGGTTTAACCTCGTCGTTACATATATTCCAGGGAAGAAGAATGTGAAGGCAGACGCCCTCTCCCGGAGTTTCGGTTCGCCGGAAAGTGAGGCAGTGGCTCCCGAGAATATCTTGGCACCTGGGGTGGTGGTGGCAGCTGTAGAATCTGATCTCGTTCCTCATCTACATAATTGTCAGCAGGACGCTCCCTCTGAGGTGCTGGAGGGCAAATGGGTTATGCCAGAGACCTTGCGTCTCAGAGTCATTGAAGATTCTCACTCATTTGTTCTCGCAAGGGACTCTGGATCTCTGTACTAGACACTACTGGTGGCCAGGCATGTCTTGGGAGATTCGTGACTTTGTTAAGGGATGTTCTGTCTGTGCATGCAGTAAAAGTCGTTGTCGGCGTCCAGAGGGGCCTTTAAGACTGTTACCGATGCCTTTTTGTCCATGGTCGCATTTATCGGTAGATTTTATCACCGATCTACCTGAGTGTCAGAAGTTCACCACTACCCTAGTTGTTGTAGACCGTTTCTCAAAGATGGCACATTTCATGGCGTTAAAGTAGCTACCTTCTGCGATACAATTTTCCAAGATTTTTGTAAAAGAAATCATTCGTCTACATGGGGTTCCCGAGAACATTGTATCTGATCACGGTGTTCAGTTTGTTGCGCAATTTTGGCGAGCCTTCTGTAGAAACCTGGGAACGTCGCTTTTCTTCTCATCAGCATTCCACCCGCAAACTAATGGTCAGACTGAGCGGAAGAACCAGGATTTAGTGCAATATTTACAGTTGTTTGTTAGCGAAAAGGCTCATCAGTGGGCAGAATTCCTGCCGTTGGCAAAGTTTGCACTAAACAACCATATTTGGTCTTACACTGGGGTATCTCCATTCCTGTGCGTATATGGTCAGCATCCTCTCTTCCTTACAGCTATTTCTACTCCGTCTGCCTGTCCTGCAGCTGATGTCACCACAGATGCGCTGCAGGGGGTATGGAAAGAAGTACAGATGAACCTGGAAGCAACGGGGGCTCGTATGCAGTTGCGTAGTGGGAAGTGTCTTTCAGTATCTGAACCTTACTGGGTGGGACAGAAGGTATATTTGTCTTCTAGAAATCTCAAATTGAAGGTTCCGTCTTTGAAACTGGTGCCGCGTTACGTGGGTCCCTTTGTCATCACGCGTGTAGTAAATCCGCTTGCTTATGAACTTGATTTGCCAGTTACATGGAGGGTTCATAGGGTTTTTCATAAGTCATTATTGAGACCTTTTGTCCCTTGGGTGAAGGATATGATAATTCACACGTTAGTAAAGTATCAAAAGTGAAAGAATTTGAAGGAAGCATATAATGTTATCAGTAAATGAGAAGCTTATCCAATCAGAATATACAACTGCTCTATGAGAAACATGAGTGGGAGGAAGATGCAAGGGTCTAACACATTCTGAACACGTTTGTATATGAACACGTTAAACTGCTAACCTTTTACTAAGAGAGTAGATATAACAGTGTGATAGATATGTATGTATAGTAGATAGTAGTGTAGTAGATATGTGTGTGTGTATATATATTGTGAGACGGTGACCGGCAAGGTGCTGGAGGGCAGGTATGTTTCGCCTAGGATGCTCTCCTATGCTGCTTTGGGGAGCGCTTGGGCAGACACGTGCCACCGAGCAGCCTGGGCTCGGTGGAGGAAGCCGGCAGTATAGTGTTAGTAGCATTAAGCTACTAACACGTTGTAGCAAGTAAGTGGCTCCAAGCCGCATAATCCGGGCCGGCTTTTCCTGGAGTGACCAAAGTGAAGGGTGGGATGGTCACTCCCACGTACCAGGTGAGGCTGGTACCAGGCCTTATAAAGCCTTGGCCTACAGGGCCTAGGGGAGAGCTGAGACCTCTGCAAGTCTGAGAGTCCTGGCTGGCTGTGTGCAGGAGCCATTTTGGTTACCAGTGTGTAGACAGGGACGCTCCATGTATAGTAAGTGCTCAGACGAGCAGGATTTACTTTATGTTTGCCTGATGTTAAGGCCTGTATTTTGCTTTGTTTGCTTGGAAATAAACCCAGGCAAAGCCTGGACTAAAGACTTTATCGCAAGTGTCACTGTCTCTGACTGCTTATGCCCAGGTTGCTACCGATCCTAAACGCTAATCCCTCACATATGGTGTTTGGATGCGGGCAGCGGTCTTAAAGAGACATACACCAATTAATGGACATTTTGCTGCAGCAGCTGGAGAACCGTTGCTAAGGGCAACCGCCCAAGAGAGATTGACTGGAGAGTGCTGTAACCCCCATGTCCTGGGTGAAAGCTGCAACGGCACAGCCAGCAGATACAGCCAAGATGGAGGATCTGATGAAACAGCTGACGCTAATGACGGCGACCCAGCAAAAGGTCCATGAGGAGGCAGGCCATGAGAGCTCAGGCCGAGACTAATGCTCTACTGGTGGAAGCCAATCGTTTAGCCTTGCAGGAGCAACAGCGGGTTAACCAACAGCTGCAAGAGCAACTCCTGGCGGTGGCGCAAAGTGTGCAGAGATCGGCTGGTTCGCTCCCCACCACCCGTACCGCGGTACAGGCGGCCTTACAAAAGATGACGGCCACCGATGACATCGAGGCCTATCTCGCAGTCTTTGAGAGAGTGGCCGAGAGGGAGAAATTACCGGCGCCTCAGTGGGCTGAGGTAGTAGCGCCTTTCCTGACAGGAGAACCCCAAAAGGCCTATTTTGACCTCAGTGAGCAGGATGCCAAGGACTATAATAAGCTCAAAGGTGAGATCCTGGCACGCTTGGGCGTGGACACCCATGTGCGGGCCCGACGCGTACACGCCTGGACTTTCACGGACGACCTACCAGCTCGCTCCCAGATGTACGACCTGTTCCACCTGGTGAGAAAGTGGCTGCAACCGGAGGAGTCGTCCCCGGCGGAGATCGTACAAAAAGTGGTTCTGGACAAGTTCATCCGCTCGTTGCCCCCCGCAATTCAGCGCTGGGTGGGACAAGGGGGTCCCCAGGATATGGACCAACTCGTGAGCCTCGTCGAGAGGTATAATGCCACGGAGGACTTACTGCAAGCCGTGCCTCCTCGACGTTCCAACCCCGGGAACAGCAAGTCGGCCGGAGCACCTGGTAAGACTGTTCCGTATGTAAGGGGTGTCAAAAGTGTCCCAAAGGGAGGCGGCTCAGAGGGGGATCATTTGGGACAGAAGAGGAGTCCCAACTGGACAGTCCGGTCCCGGGTAGAACCCCAAGGGGACCGGGGCCCTATACTGTGTTGGCGCTGTCGTGAGCCCGGGCATATTGCCGCCAACTGTCCACTTACCGTGGAACCAATGGACTGTGACTCTGCCCGGCGGAAGTCGATGTTCGCACGGCCAGTATGTTCTGCAGAGACTGCGTCAGAGACTGATCGACCATTATGTCACATAAAGGTGAATGACTTTGCGGTGACAGCTCTACTGGACTCAGGGAGCTTGGTTACGCTGGTGCATTCCAGCTTGGTTGATCCCACAACTGTCACCGGCCGTTGCATGGGGGTGGTGTGTGTGCATGGGGACACCAAGGAGTATCCTATTGCCCTTGTAAGACTTGAGACTCCGTGTGGACTTGCCACCCATGAGGTGGGCGTCGTAAAATCCTTAATGCACACCGTGATCCTCGGGAGAGACTTTCCCCTATTTTGGGACTTGTGGCGACACCGAGGGTCGTCTGCAAATAAGGTTCATGATAATGCAAATGTGTATGATGTGTGTCCCGAACCGTTTGACCCTGAGGGTACGGTTCCGGCAGTAGGGGTGACCCAAGAGAATGGGGATAACTTTCCCTTAACAGTATTGGCGGGTGAGACGGAGGTACAGGATGAAGTAGTTGCTATGCCTGACTTAGAGGTCTCACGTGCCAATTTCGGAACTGAGCAGCTCCGAGACCCCACCTTAGTAAAAGCCAGGGAAAATGTTAAAGTGATAAATGGGGAGCCTCAATTTACAGGGGCTGATACTGTGTTTCCACACCTGGCAGTCAACCAAGAATTGTTGTATCAGGTTGACAAGGTCCGAGGGGAGGTTGTGGAACAGCTGGTGGTACCTCAGTCCTATCGTAGGATGGTCTTAGACCTGGCGCACAAGCATGTGCTGGGAGGTCATCTCGGGAGCGAAAAGACTAGGGAACGCATCCTTCAGCGTTTTTTTTGGCCTGGGGTACATGGTGATGTAAAACGTTACTGTGAGTCGTGCCCGGAGTGTCAAATAACAGCTCCTATGCCCCATTACCGGAACCCCTTAGTGCCCTTGCCCATCATAGAGGTGCCGTTTGAGCGGATCGCTATGGACCTAGTTGGGCCCTTGGTAAAATCTGCCCGGGGTCACCAACATATATTAGTGGTTGTAGACTATGCCACCCGTTACCCCGAAGCCGTTCCTTTACGCAATACGTCATCCAAGGATATTGCAAAGGAACTACTTCACATGTTCTCCCGCACGGGCATACCAAAAGAGATCCTGACGGACCAAGGAACCCCCTTTATGTCAAAGGTCATGAAGGAATTGTGTAAGCTGCTGAATATTAAGCACTTATGGACGTCTGTGTACCACCCACAGACGGATGGTCCGGTTGAGAGATTTAATAAGACCCTAAAAAGCATGCTAAAAAAGGTAGTCAATAAGGATGGGAAGGACTGGGACTGTCTGCTGCCATATTTAATGTTCTCAATCCGGGAAGTCCCACAATCCTCCACTGGGTTCTCTGCCTTTGAATTAGTTTATGGTAGACATCCCCGAGGGCTCCTTGATGTAGCTAAGGAGACCTGGGAGCACGAGCCCACCCCCTACAGGAGTGTTATTGAACACATCTGCCTCATGCAAGATCGAATTGCGGCGGTCATGCCCATTGTTAGAGAACATTTTCAGCAGGCTCAAGAAGCCCAAAGCCGGGTATATAACAGGTCCGCCAAGGTGAGAAGCTTCAACCCTGGGGACCGGGTACTAGTGTTGGTGCCCACCCTAGAAAGTAAATTCCTAGCAAAATGGCAAGGGCCCTATGAAATAATTGAGAAAGTCGGAGAGGTAAATTATAAGGTATACCAGCCAGGTAGGCGGAAACCAGAACAGTTGTACAATGTAAACCTAATTAAGCCATGGAAGGACAGAGAAGCCCTGACTGCCGTGAGCACCCCCCATGGTGAGGTCCCAGAGGTGTGTGTATCAGGGTCCCTGTCCAAGTCCCAACAGCAAGAGTCTAGGGAATTTATACGACGTAATACGGATGTGTTCTCCGATATACCAGGGCGTACTGGTGTCATAAAACACGACATTATAACTGAACCAGGGGTAAAGGTTCAGTTGAAACCGTACAGGGTTCCAGAAGCCCGCAGACGAGCCATCTTGATCTGGATTATAGTTTTCTCCAGCAGGTTTCGGGGTATTTTGTAGCTTCCAAATTGTGTAGAAGCAGTATGCGCACACTGACCAAGTCAAACACGAGGTATCAGTCTCATGCTCAAAATGGCTCTCTGCCCAGAAACAGCCAGACAGGGCCTTTTATTGTAAAAACATACAATGGGCGTGCAACAGGTTACATCAGTAACATATAGGATTCTCATTTGTCGGATCATATAGCATCTCCCACCTCTCTGCCCACCCTTTTCCAAGTGTTGATGTGGCACAGACTTTGTCCTAGTTCCAGTCATTTCTGTGTGCGTGGCAACCCATTGTTTTGAGAGGTCTCTGTGTGGGGGGTAATATGGCTAGGAAAACACTCAGTGTTGGACAAGTATATACATATAATCCTATGACCTTTAACTCTTAGAGGCTTCTTGTGCAATTTGTGTAATCAGAGCAAATACCATGATTAGATTGTGTGTTCATTACCCTCAACTAAGTTAAAAGTCATTACAACAGCAGAATACATTTGGTTTATACAAATCGATAGACATTTTATACTAAATAATCATCATGTCTATCACAATCCCCCCTTAAAATGTCTACCCTCTAACTCTCTATCTGATTTTCACAGTTCTCTGCGCATGAGCCTATAACCGAAGCGCGTTGAAGGTTCGTTTTAGAGTCTTCAAGGGGGTGTAGGACTTGTCCACTCCTTCTGGGGATGCATCCAGCAAACTCATGGTGGGAGCAGCTTTTCCAGCATCAGTTTCACAGATCTCTCTGACACAGGGGATAACACAGCAGACTAGAACAGAAAAGATAATCAGTTCACATACAACAGCGACGCCCGTCTGTGCCAGGATTCTTTACCACCCGCTCATCCATGGCGAGTACTGGTCCCAAAAGTTAGCTCTTTTTAGTTAGTGCGGTCAGCTTCTTAATGGCAACTGCGTCTTTACCCGCGGGTCACGTGTCGTCTAGGATGTAGGTACAACAAGTCTCCTCTATCGTCTTACAGACACTCCCCTTTTTAGCTAAAGTCATATCTAAGGCCATTCTATTTTGAAAAGTCATAGTCGAGGTAGGTCCTATTGGTCGACTAGTCCCTATAAGGCGTCTCTAGTATAATTTATAAACCACTGCTAACTATAATAAACATAATTAATCCAATCAACGTTTATTTACCATAATGACCAGGAAAATGGACTCGAATCTAGTTTTAACTTGGTCTCTATTTTTTAAAACTTGTCAGGTACCCCCCTTAGCTATCCTATGACGTCAATGTATACGTGTAGATCAAAACTACCACCAGGGGTCTCTCTTCTCGCTCTAGTATAATGTTACAATACTAGTAGCGTGCACAGGTACGCACGGCGTGGGACTCCCTAATCTTCACCCACACCAATGTCCCTCCTGGAGATAGTCCTAATGGTGAACACGTCCAGGTCGCCTCACCCTGACCCTACACTACCTAGTGACAAGACTGGAAGGAACCGCCGTACCTATGTGGAAAACAAGGATAGACCAACATGACAGGATAACCACAAAACACAGACTGAGTTGGATCGAGATAAAGTAACTATTGGGGGTAACCTCATTATCCTCAATGTTGTCCGACAGGATGTGGAGGAGCATAAGGGCTTTACTAAGGCACACTCCCCTGTCCAATTACCCTCCAGGCGGGTCCTCTACCTCATGTCTCCACAAAGCCAGTAAACGTCTCCTAAGGACTGGACCTGATTCTGCATCTATTCCCCTCCTATCGTACCGTAGGAGGAGCAATACCCGTTGGTGAGTTCCCCAAAAATCTCCCTCCACCCTGCCTATTTGCCCGGCAGGTGCAGTTTCCAGGGTAGTCAGTAATACTCTCTCCGGTGCAAAACACTTAAGTAGTTATAGAGTATTCCTTCTTCCACTTCTCACAAGCAGTGTAATTAGCGGAAATGTTCGTGAAGAGACTGATAAACCACTCTTCAGCATCTACAGGGAGATTTAGGGGGACCATCCCCGAGTGTAGTCGGGCACTACCGCTCACGCAACAGTTAGACTTGTTGCTCCTGTTAGCATTGTACCTCATCAACTCCAACCAGAGATTCTGGTCAGAGTAGCCAGTAGCTACTGTCAAGGTGTCCTCAAAGGTAGGGTCAGCTATGATCATCATGTTCGTCAAGGTCTTTATCTTACGGCGGAGGGGGTTAATTATGGGCACGGGACTGAGTGAAGGCTTCCATTCGGGTGCATCTACCATACCCCTTATTTTAAACTTCCCTAAGGGATCTGTCCTCCCGTACCGGTATGTCCCCAGACTATAAGTCCCTCCGTCCCCCGGGCTTGGATCTCCCATGGTTAATGTAAAAACCGCATTAAAACCAAGCAACATACTAAGTTCAGCCTTCCAATACCTGCTGTCCTTATTATTCTCAAGGAGGGTTATACGACTAATTAGGGATTTCCCGCTCTTATCTTTCTTATTTAAGGCACTTCGCGGTTTATAGGACCAGTCTATTCCTGTGTTACATCCCACTAATCCCCAATAACGGCAGTCTTCTCCCCAGACGTTATCAGTGGCGCGAACATATTGTATTCCCCGGGCATGTAAGTCATATAACCAGCTGGACTGAGCTAAATCTGGCCTGCGGTGGGATCTTGCGCCTAGACACGGGACCACAGTACAATAGTCAAAGGAATATGCGGCTACTTGAGCATTGAACGAGTTATACTAGAAGGTAACCATACCCTCATATTCTTCAGACTAAGGATTCCAGTTGCCACCCTCCTCTCTCACTAGCCCTAACCAGAGTAATGTCTTTGGCACAACTAAGACTGGTCTCCCGGATCTGAAGCTTTCTTACAGTATGAAGCATGGATCCATGTAAGTCTTTCGCTAGTTTCACAGCTGTGGCAGTAGTCAGAAGCACCTGGTAGGGGCCATCAAATCGGGGCTCAAGAGGGTGCTTCCTGGGAACTTCTTGACGCACACCCAATCCCCAGGCTGCAAGATATGTATCCCAGTGTCTGCCTCTGAGTCTGGAAGAGAACACCTGTGCATAGGCTTTGGTTAGTTCTTTAACAATGGAAATCACATACTCAGTCAACACATCAGATTGTAATTGTAACTACTGAGGATAGTAACGACCTAGCCTTGGGGCTAGCCCAAACAATCTCATAGGGAGATAATGTATAATCCCCCCTGGGTTCATATCTAACACTGTATAAGGCTATTGGATGACAGTCTTTCCAAAGTGGCTTCATTTTTAAGTATCTTACTTTTTAGCGTGCCACTAAGTCTCTCCACCTTTTCACTACTCTAAAAATGGTAGAGTATGTAAAAGGCCTGGGATACACCCAGAACAGACATGACATGTTACATTCACCTGCGAAGTTTATACCTCTGTCTGACTCTGAATCACTTCTGGTACCCCATATTCACAGTTTACCTCGTTCATGAGCTTCTTTGCGGTTACCTACTTGTTTGCCTTGGTAACAGGGTTAGCCTCCACCCTGCAAAGACATCAACAACAACAAGCACGTATTCATACTTCCCAACAAGTGGGAGCTGAACGTAGTCAATTTGCAATCCCTGAAATGGGTAGAGTGGTCTAGGCAAGTGTGATGTGGCAAATTTACTTCTGCCCTGACTCACCTATGGCATAGATCATGCTAAACTGGACAAATGATGCAGCAGCTACAGAGAACCCAGAAGTCGCCCATCGTCTTTCAAGCGTCGTCGTCATTGCTGCTTTACTAGGTGGGTCTTTCCGTCCATCAGCTGGGCCATCATGGGATACAGGAACTGTGGTGGGCAAGTGCTGTTGACCGTTCACCACACGCTGTCCTGTTTCTGCTGCTCCCATATTAGTCCATTTATCCTTTCCTTCCTTGCTGGCTTGTAACTGTATAAGTCTTTAGCATATCAAAGTCCAAATTTTTGTCAATGTCCAAAGTTTTTACCACTGACTCATGCTGTCAGTATCTTTCTTCTTTCTTCCACGGCTTGAGGGCCGCTGCCTTTGCTATGCTGTCAGCGAGGGTGTCGTCTCTCGCCTCTCCAGTGTAGGAATCGGTGCGAACTCTCAACTTTGTCAGGTAGAAGTAGGGCCCTCCATGAGACTCTGTACCGCTGCAGCATTCTCAATTGGTTGTCCTGCTAAGGTAAAAACTGTCTGGCCTTCCATATTGGGCCGTAATCATGAGCTATGCCAAATACATACCAGCAGTCAGTGTAAAGGGTTGCCGTCTTACCTCTCGCCACTCTACTCGCCTCAGTGAGGGCCTTCAATTCCGCTTCTTGTACTGTGACATGCGGAGGCAGAGCTTCTGCTTCTAGGACATCTTGTTGTGTGACCACTGCATATCCGATGTGGAGTCATCAGTCCTCACCCTGGTACCATCTGCAAAAAGCTCGACATATGTATTATCAACAGAGGTTCTGGTAACTGTTTGCATACCTACAGTTTCTTACTGAATTAGTACTAAATAATCATGTTGATGTTCTATTTCACATGGCTCGGAATCTTGTTATCTTATTCCATTTATTTATTTACTTTTTTTTTAAAAGCCCAATAGCTGATCTACAACACCTAGATCATCTATGACCCAGATCACCTATGCCTCCACCTAGATCATCTATGACCCAGATCACCTATGCCTCCCCCCTTTTGAACCGGAATACTCAATGGAAAAAGAGTAATTGCGTTCAAACTAGTAAACCAAGAGGCACAAAAACAAGCACTTTGTAGGTCAAGGTGACATTGTATGCAGCGAAGTCTGAGTGAAAATATCCTTTAGATTTTTTTTTTTTTTCAGGTTGCAGTTAGCATTTTTTAACACAAGGGGGCGCCACACAATTTAAATTTTACGTCACCCAGTATAATAGTATTTCAGGGAATGGCCAGCGTTTAGCTTTTACTCTCCTGTCGGAATATAATTATAGCTTCAGTGTAGACTGACACTAGAATATACAAAAGACTTAAAGAAAAACTAAAGAATACAGATGAATTAACATCCTACTCCGGGCAATTCAGTCCCTCTTTCTTCACATAAAAAGTAAAATTACTTCACCAAATTGCGTGAAAAAGTTTGCTGGGTGACTATAGGGAAATTATTCCATCTGTAGGAGCCTTCCATAACATCATCTGTCTGAGCATCCATTGGAGAAGCGGGCAGTGGAAAACAGAGCCCCTGGGAACATGAGAGAGCGTCCCCTGTCATATATTCCTAGCCTCTGCCCCCCATGCATCAACTCCAATCTTCCATGCACTATAAACCAGCTTAGTCATCTACTATGTCCCAAGCTGCATCTTCACAAAGGTTTGTTTCCCTGAACTTATCACACATCCAAAGTGGCCACATCTTGGAGCGTAACAAAGTCTGGTCAAACAAAACCTTACTTCAGACAATCATGATGTTAACACTGGATACAGTGGCATTGGGGAATATAGGCCTCCCAAGTGCAGCAAAATGGCCACCAGAGGCAGAAAGGGGCGGAGCTACAAATCTCCCAGGTGAGGCAAGATGGCTGCCGGAGGAAGGGGCGGGGCCAGGGGCAGCAGCACTCCCAGGTGAGGCAAAATGGCCACTGGAGGAGGAAGGGGCGGGGCCAGGTCCTGTCCCGGATGGGGAGGGACCGGAAGTAACATCACACACCCTGAAAGTGAGCACATGGGGGGAAGTGCTGCAGAGTCACACTATGTGGAGTTGTAAACATTGCAAGCGCGGCCGCCATTACAGGGAGGGGCTGTAGTCAACACAAAGGCATTACATTGTTCATTAGCAATACACATACCCCACTACATGCTTTCTCCTCTTGACTCTCTTAATTACGTTATACCAAAAAAACTAGCTAAAAACGCCTTTCTTTCTGCTAGGCTTCCTGCTCATCTTCTGAAAACTTTCTACAGTCTATCTTATCTATCCATATTAATTTCTGCTTATCTGTCCATAACCTGACATTTCTTTCTGCAACTTTTCCTCGTCCTTCTCTTTGTATAACATTTCTACATGTTTTGCATATTCCAAAACATCCTGCACTGATCCCTCATTCTATTCTACCTGCTTATTCTAGCCTATCCAAAGTTTCTGGACACAGTAGTGTTCCTCTTGTAAAATCTGCTTTCTTCAAATCCTTCCAATATAACCTCTCTTTCCCACTCAGATTACAATGCACATTAATTCTACAAAACACAAGACAAAGGGAACAGAAAGGGTTAATTGAAAATGCTTTCAGTCCATTCTCTTATCAGCAACCCTCCCCCAATAATAAACACTGCACATTCTTTCTATAATACCAAACAGACGGGATTACTGGAGAATACCCACAACGGCTCAAGGTATATATCTCATCTACCTTTATAACAGCCCACCGTCTACTAGTAATCCCCAAGAGCACTCCTTGTACACGATCTAGACAGGACATTTAGCTATACACAGAGACTGACGATTATTTTCAATGACCAAAACCTCAACAATATTCTGGAGACATCAGCCGTCACACCACGGCTATATTCCCGCGTATATACCTCTTCACATATGAGAACATAACACGCTCAATCATAAAAGGTAAATATGCGTATCATAAATCTTCCTAACCTCACACTAGTTTACCTAGGAGTAAGTGTCTGGCGCGCTCCCTCAGACTTAAACAGCCGAGTCCGCCCTTCTGACACATTAACCCTCACAGAATTTGTCTCTTGGTCTTGTATACACAATTTTTAACCGTCTCAGACATAGCAGCCACAGCATACAAAATACCCCTTAAGCAGGTTAAAACGGTGGTCTTTTTTCCGAGTAAGAAAGAACTATATTACCTGCCTTTCATTGATTTATTACTCTGGATCAGAAACAGGCAGAAAAGCAGTCAGAACCCAGATCACATCGGTAGATTTACATAAAGCAATCTTACCGTGTTCTGTAGATTTTCGGGCCCCTGAGTTCTGCGTGCCATCTGCCGATCTCTGTATTTTTCCAGAATGAAAGAAATCAAAATCTCTAACTCGGTCCACCCAGGATACGCCACTGATCTGGATTATAGTTTTCTCCAGCAGGTTTCGGGGTATTTTGTAGCTTCCAAATTGTGTAGAAGCAGTATGCGCACACTGACCAAGTCAAACACGAGGTATCAGTCTCATGCTCAAAATGGCTCTCTGCCCAGAAACAGCCAGACAGGGCCTTTTATTGTAAAAACATACAATGGGCGTGCAACAGGTTACATCAGTAACATATAGGATTCTCATTTGTCGGATCATATAGCATCTCCCACCTCTCTGCCCACCCTTCTCCAAGTGTTGATGTGGCACAGACTTTGTCCTAGCTCCAGTCATTTCTGTGTGCGTGGCAACCCATTGTTTTGAGAGGTCTCTGTGTGGGGGGTAATATGGCTAGGAAAACACTCAGTGTTGGACAAGTATATACATATAATCCTATGACCTTTAACTCTTAGAGGCTTCTTGTGCAATTTGTGTAATCAGAGCAAATACCATGATTAGATTGTGTTCATTACCCTCAACTAAGTTAAAAGTCATTACAACAGCAGAATACATTTGGTTTATACAAATCGATAGACATTTTATACTAAATAATCATCATGTCTATCACAATCTCAGAGGAGGTCAAGAAAATGCTAGACCTCGGAGTAATTGAGGAGTCGAAAAGCGAATGGTCCAGCACTATCGTGCTGATACCAAAACCTGATGGCTCTCTGCGCTTCTGTAACGACTTCCGGAAGCTAAATGACGTGTCAAAATTTGACGCATACCCAATGCCGAGAGTGGACGAGTTAATTGAGAGACTGGGTCATGCCAGGTACTTTTCCACTCTCGACCTTACTAAAGGCTACTGGCAGGTTCCCCTTACAGAGAGCGCGAAAGAAAAGACTGCGTTTGCCACACCAGAAGGGTTGTTTCAGTACATCTGCCTACCCTTCGGTTTGCATGGAGCCCCAGCAACCTTCCAAAGATTGATGGATATCATACTCAAACCCCATCGTCAATATGCGTCAGCATATTTAGATGATATCATTTTTAGCGAAGACTGGGACAGCCATCTACCCAAGGTACAGGCAGTACTGAACTTCCTTAGAAAAGCAGGGCTCACAGCAAACCCAAAGAAGTGCGCCCTGGGTCTTGAAGAAGCACGATACCTGGGGTATATAATAGGTAGGGGTATTATAAAACCCCAGGTCAATAAAGTTGAAGCCGTTCAGGACTGGCCACAACCCACAACTAAAAAGCAGGTGAGAGCCTTTTTAGGCATTGTAGGGTACTATAGGCGGTTTGTGCAAAACTTTGCTAGCATAGCAGCGCCCCTAACAGACTTGACCAAGAACAGTAAGTCAGTCATGGTCAAGTGGAACCCTGATGCAGAAAAGGCGTTCCAAGAGTTAAAACGGGCACTCTGTAGACGTCCAGTATTGGTCACACCCAATTTTAAAAGGGAATTTATTGTCCAAACAGACGCGTCCGATGTGGGACTGGGAGCAGTTCTGTCCCAAGAAGTAGAGGGAGAGGAACATCCCGTGATTTATCTGAGCAGGAAGCTCATGCCACCAGAGAAAAATTACAGTATAGTTGAGCGGGAGTGCCTAGTCATCAAGTGGGCCCTGGAATCCCTAAAATACTACCTGCTAGGTCGGCACTTCAGGCTGATCACAGACCACTCCCCCTTAACCTGGATGTCACAGGCAAAAGAAAGAAATGCCAGAGTCACTAGGTGGTTCCTGACCCTTCAAAATTTTAGTTTTTCGGTAGAGCACAGGGCCGGAAAGCTACAGGGCAATGCCGATGCCTTATCAAGGACGCATTGCATGACGGCGAAAGGTGTCCGACCCCACAGGCTCGAACAGAGGGGGAGGGTATGTGAGACGGTGACCGGCAAGGTGCTGGAGGGCAGGTATGTTTCGCCTAGGATGCTCTTCTATGCTGCTTTGGGGAGCGCTTGGGCAGATACGTGCCACCGAGCAGCCTGGGCTCGGTGGAGGAAGCCGGCAGTATAGTGTTAGTAGCATTAAGCTACTAACACGTTGTAGCAAGTAAGTGGCTCCAAGCCGCATAATCCGGGCCGGCTTTTCCTGGAGTGACCAAAGTGAAGGGTGGGATGGTCACTCCCACGTACCAGGTGAGGCTGGTACCAGGCCTTATAAAGCCTGGGCCTACAGGGCCTAGGGGAGAGCTGAGACCTCTGCATGTCTGAGAGTCCTGGCTGGCTGTGTGCAGAAGCCATTTTGGTTACCAGTGTGTAGACAGGGACGCTCCATGTATAGTAAGTGCTCAGACGAGCAGGATTTACTTTATGTTTACCTGATGTTAAGGCCTGTATTTTGCTTTGTTTGCTTGGAAATAAACCCAGGCAAAGCCTGGACTAAAGACTTTATCGCAAGTGTCACTGTCTCTGACTGCTTATGCCCAGGTTGCTACCGATCCTAAACGCTAATCCCTCACAATATACTGTATATATATATATTTGCCTAAGCTAATATAAGAAACACATGACAAGATAATAAAGCATACAAATATCATTACTATAGCAGTCAGAAAAAAAAACACGTCAGAATTACACTTTTTTGATCACCCTATCTCAAAGACACAATGTAATAAAAAGTGATTAAAAGGTCATATTTACTGCAGAATAGCACCAATAGAAACTACAGGATGTCCCGCAAAAAATGAGCCTTTGCACAACTATGTTGATGCAAAAAGTTATAGTTGGGGAAAAATTATTAAATGTACAGACAAGCTTTTTAAATGCTTCTTTCTGCCTGAAAATTGTTGTTTTTTTTACCAATCTGTTGGGATACGCGGCCCGAGTCCCTGTGGTTTCTTTATCAGCAGGGAATCGCCGTCAGCCTGCATGACCCACTTTCTGAAGCCTACAAATGTGCGTCCTGTAGTAGCAGTAGGGCTGTGTACTTAAGCATAAGAACGGCTTTTGTTTTATCATATTACCAGTATAGGTTTGAGGAGTTTGAAAAGAATCAGCGGAGTGCTTCTTTAATTTTAGAAATCAAACCTCATTTTATTACGTTTTTGGTTGTTTCCTTTTCTTGCTTTTTATAATCCACTGTTTCCTCATCAAAATATGTTCTTTGATAAATCAATGTTACCATAGCTGCTAGTAATGTCAGATCTTCTGCCCCCTACTGATAGCAAGTGCACTTTTAGTTTAGCTGAGAATAGTAATCATGCGTTGCAGATTGTATCAATGTACAAATCCCCAATGTCCTCTAACTAAAACTGCTATATTTGACTTTTACGGCTGAAACAAATGAAAGGCTTAGCTCTAAGAACTACAACAGTGACATTGACAAGGCACACATAAGACAAGAGTAAAATACATGTCCAGTAAAGCTTGTGCATTACTATGAATGTCTTCCATGACTATAGCAGCATACTGATGAAACTGAATATAAATGGACCATAGACCGTTGTTCTTTAGATTTATTGGAAAATAGTACATATGTTCCTGTACCAAATAACAAATAGATTGAATTGTGAGAACAAGTACAAAGTAAGGGTGAAGTATGTGGAGACACACAGCGAGGGACTTAAACAGAACTTTTATTTCTATTAAAATATAAACTAGGCCAACGGACAAATGCACAACAAACAAAGCCGGGTCTCCACTTGTCCAATAATGGACCTTGGGGAGGATAAGGTCCATTATTGGACAAGTGGAGGTCCGGCTTTGTTTGTTGTCTGTTTGTGCGTCGGTCTAGTTTATATTTTAATAGAACCAATGAAAGGTATTTTTTAGACTCTTTCTCTGTAATAGTGATATACCCAAAAGAGTTTCTTTGCCCATCTGTTAAATCCACATAGCTAGAGAGAATCATTTTTCTTTTTCTACGAAGTTACTAAAAAATAGCAAAATAAGGGTGAATGCCCACGGACAGATTTGTACCGCATTTCCCACGGTGGAAATCCACGTGTGAATTTCGCAGCTATCAGGTTCTTTTGAAGCTAATAGCTTTCTGTCTGCTAATGCTCACATGCAGAATTCTACCGCAAATTTCCCCAGCAGGAAATAAATCGCGACGTGTTCTAGTTGCCGCGGATTTACGCCTCTGGAGTTTTCCATTAATATAGCATTAATGGAGACCGTGGAAATCAGTGCAGAATTCCGCCATCACCAGCGGGCACTTTTAATGTTTTTAATCGCAGTACTCCCCCCCCCCCTGGTGTAAATCAGCAACGCTCGTGGGCATGAGCCCTAAATGTTTTGATAAGCTTTGAAAGTTGTGTTAGAGGGGTTATTCATAAACAGTAATGTTTACAGTTAAATCCAGTCCATAATTATAAACCTTTTTTGCTATTTACACTTATTAAAAAAGTGTTTCTATTGCCAGATATTCCAGAGCTAACATTAGAATAGCGCCACCTTCTGTTTCTTTTGAAAAACCTTTCTGTGTCCATCTCAGTCAATGTGCTAATGTGGACAGCATTGTGTCTTTCTCGACTCCACTAAAGCCTCAGGTCCACAGGAAAAATATGGCCTGCACAGATTTCTACTGTAGATTTCCGCAGCGGATGCACTTTAAATTGTCTTTTTTTTGCATACAAGAGATTTATTGAGATAGAGGACAATTGAGCCCACCCACATGTTATCCGCGCTAAAATGAAGCATGTCGCATTTTATTCCTGTGCGTGAAATCCGCAGATCACTTACAATACCACCTGCGGCTATTTAATTAACCGCGGATGATCAATGCTTTCCTGTGGGATGCGGGGATGCGGATTTCACACGCGGGAAAACCGCGCGGATTTGATAAATATAATTTCCGTGTGGACGTGAGGCCTAAGTGGTGCCACAATGATATATAAAACATGTAATTGAAAAAGACATATGGATCAGGAGATGATAAGTGTGAAGATGACCCAAGTAGATTTGGTATGATGAGTCTTCGCATTTTTTTAAACATATGGCTAGTAGTTGTAATAAATTCATCTTTTTATCTATTTACATTTAGTTAGCTAGATAAATCAATGTCACCATTGGAACACAAGACCGGAAATTTTACAGTGAATTAAAATTTCCAGATGTCAGAATATTATGTGATATCTGACTGCGATTTAAGGGAATGTATCACCTAGATTTTTTTTTACTAATTAAGACCAGATAGTGAAACATACTCAATTTTTCCAAACGTTTTTTTTTTGTTATTGTAGATTGTTTTATTCTGTCGGCTGTATGTGACTATGGGGGATGCCACCCTGTGTACAGTTAAAGGGGTATTCCAACGATGAGACTTTGGATGAAAACTTATAAATCATAGGGGGTCCAACTGCTGGGACCCCTACTGATCCTAAGAAAGTTCCCAATTCTGTAGTGTAGAGAGGAATTGAGCCACTGGACTCACATGCGCTGCAGCAGCTCCATTCCTCACAATGGTGTAGGCAAATAGCTAAACGCTGTGCTCGACTCAGCTGCCTGTCTGTCCATTAAAATTAATGGAATGGTGCAGTCTAATTCATTTCAATGGGGCAGACAGACAGCTGAGCACAGTGCTTGGCTATCTGAAAGGAGTGGAGCCAATGCTGCTGTGTATGTGCGATCAGCAGTTCCATTCCCCACTACACTACAGAAATGGAACAGTGTATCTTGAACTGCAAAATAGGGGGACAGAAGCCCTTCATTCTCAGGATCAGTGGTAGGGCCCAGCAGTCAGACCCCCACCGATCTATCAGTTTTCACCCATCCATTGGCAAGTTTGAAAACTGTAGAATTTTACGTGTTTTTTTAACTATGGATTGTGACATCAAATTTTAAAAAAAATCACCAAAAATTCTTTAAATGTGTATAATATAAAAAATTGATTTATACAACAGAATATTTCTGATGACACGTTCCCTCTAACCAGACTATTTGAGTTTAATCTTGCCGCTTATAGGAACTTCATTGTTTATTTTTCATCACAACCAGTGAGACAATTACTGATGTAAGTAATGTAATTTTGGAATTATTGAAGAAGGCTTAAAATTGAACATAATAATACATCCCATTGTATTTGAATCTAGTGAATTTCCCATCTCATAATCTGTATTTTCCACATTCCTGTAATTTGAACATGAGGATATAGTTAGTTACTCCTCTATTATTTATGAAAATTGCTTGATAGATGGTTGGCGGTACCTTGTTGTGTTGTGCTTGAGTACAATATGCATAGTGGTGCCACAATGATATACTGTAGATGACATCAGTGGAATGGAGATAGGAATCAGATTAGTGTGAAGCTGACCTTAGTAGATTTAATATAACTAGCCCTCCATGTCCTCGGCCGGCTGCTCCCAGGCCCCATTATGCTGTTTTGTTTGCAAGTTACATTCAGTCTGTGATGTCCTATAAAGCTGCTTCTGCAGCCAATGACACAACTCCGCAATCATTGCTTAGCCCTGTCATTGGCTGCAGCAGCCTGTTTACAGAACTGCACAGGCTGAATGCAGCCTGCAAACATGTCGTCAGTGAGGAGACCAGAAGCTGCCTTTGGGGACAAGGATGGAGCAGGGAGAGGTGAGTATTAGTGCCTTTGTTATGTTTTACCATGGGGAAAATGTTTGTAAAAAGAATATTTAATCTCAGACAACTCATTTGGGCCTAAAATTTTCACTATTGGTCAGCGTCCTGTAGGGTGACCCCGGACACAGGGCATACATTGAGGAGCGGGGAGGGTAAGATGCTGGCTTTTAACGGCAGCACTTGCCACACTGTCTCCCGGAGGGCCTCGGCCAGGGCAACTCTGGGCCTCTTCCAGACACCACTAGGAGAGGGATGCCCAATAAACAGTAGAACAGGAGATAATGTTGTCACAGGTGATGCCACTGTTCCGTTACCCACCGGAATGGCCATCGGCGGTAAATAAAGGAACCGCAGACTGTGTAATGTACCTCAGTTCCCTGGGAATGGTCAGGGCCTGGCAAAACTTTACTTCAATATAACTCCAGCAGTACAAGGCAAAGTAGACAATATTCCAAGTGCAGGCATTTAGACAGACTGGATTATGAGTACCTCCACATGGCGATCCCAGACTTCAGGATGCTCTTGTGTGAACAACTGAAGATGCGTACCTCCACCCAGCGGTCCCAGACTTCAGGACATTTGGGCATGAACAATTGAAGAAAAGTACCTCCACCCGGCGGTCCCAGACTTTAGGACACTCAGGTGTGAACAAATGACAAAGTGTACCTCTGCACTGGACCTTGAAGAATAACACTCACGTTTCACTAACGCTCTCTCTCTTTGGGGCTCACTCCTCTCTCATGCTTGAACAGTCAATCCAGGGAACCTCTACTCCTCTTCCATCATTCACTGCAGGAGGGTTGAAGGTACCCTCATGCAGCCAGCACTCTTGATCAGGAACCCAGAAGGCATGGAACTTCTTTCCCGCTTAAGCACTCACATTTATAGCCTTACTCATGCCACATGACAGGACATAGATTGATACATTTTTAGACAGTCTCTAGGCTTTGCAAACACTTAACCTTTTACTTGCTGCAGCTGTGCAATACACAAAATAGGATGTCAATACACTTTTGCACAGTGCATCTACATAAGACATGACATGTATGACATCATAGAGGGGGCCAGGATAGCATGTACTGGGCCACTACATTTGCAGTAACTGATATTGGCCCCTTTTTAGGTAACCTATTAATGTTGTTGCCTCCACATTATGACAAAATGAGCAAGTAATTTGCCTACAGGGTGGTCCAATATTAATGAAACACTGCCACTCTCAGATTTGCAACACCGTCACTCCTCCAGATTTGCAACATGCTACAACAGGATGGTGTTCCCAACCACCGTTTTCCATTTATTCAGGTGGCTCTATTTCTTTGGACCAACCTGTAGACTTATAAATTTGTAAATGGACACTAATCCGTGAGTTTCACATATGTTCTTCGTGCTTTAAGGTTTTCCGAAATATGTTTTGTTCCTTCCTTGTGCAACGGGTGGGTGAGACTGAATAGTTATAGGATTATATTTATGTGTTATGTTGCAGGGCTTGAGCAATCAGTCTATCTTGTGTGCAAAGTGTCTACTGTTCTGTCTGTTTTTTTGGTTTTGATCCATTCCTGTTGCTCCCAACTGTTACTGTCTTCTCTACTACCTGAGCTCAGTTTATTCTTTGACCATGTTTGCTCTGTCTGCCCTGAGCCATGGCCTGTTTCACTGTTATGCAAGAATTTCACCTGTCCTGATCTTGGCTCTGTTCCACAACTGTATTTCTATCTACAACTTCCAGTGCTTTATTACAGTCAAATTGACCAAGTTGTGAAGATCAAATCCCAATTAGTGGGGTTAAAGATTGAAAATCCGGTAACCCCATGTGAAGCCCCAGACCTAGCTCAAAGCCAAATCCGTTTTAAGGCATATTGGATCCACATCGGCTGCCCTGACAATGTGGAGTATTTGTAATAACCAAAATTTGTAAACTTAAAATAAAGAAACTAAAAAATTTTTTTCTGGGAATGAAAATGAGTTTTTCAACACTATCAGCTTAGCATTTTGGGTTCAGAGAAAATGAGCCCGGGCTAACATGAGCGTATGGTCACAGCATATTACGTGCACAGATTTTGCACGCCTAATACACTGTTCCAATCTCCCATGTTGCCGCTCACAGAAATTGAGTGAAATACGAGCACAAAAAATAGTAGCATGTTCTGTCTTGGTGGGTATTATGTGCACATACCCACAAATATACTGCATGCCATTGCGTACTTGCCTGAGTGTGAGCCTGGCCTTATAGGTAAATATGAGATGCTTAAATTCTATCCTTGTGAGGGATGTTGTTTTGCATAGATAAAAGGCCAAATAATACACGTGCACCTATTATTACAAACACCAAGAATACCAATAAAATATCACCCTACCGTAAACATAGTTTTCACATTCTAGTTCTAATCTATATACAGTACAGTTCTATCCAGTGGCTCACAGTTGGCATCTTCTGATTGCTATTCACTTTCGTCTACATCAGGCCCACGCACACTTCTCCCAGCCATGACTCATCTCTGCAGTTATTTGTCCAGACACCTTTGGCTCTTTTTCTTTGCAATTTACGTTTTTCAGATTCCCAACCTTTAGGGCAATTACACGAGTGTATAATGGATGCATTTATGGCTGTTGGTTTCCTGGCTCAAACTCAGAGCATCATGGAGATCTATGATGCTCTAAGGTCGGGTCAGTAAACCAGCGCTCATGTAATCTTCTTGTCACACGTGACGCCACCATTCCATCATCTGGGGGTAGCTCGGGACCCAACCATGTTTTAACAGGAGTAGATCACAGGGGATGTAACCGAAGGTTATCTATAGTATTCTTGTCACACATGACGCCACCATTCCATCTTCTGGGGGTAGCTCAGGACCTGACTACGTTACTGACAGGAGGAGATCACAGGGGATGTAACCAGAGGTTACCTGTAGTCTTCTTGTCACACATGACACCACCGTTCCATCCTCTTTGGTGAACTCCAACATCTCAAATAAAATAGTCCACACACAGGGAAAACGTTCTGGACAAACTGGGAACGATCGGTAATGTTTTTTTCCTCCAACTTTAGTATAAACTATACTAAACAGCAAACTGGTTCAAATACAACATTTGGAGGGTGGTGAGACAGGGAGGCTTCTTGGAGTAATGTAGGCAATCAACAGTCCCAGTTATCTGTACGATCCTGCTCTCAGTGACTCTCTCTCTCCAACTCTTTACGGTCATCACTGGATTGGCGCATTGCCAACGTGGTTACAATTTACAAAAAGGGATCAAAAAGTGAGCCTGGTACCTACAGGCCGGTAAGTCTCACTTTAGTAACTGGAAAAATATTCAAGGGGTTTCTGAGATATGCCATTGAAGAATACCTCAAGGAGAACAACGCAATAACCCCTCACCAGCATTGATTCATGAAGGTTCGATCGGCTCAGACCAATCTGATCAGCTTCTACGATGAAGTAAGCTCTAGGCTGGACCTGGGAGACTCTATTGATCTCATATATCTGGACTTCTTTAAAGCATTTGACACCGTGCCGCATAATGGGCTGATATATAAAATGAGACAGCTCGGACTCGGTGAAAACATGTGTAGCTGAGTCAAGAATTGGCTCAGAGATAGAAAGCAGAGAGTTGTAATAAATGGTTCGTACTCTGATTGGGCCACCATCACTAGCGGGGTGCCACAGGGTTCAGTATTGGGCCCCATTCTGTTCAATATATTTATCAAACACCTAATAGATGGGCTGCACAGTAAAATATCAATATTTGCAGATGACACAAAATTATACAATATAATCAATGCAATGGAGGAGAATGCATGGCTACAAACGGACCTAGATAAGCTGGGGGCTTGGGCAGAAAAATGGCAAATGAAGTTCAATGTTGATAAATGTAAGGTTATGCACATGGGCAGCAAAAACGGATGTCACCAATGTACACTTAATGGGGTATTGCTAGGGAAAAGGGATATGGAAAAAGACCTGGGGGTATTAGTGGATTGTAGATTAAACTGGAATAACCAATGCCAGACAGCTGCTGCAAAGCTAATAAAGTCTTGGGGTGCATTAAAAAAGGATAGGGGCGAGGGACGAGAACATTATTCTACCACTGTATAAGGCACTTGATAGGCCCCACATGGAATACTGCATACAGTTCTGGTCACCGGTGCTCAGGAAAGATGTTACAGTGCTGGAGGGGGTTCAAAGAAGAGCAACTAAACTAATACATGGAATGACGGGACTGGAATACCCAGAGAGGCTATCAGAATTGGGATTATTCACTCTGGAAAAAAGACGGCTAAGGGGTGATCAAATAACTATGTATAAATACATGAGGGGACGATACAAGGATCTCTCCCATGATCTGTTTATACCCAGGACTGCAATGGTAACAAGAGGGCATCCGCTACGTCTAGAAGAAAGCAGATTTAATCGCCAACACAGAAAAGGGTTCTTTACTGTAAGAGCAGTGAGACTGTGGAACTCTCTGCCTGAGAATGTGGTGATGGCAAAATCCATAGAGAAGTTTAAAAGGGGACTTGATGTCTTTCTAGAGCGGAAGGATATTACAGGATATAAATCTTAGGTCAATTCTTAATCTGGGTATACTGGCAGGTAGGAACTATAAGGCCTCATGTCCACGGGGAAAATATGATTTAAGATCCGCAGCGGATCTCCCGCACGCGGATCCGCATCCCATAGGGATGCATTGACCACCCGCGGGTAGATAAATACCCGCGGATCGTCAATAAAAGGGATTTAAAAAAAAATGGAGCATGAAAAAATCTGGACCATGCTCCATTTTCGTGCGGGTCTCCCGCGGAGTCGGCTCCCGCGGGCTTCTATTGAAGCCTATGGAAGCCGTCCGGATCCGCGGGAGACCTAAAATAGCAATTTAAAAGAATTTACTCACCCGCAGCGGACCGGGAAGGTCTTCTCTTCCTCACGGCCAGATCTTTCTTGCTTCGGCTCGGCGGATGTGCCCGGCGCATGCGCGCGGCACGTCGGCGACGTGCCGGCGACGTGCCGCCGGCGTGACGAATTCATCCGCCGGCCGAAGAAAGAAGATCCGGCCGTGACGCAGAGAAGAAACGGAGCGGATGGGAGGTGAGTTTATTCTCATTTATTCTTATTTTCAGCGCTCATGTCCGCGGGGCAGGAGGGACCCGCTACGGATTCTACATGTAGAATCCGTAGCGGGCCTGATTTTCCCCGTGGACATGAGGCCTTAGGGGTTGATCTAGGGATTAGTCTAATTGCCATTAGGGAGTCAAGAAGGAATTTTCCCCCAAATGCGCTAATTGCCTCCTGCGTCCTGTTTTTTTGCCTTCCTCTGGATCAGCAACATAGGAGGATAAACAGGCTGAACTAGATGGACATTGTCTTCATTCAGTCTTACATACTATGTTACTATGTTAAAGGGGTTGTCCCGCGAAAGCAAGTGGGTCTATACACTTCTGTATGGCCATATTAATGCACTTTGTAATGTACATTGTGCATTAATTATGAGCCATACAGAAGTTATCAAAAGTTATTCACTTACCTGTTCCGTTGCTGGCGTCCTCGTCTCCATGGTTGCCGTCTAATTTTCGCCGTCTAATGGCCAAATTAGACGCGCTTGCGCAGTCCGGGTCTTCTTATCTTCTCAATGGGGCTCCGTGTCGCTCCGCCCTGTCACGTGCCGATTCCAGCCAATCAGGAGGCTGGAATCGGCAATGGACCGCACAGAAGAGCTGCGGTCCACGGAGGGAGAAGATCCCGGCGGCCATCTTCACTGGAGCGCGGGGATTCAGGTAAGCGCTGTGCGGTGTTCTTTTTTAACCCCTGCATCGGGGGTTGTCTCGCGCCGAACGGGGGGGGGGGGGGGGGTTGAAAAAAAGAAAAACTCGTTTCGGCGCGGGACAACCCCTTTAAGATAAATAGAGTATGACTGAGGAGGGGGGAGCATGCTTCAATTTGTGACCCACACAGTCATGTCCGTGGTATCGCAAAGCTGGTTCCAGGCAGCCCATATTGCTATATGTTTATTGTACCTCATCTCGTCCCTTGCGCGTAACTCCTCCATGTATCGGATATTGTCGAGTGCCTCTAACCACTTTATCCTGGTAGGCAGAGCACTAGACTTCCATTTTCTCGGGATCACCTAACATACTGCCAAGATAAAGATATTCAGTAATGACTCTTTGGCCTAAGCCAATGAGCCTGGAAACATTGACAAAAGCGCTAGCTCCGGGGTCAGCCATAGTTTATCCCTGCACACAAGGGTGCATTCAGACTGAAAGATGATAGCTCAATAATCACTCAAACAGGAGTTTGAGCGACAGTTTTGAGCGATCATGTTTGCATAACTCTTAAGTAACTAATCAGCTACTTAAAGAGTTAAATGCAGACGGAGCAGGACACCGCTGATAACTCAGAACAAAGCAGCTGTTTTGTATATCCAAATAGCTGCTTTGTTCTCACAGTTATCAGAAGTGTCCCTCTGAGTTGATAGCTCTGAGAATCAGCAGGAGTGCTGACAGCTGCCTTGTTCTTGGAGCATTCAGCTGGTATCCCGTTGGGAAGTCCCAGTGGGATACCAGCTGAAAGAATGCTATCAGCGCTGCTCGCTGAGAAAATCAGCTTGCAGCACTGATAACAGTCATCCTTGATTTTCAGCTTGCTAGAAATCAACGATGAACAAAAAGTGTACGAACAGTGCATAATGGCAGCGCATTTAGACACAACGATTATATTGCTCAAAAGATGT
The DNA here is from genome assembly GCF_035609145.1 of Eleutherodactylus coqui. Lineage (NCBI taxonomy): Eukaryota > Metazoa > Chordata > Amphibia > Anura > Eleutherodactylidae > Eleutherodactylus > Eleutherodactylus coqui. The sequence continues at coordinate 164,871,884 of NC_089843.1, read as the reverse complement.
CTTTTGAGCGATAATTATTGTGTCTAGAATGGCCTTAAGGCTAGCCTCACACAAGCGTATTTGCGCTCCCAATACACAGAGAATAGAACCCATTGATGTCAATAGGTTCATTCACATGCGCATATTTTTCCTGCGCATTTTTGTAGCGCAAAAGTCCTCGTAGAAATTAGAGGGGGGGGAGGTGCACGTGATACGCTGCGTAATTCTGCTGGAAAAACAAGCCATCTGGAACTCAGGCTAATTATCCATTAACCCGTTCCCACTGCAGGGCGTAAGTTTATGTCCTGGCAGCCTGGTACTTCCCGCAACAGGGCGTAAACTTACGTCCTGGGGATAGCGCGGGATGTGGCTGTCAGTCACAGCCGGCGTCCCGCTGTTAACCCCTTCCCTGCCGCGCTCTAAGTAGATCGCGGCAGGGAAAGAGTTCACAGAGGGAGCGGACTCCCTCTGTGTCTCCGGCCGACACTCGCGATATCATCGCGAGAGCCCGGCATGTCGCCATGGCAACAGGACGCCAGACACTGGCGTCCTGTTTGCCTATGCCTATGATCGCTGTATAAGTGATAAGGCATGGCAGAGCAGTAGCTCTGCCATGCCTTATGACAGCGATCATCAGGGCAGTGGTTAAAGTCCCTCAGAGGGACACAAACAGTGTAAAAAAAAACTAAGATTAAAAAAATGAATTAAAAAAAATGTAAAAAAAGAGTAAAAAAAACATTTTTTAATGCTTTTTCTCAGATTAGCAACGATGCGTACAATAAGATGCACATGCTTTTGAATGTGCACGGAAAAAAACGCTTTAAAAAACGCTAAAAAACTGAGGCAAAATGCTAATTTTTAGCATTTTGCCTCACTAAAAACGCAATGAAAGTGATCAAAAAAGCCATATGTACCCCAAAATGGTACCTGTAAAAACTGCAGCTCGTCTCGCAAAAAATAAGCCCTCATAGAGCTCCGTACATCAAAAAATAAAAAAGTTACAGGACTTTGAATGCAGCAATTTAGAATAGAAAAAGATTTCCAAAAAAATGGGTTTTTATTGCAGAAAAGTGGGAAAACCTAAAAAAAATGTAAGAATTTTGGTATCGTTGTAACCGTACCGGTCCGCAGAAAAAATGGAATGTCTCATTTATGCTGCATGATTAACGCTGTCAAAAAAAAAGAAATAAAAAAATCTATGGCAGAATTGATGCTTTTTCTCTCCCTGCTATCATAAAAAAAAAAAAAAGGTTTTACAATATAGTCAATGTATCTAAAAGTGGCACCGATAAAAACTACAGTTCGCCACGCAAAAAACAAGCCCTTATACGGCCGCGTCGACGGAAAAATCTAAAAGTTATGACTTTTGATAAATGGAGAAGAAAATCCGCCAAAAATTGTTGCGTCCTTAAGCCCAAAATAGGCCATGTCATGAAGGGGTTATAATAGGTGCGTCTTTGTTTGCTACGCACAAATGAACATCCTTTGCGGGTACAAAGAGTACAGTGAAATACGATGATGCGCATGCAAAAAAATCATAGTTTGTTCCACAAAAACGCCACACTTACGCGTGTGCAAGTAGGAGTCACTATTTATGGGCAGGTGCTGTAGGCTTGCCTTACAGTCTAAAATTTGCCCACTGGCCCCTGGCTGGATTTTATTATTCGCTAGCCTGGAATGCTTGATTGTTCTGAACTGCTTTCCAGCTCTGCTTCATAGTTTCACACTAAACTGTACCTGTGTCGGTACTCTTTCTTGTGCCAGTTCCTGAACTCCTGTATTTAGTTTATTGCAAACTCAGCTTTGTGTTCATGAATAACTCACTCATCTCTGCTGAAATGCCTCTGTTCTCTGAACTTTTGTATGAACTTGGACTTGTTAATTAAAGACTGGATTTTCAGTTTTAGACTTCACATCTTTTCTGTTATTTGTCGTAATTCCTAGCAAGAGCAACCCGTGACTCCAATTTTCCGGCGTACGGTCTGGCTACGTAGCTGAGCTAGACCTTTGGCACGAATCTTGTCAAAATAGCTGCTATGATGCTCCCAACCCCCATTTTTTAATCCTTCCGATGGAGACTATTTATTAACTTTATTCTTCAACTCATTCCATTGCCAGTTGTGGATAAAACATACATACAAAAATTGCACTAGATGAGGCAAGCCTAAAGCCATCCACACGCGAGATACATGTAGGCTTAGACTAGATTCACAGGGATGTATTTGTGCATGCAGTAGGCAGAGAATAGAACTTATTTATTTTAATGGGTTTGATTCACGTGTATATTTTTCCTGAGTTTTTCGGTTGTGTAAAAATAAGCTCAGAATGCTCTATAGAAGTCAATGGGGAGTGCGCAAATGCATGTGCAATACTCGTGTGATATGCTAAGTAATTCCGCTGGAAAAAGAACACCTCTGGAACTTAGAGAGACTAATTAGCCATTTAAATCAGTACATCTTTATTTGCCACAAGCAAATGAATATGCCTTGTGGGTGCAAAAAGAAAGAATGTTTATTTCAATAGCTAACAAAAATATAAGATGTTAATGTGAGCTTTTGGACTTTTCGGACTTACTCTGAGTCCTTCATTATGCTTTGATAAAGGACTCAGAGTAAGTCCAAAAGCTTGCATTTACATCAAGTATTTTTGCTAGCCATTAAAAGGTATCATATCTTCAAGATTACTTGTTTTTTCTTGCTGGGAATAATTACACTTTGCTCTATTGGTTAACACGGTTCCAAACGTTTTTCATTATTTCAATAGAGCATAGCAGATGAATTGCTGCAAGACTGCTCAAGAGATACTTACACCAGTGAAGCACAAACGATCAGGTGTGTTAAGGTGTTTTTCCACGGGATGACCTGTCAGGCACCACATATCCAACAGGTCGTCCCATTGATAATCGTTCCTGTGCTTTTACACAGGGAAGATTATCGCTAGTGAATGGAAGTGGAGCCATTGGGGATCGTTAAGTCCCACCCATCTCCATTGACAGTAAGCAGGCAGTCATTCATAAGTGAACAACTGCCTATTTACACCAGCCAACTCATTGTTCTGTATTCTGCATGCAGATACTGAACAATGTATGAGAAGGGAACAACTTTTTGTTCGTCGTTCAGTGTATGCATCTACACAGAAAGTTAATTGCTCAGATTCTCGCTGGATCAAAGGAATTAAAATGATTATTCAAGCTCTGGATTTTCACTGCGTAAACTCTGGACTTGACATCACTTCACAGGCAGAAGTACAAGAGGATGAGATACGGTGAGCGCGGGGGGACACTACGCAGGACCATGATGCCCAGTCCACTTCTCCAGAATCTGCTGATTCAAAAACTCACGGACATCACATCCATAATGTCAGGGGGCACCATATTGCTGGAAGAACACTGGGAATGTGCCATCTTCGTTGCACAGTGACAGGAACACCTCGTCGCATAACAGTTGCAGATCATACGGGGCAGCAGTAAGGTTACCATCGATGAAGAGTGGGCCCACTATCTTTGTACCCCACATATCGCATCACACCATGCCTTTCAGTGTGCCAACCATGTTGGAAGGATCTGTCCAGTGTGGATTTGTGTTGGACCAGTAGTAAAGGTTTTGCTTGTTCACCTCCGTATTCATATAGACGTTTGCTTCATCAGTGAACAGTACTGTCTCTGTGAAATATGGGTCTTGTTGCAATTGCTGTGACATGCATTTCGCAAATTCAACATGGCAATTGGGATTGTCCTCATTTAGATGATACAGCAACTAGATTTTGTACAGGTGTAATTAGTGCATAGCTATTATCTCCCTGATGGTGGTTCAACTCACCCTGCTCTCTTGTGACAAACACCGGGTGCTACTGTTTGGGTTCTTGCAGAAGGACCTCAGGATGGCCATTGTTGTTGCTTCGCCTATGTCAGTTTTGTTATGTCCAGTTTTTGGCAAATCCAACACAATAGCTGTTCGGCGAAATTCGGCAAACAATTTGCTAACTGTGCCATGGCAGATGGGTGGTCTGTTAGTTTGCTGACTGTTAACCCCTTAACGACTGCCCCATCGGGAAACTACGTCCTCAGAAAGTGGGCTTTAATCCTAGAGGACGTAGTTTTATGCATCCTCTTTGGATTGATGCCCACTTGCCTGAGGACGTGACAGCTTCATGCTGTCGGTGCCCGCAGGTAGCCAACAGCATGCAGCTGTCATCCCAGGATGCGGGCAGTCCCCCCTGGCATTGCGATCGGCGCTATCCAATGCACAGCGCCGATCGCAAAAAAGTAAATAAAACAGTGAAGAAAAGTAAAGATTCAGTTGCCCTGATGGATCGGATCCATCAGAGCAGCTGAAAATACTCACGCGGCTTGTCCCCGGTGTTCCCCAGAGATCGGGTCCTCCCGGACCCGCCGGCGGTCTTCTGCGCATGCACGCCAGCCGATGACGTCAGTCGCATGCGCAGAAGCTCGGGAGCCCCCGGCAAATTTTAAATCTCCTGGCTCCCGGCTCCTGAAGGTAGCCGGGAACCAGGAGGTGTTACCGGGGACCGCTATATGCATTGGATAGCGGCGATCGCGAAAAAGTTAAAAAAAGTTTTAAAAAAAGTCAGTTTCACCTCCCCTCATGGATCGGATCCATGAGGGGAGGTGAAAATACTTACCTAAGTCCTCCCCGATGTCCCGGGACCCGAATCCCCGTCTGCGCATGCGCGCCCGATGATTGACATCGGGCTCGTGCGCAGACGGGCTCGAGCCCCGGGAAATTTAAAATCCCTCTGCTCTTGGCTGCCATGTGTAGCCCGGAGCAGAGAGATTATACCGGGGACATGATCACTGTCATCCAATGGATGACAGTGATCATGTAAAGTTAAAAAAAAACTGTAAAAAGGGAAAAAAAAAGTGTAAAAGTAAAAAAAAAAAGTTTAAAAAACGTTTTAAAAAAGTTAAAAAAGCTTGCGTTTCATCTCCCCCCACGGATCATATCCATGAGGTAGGATGAAATGACATACCTAAGGCCCGCGGATTTATCCGCGGACCTTACCCCAGCTTCTGCGCCCGCGCCCGTCGCCAAAATGGCGGATGCATGCGCAAAAGCCGTGGATTGCCAGGATAATTTAAAATCTCCCTACTCCTGGCTACAAAACTTAGCCGAGAGCCTGAAGATTTCACGGGGGGCCGCGGTGAGCGGTTCCTTGTCACGTGTTCGCCGTTATCCAATGGATAATGGCGAACACGTAAAAGTAAAAAATAGGTGAAGCTTCATCGCCCCTCACCGATGCGATCGGTGAGAGGAGATGAAACTTTTTACCGGAGGCCTCCGTATTTGCACCCCGATGCGATCTTCTCCCGTGAACTTTCCCGGATCCTGGGCATGCGACCGCCGGCAAAACACCAGACACATGCGCAGGAGTCGGGGAGCACAGGAAACGTAAAATCGCCTTGCTCTCAGCGACCAATGGTAATTTTTTTCCTACTGCTTTGCTTAGATTTATTCAAAAATTGTAGGGTAAAAATACACAGTACACCACTAGATGAATTCGTTAAGGGGTCTAGTTGTCAAAATGGGGTCATTTGCGGGGGTTCTCTGTCGTTTTGGCAGCTCACGGGCTCTACAAGTGGGCAATGGGGCCTAAATCACTTTCATGCTAAATTTCTGTTCTGAAAGCCACCGACTACTTCTTTCATTTTGCGCCCCGTTGTGCATCCAGACAAAAGATTAGGGCCACGATGGGTATGTCTCTGAACACGGGACAAACAGGGGTATCCATTTTGGGGTGCAAGTCTTCATTCATGTGTGTGCTGTACAAAAAAAGAAGTTTTTAAAACGACAGAATTGCCAAAAAAACGAAAATCACATTTTTTTCCTTTTGCTTTGCTTGAATTCATTCAAAAACTGTGGCGTCAAAATTGGCAGTACACCCCTAGATAAAATCATTAAGGGGTCTAGTTTTCAAAATGGGGTCACTTGTGGGGGTTCTCTTTGGTTTTGGCTGCTCAAGAGCTCTACAAAAGTGCTATGGGCCTAAAACGCCTTCAAGCAAAATTTATGTTCTGAAAGACACCGACTACTCCTTTCATTTTGGGTCCTGTTGTGCATCCAGACATAAGATTAGGGCCACAATGGGTATGTTTCTAAACACGGGAGAAAAGGGGGTATCCATTTTGGGGTGTAAATCCTCATTTTCATGGGCACTATAGGAAAAAATATGTCTTTAAAATGACATATTTGCAAAAATATGAAATTTTATTTTTTCTCCTCTAAATTGAATTAATTCCTGAAAAAAACTGGTAGGGTCAAAATACTCATGACACCCCTCAGTGAATACATTAAGAGGTGTAGTTTTTAAAATGGGGTCATTTGGGGGGATATCTATTATTCTGACACTCATGAGCCTTTGCAAACTTGGCTTGGTGCAGGAAAGCAAAGTGTTCCTCAAAATGCTGAAAAGCAATGTTAAATTTGTACGCCCTATAAATGGTTAAAAAAAACACAAAAGTTTTTCAAGTGTGCATTCAGAATAACGTAAACAGATGGAAATATATATCTTATCAAAAATTTGTACAGTATGTTTGGACATATTTGAGATATTACAGTTGAAAATGTGAAAAAATTATAATTTTTTCAAAATTTTTCCAATATTGGTACTTTTAATAAATATACACAAATTATATCGGTCTGTTTTTACAACCAAAATGAAGTACAACATGTGGCGAAAAAACAATGTCAGAATCACTTGCATATGTAAAGCCTTTACGGAGTTATGCTACGTTGAACGACGCATGTCAGATTTCCAAAATTTGGCTCCGTCACTAAGGCGCAAACAGGCTTCGTCACTAAGGGGTTAAAATCCACTGCAATGTACTGCCTTCCTCAGAAATCAGCATAATCTGCACCCTCCCTTTGCGTGTTAATCTCGCAGTCATATCTGTGTCTATAACAAAGAGAAAATTGATGTAGTGGCCCAGAATGCATATTCCTGGCCCCCTCTATAAATGTCATACAAGTAATGTCTTTTGTAGGTGGTCTGTGCAAAGTTGTCTAGTCATTTTGTTATGTGTATTGCACAACTGCAGCAAGTGAGAGGTTAATGTTTGCATGAGACTGGGAGATGCCTGCAAATGCATTAATTTATGTCCTCTCATGTGGTATGTGAGAGATGATAAGTATGAGTGTCTGAGAGCGAGAAGAGAGTTCTGTTCTTCTGGTTCTATTCTTCTGGGTTGCTGACAGAGAGTGCCAGCCACATGGGGGTACCTTCAACCCTCATGTGGGGAAGAATGGAAGAAAAAGAGAGGTTTTCTGAGTACCCCAATACCAGGAGCCAACAGTGAGTGAGGACAAGTAGGAGAGAAAATGAGAGTGACCACCATGCAGAGATACTGTTCTGTGAGAGTGTCTGTGGAGTGACCCTACCCCTATCCTCCTCTGGAGAGTTCCCCTTCAAGGAGCAGTTACTAGCAGATAACTGTGACTGCAGGACCGGTTTCATCCTGCGTTTCCTCCCTGTCCTCTAATCTTCTGTATACCTGCACCAGTGTATTCTTGAGAGTTTCCTGATAAAGTTCCAAGTAAAGTTTTGCCAGACTCTGACCATTCCAAGAGACCTGAGGTACGTTACACAGTCTGCGGCTCCTTTATTTACCACCGAGGGTCATTCCGGTGGGTAATGGAACGGTGGCGTCACCCGTGATAATGTTATGTCCTGTTATGTTTATTGGCCATCCCTCTCCTAGGGGTGTCCGGAAGAGGCTCAGCGCTGCTCTGGCCGAGGCTGCATGTTTCCCTCCGGGAGGGAGCCTGGTAAGTGCCACCATGACAAGTGACCACTTTACCCTCCCAGCTCCTCTACGTATGCCCTGTGTCTGGAGTCACCCTACGGGACGCTGCAACAACTCTGGCAGACATAAAGACATGTCACAGATTTGTATTCCTCATCAAATTCTCTATCAGATGCATGTCACATATACCCCTTACCATTTGAAAATATCAACTTGGTTCTTAGATTGCAGCTTTCAAAGTGGCCCCTGTATTGAACACCACCCTTCACAGATTTGCCCCTTTCTCTTAGCAAAATTCAATGCACAGGATGGCGTTCCCAACCATTGTTTTCCATTTATGCCACTGTCTCTATATCTTTGGACCACCCTGTCTTAGACTTAAAGGGACTATATCACCCACACTTTTTATGTGAATTAAAACCAGATAGTGAAACATTTTTCATTTTTCCAATCTGTTTTATTTTCTGATTGTAGATTTTTTTTATTCTGTTGTCTGTATACAACTATGGGGTGGCCATCTTTCTGGAGCTACATTTAACAGCATTTAGAGCTTTAGATTAATTCTCTTTGCAAACCAACTAGTGTCTCCTTTTAGCATCTCATTGCCCTTTTAGATCAATTCCCTTTTACGAATTGAGATATGAATGTTCTAGGTGTGCAGCCAGCATCACTAGTACAGCAGATTCTCAGGCTAACGTATCAGTTGTTATTTCTTTTAAGTTTAGTGAGAAAATGTATTGTTTGTCTGTTTTTCAATCAAATGTCTGATTCTCATTACTACAATTGCTATCTGTGAGACAATACTTGTATACAGTGTAAGCAAGCGGGGTGCACTTGCCTGCGGATCGACAACTCTCAGACTGGAATGGGCACCGACCACGTAGAAGAACTCTCTGGAGACGCGGACTTCCTTTTAAACCTGGCTCCTGCCAGTCTTTATTCACAGTACAAGCAAAGTAAACAGAGTCCATATAACGTTCAACAAAACATAAAAGTCCACATACACACCCCACCTGGGTGTCAAGGTTAGGGAGGTCACCCCTGTCAGACTCTGGCCTTTCCTAGGCCACTGGCCTGCAGCAGCTTAGCTCTGCTGCACAGGTCCTCTCTGGCTCTCTCAGCCAACATTTCCCTGGGTGTAGCAGGAATGTACCATTATATCCAACTTCCTGACCACATCTATGGGCGTTTTCCCTTTTCTCATGCACCAGAATGCCTGTGTGTTGCCCCCTACAGGCCATTCTCTGTAGTGCACCTCTACATACCCCCCCTTCCTTTGATAAGGGCCGTAGGCCGTATCACACTTTTCTCTTTTGGCCCTCCAGGGTCAAAACTCCAGGCTCGGGGGTCTCTTTCTATTTTTACTTGTCTGACAAGTTCTCTCTTCTTGTCTTCACTCGGCTCATCACATCCCTGCTGATCTCTCTCAGACTGTGCCCTCCCAGCTTGTAGGTTGACTTCCAAGTGCAACTTTGTATCCTCTGTGGCTTGTAACTTATCTTAAAGTTCCTCTAACTGAATCTTGCTTTCTTCTACTTCTTTTGACTTTTCTAGTTCATGTTCACCCTTTTCACCATCATCCTTGGAGCTAACTAAGTCCTCCATTTCAGTGCACACCGGCTTGTTAAGACTGTCAAACTGAGCCTCCATTTTGAAGGTTCCTTCTAGCTTACAAACCTTGTCTCTATATTCTTCCAGTTCCCCTTGTAGCTAATGCTCCAGCATGGCCTTGCTATGGATTACAGTCTCTAATTCATTTTTCAATCCATTCAGCTTTATAATTATCTTTTCCTCACTTTGTAACCATTCTATTTCTTCTCTTAGTATAGTGTTATTGGTTAGACCCATTAGCATTCTTCGAAGTTCCTTTACCTCTGAATCTAACTTTTGCTTGGTAGTATTCAGTTCATTGATGAGTTGGTCCTTGGAGCCAGCATCCCTGTGATAGGCTTCTACCACCTGGACAACCTGTTTTTTCAGTTTCTGGGTTTGCTTTTGAGGTCATTATACTCTTGCTGCAGTTCTTCCAAGATTTCTGCTGCCACTTCTGAGATCTTCTCAGCTTCAGTAGCCTCACTTTCTGCCTTCTCCTTGGCCTCTTGTACTTCAGAGGTCTGTTCAGTCTGCATCTTTTGCTCAGCTCTCACCTTAATGACTTTTCTTTTGTTTACAGAAGTGATTTATTTCCTCCAGACCGTCCAAGTCTTTACAAACTGTTCACCTGGAGTGCCTAGGTCACCTTCCCCTAAGTGGTATGCTTCACCACTTGTGTCTTATTTTTACAATTCTTCATTCCTGCTACCGGTTGTTGGACCACGCCCTTGCGTTTTCTTTGTACCAGAATTCGCTTTCCCGCATCATTATCGGGAATCTTCCACAAGCCCTTCTTCTCTTTTACTTGCTGTCTGAACTGGCTCCTAGACCACACTAGTCTCTGAACCCTCTTTTCAGCAACATGACACTGTGCTGCCCAGCGTTTCATCTTCACGCTTGAATTCTTGGTGAACTTTTGAAACAGCCCCTTTTCCTCTGACATCATTTTCAGGGTGCGTGTCAAAGTTAACCTTTCAGTCTTTTTCATACAGACCCTTTCTTTAGCACGCTCACATTCAGTGACATATCTTGCAGACCTGATTTTCTCCTCTGTAAGCTGCTGTTCACATATTTTCTGCATCTTTCTTAGTTTGGACAATAGCGCCTTTTGGAGACCAAGCTCCACAGAAACATCTTCTATCTCTTGCTGAAGACTTACTTTAACCTTCTCAAGCTTATCACAGGCAGCTGTCTTCTCTTCATACTGCTGCCTTGTAGCTTCTACTCCTCTTGTATTTCTCTTTTCTGCTCTTCCACAGAATCCAAGCACACAGCACTCTTCTCTAGTCTATCTTCTAGGTCAGACACCTCAGCCTGAAGTGTTGCAACCTGCTCTGACAGGTTTCTCTTAGCTTCTGCATCTTCCTCTACCTGCTTGAGGAACACATCTCTCTCATCTTGCATTGTCTTCAGGTGTGCACTGAGACCAATCCTCTGCTGCGTCTTTTACTGTAGCAACTTCTGGGACTCTTCACTCTGAGCTTCCAGCTCCACCTGCAGCCTGCTCACCTGCTCAGACAACGCTGTCTGCACACTGTCACCTTCAGTTATTTTTATTTGTAGCTCTTGAAGCTGCATCTCTACTGTATTTCTCTTGCATTCAGACTCCTGTTAACCCTGCAAAAGGACCGTCAGCTTATGGGTAAGCTCAGTACACTTGCTTTCCACAGCCTGTTTGACCTCTTGCAAGGTTTCATTCATCTTTTCAGCTTGCTCTAACCGTTGGGACTGTTCCTTCATAGTTAGCGCATGGGTCTGAACAAGGTCCTGGATCTGAGCTTCATATTCTTCAGCTTCCTCATCCAGGATCATCTGTAGCTGGGACAGCAGTCTCCCATGCAGTGCTTCCTGGTTTTCTTTGTAATCTAGTAAGTCTTTCAGGATCTCTGCTTGCTTCTCTGCCTGACTGCAAGCAGCTTTCTCTAGTTCCAGCTCTTCCTTAAGTTGACTTATTTGGCACTCCAAGTCACCATTTTTCTTTGCTAACTGCATTTTTAACTCTGCAACTTGATTCTGAAAACCTGTAGTTTGATTACATGCATCTGTAGAAGCTCTTTCTAACTTGCAACAGGTCTCCAACTCTTGGGTTTTCATTTGCAGTTTCTTACAGTCCTGTTCATACTGCACAGATTGTGCCTTCAGACATACTCTGCGATCAGCCTAATCTCTGGCTACATCTCTGAGGTCTTGTATCTCTTCATGGGCTCACATTGGTGCACATCTCTCCTGAATTTTAAACAAGCGTTCTCTTGCTGTCTCACCCTGGACCTCAGGATCTGCACTGACAACCTCACTTGTCCCACTAGCAGCAGCCTTTTTTCTTCTTTTTTCTCTTTTCACATTTAGTACGATCTATCTTTTCTCTCTCTAAAGGCATAGTACTACTCACTCCAGCATTTCTAGTCCTACACACTCTATCCTCATTATTACTTCCCTTTTTCACTAGAGGTATACTTGCCCTGACTCCCACATCGGCATTGGCTGCACTCCTCATTGCAACCTGTTCACACCCTGACTTCATTTGCGGAACATTACTACACATATATACAGAAAACAACCCACAATACCCCCACCCCCATTTCAAGGTTAGTGGAATTTTTCTGCAACACATTATCCACAATACAGCTTATGGACTTCTTTTCACCCAATGTACATACTGCCGTTTTCCCGGCCCCCTCCTGCAAGGAAAACATTCTGTTATGCAGCATGTTAACCACATTGTCATCAATTTGTTCACCGTCAAGTCCATATCGCACAGTCTTTTTAGTGGTCTCACCACTCCATGGATTGTTATGACAGTCCTTTGTTGGGGACACCTACTGTTGTGCCCTCAAAGTGCTGTAGTCAGCCTCCAATACAGACCAGTGGGGTTTTACTGGCCACTTTGCCACTGGACACCCGTACATACAGAAGTCTATTTGTAGACACCTCCAGCATGGCTCTTTTTGGTTGCCTCCTGCAACGGCTGCCATCTTGACTGCACAGTCCACAATGAATAAATAAAGCAAAAAGTTCACCAACTTGCATCGAAGATGTCCTCAGTCTGGTTCGTTGTTACTCCCACATCAACCACAATTTTTCGGCCCCCTGGCCCTTTACATGCTTCTCCAGCAGCAACTGTACACTCAGCCTCCTGGCCGTTTAGACTGCCTCCATCAGACGTTTATATAAGAAAGAGATCCGGCAGCACTTCAGGATGCAATGAAAAATCCAATGGTTGTTTATTTACCCATCACCCACAGAAAGCGACGTTTCGGCTTGAATAAGCCTTCTTCAAGCCTTCTGAAGAAGGCTTATTCAAGCCGAAACGTCGCTGTCTGTGGGTGATGGGTAAATAAACAACCATTGGATTTTTCATTGCATCCTGAAGTGCTCCCGGATCTCTTTCTTATATGGACTTTTGATTTGGAGGTATTGGTTTGGATCTCCTTACTAGCGATTGCACATAGGTCTAACCCCTATTGGGATGTCTTTTTTGTGCTGCTGATTCAACTTCTTTGATAAAATTGTGACTTCTCCATCAGACGTTTGTCACCCCTAAGGCAACTGCAAATTCAGCCTCCTGGCTCTTTAAATGCCGCTTTGTGCGCCACTCCACTTGTGCCAGCGCATCCACCACCATATGTAAGCAAGCGGGGTGCACTTGCCTGCAGATCACCAACTCTCAGACTGGAATGGGCACCGAGCACGTAGAAGAACTCTCTGGAGACGCAGATTTCCTTTTAAACCTGGCTCCTGCCAGTCTTTATTCACAGTACAACTAAAGTAAACAGAGTCCATATAACGTTCTTCAACAAAACATAAAAGTCCACATACACACCCCACCTGGGTGTCAAGGTTAGGGTGGTCACCCCTGTCAGACTCTGGCCTTTCCTAGGCCACTGGCCTGCAGCAGCTTAGCTCTGCTGCACAGGTCCTCTCTGGCTCTCTCAGCCAACATCTCCCTGGGTGTAGAAGGAATGTACCATTATATCCAACTTCCTGACTACACCTATGGGCGTTTTCCCTTTTCTCATGCACCAAAATGCTTGTCTGTTGCCCCCTACAGGCCATTCTCTGTAGTGCACCTCTACAACAGCTTTTGCATAAAGCCACTCCCTTTCTTTCTCCATAAAGGTCTATGTTTTTAGAATAAACTTAGAATTCTTTGGAATACAACCTGTGTGGTGTGTCACATTTACTTCTCCAGGCCTGCTATACATTTGCCATTAATTTGGAACCCTAGCAACATATTATAGGGGTTCCTGGAATATCCCTAACAGCTTTACAGCAGCTTCATGTATCATTCACACAAAGGAAAGGAAGGGACCTATTGACTTGTATGGGAGACTGTTCTAGGCATGCTCTGTGACCTATGCAGAGGTCATTTTGCAGGAAGGAGGAGTAGATAGAATTTAGACCTCATTTGAATGGTGGCTCCTGTGTTATTTACATATAGGTGTTACCTTTCAGTATAATCCTACCTGTGATGCTAGTGAGATAACTGCTGCAAAGCTTTCCCTACAGAACAGGAAGTGACAGACTCATAATAGACTCTGTGGTAAGTGGGAAAAATGCAGAATTTTAGGAGTTTTTTCTTTTAAAATACAAATTAAGACTAAAAGTAAAAAAAGAAAATCACCAAAACTTAAAAAATATGTCTAACACAAAAATGTGATTTATATAACAGGTTATTTTCTGATAGCATATTCCCTTTAAAGGGGTTGTCTGAGAAAATATTTTTTACAACTAGGTGCCCCACGGCATAGCTCAACTCTTCCTGCTCTCCACGTGTCTCTCAAAGGTAGCGTTAGTACTCCTCGCTGACGTTATGTGTTGCAGGCTGTATTCAGCCTGTGCAGCCCCATAAACAGGCTGCTGCAGACAATGACAAAGCTCAGCGACGATCGCTGAGCTCTATCATTGGCTGCAGCAGCAGGTTTATGGGACGTCACAGGCTGCTCCAGCCTAAAAACAAAATAGCACAGTGGAGAGCCACAGTGGGCGGAGGACATGCGGGGAGTGAGGAGAGGTGAGTGTCAGTACCTTTTATTATGTTGTGTCATGAAGGACCAGTTTGTATGCCTCAGACAACCCCTTTAATACTAGGGAATTTCAATTCTCTGAAGGCAAATCAAAAATCCACTAGGACTATACAATTATTAACAAGGTTTTCCTGTTACATATTACTATAGATATTAAAAATTAAATGAGCTAAGCAGCCTGAGCACAAAGCTTATACAGGACATGAAAGGATTTGTGCTATTCATGTATTTAGCTCACAGAGGATTACCTGGTTACACTGTAGTAAACTCTCAGCTCTGAGACGCATTAATATTTTTATTGCAAATGCCTTTGTATTGTGTGGCCTAAAACTAAATCCAAGAATTCAATTGCTGTTCCTGAGATTATCATTGGGAAAAAAGTCCCCATAGGTTCTCAATTGAATGTTTGGTGAAACTTGTATATACTCTAATTCTGTACATATTGAAATCATAATTAAGCCTTTATTCACACCAGCATTTTTGCACCGCTAATTTTGCCGCAATTAAAAATCGAGACCATTTGAAGCATTAGTTTTGAATGTATTCATACAGATGAGCGATTCTTAGCCGCATAAAACATGTTGCGCCAGGAATAACAGGACATCGGTGACTGAAAACAGCGACTGATTCTATACGCAGTCAGAAAAGATAGGTCTTGCTCTATCTTTTTGCCAATATTCGCTGAAATCTCCCATAGACTGCTATGGGAGCTGAAAAATAGTTTAGTTGCGGCCGACGCTGGGAAAGGAAGACAGCCATCTCTTTTTATCTATTAGAAGACATTCCGAGGATTTCTGCTGACCGAGGGATTTCCACACTGTGTATATTTTCGCTGATACACTGCATCCGCCTGTGTGAATGAATGAGAAAACGCAGCTAAAGCTTGGGATTTGATTCATTCATACGATTTGCGGCTGCAATGTGGCAAACGTAAAAACACATCGCTCGTTTGAAGGAGGCCTAATACTGCTGATTCGAGCAATATAAATTGCAAATTTGGTAAAATAGTAATAATATAGCACAGTTGCCCATAATCACATTGGCTTAGGGCCCTTCAACATGGAGTGATTATCGTTCAGTTTATTGCTGGCCCAGCAGGCACTACAGGACACTAGCAGCACACTTGTCCTGTCTCACATGTCTGTATGCCGTTCCTGGATTAACTTGCCATCTGTGGGAGAGACCCTGTGTCTCCCCTTCTGCTCTAAGATAGAACTCATCACTGACGTCAGCTGGTCTCATTGGCTGACAGTCAGGTTTAATCTCACTGGTGCAGAACCCCAAGGGTAGGAAACAAACATACAAGTCCCTATGCAAGTGGGCGGGTAGAGAGAAAGATGATAAAAGGAAGTGACGCAGTTAGCAGACTCAGTCAGAAGAGAGTAAGGAGGAGGTTGCAGTCCTGTAGTCGGCGAGGATGAGTATTCAGCAAGTATTCCCAGCCAAGGTAGAGTGTAGTGGACAACCCGCTTCCTTGCTATTCTACAGCATCTTCATCTAACAGTGAGTTATAGCTATCCGGTGAAACCAAAGCCAGGATCAGCACATAGTCACTAGTCTCTCTGCCTCACCAATAGACCTTCTGTTAAAGCAAACTAAAAATCTGTTCAGCAAACTTCACTAGTGGGGAAAATTGTCTAGTAAATCAGTCTTCAGCTAGATAATAGAGCGTTGAAAACCAGCAAATCATTAAATCAATCTTACTGTATCTTGCCTGTATTATATCGCATCCCTGTTCACCTGAGATAAAGCCCTCCACAGAAAGTTGTACAGTTAACCAGCAGGACTGAAGGAATCTCCTGTCGTGGCTATCACAGTCACAGCAGAAGATAGTAATTTTTTGGGATGGAGGGCTTGAAATATAAGCCCTACTTCAAAAATAGTCCATGTAGAAAAAATAAAATTAAAAATAATAATACATCACCTTAAAGCGCTGTCATCTCCGACACGTCTTCTAGCAGGTCCTCGACACTCTTCTTCTGCTTCTCTTCTGGCCGGGGATTGAAAAGTCCCCGTCTCCTGAATCACTACCTCTGATTGGCTAAGCACTGTGACCAATCAGAGGCAGCACTTTCAGTAGACGGGGATTTTCAATCCCTGGCCAGAAGAAGAGTGCAGGGGACCTATCAGAAGACGCACCGGAGATGACAGCGCTTTTAAAGTGATTTATTATTATTTTTTATTTTATTTTTTCTACAGTTATGGACTATTTCGTGGTAGGGCTTATATTCCAACCTTATATTGTCACAGTGGCAGGGGAATCTTGCGATCCTCTCCCATTGACTTCAATTGGGCCGGTGCATTTCCTCGTCAGTGTGAAGGCACCCTTAAATATCAAATGGTGATCGGCCTATGTAAACAAGCAATCTATGAGCAACTGCCTGTTTACTATGAATGGATGCCGGCTGCTGGTTCAATCTCCAGCCCGCTCCGCCTTTATTAGCATGGAAGTTATAATTGTTGGGACAACTGTCAGGTGCTTAGCAATTGTTCTGACCCATATAATAAAGTTATCATGTCATTTTTGTTGCAGCTTGTGCGCCGTAGAAACAAGACGCTCTGAAAGATGGCAGAATGTCGTTTTTTTTTTTCATTTTACTCCACTTAGAATTTTTTAAAAGTTCTTCAGTACATTATATGGTACATTAAAAAGCACCATTGAAAAATACAACTCGTTCTGCAAAAAACAAGCCTTCATACAGCGACGTCAATGGATAAATAAAGGAGTTACGATTTTTTTAAGGGGGAGGGATGGAAAATGGGGGAAAAAAGGGGCTGCGTCATGAAGGGGTTAAAGGGGTTTTCCAGTGAAATTCTATTGATGTCCTGTCATCAGGATAGATAGCGGATAGATCATCAGGATAGGTCATCAATATTTGATTGGCCGGGGTCCACTGCTCGAGACCCTGACCGATCAACTGAGTGGGGACATGCCACATAACTCCCAACCAAGGGTACTGTAGTGGCCGCCACTTGTAACTGCAGGCACAGCTCTCATTTAAATCAATGAAAGCTGTGCCTGCAGTTACAAGCGCCGGCCACTACAAAACTATTGGCTGGGTGTTATGTCCCATTAAGACAGGACGACAGTCAACAACTGCTTGGGCGCTGACGTCACTGCTAAGGTTGTTAGTGCTTATGTAGAGTGTTTAGACAGGTGGAGTTTACCGCCGGATCGCTGTGTTTTCGCTGGTTTCTTGTTCAGGGTTTCATATTCTATGTGACGTGCTGAGTGGGGAGCAGAGGCGTAACTATAGAGGATGCAGGGGATGCGGTTGCACCCGGGCCCAGGAGCCTTAGGGGGGCCATAAGGCCTCTCTTCTCCATATAGGGAACCCAATACTATGAGTAAAGCATTATACTTGGAGGCCCTGTTACAAGTTTTGCATCGGGGCCCGGGAGCTTCAAGTTACGCTCTGCACTACGCATACACACCGGCTTGCTGGCCGAGACACTCACGGCAGATCCGAACAGGTGTATGGGTCTCTGGCTGGGCACCGGGTCTGATTTTGCAGTCGGAATCCAACTCAGCCGTGGAAAAAAATTAAACTAGTACAGCAAAAAAAAAAAAAAAAACATAGAAATTTGCTATCATAGTTACTCTACTGATCCATCGAATAAAGTTATCATGCTATTTTTGTTGCAGTTTGTGCGCCGTAAAAAGGAGACACAAGCAAAGACGGTAGAATTTAGGTTTTTTTTCCATTTTACTCCACTTAAAAATTTATTTACTTTTTTCAGTACATTATATGATACATTAAATAGTACCGTTGAAAAAATACAACTCCTCCCGAATAAAACGAGCCCTCATACAGCTACATCGATGGTTAATAAATAAAAGAGTTATGATTTTTTAAAAAGAGGGTCGGAAAAGACTAAAATCGGGTAAAAAAAGAGTCCTTATGGGGTTAAATGCATCCTCACACCTGACCCTTTGTTTTGCTTGTAAGAGATTGGAAAGAGAAGTAATTATATGTTAGAGCTTTATACACTACAAAAGAAAATGGGTTTTATTGTTTTGGAAATCAGAGTCTTCATTAATATAATAGTCTACTAAGTCGAGAGAAATCTACAAGACTTAAGACAAACATCTGTTCATGTTAATTCATTAAGTTTATTGTTTAGTTGACCAGAATCCCGAAGGCTGTGGTCTCCAACTAAATAAAGTGAAAAGATGGTCCATCATTGTATGACTAATACTAATAGTTTTAAAAAGCCTGCTGTTTGGCGAGTACCTCTCCTACTGTATAAAGTGAACAAGTGTAGCATATTACACTGCAAGCTACAATTTAATTGACTCAACTTTAAGTAGTCTATGTAAAGATAACACTGACCTACGTGAAGACAAAGTTGAGCAAACCGTGTGACGTGCTGTTACAATTGTACTTCTGTATTGCTGCTATTACAAGATAAGGGTGAGCAGTCCTTGATGAGGTGGTATCAAGGACTTTGGCTAAACAAAGGAAGTCAATGTGCGACAGCAGCAGACTAGCACAACAGCAGAGCTTCAAAGTTCAGAAGAAAATTGAATGGCGAATTAACATGTCCAGATATCCCGCTCTAGTCATCCAACCAATATAAAAGAGCATTTGACAGCATCCATTCAGGTGAAAAAACAACTCACATTTTTATTCATGTATTTCACACGTGCGGTGATGGTTCAACCTTCAGGAGGCGAGGGTTGAAACTTCGCTACACATGTTGCCTACATCAATAACATGTGAGTTGTTTTCTCAGCTGAATGGATGCTGTCACTCTTTTATAAGGACTTTAACTGAGAGTTTTTGACTATATGGTGGTCTAGGACCATACTCCTGTGGTGAAGAGAATTTGGGGATGTGCATGCATACATGACTGAGGATGATTGGGAGCAAATTCTATAAAAAGTATTTGTTTATCAGTCACAAGGACCCATAGAGGTGCCAGCCAAATGTATGAAGAAACTTGTGTAACCCCACAAGAAAGGCCTAGGTGGGTCTGGCTGTAGCAGAGGGTAGCCTCCTAGAGACCTATAGCTGTTAGTAGGTTGAGTGAAAGCAGGCAGTCACTTTGCTGTAACCTGACCCTTGCTGGAATTGTGGAGTGTTGTAAGGTACCCCAGAACCCATAATCATAATGCACTGTTAATTTATTGCAATGCCTGACCACATAGACTGCTGCTATATGTTGCAGCAGATTTCTAGCATTATTTTGGATTTTCCTCTCAGCTTTCTCTAGCACTAGTGGGAGTGTCTATTAAAATGTTCTGCTACCTGTTTTTCTATTTAGCAATTAGGGAGGGCTTTTGTTCCTGTCATGGCTGTGGACCTGTGCTGATTATTCTCAGTTTTCATCTGATGTTTGTTGGAATCAGAGTTGGATCTTGGTCTCCTGACTTTCCCTGCTCATCTCAAGCTAAGTACTGTGTTACGGCACTCTGACCCCCCGAGCGCCAGATGGGCTGCCCTGAACTTATCACACCCCACTGTCCCTGCCTACTTGCCTCAACCTGGGTAACCCCAGGCAGACAACTGGGCGGCGGTCCCTACTCTGGCTAGGGACCTGGCGACTACCTAGATGGGACTACCTGACGGGGGACAGAGTGCCGACAGGAAGGCAGATGGAAGTGACCAAACAGAAACAGACTGAACTGCAGACAAGCTGGAGGAAGCTGACAGGCAAACTAGGAGCTGTCTGAGACTAGCTGCAGACAGACTAACTAGACGCTGACAGAACCAATAACTGGCAGTGAGCTCAGATCTCACTGCAACGCCAACCACGGCATCCCTAGTACCATGTCTACTGACATTTTCTCCATCACCAGGAATAATAGTTCTTCCGAGTGGGAACTCCCCACCGTGAACTGTAAGACCAGGGTCCTCCATCGTACCAAGCCCGTAGCAAGAGGGATAGCATCAATGCTAGTAAAACGAATTGGCATCTTCAGCGCCACAAATTCAGCCATCAGGGGTCTAACGAAACGCATGCTTATCAGGTTAGCGGCTGCTCCGGAATCAATAAACGCCTGCCCGGGGCGGGAAAAGTTCCGGAATCTAACCTGACAAGATACCAGAAGTTTAGGAGGTACCTGTAGTCCTAGGCGATCCTCCCTGCAATCGCCTAGGACTTGGAGTTCTTCCGCTGGTTCAGACTGTGGGCGCTGAGGCTTCAGGGGGCAGGTTATCACCCGATGTCCAGCTTTCCCGCAGTAGAGGCAGAGATGATGCAATAAACGAATCCGGCGTCGCTCTTTGGGGTCCAGCGGGTCCACCTCCATTGGCTCGGGAACAGAGACCGGTATGGAAGAGGAGGGAACAGGACAAACGACCTCCCTAACTCTACGGGTCTGTCTATCTTGCTTCCCCGTCCTGAGCCTCCTATCTGCCTTCACCGCTAGCTCCATAGCCTCCTTTAAGGACCTGGGAACGGGATGGGAGATCAACAGCTCTTTGACCGCGTCCGAGAGGCCCTGCAGAAAAACGTCTTTCAGAGCGCTATAATTCCATGTAGTATCACCCGCATAGCGTCTGAAATTGGAGCAATAATCCCCCACACAAAGCGACCCTTGATGCAGCGCCAACAGCCGCGAAACCACCAACCCCACTCGGTCCGGTTCGTCGAAGATACCCCCGAGTTCCTGAAAAAAGGAGCCCGCCGACTGCAGGCAGGGGGAACCCTCGGGAATGGAAAAAGCCCCGCAGCAGGGACATTATAAGCCCGACCCTCTGGGCCTCCGACCCGGAAGAATGGGGACACATCCGAAAAAACAGGCGACACGCCTGTTGGAAAACAAAAAATTTGTTCCTCTCTCCGGAGAACACCTTGGGAAGAGGGCACTTGGGTTCGGGACTGGTTGAGACGTCCGGCCCCTGTGACAACGCCCACTGCTCCTGGGCCACCATGCGAGCTGAGAAATTCTGGATCACTGGCACCAGAGCTTGCAGCTGGTTTGCGAGGGAGCTGATCGCCTCCATGGAGAAAAAGTTTAAAGGGCCATTTATTATGTTACGGCACTCTGACCCCCCGAGCGCCAGATGGGGTGCCCTGAACTTACCGCACCCCACTGTCCCTGCCTACTTGTCTCAACCTGGCTAACCCCAGGCGGACAACTGGGCGGCAGTCCCTACTCTGGCTAGGGATCTGGCGACTACCTAGATGGGACTACGTGACGGGGGACAGAGTGCCGACAGGAAGGCAGATGGAAGTGACCAAACAGAAACAGACTGAACTGCAGACAAGCTGGAGGAAGCTGACAGGCAAACTAGGAGCTGTCTGAGACTAGCTGCAGACAGACTAACTAGACGCTGACAGAACCAATAACTGGCAGTGAGCTCAGATCTTTTAACTACAAGGTTCCGCCCAGGGGCGGAGAGTGGGAGGAGGCAACTCCTCCCACTGCTGCATAAGAAGGATGGAGGCGTGCGGGCGGCACCCTATGGGTGGACACACCCACGCCGCCGCCCACCGGCCGCTCCAAGCCACCAGGAGAGCCCCGACACCAGAGCTCCAGGACGCCGACGCCGGAGCGACGCGCGCCGACCGCGAGACCCCGCGCCGCCCTGCATGGTAACATACTGTGGTTATTGGTGGAAGTTGTATTCTTTCTTAGTTGTTTACTTCTGTTGCTGATAGAGACAGTGAGTGGCCAAGGGTTGTGGGTTGTGTGCGTTCTTATCAGGATTGGTCATTCACTGTAGACAGGTAGAGTCTCTCATTCTAAGTTATATAGGAAAAGTTCCTTTTACCATCTTTTATACCACACATTTCCTGTTGTGGTTTATGTTCTTTGTTCCACTTTGTGAACATAGCCTAGGAACTGTTTAAGGGACTGATTTCAGTACATCCTAATCAGACGTGACACTATACTTCTAAAAAGTTATTAGAGATGAGCGAACGTACTCATAACGAGTACTTACGCACCCGAGTACCGCCATTTTCGAGTACTTCAGTACTCGGGTGAAAAGATTCGGGGGGCGCCGTGGCGGCACGGGGGGTAGCAGTGGGGAGTGGGGGGGGGGGGAGAGAGAGAGGGCTCCCCCCTGTTCCCCGCTGCTACCCCCCGCACTGCCACGCCTCTCCCCGCCCCCCGGCGCCCCCCGAATCTTTTCACCCGAGTACTGAAGTACTCGAAAATGGCGGTACTCGGGTGCGTAAGTACTCGTTACGAGTACGTTCGCTCATCTCTAAAAGTTATGCCTCTTTGTTCTCCACTTAAGATATTCAAAGACTAGGACCCTCGCGTATTGTGTCAACTATACTGAGAGATGACCACTTTTCATGTGACATTGGCTCTTTACTTTTGTCAACTGCAATAATATGAAATATTCAATAAAAAAGTGAATTGGAAAAAAAAGTGTTCAAAGTTCAACTACAGAGTGCAAACAAATTTACTTAAATTGTGAGGTATTTCTACATTATGCTTATATGCTTTACAAGAATGTGCGCTCATCTAAGGGGATTAAACCATAGGCACACATTCAAAGGATTTGTCCCAAAACTCAGCAGGGATTCTGGATAATTATCTGTACCTTGTTCTTGTTCTTTGATGGAACACATCTCATTAACAATTATATAACCAATCTAATATAACAGTGATGTGTTTCACATTCCTCCAGATACATAGTTTGCTGCACATTAGTTGTTCATGGGCTAATTTAATTCTATCAGGCTTGTTTGACATAATTTTGAAAATGAAAATCACACATCCCTGCACACTCATATATCTATTAAGGGGCTAAACATGAGAAGTAGAAAATCTTTAAACCCCAAATTTCCACTGGTGATCATAAGAAATCCTGAGGTGTTTGCCAAAGGTCAATATTTTGCATTGTTAGATATAATGTAATATGAAAGTCAAACAGTATGGTTTCTGAGCATGTGATATTTTATAACAGGAACCTCTTTACACAGATATTATTACATTGTCCTTGATCTGAACAGTGGGCTAAGCATTGTATGGAATTGGGGCCCATTACCCATACACGTATTAAAGGTGCTCTGCATATTTCCCATAACAGACTGAGGATCTCCCCACCGCTAATGCATCTACTGAGGGACCTATCCCCATCACTATGTCTTAATCCACCCTTCGCAGCAATCACAGCAGTGCAAATGCAGAGCATTCTGTCTGTCAACTTGTGTAAAGTTTCAGCTCTGATTGCAGTTCATTTCTCTACTAGCAACTCACGAAGGTGATTTTAGCTCATAACTTGTATATCTCAAACACACCTGCCCACATGATCTCAAAGGAGTTCAAATGGATTGCAATCGAGACTCTGGGGTGGTCATGCAATGTTCTTCAGCAGCTATTGTCGTTCTTTTGACTGAACATACTTTTCATACCAATAAGACAGGTGCCACAAGGGATGGCATGGTACACCAGGATGTTGAGATAGCACTTGGAGTCCATAATTCTGTAGTGGCCCGAAGTAGAGAAAGAGACTGCCATGTAGTGTTCAGAGATACCTGTCCAAAAGTGAGTGTCAGTGGATTGATTCATCCTCCTGTGGTGTGTGTGTCCCATACAGATAACTTGGACTGTAGGCCTGGTGTCATCCTGTGTTGTTCCTCCCTGACCTCCATAATTTGTCCTTACTACACTGATGTGAGAATTTGTTGATCCTACAAATAAAGTCCAGTTACTGACCGTTCCCAGTGACTGAAGTTATTGAGTTACTCATGTGTGGACTCTATTATTTTTTCCTGTCGGACATTCTACGGCGTAAGGAACGATGGTGTCACCTGTGGACAAGTCCACTACACCACCTATTCAGGTAACCGCTGCCTCAGCGTTGCCTGGAAAAGGCCTGTTGGTGCCTTGGCCAAGGCTACACATGTCCCTCAGGGGAGGAGTTGGTAGTGCCACCGTGACATCCCTAACAACTACCCCCGCCATCTCCTCAGTGGTGTACCTTGTGTCTTGGTAGTTGCAATTCCTTTGAATTTTAAAGTAAGTCACCCACCGCACCACCTGCAAAACATCTCCAGACCATAGTGAAACCTCTTTCATACTTGACTGTATGCTGAATGCAAGCAGGAAGCATGCCCTCATCTGTTGTACAAGGAATTATTTTTTTCCTCTTGGACCCAAAGACCTCAAATGTCAATTTGTCTGTAAAAGGACCTTCTTCCACTCATTCGTAGTCCATCTCCTGTGATTTTTAGCCCACAATAGCCGCTTCTTTTTAATAATAGCTGAAGCAATGGTTTTTGGGCTGCAACACATCCCTTCAAGCCAATAGTTACAAGGCCGCATTTGTCGGTGACTACTGATATGCTTTTCTTTCTCATTTTCTTCAGAACAGCACAAATCTGACAAGCAGTTTGAAACCCACTCTAATAAATTGGTACTCTTGTTTCGCAGTCACTTAAGGTTATTCAGGTCTCTGTTTTCAGTGTATCTATTGAGGTTACACTGCACTGAAACCTTCTCCAGGCTAGTAACTTTATGCAACCCTATGCCCTGCATTTATCAAAGTGGCTATGGCAGATTGCTTTTTAATTGATAACTTTTTTCTGGGAGCCATTTACTGTAAAAGACTACTTTACAGATTCTTCAAAAGTTTACTAAGGCCAATTCTATCCATTCAGTCATGTCCGACTCTTGGATACTCTGTAGCCAGTACTCTCCATGCTTTTCTATTTTCTACAGCTTCTTTCAATTGCCTGTTGTCCATTCCTGTCTCCTTCTTGATGTCTTTTGTCTTCCCTGTTTCCTTTTACCACTGACCGTTCCAAGTAGTGTAGAGACCCAGAGGGTACTACAGGGTAGCCGAATAGTCAACAAGTCCTGAATACCTGGCTGTGAGTTCTTCCAGAGACACAGCAGGTATCGTTCAGAGGGAAGATACTGTCTTTCCAAGAGATCGGGCTGAGGTTAGTCTGTCCAGCAACCTGGCTTTCTGATTGGCTACTTGTCAGTAAAATCTCTGATTGGTGGTATTGGAGGAGTCTAGCCAAGCCCGGGAAAGTGAGCAAGATGGAGAAGGAAGTGTGTCATAAAAAGAGAGAAAGTGCAGGAAAGAGGCAGGAAGTGAAAGAAGAGTTGAGAAGTTGGTTGTTGGAGGTGAAGAAGAGAGGAGGCAGTGTGAGGAGCTGCAGCCATTTGGAAAACTACCAGAGGGCTCAAGGTGGAGGAAAAGTGCTGGGAATCCACTACAGTGAGGCCATTGACCACCATCTTATTCCCCACTGTCTCCCCGCTAGGGCCCACACTTGGCCGCCACAGTAGCAGCTCTTTTTCCAGCAAATTTGTGTCCAAAATAAGAAAGTCTGTTTCATGATCTCGCCTGCCAGGGACGACTGCGTATTGAGCAGGGATCTTGCTGACATCACATTTTCTCTCTATGGCAGGACGTTTGAGCTTGCATAGTCTGACCCTGACGTTAGCTATAAGGAGTTGATGATCGGACCCACAGTCTGCACCTGGTAGTGTTTTTGCTGAGAACATTGAAACTTTCAATTTCTGCTGACAGAGTATATAGTCTATTTGGTTGCGATACTGCCCATTTGGGGACGTCCAGGTGTAGAGGCATCATTTAGGCTGTTTACACAGTATGACAATACAAGGTGAACACTGCAGTCCTTTAACTGTATACAGTGGTGATTAAGAAATCTGCATAAAAAAAGAAACTGTCTTTATTGCCGATTACAAAACAATCACAATGAAGTTTTCATTTCACATTCTGCTCCTGGAAAAGGAAAGCTGTGCTGTGAGTGGTTGCTATGAGCAAGAAGGGCAGTTTTTGTCTTACACAGATTTTATAGCCCCGTTTCTTCAAATACTACAGTCTTCAAGGTTGTTTATATAAATAATGTATAAATATGATCCATGCGAGTGCTCAGAGTGTTTAAGTTGGCAGGTTGACTGATTTCTGTGCAAAATGCACGTCAGGTTTATCGTTTACTGAGAAATCGACGAATCTGGGGGTGTTTTAAAATTAATAAGAAGTAGTAAGGGTGATGGATAATGGGACACTAGTCCTTTCCTCCAGACTTCGTAAGAAAAGCAAAACTTTTGTTGAAGTTTAAAATATTGAGTGCAATTTGACTTTTTCTTAAGAATAAGACTACTTGTGTAGTGACCCAAAGCTGAAGTGTTAATGTATATAAATGACTGTTGTGAGTGAATCTGGTATGCGTGTGTATGCCCTTTTAACTGCGTGGTTGTACGTGTTGGGTAGTTTGTGGGTGGAGTTGGTAGAAGAAGGGAGAAAGAGAGAGATGGAGCTCAGAGAATGTAGTAAGAGGAGGAGGACATCCAGCAAGAGGCTGAGGTGTACAGTAACAGTTCTCCAGTTATTCAAAAAGAGAAGAAAGAGTGATGGGATGAGTCTAAACTTCCATTTACATGGGACGAATATCAGGCAAATGATGCTCAACACTCGTCCGTGCATGTACTCGCTCCCGTGCTGTTGTACAGGAGTGAGTATCGTTGGCTCTCACCCGGGCAGCTGGAGCAGATTTCACTCCTCACTCTCCCTCGCCCCTCTCCATTCACCTAAAACAGCGCCTGTTAAGTGCTGAACGGCTGCTGTATACACTGAATGATCATCCTTCAGATCATCTTTCATCGGTTAGGATGCATAAACGATAAAAGATGAGCTGAACAATCATCGTTCAGTGTAAACAGCAGCCGTTCAGTACTGAACGGCCGCTGTGTTAAGTGAATGCAGAGGGGCAAGGGAGAGTGAGGAGTGAAATCTCCTCCTGCCATCCTGCTCCCCTGCTAGCCACTTTGTCAGAGAGCCAGTGATACTTGCTCCTCTGTTACAGTATGGGAGCGAGTACACACAGGGACGAGTGTCAGGCATCATTTGCCCGACATTCGTCCCATGTAAGTGGAGCTTAAAAAGAGAGAGACTTGCACAAATGTCTTCACCGTGTCAGAAGTGTAACTCCGCAGACGGCCTTGCAGATAACTGGGACTGAGGACATCTGGAGTTCAGAGGGAAAGAGTGTCTGCTAGTAAGCATATGAATCTGAGAGAGTGGGAAAAAAACAAAAAATCATAGCAAGAAAAAGTGTTATTTCTACAGAGCTGTTACCGCAAGTTATTGTTGAGAACATCAAAGCTGGAAAAGTGTGAGCAAAGTACAGCCGTGCACCTCCGGTTGTTTCCTTAAAACGTTACTGTTGGACTGTGGACTCTTTATTTTTGCGACATGTGAACAGCGGCCTAGAAGAGGTGCTGGCGTCACATGACAGCTGTGCAAGAAGTCAGGGCATCATAATTCTGGATGCTCCATTCATTTTTTCACTGCATGCGCACCCGAGTTAGACCATGCTGAGGCCACTGAGGGAAGAGATCACAGAGCCACCCATCGTAGTTTTCCTGTGGGCCTCCCGCTCAGGCCGCTGCACTTGCACATGGATGATTAGAAGTTGCGCCCGAGATTCTAGGCACAACTCACTTTGGACAACGTACAAACATCCTGTCCATGTGCTGTCTGATGTGCGAGACTCCGCACATGTACAGGTGCTAGTTTCTTACAAAAATCAGACACGAATAGGACCTGCTGGGATTTGTTCTTTACTTGGACTATTCTTCCGAGTAAAGAAAAGCCAGTGTACGTACACCCATGCATTTGAATGGGTGCTATCTCCGTTGAACTTTTGGACCAAAAAAATTGCTCCAAAAATTGTATGAAAAATCATCTGTGTGCAAAAAGCCTAAACCCAGCATTCTTGGGCTATTCAAGATGCAAACCATTATAAGACTGTATACCATTACGTTATAAACTATGTAAAATAATAGCATAGTCAGTACAAATCCCCTGTGAAATCATGTTGGCAATAAACTTCTGGTTATGGCATGTTCAGTATAGTACATTAACAATAGGTCAGTATCCCATTGAGGTAATACATTCAGACTTTTAATAGCTGTTCATAACTGCTGATAAGAAACACTTTAATTCATCATTCCATTAGTCAATATTGCACCATAGAGAACTCAAATCCCCCAGCCAGGCTATAACGCCTAATGACATTTATGTGCTTGACTGTCCATGCAATCTTTCATATTTTATATAATTTAAATTAAATGGAATCTAATAGAAACATGACATTTTAAAATGTATGCAAATGTTTCTAATAGTAGAAAATTAAATAAAACAACAAAAATTATTCACTACAAGTGCATTAGGCTGGTTTCGCACCTGTGTTAGAGCTCAGCTCAGGGTTTCTGTCTCTCTGCTCCAGTTTTCGAGGAGAGGAACTGAAATAAAACTGAAAAAACTGATCCGCTTTTTTCCCAATTGATTTCAATAGGGTATCAAAAAAATGTAAAGCAGACAGAAAGGCTTCCATTTGTTAAAATTTTTTTTAATAGCGCAGTCTGCAGTGTTACTTAATAATACATATATCTACTATATAATAAAAATCTAAGGCTGGGTTCACACATGGCAGATTCCTGACGGAAATTTCGCGATTTGGCCACAGCGAAAAACCGTGACATTTCCGCCAGGAGGACCGCCGCAGCTTTGAAGCGGCTCTTCCGCTGCAGCCGGCGCTCCCATAGAGGAGAGCGCGGCCGCAGCGGAAAAAAAAATAGACATGCTGCGTTCGGCAAATCCGCTGCTGCGGTCGGCAAAGCCGCGCCGCAGCGGCGGTTTCTGCCGGATTAGCCGCAGCGGATTCGCTGTCCTGTGTGGACGAGATTTCTGAGAAATCTCGTCCACTTGGCTGGCTAATCCCGGGATTAGTGGCCGCATGCGGATTTGCCGCGTTGAACTTCCGCACGGAATTTCCGTGGCAAATCCGCCCTGTGTGAACCCAGCCTAAGGCTGGGGCTATTGGCTTACAGCTAGCTACCAATTACAGAGCAGTTTTAATTTTAAAGGATTTTTATTTAATCTACTCCATTCAAAACAGTGTGTACATAATGATTGTACAATTGTAATAAACAATAAAAACAATATACGCTGCTTCTGTCATGATTTTAAGTAACATTCTTCAAATATGCAGAGCGTTTGTCGGTATTTATAACATATATTCTCTAGCTGTGACATATACAAACTAACAACTGGAGAGGAAAAGATGAAGAAATAAAAAATGAGAGGGGAAAATAAGGAAGGGGAAAAAACAAAAAAGGGAAGGGGGGGGGGGGAAGAAACTAAGGTAACCTGGGAAGGATATCTGGCACTGGCAAGGCTTTTCCACATACTTGATGTTTCATCAGCTTTGGCGGATTAGGCTAAGCAAGCCAGTTAGGATCGGGTGGTGCAGCTGGAGAGCCAAGTATTCAATTCTGGGGAGGTGCAGAATTGAGTCCAGGCTGCCTAGGTAGCATAACATTTCGTATGCCGCAGTTCATCCCTTGCACACAACTCCTCCATGTATTTCAAATTGTCTAAGGACTCTAGCCACATCAGCTTTGAAGGGGCAGTGGTGGATTTCCAACTCCTCTGGATAATTTGTTGCATAGCAAGTAGGAAAAATTGCAATAGGGATTTCTTGGCTTTTTGCTAATGATCTTGGAATCATTGACAACAAGGCCATCTCGGCAATCAAACTAACCTGGGACCTACAAACCGAGGCGTAGAGGGCACCAACCTCCTGCCAGAGGGGGTGTAATAGAGGACATGACCACCACAGGTGTATTAAGGTAGCCCTGTCTTGAAGACACCTCCAGCAGACATCCAGATACTGGGGGTAAATTCTGGCCAACTCTGCTGGGGTCCTATACCATTGAGTTAAACTCTTATAATTAAAGGGGTTGTCCCGAGATAGCAAGTGGGGTTATACACTTCTGTATGGCCATATTAATGCACTTTGTAATATACATCGTGCATTAATTATGAGCCATACAGAAGTTATTCACTTACCTGCTCCGTTACTAGCGTCCCCGTCGCCATGGTGCCATCTAATTTCAGCATCTAATCGCCCGATTAGACGCGCTTGCGCAGTCCAGTCCGGTCTTCTCCCTGGTGAATGGGGCCGCTCTTGCCGTAGAGCTGGTCCTCGTAGCTCCGCCCCGTCACGTGTGCCGATTCCAGCCAATCAGGAGGCTGGAATCGGCAATGGACCGCACAGAGCCCACGGTGCACCATGGGAGAAGACCCGCGGTGCATCGTGGGTGAAGATCCCGGCGGCCATCTTGGTAAGGTAAGTAAGAAGTCGCCGCAGCGCGGGGATTCGGGTAAGTACTAAACCTTTTTTTTTTTAACCCATCCCTTGGGTTTGTCTCGCGCCGAACGGGGGGCCTATTGAATAAAAAAAATACCCGTTTCGGCGCGGGACAACCCCTTTAAGTTCCTGCATCCTACTGGACACGTTCATTTTGTGAGTCAGGATGTAGGTTTTTCTCCACAACTCCTCCCGTGGCATACCACCTAGCTCTCTTTCCCATCTCCATTCTAAAGTACCACTCTTGTCTCATGTATTGTCTTCAAGGAACTGTTGATATAGGGCAGAAACTTTAAGTGGATTATCGGGGGTCGATAGACACAATTTCTCGAAAGGAGTCACGGGTCACCCGAGGTGCTGGGAATCCCTGAGGGACCTAACATAATGACAAAATTGCAAGTATTGGTACCATGCTCCCGTCAGGGGCCCCCCTTCCTCCAAGATCTCCTGAAGGGACTTAAGCCTCGAACCCGTGAGCAGGTCACGAGCCCTAGGGACAGTGTCTGCTATCCTGCCCATTAGTGAGGAACCACTAAAGAATGCTGGAACATCTGGGTTACCAACCAGTGGTGTGAGAGGGGCCTGGTCTGAAAGCAAAGTGTAGAATAAGTAGCCTGAAGGGGATTAACTACAGAATGTTCAGCAGGAAAGGGGGAAGAAGGCTCCCAAACACCAGAGCAGGCACATTCACGAAAGCATTGGGAATACTGAAGACAGTCTTTGTCTTTATTTTGTCTTCCATTTGCCAGATTCTCTCTGGCTGGAAATTTTAAAGGTAATCTGTCACCTCCTATAAACACCATAAACTAAGTTATGGTACTTATAGGATAGGTCCAGGGGGTATAATTTTCATACATACGGCCTCCCTGTTCCTGCACTGTCATCTCAGTCAGTTGTTACTCTGTCTATCAGTATGAGTCTTTACATTCAGTCTGTGCTTTTGCACTAGTCTGTTCTCTATAGGAGTGCATTGGCTGAATGAAAAGAGTCACAATGGTAAACTGAATGCTGACTTCCATTTGTGCAGCAATGGGGAGTCTGGTAAGTAAAAAAATTATGCAAATAAGGAAGATGGAACAATACCTCTGCAGTGCCACCTATTGGATGGCAGCATTCCTTCAAATCAATGCCAGACCCTTTATACAGGCCTTTATAACAATGATTGGGAATAGGAAATGAAGCCAGAAAGCCAACTTATCCACACCACTTTTTGGGTGCTCTCCTTAAGGAGAGACGACATGCGTCTTGACCCATGTATAAAAATTATACCCTCCCCCAGAATACTTGTAGCTTTCCTATAAGCACCATAACTTGGTTTACAGTTCTTATAGGAGGTGGTAGGCTCCCTCTTTGCTAAGACACTCTGCTACCTCTCTGAGTGCAATATACAAGAGGCTAAATACTAATTCAAGTTTACCTAGGGTCATGAGATCCTGATAATCCAGAGCATGCGCTCTGAGCTGATTCAATTGTCTGCTTGCGCTCATGGCTGCTGGAAATGCATATTAGCGGCATCCATATGGCCAAGAGAATACTTAGGCCTCATGTCCATGGGCAGGTCGGATTCTGCATGTGGGAGCCTGTCACGGAATCCCACCCTGCCTGCAGTTGAGGACACTATTTTACCTGTGCGAATCTGGTCTTCTGTGTCCTGACCAAATCTTCTTTCCTCTACACGGCAGATGTGTGTGGGCTTCAATGGAAGCTGGCCGTGTGGCATCCGCAGTGAAATTTTCCGAACCAAAAGATCCACAAATCAAATCCGCATGCTTTAATGCATTTGAGGACGGCCCATGTATCCCTATAGGTGGCTTGATTTGCGGATCGGATCCGCCCGTGGATATGAGGCCTCAGTTATAGAGCTACTAAGTTTGCAACAGATGGCTGGGATCAGACATTCCAGCTAGGAAGAGAGAACAATGTCAACTGCATTGGGAACCACAACTCCCGAGCATCCTGTGGGCAAATAACCTGCTGGTGGGCCACAGGGACACTCCTGCTTCACCATAAATGAAGTTAATCAGAGAGCTCTGTCGTGACACCAGAAAGCACTATGGTGAGCACTAATTTTATTATTATTTGTGGCTGGCAATTAATTGTGATTTGTTTTGTTCAGACGCCAGTGCTCTTGGGCACAATTTGTAGTTGTGAGTGGTGAGGTGTGGAATAATACACAGAGCCACATATTTTGCTTAAATTGTTGTAACCATGATATTATTAAATAAGGCAGTGAGTTGAGGTAGTTTTCTTCATCACATTCAGTGCATAATAACTAATACACAAATTGCAACAGTGTAGAGACTTGTGTCTAACTCATTTATACACTGGGAGCTTACTCTGGATTTCTACTCTCTATCCTTCTTTGTATTTATATCTCTTTATTTCTTTATCTCCCTCTCTTTATACTTACAGTTAGGGCCAGAAATATTTGGACAGTAACACAATTTTCGCGAGTTGGTCTCTGCATGCCACCGCATTGGATTTGAAATGAAGCCTCTACAACAGAATTCAAGTGCAGATTGTAACGTTTAATTTAAAGGGTTGAACAAAAATATCTGATAGAAAATGTAGGAATTGTACACATTTCTTTACAAACACTCCACATTTTAGGAGCTCAAAAGTAATTGGACAAATAAACATAACCCAAACAAAATATTTTTTTTTCAATATTTTGTTGCGAATCCTTTGGAGGCAATCACTGCCTTAAGTCTGGAACCCATGGACATCACCAAACGCTGGGTTTCCTCCTTCTTAATGCTTTGCCAGGCCTTTACAGCCGCAGCCTTCAGGCCTTGCTTGTTTGTGGGTCTTTCCGTCTGAAGTCTGGATTTGAGCAAGTGAAATGCATGCTCAATTGGGTTAAGATCTGGTGATTGACTTGGCCATTGCAGAATGTTCCACTTTTTTGCACTCATGAACTCCTGGGTAGCTTTGGCTGTATGCTTGGGGTCATTGTCCATCTGTACTGTGAAGCGCCGTCCGATCAACTTTGCAGCATT
This sequence comes from Eleutherodactylus coqui, assembly GCF_035609145.1. Classification (NCBI taxonomy): domain Eukaryota; kingdom Metazoa; phylum Chordata; class Amphibia; order Anura; family Eleutherodactylidae; genus Eleutherodactylus; species Eleutherodactylus coqui. The sequence continues at coordinate 164,838,426 of NC_089843.1, read as the reverse complement.
TGGCTGAATCTGGGCTGAAAGTATATCCCGGTACACTTCAGAATTCATCCGGCTACTCTTGTCTGCTGTTATGTCATCAATAAACACAAGTGACCCAGTGCCATTGAAAGCCATGCATGCCCATGCCATCACGTTGCCTCCACCATGTTTTACAGAGGATGTGGTGTGCCTTGGATCATGTGCCGTTCCCTTTCTTTTCCAAACTTTTTTCTTCCCATCATTCTGGTACAGGTTGATCTTTGTCTCATCTGTCCATAGAATACTTTTCCAGAACTGGGCTGGCTTCTTGAGGTGTTTTTCGGCAAATTTAACTCTTGCCTGTCTATTTTTGGAATTGATGAATGGTTTGCATCTAGATGTGAACCCTTTGTATTTACTTTCATGGAGTCTTCTCTTTACTGTTGACTTAGAGACAGATACACCTACTTCCCTGAGAGTGTTCTGGACTTCAGTTGATGTTGTGAACGGGTTCTTCTTCACCAAAGAAAATATGCGGCGATCATCCACCAACGTTGTCTTCCGTGGACGGCCAGGACTTTTTGAGTTCCCAAGCTCACCAGTGAATTCCTTTTTTCTCAGAATGTACCCGACTGTTGATTTTGCTACTCCAAGCATGTCTGCTATCTCTCTGATTGATTTTTTCTTTTTTTTCAGCCTCAGGATGTTCTGCTTCACCTCAATTGAGAGTTCCTTTGACCGCATGTTGTCTGGTCACAGCAACAGCTTCCAAATCCAAAACCACACACCTGGAATCAACCCCAGACCTTTTAACTACTTAATTGATTACAGGTTAACGAGGGAGACACCTTCTGAGTTAATTGCAGCCCTTAGAGTCCATTGTCCAATTACTTTTGGTCCCTTGAAAAAGAGGAGGCTATGTATTACAGAGCTATGATTCCTAAACCCTTTCTCCGATTTGGATGTGGAAACTCTCATATTGCAGCTGGGAGTGTGCACTTTCAGCCCATATTATATATATAATTGTATTTCTGAACATGTTTTTGTAAACAGCTAAAATAACAAAACTTGTGTCACTGTCCAAATATTTCTGGCCCTAACTGTATATTTTTTAATTATTTTTTTTAATTCACTGTCAAAGTGTCTCTCCTTCCCAGTTACTCACGGTTTCTCAGATTTCTCTCTTGTTTCTCTCTTTCTCGCTCTGGGAGCTTACTCTGGATTTCTTCTCTCTATCCTTCTTTGTATCTATATCTCTTTATGTCTTTATCTCCCTCTCTTCATATTTACTTCTCTTTTATTTTATTTTTTTTATTCACCGTCAAAGCTGTCTCTCTTTCTCAATTACTCACGGTTTCTCAGATTTCTCTCATTTCTCTTTTCCCTCTCTGTCATGGCTGATCTCTGTCTCTTTTCACTTCTCTCTCCTGCCTGCCACTTTCTTTTCTCCTGTCAGGTGCTTCTTTTTTTTGGCGCTCCTCTTCTTGGTGCTCCTCTGCCTGTCACCTCTCTTTTCTCCCTACTCTTTACTTATTGCTTAAACTTATTCTGCCTCTACTCTCTGGCACTTGCTTTGCCTGGTACGTCTCACCCACCGACTCCTGCAACCGTTGTCCGGCTAGTTATCGTCTCTGTCACCTGACTAGTTTGTCTGCAGCCAGTCACAGCCTATCTGGTTGCTACTGCCTCATCTGAGTCTCTATGCATTTTTTCTATCTTGTGCAGCTGGATAAAAAAATGTCCTAACTAGAGATGAGCAAGCACGCTCGTTTAAGGCTGCTACTCGATCAAGTAGCACAGCATGCGAAGAGGGATGGGTGGGGGTGGGGAGAGTGAGAGAGATCTCTCTCTCTCTTCCCCCAGCTGACCCCTGCTAGCCACCCGCTGGTCCCTGCCGCCCTCCCGCATGCTGCTTGGGCGAGTATACAGTTACTCGATAAGACTGCTACTCGATCGAGTAGCAGCCTTAAACGAGCATGCTCGCTCATCTCTAGTCCTAACTGGTTGCTAGGTTACCTGCATCCCTTGTGTAAACTGACTCAGATGAAATCCTAGGGCTGGTTATTATATTATTGGTACCCATAACTAAACAGTGCTATGTAGTGCCTATTTCCAGGCCACTACAGCTGTAGAGTTGGGTGGGGTGGGGGTGCAGCTGAACTGAATTCACTCTTGGTATGCCAGCAAAGCACCTTCCTCCTGCAGGGAAAGAAGAAAGAAACATTTAGTTATGGCTTCCTGAGGTTTTTGTGAGTGAAACCCCACCCAACCGCTGCAGCCAATAGCCACACGATCTTGCCAATAATGTCTGCAAGATTATGCAACTATTGGCCGCTACAGCTGGGCTCAGTTTCAGCCAAAATCATTTTTTTGTTGTGTGCAAATGCCGCCTGAGGGGTTTTATGGATTACTATTGAAGTTAATTAATTGGTTAACTAAAGTTGTTCCTCTTTTGTCCTAGAAAGAAAAGAATGCTTGCTAACCCTTTTGTATGCTGCCAAGGGATGATATGGAGCAATGCCTTTGTGTCATTGTTCTTGTATTGACCCTAACATGATACTAATAAATGCTATAGCTCACCTTGTAAAAAAACAAACTGTCACACAGCCCAATTGACAGATATTTTAAATAATTATGGGTCTCAAAATTAAGGCAATGGAAAGCAATTTTTGTTTTACATTTTTATATTATTTTATAAAAGCAGTACAGTATATAAAAAAAACAATATAAATGTATCACCTTATTTGTATTTACCAGCAGAATAAAGTGAACATGTCATTTTTGCTGCACTAAACATGTTGTAAAAGCTTTAGCCTCAGGGCTCTTTAACACGGGTGCTGCAATTTTCGTCCGTCTGTGTCACGGCCACAGCTCGACTGAAACTCGCATGAACGAGAAGCATTTGTGACCAAGTCACAGCTGCATCTCCCGTTTATGCGCCTGTTCAGACGGCTCAGTCGGGATACCGTCGGGTGGGGGTAGAGAATTTAGTTCTGCCAAACTCCCACCTCCTTCCCTCCCACTATCTGCCCCTTGCCGGCTGTCTGCAATGGGAGGTGGAAACCAATGCCTCAGATAGGGAGCGTATATCAGCCAGCTGTGAAAATGGGGCTGTTATACGCTCATGTGAATGATGTCTCACAGAGAAGGGTGGGGTTTTTTTTCATTTCACCCCACTTAAACGGATTTTACAAGTTATGACAGGGCAGCCTAAGGGGGTCCCTCATGGTGTAAAATAACCAAACAGCTGATACTCTTTTCTCCCTACTCGTCCTCTGGAGTTGATTCTGGTCTCCCTACTGACGTCAGCCTGATCCAACCTTCAAACAAGCTGCTACAGCTTTCTATTTTTCTCTCTGCTTTTTATTATTTTCTATTGGTATACGGATCAGTATTTGTCCAGTAGGAAATGAAATATAGAAAGGTAAAAACAGATCCAACACTGATGAAATACTGATGACACGGATCTGTATTACGGACGTGTTACAATATGCTTGTCTGAAACTGGTCTAAAGGCCACTTTCACACTTTTGTATTTTGATGAGTACTTTACATCAGTATTTAGAAGCCAAAATCAGGATTACCGTAGGTCCAAAACACAGAAGAGATGTAAATCATTCCATAATACTTATCCTCTGTTTATTTCCTGTCCCTGGTTATGACTTGCAAATATTGGTACAATATACTGACCTAAATATGTAAGAAAGAGGTCAAAATCTATAAATGCATGAAAAGCTATTGTGGCAAGGCAGTACACAGACTGGCCTGCAGAGGGCTGTAATGCAGGCATTCTGTGTGCTAATCAGTAGGCATAACTATATAGTTTTGTCTGGTGGACATAAAACCTCCAGAAACACTGAGCACTTGGACCGTTGGGGCTGCTGAAAGCCAGAGAGTTGTAGTCTCTGAGAGAGGTCCAGTAGAGACCAGGTTGCTGTGGCTGAATAGTCTGACAGGGAAGCACACCCCCTAGATTGACACCCTGGTTGGGTAGGATATTGGTTGGACTATGTGCTATGCATTTGGGGCACTAGGCCTGCGATATAGTTAGAAAATATCCTGTGCTATTTAGCAGCCTTTTGCAGCACCCGTGTTAAAGAGCCCTGAGGCTAAAGCTTTTACAACATGTTTAGTGCAGCAAAAATGACATGTTCACTTTATTCTGCTGTTAAATACAAATAAGGTGATACATTTATATTGTTTTTTTATATACTCTACTGCTTTTATAAAATAATATAAAAATTTAAAACAAAAATTGCTTTCCATTGCCTTAATTTTGAGACCCATAATTATTTAAAATATCTGTCAATTGGGCTGTGTGACAGTTTGTTTTTTTACAAGGTGAGCTATAGCATTTATTAGTATCATGTTAGGGTCAATACAAGAACAATGACACAAAGGCATTGCTCCATATCATCCCTTGGCAGCATACAAAAGGGTTAGCAAGCATTCTTTTCTTTCTAGGACAAAAGAGGAACAACTTTAGTTAACCAATTAATTAACTTCAATAGTAATCCATAAAACCCCTCAGGCGGCATTTGCACACAACAAAAAAATGATTTTGGCTGAAACTGAGCCCAGCTGTAGCGGCCAATAGTTGCATAATCTTGCAGACATTATTGGCAAGATCGTGTGGCTATTGGCTGCAGCGGTTGGGTGGGGTTTCACTCACAAAAACCTCAGGAAGCCATAACTAAATGTTTCTTTCTTCTTTCCCTGCAGGAGGAAGGTGCTTTGCTGGCATACCAAGAGTGAATTCAGTTCAGCTGCACCCCCACCCCACCCAACTCTACAGCTGTAGTGGCCTGGAAATAGGCACTACATAGCACTGTTTAGTTATGGGTACCAATAATATAATAACCAGCCCTAGGATTTCATCTGAGTCAGTTTACACAAGGGATGCAGGTAACCTAGCAACCAGTTAGGACTAGAGATGAGCGAGCATGCTCGTTTAAGGCTGCTACTCGATCGAGTAGCAGTCTTATCGAGTAACTGTATACTCGCCCAAGCAGCATGCGGGAGGGCGGCAGGGACCAGCGGGTGGCTAGCAGGGGTCAGCTGGGGGAAGAGAGAGAGAGATCTCTCTCACTCTCCCCACCCCCACCCATCCCTCTTCGCATGCTGTGCAGAGATATTTATCTGGGCTGAGATATTTATCTTAAATTTGTGTACTGTGGCTATAACAACAGTGTAAAGATTGTTACTTTTCCTGTCTGCTATGCTACCAAAATAAATGGTCTTCTTTAGTTTTACCACAAATTCTGGCTTGGATGTGGGTTATTGAGGTGTGACCACCCATCTAGGTGGAGAACAGATGACGTTCCAGGAACTCAATGCCCTCTAAGTTGCCAAAGTATATATATTTTTTAAACAATCTTATTTTATTGAGTATATCACAGAATGAAAGGGCTGGTTACATTAATGTTAATTCAGGTTGAAAGTTCTGGAAGACGCAGGAACACGCAGGTCCCTAACAGAAATTATTAATTTAATTACTTGGTAACATAAAGTTGCAATTGGATTTGTATTATTTAAGTGTACAAAAGGTCATTACTTTTCTGCAATAATAATATTTTAGATTTAAGACAAACAAAACTGAAAACTATAACAGAAAACAAATAAGGTAATAAGGTAACTGATTAATGCAATCGTGTCCAAAAGATTCTGTCGCTGTTATATGGTAAATGAGAAAATTATCTGAATTCTCCAAACATGTTTGAGGTTTCACCTGAGGACTTAATTTTGAAAGTATTGGGGGAGTAGAGCATGTGGGGAATTTATGAGGTAGTAGAGCTCATGGAGTGAAGTTCATGGATCCAAGCTGAAATTGTTTGAAGGGATTTATTTGTACCAAGGTTTCCAAATGCTTAAAAATTTGTCTTGTACCATTCTCCCAGTTTACAATTTCTTCAAAGTGGCACGATTGTGAAACCCTCTCTGCTCATTGGGACAAAGATGGTGCCTCAGATCTGCGCCACATAAGCAAGATTAGGAGCTTAGTAGCAGAAATTAGGACAGTTGGTAGGTTTTTGTTAGAGGGGTACAAATAGGTGGAAGGTTTCCACAGGAGGATATTTACTGGGGATAATTTGATGTTATTTGAGCATATTTTGTTAATATGTTCTACTGTTTGTGACTAATAAGCTGTAATCATAGGGCATTCCCATCAGATGTGTAGCAGAGAGCTGCTATTAAGACCACAATGCCAACAGCAGTCTGAGGTCATAGGTTTTATTTAGCTAGGCCAGTAGGCGTCTTATACCATCTCGTAAGACGTTTATAGGAATTTTCCTGGACTCCAACACATCTACTAAATCCATGGGATTTGGTAAGTATTTTGATGGTGTCTTCTCTGGAGAAGGTGATCTTCAAGTCTCATTTGGAATGATTTTAAATCTTTGACAGTTTATAACGTGCTTAAAGATATAAAACTACATACCCCTAACTAAGTTGAGACTTTCATAAAAACGCCCACTCACTTTTCTGGAGAAGCTGGATATTTTTCAATCCACAAAAAAATTTCAAACACAGTATAGCGACTTAGTGACCCACTCTGGTTTGAAACATACTTACATACTTGTCATTCCCATGGTACCTTAGGGAATGGAAATTGCACACTATCAATAAATTATCATCTAAGAAAATAATTTTTGTGACATTTTGGTGTTTTTTGGGTCAACGGCAATTTTCAAAAAAAAAATCAGCATATTCTATCTGTGAGTTTTTTTTCCTGGTCTTTTCCCATAGGCATCTGTATAAAAAAAATTCAAATACAACAGAAAAAACCCGAGTTCGACCAAAAAATGCCACCAAAAAATTTGAAAAAAACTCTTGAATTTCATGGCTTTTTTTACAAGCTAGAAAAAAAACTATGCATAAAAGAAGTATTATTGGTTTGTTGTCCACTTACTGCTGAAGTGCTTGTTATTCTATGAAATATTGAAGTATAAAAACACTTCCTACGCACTGTAGCAGGAAGAGCACCCGCCATGCCTCAGATTCAGTCGTAAATCGTTCTACTGAGTTTATTCATTTTTTTATTTCCAAGTTGAACCACTCAGCGCTGTCCAGCTTTTGGAGAAAATAAATAAAAGTCACGCGCTTTGATGGCTGACTGGACACTTTATTACAATACTGTCTTGCATCACAAGTCAAAGTCATCTGTGTCATGCAAAAGTCCTTTGAGTTGGCATCATTGTATGTAACTCCTTTATTCTGGCATCACTGAACTTTGTTATTGGATTATCAAACATTAGGAATTGTCAAATCGGCATAGAAAAGTATTATGAATTCTAAAGGACCATACTGTAGCACCAACATGTTATGCATAGCTTTACTCAGATTGTAATCAATCATATAACAATGTTATAAATTGTTATCGTTTATCAGATAAGTGTAAGTGTATGCAAGTTTGGCCGGGCCGGCACACAGCAGAGAAATTCCACATGCGGGAGCCTGCAGCGGCATCCGACCCTGACAGCAGCAGCATCCATGCATACCTGTCTTTTCTCCTCTTTATCTGTACTGCATATGGACCTAGTGGCTCGCCATTGGAAATGCGCACTACAGATTTTTTTTCAATTTTTTTTCCTGCCCGTCGCTAGGCATTGACACGGAATCCGCAACCTGTCTGCAATGTTTATTGCGGATGGGCTGCAGGTTGGATGGCTTCCATTGACTTCAATGGAAGCTGTCCAAGTGGAATCCACACAAAAATGGAGCATGCTGTGATTTTTCCTCCACGAGCGGAAACTGCAATTAATTTCTACTCGTGTGCAGGAAGAATCGATTTCCCATAGCATGTTATGGATAGTATTTGCTGTGAATCCGTGGTTATTGGCACCCGATGCACATTCTGCAGAAAAAATCCACCCATGTGCAGGCAGCCTTATTCTGAACTACTTCATATATCAGAAAAAGCTCTTCATAGATATTGAATGGTTTTGTGGATTTCTACCTTTCTACCAATTTTATCATTGTCTATGAAAAATGAAATTAATTATTGAGTGGTAGTGGTTTCCATTTAATGAATATTAGGTGATCTAATACCTGTGTGATACACGTTTCCCTAACTCTTAGCCATGTTCTAGGATGCTAAATACAAAATAACACAATTGGCACAATAAAAATTACAATTGAGAAAATATACTATGTTCAGATCAGTTAAAAAATATAGCCATTGCATCTATAAAGAAATGATAAAAAAAAGCACTTGATATAACGTTAAGGAGGTTTTCCCACGACTTAAAATTGCTTCACATCCACTCTTTCTTTCCTGGTTTTCATTATGTTTCTATACTTGGCGTCAGGAGCTAATTCCTCCCCCCCCCCTAAATGGGGAAAATTAGGTACTACCTGATTGTTTTTTTTGCCTTCCTCTGGATCAACACTGGGAGCGTAATAGGTGGAACTGGATGGGCATATGTCTTTTTTCAATCTAACATACTATGTTACTATATTAATACGGGTTGTTATGAATGTGGAGATACCAAGTAGGTATCCAAACTAGGTAGCCATTTGGAAGGTGAAAAATATATATTTTTTTAAATTTCAGTAAAAATGTTTAGATTTCACGGTTAGCAATGACTGCAGCACCTGCATGATTAAATGGTGTAGAGCAGTAACTAGATAAGCAAGTCCTAAACATTTCACTCCTTTTCTGGTAAGAAAGATACCCATATGTGACAATCAGAGAGCAAATATGTTCTCTGATTGCTTGGGGTCTGATAACATGAACAGAAATTAATGTAACTCCTCACCTGGTACAGAGAGATATACAGGAGACTCACAGTTTTTCTCTGCTGTAGGCTTATCTCTCCTTCCTCTACCTCTTTTTTTTCTCTGTACACACTGACTGTAAAAGGACAGCTATTAATTCAGAATTCCCGACCCCACTTCAAATGACTGTTGGTCTAGTTAGGTAAGTGCTACCAACATGCCTTTGGTGTCCTTTTAAAGCCAATAATCTTGGCATGTTGGTAGCCTTGATAGAACTGGAGCTACAACTGATAGAACAAGCTCTGTTTGTTCAAAACTGTAATGTCTTCTACCTGCAGAAAAAGTGTTTTCCTATTACTTAAAATTGCCTCATTACCATTCTTTTCCCGCTTGCTGCTGACAACAACATGTGATTGCTGTAGACAATCAGTGGCTAGAGAAGGCTACTGTTGTGGCCAGTTAAATGAATGGTGCGGCTGCCATACATGAATGGCTAGCACTCCATTCACTCTGACGTCACTGTGGGTGGGGGAAGCATCCGTGCAATTACAAAAGAGAGGCACAGGACCCCAAATCCCCGGTGGATAGAGGACAATTTTAGATTTTGGAATAATCCCTTTAAGATGTTCACTATTTGAAGGGGTTTTATGTAAATTAAGCTTAATGATTATATTATATATTGTTTTTGTTAGTTTTATAATTACTATTGCAAGTGAGGATTCAGCAAATGAAACTCAATCATTGTATATAATCCTTTTCTTACAATTTATCATCATTTTCCAGATCTCTGTGAGCAGACTAAACCAGTCTTATTTGCATATAGAGGCTGTTCTCAGCTGTGAGATAGATACTGCTGTATACAGAAGTGGTTTTCACAGTTACTGTCTTTTCTGTTCCCAGATGTAGCAGTCATGAAGCCAACAGCCGATGCAGTACGCTATTAATATAGTGCACCACAGCACTCTATGCTATTTATGTAGCACAGTCGTTCTGATACAAAGTGAATGAAAAGAACACTAAGCAGATGTTGTAGGTGCACTACAATAATGGTGCAGTGCATCACAGCTATTTATTTAACAAGCGTTACATCTGTACACAGCGATCGTTGCAGTGCTGTCGTCCCCGTTGGCGGTCTCATGACATAACATAATAGCTGTAATGCAGGTACTAGGAGGCTCTGGCTGTATCCAACTAGACCTAGCTCAGCCCTAATGAAAATTAGCTAGAATCTAAATACACTCATTGTCAAAAAAATCAAGCACCTAGAAGGAGTTGTTGGAATCAAATGAAACTTTCTATGTGTGAGGCCGCCTGCAGACGAGCGGGTCGGATCTGGTGGCAAGAATTCTCGCCGCGGGACCCGACCCGAGCACCTGCAGAGACGAGCGCGTACTCACCCGCGCCCGGCGGCCCCGGCTCTTTCATGTGCAGACTGGAGCCAGCGGCCGGGTGAGTGACGTTTCTGTGCGAGGCTCTGCGAGCCCCGCACAAAAATAGGACATGCCGCGGTTTGTTTGCCGCGTGAGATTTTGCGCGGCCGAACAGCGGCCGTCTGCATAGGAGTGCGTATTGTAATGCAATCCTATGCAGGCTTTCAGTGGCGGAAATCCCATGGGAAATCCCGCCGCGGGATTTCCTCCCGTGTGCAGGCGGCCTGATTGTAACGTTGATATAAGAAAGTGATAATTTATTGCAGAAAACTGAACACTTGATGGGAGGCCCTAGTACCCTGTTGTACCACCTCTAGCTTGGATACAAGATGTAAGCGCTGCGGAATAAGTTGGCGCTATACAAATAAAGATTATTATTATTATGTGATACGGGTGGACATCGAGGCTCTAGTACCCTGTTGTACCGCCTCTAGCTTGTATACAAGATGTGATTCTGGCCGTCATGGAGGGTCTAGTACCCTGTTGTACTGCCTCTAGCTTGGATACAAGATGTGATACGGGTGGACATCGAGGTTCTAGTACCCTGTTGTACCGCCTCTAGCTTGTATACAAGATGTGATACGGGTGGACATCAAGGCTCTAGTACCCTGTTGTACCGCCTCTAGCTTGTATGCAAGATGGGATTCTGGCCGGCATGGAGGGTCTAGTACCCTGTTGTACCGCCTCTAGCTTGGATACAAGATGTGATACGGGTGGACATCAAGGCTCTAGTACCCTGTTGTACCGCCTCTAGCTTGTATGCAAGATGGGATTCTGGCCGTCATGGAGGGTCTAGTACCCTGTTGTACCGCCTCTATCTTGTATACAAGATGTGATACGGGTGGACATTGAGGTTCTAGTACCCTGTGGTACCGCCTCTAGCTTGTATACAAGATGAGATACTGGCCGGCATGGAGGGTCTAGTGCTCTGTTATACCGCCTCTAGCTTGGATACAAGATGTGATATGGGTGGGCATAGAGGCATACAGTTTCCGAATGGTATCCTGCAGAATATCAGCCCACATTTGCTGTAACTGAGCCTCTAGATCATGCAATCTCATAGGCTGTCGAAGTTGGCATCCCAGATGGTCCTATACATGTTCTATTAGCGATAAATCTTGTGACCGGGCAGCCACAGTAGTGTAACAATGTTGTGGAGGCATTCCTGTGACACCCTTGCTGTGCACGGCTGAGCATTATCCTGCTTTGAAAGCTGCCATGAGAAGAACACATGTGTCTGCAGGATGTCCTGAACATATTGCTGAGCTGTCATTGTCCCTTATACTCCTAATTGTGGTGACCGACTGTTGCATGCGATGGTCCCCCAGACCATCACATCAGTAGTGGGGGCAGGGAGCTGCTTCAGCCAAGCACCTGTAAATGGTTCCGACACACACAGGGGCCTGTCTCTGGATGGTGGATAATGAAACAATTGGAGCTACTTGTGCTTGTTGGACAATCAGACAATCCTCTCTACTGGTGGTCTGTGAAGGCATCTTGAGCCTGGTCACCTTGTATTCTTTCCATCATGTAATTCACTGGTCCCAACACCTCGTAACAGTCTGTTCAGAATGGCCCAGGTGGTGAGCAATTTGTTGATATGACCATCCAGCTTCTTGCATTCTAATAATGCGCCCCCCTTAAACTCTGTTAACTGGGCGAAATCTCTTTGATTGCATCGGAGAAGTCTAGTGTTCAACAAGCTTTACACAAGTGAAAAAAGAGGTCCATCACACATAAGTAGCCTCTGAGAGCTTTTTTATAAGCCAAGGCAGGAAGCACTTTTAGGACCCCAGGTGGCAAGACCGTTCATCTAATCACACCACAACTCTAATTATTTGCATATCTGCCTGAGATGGAACTGCATGCCGAGTTTTGCAGCAAAACGACAACTTCTTCTAGGTGTTTGATTTTTTTTTTTACAAAGAGTGTAATATACACTTGCTTTACTATTTCATCTTTGAAGGTGAAGCTTGAAGTTTCTTGGCCCAATGAAAAATCTGTAACAGTTGCCCGTAAGGCTACATGCATTGTATAGGACCTCTTATGTAGCAGAGGAAGCATTGATAACTGTTTTACTGCTATGGTACTCACCAATAGAATAAAGTTATCATGCCATTTTTGCTGCAGTGTGTACACTCTTTAAACAGTGTTTTTTCTTTTTCACTCTACTTAGAATTTTTTAAATGTTTTTCAGTACATTATATAGTATATTGCATAGAACCACTGAAAAATACAACTCGTCCCACAAAGTACAAGCCCTCAGAAAGCTACATTGATGGAGTTATGATTTTTTAAAAGTGGGGAGGAAAAAACAAAAATGAAGAAAAAAAGGGGTAGTCCTTAAGGGGTTAAACGTCTAAGCTTTGGGGAGGGGATATTTGTGCATGTATATATATATATATATATACATATTTTCAACTCTTTGGATAGCAAAAATCAGTGGGCATTAATTACATCTCCAAGGTACTCATTTTAATATTTTAGTATTATAAATGAATCTTGCTGAATCATTCAACTGTTATACAAATAATAGGACCTTCCATGGCATACAGATTAATGAATAATGAAGTGTTTTTGTCACCATGGAGAGCAAGAATCATCTCTTTAGAAATGTCAGTGCAAATGTTTCTTGCAAGCACTTATTCCACATACTTAGCTCAGCAGTGGGTTACAAAAACAGAAATAGTCACAAAGTATTGAAAACATAAATACATTTGGAGGCGCAGTGTCAAACTTATAGGTCAGTTGAGTGAATGCATGAATATGGAGAGATGCTTTGCAAAATAGGATTAATTAATTACATTTTGCAATTTTACCTGGACTTTCACCTGGGGCAGAGATTTAATTCAGTGCTCCCGCCCCGCCCTTAATATTGTTTACCAGACTATCTAAAAAAATTCAAAACTACACAGTTCAATCAATTTGGCAACTAGGTTAAACAACATAGGTGCCAAGTTAGTTTTTAAGTGTCAAAATTCAGACTTGCCCCCATAGCATCTTGCCCTTGTATAGAACAGCATAGTCTGGTGAGAAACGTGCTCAAAGGGCTGGTTCCAAGTTTAACCACTTACCCCTGCAACCAGATTTGGCCTTCCTGCCCAGGCCCCATTTTTCAAATCTGACATGTCATTAAATCTTTAAGTGCTGATAACTTTGGAATGCTTTTTACTATGCAAATGATTCTAAGGGCTGTTTCAGACGACCGTATATCGGCCGGGTATTTACGCCGGCCGATATAAGGCTTCTCTGTCTGCAGGGGGAGGAGGCTAGAAGAGTCGGGAGCAGTGCTCTGAGCTCCCGCCCCCTCTCTGCCTCCTCTCCGCCCCTCTGCACTATTTTCAATGAGGGGAGGCTGGACGGGGGCGGAACTAATTCCCAGAACTTAGCTCCGTCCTGCCCCCTCTCATTGCAAATAGTGCAGAGGGGTGGAGAGGGGGTGGAGAGGAGGCAGAGAGGGGGCGGGAGCTCAGAGCACTGCTCCCGGCTCTTCTAGCCTCCTCCCCCTGCAGACAGAGACGCCGTATATCGGCCGGCGTGAATACCCAGCCGATATACGATCGTCTGAAACATCCCTAAGACTGTTTTTTGTGACCCATTGTACCTAATGTTAGTGGTGAATTTTAGGCTTATTATGTTTTGCCCTTATTTATAAAAAAATCTTCCATTTACAGAACTTTTTGAAAAATTAGCAGTTTTCAAACTTTTAATTTTTCTGCTTGGTAGACAGATACTCATACCATACAAAATAGCTAATAAATACCATATGTGCGCTATATGTTTGTACCATTTTAAAAGTGATCTTTTATTTATTTTGGATGTCTGAAAGCATGTAATTATAGCAGCACTTTTTCTAATTTTGATGAAAATATCCAAAATCTACTTTTTAAGGGACAAATTGAGTTCTGAGGTGAACTACACTACCGTTCAAAAGTTTGGGGTCACATTGAAATGTCCTTATTTTTGAAGGAAAAGCACTGTACTTTTCAATGAAGATAACTTTAAACTAGTCCTAACTTTAAACAAATGCACTCTATACATTGCTAATGTGGTAAATGACTATTCTAGCTGCAAATGCCTGTTTTTTTGTGCAAAATCTACAAAGGTGAATAGAGGCCCATTTCCAGCAACTATCACTCCAGTGTTCAAATGGTACAATGTGTTTGCTCATTGGCTCAGAAGGCTAATTGATGATTAGAAAACCCTTGTGCAATCATGTTCACACATCTGAAAACAGTCTAGCTCGTTACAGAAGCTACAAAACTGACCTTCCTGTGAGCAGATTGAGTTTCTGGAGCATCACATTTGTGGGGTCAATTAAACGCTTAAAATGGCCAGAAAAAGAGAACTTTCATCTGAAACTCGACAGTCTATTCTTGTTCTTAGAAATGAAGGCTATTTCATGTGAGAAATTGCTAAGAAATTGAAGATTTCCTACAACGGTGTGTACTACTCCCTTCAGAGGACAGCACAAACAGGCTCTAACCAGAGTAGAAAAAGAAGTGGGAGGCCGCGTTGCACAACTAAGCAAGAAGATAAGCACATTAGAGTCTCTAGTTTGAGAAACAGATGCCTCACAGGTACCCAACTGGCATCTTCATTAAATAGTACCCGCAAAACACCAGTGTCAACATCTACAGTGAAGAGGCGGCTGCGGGATTTTGGGCTTCAGGGCAGAGTGGCAAAGAAAAAGCCATATCTGAGACTGGCCAATAAAAGAAAAAGATTAAGATGGGCAAAAGAACACAGACATTGGACAGAGGAAGACTGGAAAAAAGTGTTGTGGACGGATGAATCCAAGTTTGAGGTGTTTGGATCACAAAGAAGAACGTTTGTGAGACGCAGAACAAATGAAAAGATGCTGGAACAATGCATGACGCCATCTGTTAAGCATGGTGGAGGTAATGTGATGGTCTGGGGTTGCTTTGGTGCTGGTAAGGTGGGAGATTTGTACAGGGTAAAAGGGATTCTGAATAAGGAAGGCTATCACTCCATTTTGCAACGCCATGCCATACCCAGTGGACAGCGCTTGATTGGAACCAATTTCATCCTACAACAGGACAATGACCCTAAACACACCTCCAAATTGTGCAAGAAGTATTTACAGCAGAAGCAGGCAGCTGGTATTCTATCGGTAATGGAGTGGCCAGCGCAGTCACCAGATCTGAACCCCATTGAGCTGTTGTGGGAGCAGCTTGACCGTATGGTACGCCAGAAGTGCCCATCCAACCAATCCAACTTGTGGGAGATGCTTCTAGAAGCGTGGGGTGCAATTTCACAAGCTTACCTCAACAAATTAACAGCTAGAATGTCAAAGGTGTGCAATGCTGTAATTGCTGCAAAAGGAGGATTCTTTGACGAAAGCAAAGTTTGATGTAAAAACAATGTTATTTTAAATACAAATCATTATTTCTAACCTTGTCAAAGTCTTGACTCTATTTTCTATTCATTTCACAACGCATGGTGGTGAATAAGTGTGACTTTTCATGGAAAACACAAAATTGTTTGGGTGACCCCAAACTTTTGAACGGTAGTGTATATATAGTTCAGGGGGCCTATATATTAGAAACTCCAACAAAGCACCTCATTTTAAAAAGTGCATCCCTCAAAGTTTTACAATGGCATTTACAAATTGTGCTTTACAGGAACTAATTTACTTTTCTATAATATAACAGAAGTTACCAGATAAACAAAAGTCACTCTTTAGTACCTTGAATCTGCAGTTTTAAAAAATCGCACACTTGTGGCCCTAGTGTGAAACATGACTCCAACACAGGTCTTAGAAATGAAGGAGTATCTTGTGGATTTTAGGACCTCCCATTTATTGGGACAATTTTTCATTGCCATATTTAGAGAGCCATCATATTATTTTATTTTTCCCATTTACAATGCTGTCTTGGGTTTTGTTTTTTGCGGGATAAACTGATGTACCATTTTGGGGTGCGGACATTTCTGATTTGGTTTTAATTGTGTTTTTGGGAGATGAGCTGTTAGAAACTCGAACTTGCATCTAATACTTGCCCGTGTAAATGGGCCCTTACATTTATACCCTGTTCACAGGATAGAGGATGACCTGTCTGACTGGCAAGGATCCAATTACTGGGACCACCACAGATCATGAAAATGTGGGTCCTGTCTACCTCCACAAAATGAATGGGGTGAAAGTCAAGCATGAACGTTGCTCCACTAAACATTATACGGGACAGTATATGGGACTGATTGCTTTCTCCAGCAGTCTGAATAAAATGAATGTAGAAGCAACATGCATGCTTGATCACTGCAACATTCAAATGGGTGACATGAGACATCTCGTGATTAGTAGAGGTCCCGGCAGTCGGACCCTCACCAGTCAGACAATTATCTGTGTACAAGGGATACGTGTTAAACTTGGCATAACTCCCAAAATCATGATGTAGTACCATGGAAAGGTATCCCAAGCAACTTATAGGATAGAGGACCCTGCCTACAAGCAGGACGATCGTCCCAAAAAAACCAGACCTGTATTTCGTACCTAAAAGCCTGGTCTGTCCCTAGATGGATTCAGGCATACACACACTAGCAGACAGAGGGGGATTCAGGCGTTCACACTTCCATGGAAGGAGGGGGATTCAGGCATCCACACACCTATGGAGGGAGGGGCAGAAACAACAGCTAACAATACCAAACAGGCTGTAATCCAGGCTTACAATGACAGAACATAGATTTTAGACTCAAAAACCAACAAGCAGACAACACTCATCTGACACAACATAGAGCTAAACTCACAAAGCAAACTGGATCCAGACAGAGAGCTGCACAGTATACATCCTCACACAAAGAGGTAGACAAAAGAATGACCCACACCCAGGTAGGGGTGCAAGCAGGTTACATATACTCACACCATGGCTTATTGGCCAACCAGGGGACACCAACCAATCACTTCATATAGCATAGGAGCGTTGCGGCTTGTCAGTCGCGACAGCGTCGTGGCCTGGTGGCCTTGTGGCAGGCCAAAATCTGTCGACTTGTTATGCAGGAGAAGGTTAATGCACCATGTGCAGAGACTGCTGGGTGCTGTGTCTCTTTGCTGCATGATGCATGCTGGATTAGTCATGCCTGGGAGAAGGTTGGAGGTGTGCTTCTCTAATTGCTGTTCCACTCCTCAAGTGTGAAGTAGCTTTATATTCTCACCCCCTCCCTTTGCTCAATGCTGCTTATTCAGTTCCCTAGAAGAAAGGCTGGAGTTTGGTGTTCCTCTAGGCTAGGTGAATTGCTACATATACAGATAAGTGTGGTTGGTTGCTATCAGTTGTATTTTGGTTTCCCTTATTGTTATTGCTTTGCTGTCAGTTCATCTATCAAGGGGCCCCTATAGGGACAATCAGGGCACAGGAAGAAGACCGTGGGGCCGCCTTTATCGAGGCGATGACTCTGCTTCTAGGTAGGGACCCTTCACCCCCCTGCTAGGTTAGGGCTAGGCTTCCTTCTCCCTGGAGTTGTGCAGCTGTTCAGCATAGTGTGGTATGCTTCTATTTCCCGCAGTGGGTACGTTGTCTGTCGCCATGCCAAGCGTAGTATTCTTGTGCCGCACTGGCTTTACATACTGGTTTACGTACGCCTGCTGTGGTGCGCACTGTTCTACAGGGCATAGTATTTTCAACTGGAGTAGTAATGTCACCCTGCGCCCTTGCTGAGCATGTGCTCGTGTGCCGCATGGACGTGACAAGAAGATGTTACAGCAGAGTGGAGAGGAAGTCCTCAGTGAGGTAGTCCTAACAGACTATCTTAAAGAGACCTTTTGCAGTGAAAGGTAAGATGCAAACAGCAGAGCTGAAGCCATAACCATATGGACGAGGCTGACATATTAACACTGCCCTGGTTCCACTGCTTGTTAAGTAAATTAAATTATAATTATAAATCATTATTATACGTAAGGTGTGTTCTAGCCTAGTTTCAAATGTCTTTGTATAAAATATCGCTGCAGTTTGTCTAAAGGTCCTTTTACATGTAACGAGAATTGGGCACACGATGCCCGAAACTCATCCCCGTGTATACTTGCTCCTGTGCTATTACACAAGAGCGAGTATTGCTGAATCACTCACAGCGCGGCCAGCAAGGAGGCGGGGTGACTGGAGGAGAGTTCTCTCTCCATTTCCCCCGCCCCTCTCCATTCACTGTAAGCAGCGGCCGTTCAGTACTGAACAGCTGCGTTTACACTGAACGATGGTCTTCGAGATTTTAGGCATGCTTAAAACGATTCTCTTCCATTCATTTCATTTCTGCATGCTTTTACACGGAACGATTATTGTCAAGTGACAAGTGACCCATCGCCCACTGATTGGCCTGGCCACGTCTAACCTTTGAAGTCCTCGGAGAGTCGACAGCAAGTGCACATGCGGCCTCCTTCTTGGCGCGCTTGCGCCGTCGATTCTCTGAGGTTACACGTGGCTAGGTCGGCATCAGCGTGCAGGAGCTGCTGGGAGATGACCTCTCACGCAACAGCTAAACAACAGAGGGAAGAAATACTACGGGATTAGGTAAGTTTACTTTGTTTTTTTAACTCTTTTCTTTCCACAGGTTAGACTGTACAGGGATGCAGGGCAGGATGCAGGTGATTATAATTTTTTTTATTTTGCTGACAGAACCCCTTTAAGTAAGATAAATGAATTTGGAGCAGCAGCAATTATTTATGTTTAATATTGGTAGGCTCTTTGTGATTAGACTTCTCCACTGCACTTTGCAGATGCAAAGTGAAGGGTGTTGAAAGGTGTTAAAAATACCAAAAAAATACAATAAAAGTGATCAAAAAAGCAGTTTGCTCTCCAATATGGTACCAATAAAAACTACAGCTCATCATGCAAAAAACAAGCCCTCACAGAGCTTTGTCAATGGAAAAATATGTAGTTTATGCTGTGATTAATGTTGTAAAAAAAACAATGTCAAAATTGATGTGTTAGTTCTCCCTGTCTTCCAAAAAAAAATGTATAAAACTTTCACAATAGATTATATGTACCCAAAAATATTGCCAATACAAACTACAGTTTGGCACACAAAAAACAAGCCCTCATATGGCCATGTCAATGGAAAAATAAAAAAGTTATGGCTTTTGAAAAGTGAAGATGAAAATCCCCCTAAATTGGCGCGCCCTTAGGGCCAGAACAGGCCATGTCCTTAAGAGGGCTAAAAACCACTGCACCTCACCTGAAAAGTGACAGACTGCTGAAATCGGTATGTCTATCACTGCTTTATGCTACTGCAGCAAGTAGCTCGAGTGGGTGTGCTAACTCATGACCTTTTATGTTGGTTGCTACCCGGCCTAAAATGGTGGCTCGTATGGCAGGGGGATTGCAATAGGGTTCTTCTCAACAACCATTAGTAATTTGTGTAATATCCGATGTGACATCAGTGCCTTTGAATGAGTGCGTTCTTTAAGGTGACAAAAGGAAGAGACCAGTCCCAAGACTTCTAGTAAAACCGAAGGCACACAGTTTACTTAATTCTTGAGAACCAAATACAGGGTATGCACTTTGCAATTAGTAGAAAGTAAAATCTTCAACATCTTTAGCAGCATAGTAAATTACATTCATTCCTTCTTTAGTCCCCTCTTGAGGAATGAAGCTGCCAGGCTAAGCCAAGTGGGCCCTGTGCTGGAAGGTTACTTGGGGAGGAATAAAGGTAATAGTGCAGGCTATTATTGCAGCTATGATGCCTGTTTTGTTTCCTGCCTCATCTGCCCTGTCTCCGATTCCTTTGGTCAGAGTTTAAAAAAGACTCCACTCTCCAGGCTTCCTCCCTCTGGCTGACCTCCAGTACTAGAACTTGGGTGGAGCTCCCCTAGCTCCTCTCAGGCTTGACTTGACTCCTCCCTGATTAACCTAGACTGACTACTATACTCCCTAACCCCACCCTTTCCCTGCCTTTTATATCCTACCCACTAACCAATCCTGGGCTAAGGGCAATCTTTCTACCTAATCCCAGTCCTAGTGTAGTGTCCCAGAGTTAAAGGGTCCCCTCCATAAGTATGAATGCATTTCTCTTGTCAGTGTCTTCTTTGTTGCATAAATTTGATGTGTATTGCACCTCTGTAGCACTGAATGGGTTACTGTCTTGGTTATGTCTGAAAAATGTATCTTGTGTGTCATGTGACCATGTTATATTTATGTGTATGCAAGATGTATGCAAGTGAGTCCAAGAGAGTCTGAGCCTAAGCCTGGACCTGAGTCTATGCAGGTCTGCCTTGGAGTCACCAGAATTGAGAGACGTTCAGTGATTAGGAGAAACTATGCCTTATCTTGCAAGAAGCCCCAGGATGGAAGAGGCTAAGCGATTGCCTTGTGTGTGCCCGGGGCCCAACTCACCCAAGCCTTCCTACTGTTAACATGGAGGACTGAGAGAGTGAGGAACCGCCATGCAGCGCTGAGTGCCTTTGCCTTAAATGTGAGTGCTGATCGGTAGAGAGCTAGAGAGAAAGAGGAGAGTGGCTGGGAACAGAACCTTGCAGATATCTTGGACTGTGGGCTCGTCTGTCATCCTGTGATTCCTCAATGCCACACCACTAATTTGCCTGCACCAGTGTCCTGATGGCTGATGTACAGAGTTTGGACTGTTAACTACTATTACAAGTATACTGTACAAGCTTAACCGACCGTTCCCGGTTCTGCTCTGAAACGTTATCCCTGTGTGTAGACTCTTTATTAACAACGTCTGGATTCACTGCAGATGATGGAACGGTGGCGTCACGAGTGACAACAGGATTGAAGGTAAACCGCCACTTAGGTTTTCCTATGTGAAACTCCCTTGGCAGTTACTTGGATGGGTCCCATGCTACCCCCAGGGGAGGAGATGGTAGAGCCCCGTGATAAGGCCTCAATCTACCCCACTATCTTCTCGGCTGTGGTCCCGCTCCTTGGACGCTGCACTAGCTAGGGGTGATTGACAAGGGACAGAGCAGGTTAGGTTGAATTCTGTACAGTCATGCAGTGTTAGTTAGAGAAGTTGCCAGACATTAACCCTTGGTGACCCTTTATGGCTAATACACATAACAAAGCAATAATACACACACATATACACTCCACACGAGGTAGCTTTTAACAATACTGTGAGACCCCCCACTCTGGGGTACTACACTACCTTCAGTGAGGGCAGCACAAAGGACATGACAGATTCCCTTTAGGGGCCTTTCATACAGGATGGAATTACAGAGCAAGACACAGACAAATCCACAGCTGCAGCATTCCACACCAAAATCCGAACATCTAACTGTGGATTTTGATGCAGAATTGCAGGCAGGTTTTAAGCCATTTTCAATTCTGCATCAAAATCCACAGATAGCCTGCAGATTTTGGTGAGGAATTTACGGTGGCTAAGGACTCATACTCACAGCCATGTTGGACTCCGCCAGGGAATATCGCAGCAGAGTCCGACATGGTGCTCCACAAAGACCCCATTCTCACCTCTCCAGATCCGCTATGAGAGTCCCATCTGGCGAGCCGGCTCGCATGTGCAGTGCAGCGCATGACGCTCCTCACAGCGGAAGTATCGTGGGACGGATGGCTTCTATTGACTACAATGGAAGCCGGCCACGTGGTTTTCCATGGCAAATAGAACATGTCGCGATTTCTTTCACGCTGAAATCCGCAGTAGAATTCCACAGCGTGAATATTGCAAGGCAGAAAGCTATTAGGTTCAATAGAACCTAATAGCTGCGGTATAACTCCCCAGATTTCCCGGCACAAATCTGTCTGTGGGCATTAGACCTTATGGTGTGTTGTGTGGCCTACTCTGTCCGATGTGAAAGGTCAATGAATAGCTGATATAGTGTGTTTGCCAGCACCTTTTCATAACCTGTCAGATAATGCAGAAAGTTCAGGTAAAATAGGTTATTGGTGTTATTATTTGTGATTTTGTATCATTAATGACTGTTTTATCACTGCTCCTTTTTTTTTTCTAGTAATCTTCTTTTGAAGCCCGTCTGTTACATTTTCTTCACCACCTGTTCGCAACGGGAAGAGAATGAAGCTTCGCAAACTACTACAAAAAAAGAGACGTAAACTGCAGCTGGGGCTGTGGATGAAAATGCATTCAACACAATGCAAACTGACAGCCTTCTTTGCAAAAGTAGTTAAAACAAGATGGATTGCAAGAAGCAAATGCACTGTTTGTTTGAATAGAGCTGAGTGCTTCATTAATGTTCTTCTATACTGGCTTTTAAAATATGTGTGATTTCTTTTACATCTTTTTGAAGTGACAGCTAAAAATACAAGTGAGACGGAGCCGACGGTATATCAATGAATACAAAGACGGAAAGAAGACCATAACAATAAACTAACCAAGTTCCTAGATTGGCGGTAGAAGAGTTTTCATTTCATCTGTTGTCTATATAGATGACGGACCTGAATGCATGCGGTGCTGATGATGGCAAATACAGTATGAGTGACTGCATACAATTACCGAACGATACCTTCTGATTTTCGTACTTTTGTAGTTTGATATGAGAGGTTTTTATTTCGTTATTTAGTTATTGTTTGTAAAGACGGTAATGCCTGCATATCTTGTCATCAAGCCTTCTCTGTTGTGAGTTATGCTCATTGTTCTTCACAGTTCCTGAGTCACAGCAATGTAGGTTTCAACACATTTCTGGCCACACATTTTTTTTCAGGTGTGATTGTTCTCAGTAAGAGAAACCAAGTAAAACAGGTGCTTTAGGGGTCCAGGGTTAGGGTATAAAACGACCGATGGTCCAGTGGGTTATTAGTAAACCATATTTTAATAGGACAATATACTATGCGTTTTGGCATTTGCAAACGCCTTTTTTAAGTATAACATATACACATGTAATATCGTATATATCTAAGGATCATATACTCACTATTGGTAGTTTGCATCAGACGCCAGGGTAATTGCTGTGACGTCATTTGAAGGAGGAGTTTTACTTTTTGGTTGACGTAAACACATGATCCGGGTGGTGGAAAGCTTTGTCACAGCATTGTCACAGCTGTGCCAGAGGACCGCAAGGCTGTCCCATTGAATTCAATGGAGCCGGCACTACAGCCAGCTCCATTGAAAGCAATAGGCTGCCTGCAAACCCTGCAGTAAATTTTGGGGAAGGGCTTTAACTATAAGCCCTTCCCTGAAAATTATCCCTAGAATGTGTAAAAAGTTAAAAAATATATACTCACCTCTCCGCCGCTGCTGGGGCTCAGGCCCATCTAGCCATGTCTTCTCCTGAACTTCTCTGAAGTGCTTTCAGCAGGTGGGGATTTAAAATCCCCGCCTGCTGAAAGAGCTGCCTCTGATTGGCTGAGCACTGTGACCAATCAGAGGCAGCACTCAGCCATTGAATGACAGCTAAGTGCTGCCTCTGATTGGTCCCTGCACTCAGCCAATCAGAGGCAGCGCTCAGCCATTCATTAAATTCAATGAATGGCTGAATTCACAAGGTAAAACCCCTGAATGCGACAGCATCCAGGGGTTTCACATCCAAAAAATCTGGAATGCCACAGTTACTTGCAATTTTAAATCCGCTGCCCTATATTTACCACTGCGCATTTTTGTGGACATGTCCACAAAATGGACATGTGACCGCTGTAATTGAAAAGCATTGGTTCTAATAGATGTGGATTGCAAACACAAATAACATGTTCAGCAAAAAATGCCCGTCTGACTGAACCCTAAGGGAAACCAAGCAATCTTGTAGATATACCTTTTAATGGCTAACAAAAATACATGATGTTACAGCAAGCTTTTAGAATATCACACCCCTTTGTCAGGCTATGAATGAAACTAGTTTGGATGGCACATAATTATAACATGCAGAGGGGAGGGGGGATACTCCTCTTGACCTAAATAAATGTTCACACACAGAAATTTGACACTTAGAAAAACACAACACAGTCTGAGCAGAGAGATAAACACTAAATCAGTCCACTGAGCTTAGGAATGCAACAGTTTTATAATGTCTCTTACCTCTAATGCACACGTAAAAAGAAACAAGAAGATGGAAATAATATCTCAGCAGCACCACTTATTGGATGGAAACATTCTTACAATCAATTTCTGAATTTTTATGAGAAAAACAAAAAATGATTGGGAAGAGGACACCCATCTTGACCTCCTTCAGAGCCTTCATATTCCCCACTTATGCAGGAATCCTGGGCTGAGGTTTATTCCATTCTTGAGAGTGTCAAACATGCCTATTAACTGATACTCCCAAATTCTTCTGTGACGCTGTGACTTGAAGTTGCCCTTAAGTATAATAACTCTTATCTGCTCTATGCTATGTCTGTGATCACAAAAATGTTTTGCCACAGGTAATTCCATCCTTTCCTCTTCAATTGAGTGGCGATAAAATCTCATCCTGGCACTCAGTTTTTATCCTGTTTCCCCGACATAAAGCCCCCCAACGGGACATTAACTGTACTGAATCAGGTACACAACATTGGACGTGGAACATGTGGAGGTTGCCTGTAACATAGGAGGTGAGGGTCTGGAAATATGGTTTTTAGACGGTTATCCTTGTGTAGGGTATGATGGAGTTTCTTTTGCAGTTTTCCTTAGTACCTCTAGCTGTGAATTGTAGGTCACTACTAGAGGCACACGGTCGTTTCTTTTTTCTCCTTGTGTTGGCGTAGTTGATTTCTGGGTATTCTGGTGGTTCTGGTGATTTGGTCATCAATTGAAGTGGTATGGTAGCGCTGATTTAAAAATGTCTTTTTGAGACAGGTTAAATGGTCCTCTCTGTCTGTTGCATTGGAGCAGATCCAGTTGTATCTGATGGCCTGTCTGTAGACAATGGACTTTTTAATGTGCTTAGGATGGCAACTGTCCCATCTGAGGTATGTGGGTCGATCATTTGGTTTGCAGTATACGGATGTCTATATAGAGTTGTTTGAAATTAAAAACTAGAGATGAGCGAGCATACTCGCTAAGGCAAACTACTCGAACGAGTAGTGCCTTATGCGAGTACCTGCCCGCTCGTCTCTGAAGATTCGGGTGCCGACGGGGAAGAGCGGGGAGGAACGGGGGGGGAGATCGCTCTCTCACTCTCTCCCCCCCCCGCTCCCTCCCACAACTCACCGCTCTTCCCCGCCGGCACCCAAATCTTTAGAGACGAGCGGGCAGTTACTCGCATAAGGCACTACTCGCTCGAGTAGTTTGCCTTAGCGAGTATGCTCGCTCATCTGTATTAAAAACACACGGTCAAAAAAGCATTTCAAAAAGCAGCTTTGTGGCATTTTTAAATTGGATTTCGGTAGCACATTAATTACAATGATTGGTCTTAGCATAACATAGGGATAATGTGATTAACTCCTTGATTTACTAGCATATTTTACTTCTGTAATTGGTTTGTATTTTGTGGATGTAAGGGTGCGTTCACACGAACGTATATCGGCTCGGTTTTCACGCCGAGCCGATATACGTTGTTCTCGTGTGCAGGGGGGAGGATGGAAGAGCCAAGTGCAGGAACTGAGCTCCCGCCCCCCTCTCTGCCTCCTCTCCGCCCCTCTGCACTATTTGCAATGAGAGGAGGCGGAACGGGGGCGGGGCTAAGCTCTGGGAATTAGCCCCGCCCCCGTCCCACCTCTCCCCATTGCAAATAGTGCAGAGGGGTGGAGAGGAGGCAGAGAGGGGGCGGGAGCTGAGTTTCTGCTCCTGGGCTCTTCCAGCCTCCCCCCCCTGCACATGAGGACAACGTATATCGGCTCGGCGTGAAAACCGAGCCGATATACGTTCGTGTGAACGCACCCTAATATGCAGCTAATGTAAATCAATAGGACTATTTAGTTGGCTGTATTTAGTATTGCTCATCCTGATCGGACAGGCAATAAAATTGTCCCGATTTTTGTTAAGTTAAATCTAAATAGTCCAAAGCAATTTTTGCTGAAAATCACAGGAAAATTAAATTTCCCATAATGCCTGCTGCAGAGGTCGTTGTGCAGCCAATCAGCAGCCAGGGTGTCTTGCTTATGTCACCAAATGTGTCCTCCTTCTTTCATATGGGCAGCAGTTTCATTGGACATCTGCATAACATAACCTAGCCCTATTTATATAGGCACAGTTTAAACAGCAGGCATTTTACAGTTGAGCACAGGGCAGAGACGCAGCATCATGTTTATATGCCTATATAACACAATGTCTGTTGGTAGGGACAGATATTGTACAGAGGATATATTGCTGCTGGTGTGAAAGCTTGTATACTGGCAAAGAACTTAAACAGAAGTGTATTGGAGGAAGCAGAGAAAGTTGCTGCATCACAGCTATAGAAAATGTGGTCTGTACATTGGGAGAAGGTATATTTCTGCTGATATCAACGTATATATACCTCTGCTTGTTAACTAAATAAACAGATGAATTCCGCATGCACACACAAAAACATGCTTGTCTGAAGCCACCCTTAGTGTGGCTTCACACGACCCTATGCGCAATAACGCTCGCCGCATATAGAAAGTAGTTGCGCATGAACAGGTTTTTTTCTTCTGAAAACAGCAGAAAGGTAGGTCCTGCCCTGTTTTTCCCATACATAATTAATGCTACGTGTGGGAATAATGGGGTAAATCCTCTCTTTTCTCGTCCTTACTATTAACGGGTAAGAATTAGGGATGAGCGAGTATACTCGCTAAGGCACTACTCGCTCGAGTAATGTGCCTTAGCCGAGTATCTCCCCGCTCGTCCCGAAAGATTCAGGGGCCGGCGCGGGGCGGGGAGCTGCAGGGGAGAGCAGGGAGGAACCGAGGGGAGATCTCTCTCTCCCGCCCGCTCTCCCCTGCTCTCCGCCGCAACTCACCTGTCAGCTGCGGCAGCCCCCGAATCTTTAAAGGGGTTGTCTCGCGAAAGCAAGTGGGGTTATACACTTCTGTATGGCCATATTAATGCACTTTGTAATATACATCGTGCATTAAATATGAGCCATACAGAAGTTATTCCACTTACCTGTTCCGTTGCTAGCGTCCTCGTCTCCATGGTTCCGTCTAAATTCGCTGGCAGCTTGCTTTTTTAGACGCGCTTGCGCAGTCCGGTCTTCTCATTTCAGCACGAGCCGCTTCAGTGTGCTCCCCGCTACAGCTCTTCTGCGCATGCGCAGACGAGCTGTCACTGCTCGGGAGCGCGCTGGAGCGGCCATTCTGTACCATCCTCTGTTAGAGGAAGGTGCAGAAACTGGAGCTGCCCAGCGGAGAAGCCCAGCCCAGCAGCCCAGCTGTCCCGAGAAGCCGCCCAGGTAAGTGATGGGTCGGGGGGTGATCTTCACTAACAGGTGAAGGTCCCGGGCCACAGCGGTAGGCCCCGGAGCCCAGCGCTAGGTTCCGGAGCCCAGCGCTGGGCTCCGGAACCTAGCGCTGGGCTCCGGAGCCTAGCGCTGGGCTCCGGAGCCTAGCGCTGGGCTCCGGAGCCTAGCGCTGGGCTCCGGGGCCTAGCGCTGGGCCGAGGGGGCCTTCGTCTGTCAGGGTCTAGCGCTGGGGAGCCGGGGCGGTAGCGCTGGGGAGCCGGGGCGGTAGCGCTGGGGAGCCGGGTCTAGCGTGGGGGGGCCGGGGGCTGCGCCGGTTACCTGCTGCCTGGCGGTGGGTGACTGGTCGGCTGTGTTTACTCCAGGGGTCCGGTCGGCGGCTGTGGGGCGTCGTGTTGTCATGGAGACACAGCTGGCAGCGTCTCGGGAGCGCGCACGTCGGGCTACAGCAAGCGACGGGAAAAGAGCTGGCGGCCATCTTGGGGAAACTTTTATAAGTTGCTGAAACGCTGGAACGGTAAGTACAAACCAGCTAGAAAAGTCATTTACAGGGGTAATTAGTAATGTATGCTTAATTAGGGGGACTGGGCAAAAAAAAAAATTCACTGCTTCCTCGAGACATCTCCTTTAAGGACGAGCAGGGAGATACTTGTCTAAGGCCGCCTGCAGACGAGCGGGTCAGATCCATTAGCGAGAATTCTCGCCGCGGGACCCGACCCGAGCGCCTGCAGGGACGAGCGCGTACTCACCCACTCCCGGCGGCCCCGGCTCTTTCATGTGCCGGCTGCTGGGCAGCCGGCGCATGCGCAGACCGGAGCCGCCGGCTGCGTGAGTGACGTTTCTGTGCGAGGCTCTGCGAGTCCCGCACAAAAATAGGGCATGCCGTGGTTTGTTTGCCGCGCAAGATTTCGCGCGGCCAAACTGCGGCCGTCTGCATAGGATTGCGTTTGTTAACGCAATCCTATGCAGGTTTTGAGCGGCGGAAATCCCGCGGGAAATCCCGCCGCGGGATTTCCGCCCGTGTGCAGGCGGCCTAAAGCACATTACTCGAGCGAGTAGTGCCATAGCGAGTATACTCGCTCATCCCTAGTAAGAATCCCTCTAGTGAAAACAAAACAATTGAAATCAACATTTGAATAACAATAACAAATCAATCAATAACAGGACAAAAACACATCCATGTGCTTAAGCTCTAGGTTCAGAGTTTGCTAGATGTTGCCCTTGTTGGAATAGAACATGCAGTTGCAAGACAATTGCTAACCACTAGAGATGAGTGAACACCAAAATGCTCGGGTGCTCGTTACTCGGCACAAAATTTTCGCAATGCTCGAGGGTTCGTTTCGAGTAACGAACCCCATTGAAGTCAATGGGCGACCCGAGCATTTTTGTATTTCGCCGATGCTCGCTAAGGTTTTCATGTGTGAAAATCTGGGCAATTCAAGAAAGTGATGGGAACGACACAGAAGCGGATAGGGCAGGCGAGGGGCTACATGTTGGGCTGCATCTCAAGTTCACAGGTCCCACTATTAAGCCACAATAGCGGCAAGAGTGGGCCCCCCCCCCCGCACTGTCAGCGTAAATATCGTTCTCCTCTGGCACAGCTGTAACAGCTGTAGCAGAGAAGAACGATGTTAGCCCATTGAATTCAATGGAACCAGCAATACAGCAGGTTCCACTGAATGCAATGGGCTGCCGGCGATCGCAGGATGAATGGTCGGGAAGGGGTTAAATATATAACCCCTTCCCTGCAATTCATCCAGAAATGTGATACACTAAAAATATATACCGGCGTATAAGGCGACGGGGCGTATAAGACGACCCCCCAACTGTCACCTTATACGCCGGTAATACAGTGGAGCAAAGAATAAAAAGCATTACTTACTTCTTCAGACGATCTGCGCCGCTCCTGCAGACTGTCACTCCTTCCTGGTCCACGGACTAAAGCTTTCTCTATGAAAGGCTTGAAATCCCCGCCTCCAGAAACACAGCCAATCACAGCAATTCAATGACATCACTGTCATTGGCTGTGATTGGCTGAAGGCACGTGTGTTTCTGGAGGCGTGGATTTAAAGCCTTTCGTAGAGAAAGCAATGCTCTGCCGGGAACCAGGAGGGAGCAAGAGCCTGCAGGAGCACCGCAGAACACCAGGAAGGAGTGACAGTCTACAGGAGCGGCGCAGATCGTCTGAAGAAGTGAGTAATGCTTTTTATTCTTTGCTCCACTGTATTGCCGGCATATAAGATGACAGTTGGGGGGTCGTCTTATACGCCCCGTCGCCTTATACGCCAGTATATATTTTTAGTGTATCACATTTCTGGATGAATTGCAGGGAAGGGGGTTATATATTTAACCCCTTCCCGACCATTCATCCTGCGATCGCCGGCAGCCCATTGCATTCAGTGGAACCTGCTGTATTGCCGGCTCCATTGAATTCAATGGGCAAACATCGTTCTTCTCTGCTACAGCTGTTACAGCTGTGGCAGAAAAGAAGGATTTGTCTTCTATATGTTCTCAATGGGGTCGGCGCTGCTGCCGCCGGCCCCATTGAGCGCATATAGAGAAGATTTATGGCCTTTAGAAGGACCGTTGGGGTTCTTGAAGCCTACAATACACCTAACACTCTCCCTATAGCAGCTCCAACACGATACCACTTTCCCTGAACTAATGTCAGAATACATCCGTAGCGAGCCGCGGGAAGGGCAGATTTCAATACTCGGGTGACACCTTATCTCCCCAGCCACTCACAGCAGGGGGGTGGTATAGGGCTTAAACGTTGCAGGGGGAAGTTGTAATGCCTTCCCTGTCTTTCAATTGGCCAGAAAAGCGCGCTAACGTCTCACAGAGGAAAGTGAAAGTAACCCGAACACCGCGTGGTGCTCGTTAAGAGTAACGAGCATCCCGAACACCCTAATATTCGCACGAATATCAAGCTCGGACGAGTACGTTCGCTCATCTCTACTAACCACTAAGACACAGAAATATAATAATATTGTTACTTAGTGATTGCTTATTGGCAGTTGCATTAAAGCTATGGACGCCTTTGATGGGGTCTTTTGTTCCCCTTAGGGCGCGGTCACACGAGCGTATGCGTATTTACGTTCACACGTGCGCAGCGTTTAATCGCCGGAAAGAACGTTTTTCGGCGATCATGACCAGAGCTAGAAAGCGTATTATCGTTTGTTCCTACTTTGCAAACTATCTTTTCGGCCATCGAATATGCGTTGGCGCATATTTCGGTCGCGTATGTTCCGTCTTTTTTTCTGGTTGCCGTTTTTACGCGCCGTAAAATCGCCCGTGCGAACGAATACATTGGAAACCAACGCCTCAGATGGTCACGTTTATACGATTGGGCGCAAAAACGCGACGTTTATGCGCTCGTGTGAACGCACCCTTAAATGCATGTATTTTGGGATGATAATCATGTTTGCAACAGTTCACTGTAAAAAATGTTGTACTTTTTGTCTGATGACCTACCTAAAAAAATCAAAAGGCCTTTTAGAATATATCCACATTCATACGTTTTCTGTCATAAATGTCTGAGACAGAAAAATTCTCTCCATACATCTAAATGGGGTTGTTTCTGCAGCAAGTGCAAGGGCTTCCACGAGCAGTCATAAATTTCAGCAATAAATCTGCTACATGTGAACTTATCGTTACGCAGTAAGTATCTTAAAACTCGTGCACATAACTGATTTATGATCCAGTTCAGCTTCCTTATGAACTTGTAATATGGCAATCACAGAAGTCTATGTGGCGTTGCTGTATGTCCATATACAGTTGGCAGAAATATTTAAGCGAACCTTCTGGAATTACCTGAATTTCTGCATAGATTACTAATAAAATGTATTCTGATTGTCATCAACAACTGTAGACAAACACAATCTAACTGACTTTATAACACACAAACACTTGTACTGTTCATATATTTTAGTGAGCACATTGAGTAAACATGCACAATGCAGTCAGTGAACCCTTGTGGTATGTAACCTGTAGATTCATTCAGCAGCAATTATCACCACATTTTTCTTTAGCTGC
Source organism: Eleutherodactylus coqui (assembly GCF_035609145.1). Lineage (NCBI taxonomy): Eukaryota > Metazoa > Chordata > Amphibia > Anura > Eleutherodactylidae > Eleutherodactylus > Eleutherodactylus coqui. Next base: position 164,807,085 of record NC_089843.1, on the reverse strand, counting down.
AAGTAACATTTGCACAATTCTCCCTGCAACTGTGTTTCAATTCATCAATATTTCTGGGATGCCTTGTATACACAGCCCTCTTCAGGTCAAGCCATATGATCTGGATAGGGCTATTTAATTGATTTACTTGTGTGTTTTGGGTTACTGTATAGTTGCATTACCCACTGTCTCTTCAGCTGGAGGTCATGGACTGCTGTCCTTACATTCTCCTGTAAAATGTTTTTATACATTTTAGTATTTATTATATCCCCAATGATTGCATGATAACGAGGCCATAAGGCAGCCCCAACCTGCGATGCTCCTTCCATCATGCTTCACAGTTGTCATGAGGTTTTGGTGTTGGTGTTGCAATTTTCTTTCCTCTACATATAATGTAGTGCATTTGTGATAAAAAGTTGTACATTTGTCTCATTTGTCCATAGAACATTTTTGCTCCAGTATTGTGGAACATCGAGGTGGTCTTTGGCGAACTTCAGATGGGCTTTTTTTTGGACACAATGGCTTACTTTGTGGTGTCTTTCATGAATATCATTCTTTTTCAGTGTTTTAGGCCGTCTGCAGAATTCTCGCCGCCGGATCCGACCCGAGCGCCTGCAGAGAGCAGCGAGTACTCACCCGCGCCCCACAGCTCCAGATCTTTCATGTGCCATCTGCCGAGCAGCCGGCGCATGCGCAGACCAGAGCCAGCGGACGGCGAGTGAAGATTCTGTGCGGGGCTCGCAGAGCCCCGCACAGAAATAGGACATGCTGCGGTTTGTTTACCGCGCGAGAATTCCCGTGGACAAACCGCAGCCATCTGCCTAGGATTGCGTTTGCTAACGCAATCCTATGGCAGCTTCCAAGGGTGGAAATCCCGCCGCGGAATTTCCGCCCGTCTGCAGGCGGACTGAAGAATTCGTTTACTTCTTGTTTGTCGTTCATTTTATATGTACATAAAAATAATTGCTCGTTGCGTGTGAACAACGATTGTTTAGTCGTTCACATTTACTGGTACAGTGTATGTAAATGACTGAATGATATGTGAATGAATTTGAGAACGATTATTTGTCTGCATAAACAGGCCGCACAAGCAAATGAGCGAACTCTGTCATCATTCACTCATGATAACGATTTCTCGCTCTGTGTACAAGGAACCTTAATTGAAACAGCTTTTGCTAATTAGTCCTTGGTAAAGTCATTAACACAAAGGTTAGATCATTTTTCTCGCTGCACACTGGATGTTTACTTAGCGTGCTCAATAATAGACATGAACAGTGCAACCATGTGTTATAAGTTTAGTTAGATTTTGTCTCTAATTGGGACTTACATAGCAATCAGACCAACTTATTTCTAATCAATGCTGAAATGCCAGTGATTATAAAGGACTCATCTACTTTCTCTTGCAACTGTATATCTCTAAATTTCATATACCTCTGATTCAGTTGGCTGGATGGGAGATTCATACCAGAAGTAAATTTTCATCAGTCTGTAAATTCTGATTGAGCTTTAGAAAAATCTCTGAGTGGGTCTCATGATCGAATTTCCCCCTCTCCCACTTTCTCCCTTTTTACTGGGATTAAATTCTTAAACTGCAGCCCAAGGGCTTATTCCCACGAGCGTATATAGGCCGGCGTTTTTACGGGCGGCCGATTTATGCTACCATCTAGGGCGTAGATGCTCGTGAAGGGGGCACAAATCTATCATTTGGAAGCCTATTCACATGGCATGGCCCCCAGTGCATATACACCAAGGCTACCATGCCGTCGCCCAGGGGCGTACCTAAAGGCTAAGGGGCCCGGGTGCAAAAGTTCAGATTGCCCCCCCCCTCCATCTGGGTATTAGTGTATCTTGACGCCACCAGGAATTCCTGGTGGAGTCAAGATTGACAGGGGGTTGACAACCCCTGTACCTGACGTCCAGGAAGGGCACTACAAGTAGACGGAAAGGAGATGCAGCGGGGTGCATAGCCAGCGGGGACTCCTTGAAAGGCTGAGGCACAGTTCCCACAGTCTTCCGGCCCACTGAGGCTCAAAGTGCATCCCGCATTGAGGAGAAACCGTCCTCAACCTGATGTGCCTGCGCCGCTGGCAGCGCTCCATTGAAGCACCCCCAACCCCAACTACCACATACCGCCGGCTGCAGCGCGCTGACAGGGCGAGGAGGAGGTACAGTGCTATTCGGTGGCCGGCAGCAACAGGAGCACATGCCGCTGGACTTCCGCCACCCACCCCCCCTAAGCTGAAGCAGCTTTGCTCCTGGCGAAGCTGAAGTGCACAGAGCGGCAGCTGTCATTGTGGGAGCGGGGGCACGGATGTCACAGTCCCAGTGCCAGCAGAGAAGATGCAGTGAGGGCGCCATCTGTAAGCAGGGAAGCGGCATCCACGGAGATTACAGTCCCGGCGGCGGAGCACACCCAAGACGTGCGCCGCAGCTGTAAGCGGGGGAACGGCCGACATGGAGCTGCAGTCCGGCTGCTGTGAGCGGGGTACCTTAGGGTGAGGGTTATTTTTCTTATTAGGCTTACATTATTACATCTTAATTTACAGCTAACAATGTAAGCCTAAGAACTGTTTTGCACATCACACACAAATCTATCCACAGTGTCCTAGAAGGACCTGCGAGGCTTGGCCCTATCGGGAGCTGGGGGTGTGACAGAGGCGTTCCTCCTGTCAAACCCCTAGCTTCCGGTGGTGTCAAGATACACTAATACCCTCCATCTGTACCCGTACCTATACCTCAACTGTGCTAATTTACATACATGATCTAGCCTTCTCATTATGACTCCTTTCCTTGACTACATAAAAATCTGTTGGTAATGTCTTAGGCTGCTTTCACACGGCCGTACAAATCGTGCGAGATTTGTGCGTTGCAAGATGCACAAATTGCACATAAATTTGAACCCCATTCTTTTGAATGCGATCATACACAGGAGCGATATTTTGTTTTTTCTCTGCATCGCATGAGAATATGATGATGTGATGTGAGCTGGTTTTAACACAACAACCCCTCACATTCGTGTGCACAGCACACGTTGGTGAGTGTGATATGGGGCATAGTTTCACGTCCCAATATCAGACTCACCCATGTGAAATTAGCCTAACGCCGGCTGCACACGGCTGGATTTGCATATGGAGCGGGCATTCGCCTACGGATTCCGCAGCATGTACCGCCCATAGCATGCTATGGAAAAGCGTTTTTTTCCTCTACACGAGCAGAAATCAATAGCGGTTTTCCGCTCACGGAGGAAAAATCATGGCATGCTCTATTTTAGTGCAGAATCTGCATGGACGGCCTCCATTGAACTCAATGCAAGCCGTGCGACCCGCCGCCCTGACATTGCAGGAAAGTCACGGGCACCCGCGTCATCGCCTAGCGACTGCGCTTGAAACTCAGTGATTAAAAGAAAAAAAAAAAGTACTGCGCACCTCTGACGGCTCGCCTTGTGCAGCATCCGCAGTACAGAAAAAAGAAAGAAATTACAGGTACGTGCGGATGCGGGCACAGGGTTGGATTCGGCGCCGGGCTCACGCATGCAGAATGCTACCCAGTTGTCTGCAGCCAGCCTAAGACTGTGTTCATGGATTTTGTTGCATTTTTAAAACCACAATCAAAAATAACATCTAAAAACTGCATCCTCTATTAAAAACCGCACGTGGATTCAAACAATACAGGCAGTTTTTAAACTGCATGCAGGTTTCTGATGTGTTTTTCAGTTGTGTGTAAAGTGCTCAATCATACACAGTATATACCCAGGTTATACCAGCTGTATATATATAATTATATAACAGGAAATACCCAGGTTATACCAGCATGCTCCACTATATACAGGATGTATAACTTATACTAGCTGTACATATATAATTATATACAGTATATACCCAGGTTATATCAGCTGTACATATATAATTATATAACAGGAGAGGTATAACTTATACCAGCTGTACATATATAATTATATAGAGTATATATCCAGGCTATACCAGCTGTACATATATAATTTTATACAGTATATATCCAGGTTATACCAGCTGTACATATATAATTATATACAGGAGATAGCCAAGTTATACCAGCTGTACATATATAAATATATACAGGATGTATAACTTATACTCGCTGTACATATATAATTATATACAGTGTATACCCAGGTTATACCAGCTGTACATACATAATTATATAACAGGAGAGGTATAACTTATACCAGCTGTACATATATAATTATATACAGGAGATTTCCAGGTTACACCAAAGCCTAAGGCCTATTACATAAGTGTTTTATCGCAGTAAAAGTGCTGGCCGAAAATTGCGACCATCTGAAGCACTGGATTCCAATGCATCCATTCAAAAGGGTGATTTTCCAGTGCATAAAATCAGCCGTCCAAAAAAGATTTAAAATCCCAGCCTGCTGGTAGCTCTGATTTTGATTGACTGAGTGCTTCAGCCAATCACAATCAGAGCTACCAGCAGGTGGGGATTTTAAATCCCCGGATGCTGATACATCAGCAGCTCTACACAGCTGGGGACAGCGCGAGAAGTCGCTGCTGAGCCCCGCCAGCCATCAATGGATTTTAAAGCCATTTAAAATAGTGTAAAAAAAATAAAATAAAATACTCACCTGCCTTCAGCTGCCGGGGCTCAGCTGCGACTTCTGTAGTTCTGAATTTAAAATCCCCGCCTGCTGGTAGCTCTGATTGAAAAAAATGCACGCAGCTGCATATACGCATGTTTTTGCCCGTACCTAGGTGTGCACCTATGTACACACCTATGTACGTACAAAAACACGCTCATGTGAAGCCACCCTAAGTGCTGCCAAATGACAGGGATACCCCTAGCATTTCTGCTGCCTGAGGTGCCCCTTACCCACCCCCTCCCAAAAAAGAGCATTACTTCACTGATGACAAAAAAAAAAATAGGAATATCTATCTATCTATCTATCTATCTATCTATCTATCTATCTATCTATCTATCTATCTATCTATCTATCTATCTATCTAATCTATCTAGACAGTGCAGTTAGCAGAATGACCAGCAGGGGGCTCCAAAGAAGTCATAGGCACCCTGTAATCCAAAACCATACATGTTATACCGTATATGAAAACATCCAAAACAAATAGAAGAACCCGGTCTCATACTTTATTGTAGCATAAATATACTAATTTTAAAAAAAAAAAAACAACTATAAATATTAAAAAACTCTTTTTTTTTTAGTTTTTTACCCCCAATAAAACTAAAAAACAGAAAAAAAAAGCCAGTGAAAAAGATATATATATATATAAAAATCACCCTATATGTCATGGAAAAAAATGCAGCAAAAATAATTTTGGTAGCTAAAGGAAAAAAAAATAGGACAGTAAAACCACCACATGGTTAAAATTCCTAAAAAGCGTCTGGTCCTTAAGGCACAAAACAGCCTGGTCTTTAAAGGGTTAAAGCGCCCTTGGGGGAAGAAAATTAGACCTATGTGCAATTCAGAGGTGGGCAGGAGAATGAGTGGCTGAAATGGGAAGTGAATTAAGGAAACTAATTAACCCTCTAGTTAAGGTTGAGGGGCGAGTTAAAAAAAGGGATGAGGGGGAAATTGAAACTGTAGGGAGACCTGAGATTCCCTGCAGATGAGTTTCCTCTCACTGCTAAGAGCCGGGGTTCAATTAATAAACCCGACTAAGCATCAGAGAGAAAGAAGTTTAGGAGCACTGGAGAAAGGAGCTTCTGAATCGTATTGCGCACTTATGTATTGCAACATAAGACTAGTAGTAGATTTGCATTAGAAGCATCTAATATACCCAGCTACAATACCCTATTGAGGAGACTATAAAACCGATGGTGAGGTTACAATTGTTGGAAGGATACCATCAGTTTTGGGAGCAAGTGAAAACATAATAGTTATGTGAGAACAGGAGGGACTAGGTTGGGTCTCCACCAAAGTAGAACCTATGTTCTGCAACTGGCCCACATCATCTTAGCCAAAGGGAAGAGGCGTCTTCCCCCCGGGACATCCCCCAGGAGGCACAAACCCTCTGTCAACTGGCCCAATGGCCCCCCAGTGGCTCACAGCCTGTTATCTTGACTCCCATTCCTGCTCTGCTTTCGTGCAGCAGACCAGCCGATGGGGGCCACAAGGTCTCCCTGGAGCAGGACCAATCCAGCGCCCCTCAGAGGCAAAGGGGAGATAGTGAAGGCACAACACTATTTTAGAGTGCTGCCGAACACTAGCTTATAAGGTATGTAGATAAGAAAAAAAATAGTGAACAAAGGCAAGAGTTGTCCAATTTAGGACCGTAGGTCAATAAAGCAAAGAGTACATTATGGTTATGCCGTCATAAGGAAAGAGTTCATGCTTCTGAGAACAGAGGTCTTCTGCGTCTTGTGAAGGAGAGGACAGGGCAACACTTAGGAGCTCAGTCGCCTGGAAAGGCACCTCAAAGTCCTCCAGGAAAACCATATCAACTATGTAAAAAGAGAAATGGTTAAGCAATAGAGATGAGCGAACGTACTCGTCCGAGCTTGATACTCGTTCGAGTATTAGCGTGTTCGAGATGCTCGTTACTCGAGACGAGTACCACGTGATGTTCGAGTTACTTTCACTTTCATCTCTGAGACGTTAGCGCGCTTTTCTGGCCAATAGAAAGACAGGGAAGGCATTACAACTTCCCCCTGCGACGTTCAAGCCCTATACCACCCCCCTGCAGTGAGTGGCTGGCGAGATCAGGTGTCACCCGAGTATATAAATTGGCCCCTCCCGCGGCTCGCCACAGATGCATTCTGACGTAGTTCAGGGACAGTGCTGCTGGTGCCGCAGCTGCTATAGGGAGAGCGTTAGGAGTTATTTTAGGCTTCAAGAACCCCAACGGTCCTTCTTAGGGCCACATCTAACCGTGTGCAGTAGTGTGGAGGCTGCTTTTTGCAGTGTTGCACATTTTTTTTTTGTATATCGGCCGTGCAGAGCATTGCGCCCTGCAGTGATTTTACATTGTCCAGGGCCAGTAGTGGTGAGGCAGGGACAGAAGACATATTTAGTGTATATAGGCAGTGGGCCTTTCCAAAAACATTTGGGAAAAAAAATCTATTTGGGCTGCCTGTGACCGTCCTCAGTGTACTGGGTCTCTGCTGGGGGTAGTTGTCCTAATTCATATGCAGCCAGCTAAGTGTTACAGCAGGCTTGCGCAAAATTCTTTCCTGCCTCTGTGTTGCCTCTTACATCACCGCTGTATTCCTGTCCACAAGTGTACTGGGTCTCTGCTGGGAGTAGTTGTCCTAATTCATACGCAGCCAGCTAAGTGTTACAGCAGGCTTGCGCAAAATTCTTTCCTGCCTCTGTGTTGCCTCTTACATCACCGCTGTATTCCTGTCCACAAGTGTACTGGGTCTCTGCTGGGGGTAGTTGTCCTAATTCATACGCAGCCAGCTAAGTGTTACAGCAGGCTTGCGCAAAATTCTTTCCTGCCTCTGTGTTGCCTCTTACATCACCGCTGTATTCCTGTCCACAAGTGTACTGGGTCTCTGCTGGGGGTAGTTGTCCTAATTCATACGCAGCCAGCTAAATGTTACAGCAGGCTTGCGCAAAATTCTTTCCTGCCTCTGTGTTGCCTCTTACATCACCGCTGTATTCCTGTCCACAAGTGTACTGGGTCTCTGCTGGGGGTAGTTGTCCTAATTCATACGCAGCCAGCTAAGTGTTACAGCAGGCTTGCGCAAAATTCTTTCCTGCCTCTGTGTTGCCTCTTACATCACCGCTGTATTCCTGTCCACAAGTGTACTGGGTCTCTGCTGGGGGTAGTTGTCCTAATTCATACGCAGCCAGCTAAGTGTTACAGCAGGCTTGCGCAAAATTCTTTCCTGCCTCTGTGTTGCCTCTTACATCACCGCTGTATTCCTGTCCACAAGTGTACTAGGTCTCTGCTGGGGGTAGTTGTCCTAATTCATACGCAGCCAGCTAAGTGTTACAGCAGGCTTGCGCAAAATTCTTTCCTGCCTCTGCTGTGCGTTCCGTAAGCGAAGTCAGCCTCCAACCACAGGCCAATAAGCGGCACATTTAATTACAGCGTTCTGTTTCTGCACTACTGGTAATACACCATGCTGAGGGGTAGGGGTAGGCCTAGAGGACGTGGACGCGGCCGAGGACGCGGAGGCCCAAGTCAGGGTGTGGGCACAGGCCGAGCTCCTGATCCAGGTGTATCGCAGTCGACTGCTGCGGGATTAGGAGAGAGGCACGTTTCTGGCGTCCCCACATTCATCTCACAATTAATGGGTCCACGCGGTAGACCTTTATTAGAAAATGAGCAGTGTGAGCAGGTCCTGTCGTCGATGGCAGAAAGTGCATCCAGCAATCTATCGACCACCCAGAGTTCTGCGCCGTCCACTGCTGCAACTCTAAATCCTCTGGCTGCTGCTCCTCCTTCCTCCCAGCCTCCTCACTCCATTACAATGACACATTCTGAGGAGCAGGAAGACTCCCAGGAACTGTTCCCAGGCCCCTGCCCAGAATGGCCAGCAATGGTTCCTCTCCCACCGGAGGAGTTTGTCGTGACCGATGCCCAACCTTTGGAAAGTTCCCGGGGTCCGGGGGATGAGGCTGGGGACTTCCGGCAACTGTCTCAAGAGCTTTCAGTGGGTGAGGAGGACGATGACGATGAGACACAGTTGTCTATCACTCAGGTAGTAGTAATTGGAGTAAGTCCGAGGGAGGAGCGCACAGAGGATTCGGAGGAAGAGCAGCAGGACGATGAGGTGACTGACCCCACCTGGTTTGCTACGCCTACTGAGGACAGGTCTTCAGAGGGGGAGGCAAGTGCAGCAGCAGGGCAGGTTGGAAGAGGCAGTGCGGTGGCCAGGGGTAGAGGCAGGGCCAGACCGAATAATCCACCAAATGTTTCCCAAAGCGCCCCCTCGCGCCATGCCACCCTGCAGAGGCCGAGGTGCTCAAAGGTCTGGTAGTTTTTCACTGAGAGTGCAGACGACCGACGAACAGTGGTGTGCAACCTTTGTCGCGCCAAGATCAGCCGGGGAGCCACCACCACCAGCCTCACCACCACCAGCATGCGCAGACATATGATGGCCAAGCACCCCACAAGGTGGGACGAAGGCCGTTCACCGCCTCCGGTTTGCACCCTGTGCCCCAACCTGCCACTGAGATCCAACCCCCCTCTCAGGACACAGGCACTACCGTCTCCTGGCCTGCACCCACACCCTTACCTCCGCTGTGCTCGGCCCCATCCACCAATGTCTCTCAGCGCACCGTCCAGCCGTCGCTAGTGCAAGTGTTGGAGCGCAAGCGCAAGTACGCCGCCACGCACCCGCACGCTCAAGCGTTAAACGTGCACATAGCCAAATTTATCAGCCTGGAGATGCTGCCGTATAGGGTTGTGGAAACGGAGGCTTTCAAAGGTATGATGGCGGCGGCGACCCTGCGCTACTCAGTTCCCAGTCGCCACTACTTTTACCAATGTGCCGTCCCAGCCCTGTACGACCACGTCTCCCGCAACATTGTACGCACCCTCACCAACGCGGTTACTGCCAAGGTCCACTTAACAACGGACACGTGGACAAGCACAGGCGGGCAGGGCCACTATATCTCCCTGACGGCACATTGGGTGAATTTAGTGGAGGCTGGGACAGAGTCAGAGCCTGGGACCGCTCACGTCCTACCCACCCCCAGAATTGCGGGCCCCAGGTCGGTGCTGGTATCTGCGGCGGTGTATGCTTCCTCCACTAAACCACCCTCCTCCTCCAACGCAACCTCTGTCTTGCAATCAAGATGTGTCAGCAGCAGCACGTCGCCAGCAGTCGGTGTCGCGCGGCGTGGCAGCACAGCGGTGGGCAAGCGTCAGCAGGCCGTGCTGAAACTACTCAGCTTAGGAGAGAAGAGGCACACGGCCCACGAACTGCTGCAGGGTCTGACAGAGCAGACCGACCGCTGGCTTGCGCCGCTGAGCCTCCAACCGGGCATGGTCGTGTGTGACAACGGCCGTAACCTGGTGGCAGCTCTGCAGCTCGGCAGCCTCATGCACGTGCCATGCCTGGCCCACGTCTTTAATTTGGTGGTTCAGCGCTTTCTGAAAAGCTACCCACGCTTGTCAGACCTGCTCGGAAAGGTGCGCCGGCTCTGCGCACATTTCCGCAAGTCCCACACGGACGCTGCCACCCTGCGCACCCTGCAACATCGGTTTCATCTGCCAGTGCACCGACTGCCGTGCGACGTACCCACACGGTGGAACTCTACGCTCCACATGTTGGCCAGACTCTATGAGCAGCGTAGAGCTATAGTGGAATACCAACTCCAACATGGGCGGCGTAGTGGGAGTAAGCCTCCTCAATTCTTTACAGAAGAGTGGGCCTGGTTGGCAGACATTGGCCAGGTCCTTGGAAACTTTGAGGAGTCTACCCAGATGGTGAGCGGCGATGCTGCAATCATTAGCGTCACCATTCCTCTGCTATGCCTCTTGAGAAGTTCCCTGCAAAGCATAAAGGCAGATGCTTTGCGCTCGGAAACAGAGGCGGGGGAAGACAGTATGTCGCTGGATAGTCAGAGCACCCTCCTGTCTATATCTCAGCGCGTTGAGGAGGAGCATGAGGAGGATGAGGAGGAGGGGGAAGAGACAGCTTGGCCCACTGCTGAGGGTACCCATGCTGCTTGCCTGTCATCCTTTCAGCGTGTATGGCCTGAGGAGGAGGAGGATCCTGAAAGTGATCTTCCTAGTGAGGACAGCCATGTGTTGCGTACAGGTACCCTGGCACACATGGCTGACTTCATGTTGGGATGCCTTTCTCGTGACCCTCGCGTTACACGCATTCTGGCCACTACGGATTACTGGGTGTACACACTGCTCGACCCACGGTATAAGGAGAACCTTTCCACTCTCATACCCGAAGAGGAAAGGGGTTCGAGAGTGATGCTATACCACAGGACCCTGGCGGACAAACTGATGGTAAAATTCCCATCCGACAGCGCTAGTGGCCAAAGGCGCAGTTCCGAGGGCCAGGTAGCAGGGGAGGCACAGAGATCAGGCAGCATGTACAGCACAGGCAGGGGAACACTCTCTAAGGCCTTTGACAGCTTTCTGGCTCCCCAGCAAGACTGTGTCACCACTCCCCAGTCAAGGCTGAGTTGGCGGGAGCACTGTAAAAGGATGGTGAGGGAGTACGTAGCCGATCGCACGACCGTCCTCCGTGACGCCTCTGCCCCCTACAACTACTGGGTGTCGAAGCTGGACACGTGGCCTGAACTCGCGCTGTATGCCCTGGAGGTGCTTGCTTGTCCTGCGGCTAGCGTCTTGTCAGAGAGGGTGTTTAGTGCGGCTGGGGGAATCATCACAGATAAGCGTACCCGCCTGTCAACCGACAGTGCCGACAGGCTTACACTCATCAAGATGAACAAAGCCTGGATTTCCCCAGACTTCTCTTCTCCACCAGCGGACAGCAGCGATACCTAAGCAATACGTAGGCTGCACCCGCGGATGGAAGCATTGTTCTCTATCACCATCAAAAACGTGGACCTTTTAGCTTCATCAATCTGTGTATAATATTCATCCTCCTCCTCCTCCTGCTCCTCCTCCTGAAACCTGACGTAATCACGCCGAATGGGCAATTTTTCTTAGGCCCACAAGGCTCAGTCATATAATTTTTGTAAACAATTTTTATACGTTTCAATGATCATTAAAGCGTTGAAACTTTCACCTGAACCAATTTTTATTTTAACTGGGCTGCCTCCAGGCCTAGTTACAAATTAAGCCACATTAACCAAAGCGATTAATGGGTTTCACCTGCCCTCTTGGTTGGGCATGGGCACTTTTTCTAAAGTACATTAGTACTGTTGGTACACCAATTTTTTGGGGCCCTCGCCTACAGTGTAATCCAATTAATTTTTTGCCCACCAGCATTAAAGCTGACGTTACATCAGCTGTGCTGGGCACTGCAATGGGATATATTTATGTACCGCCGGTGGGTTCTAGGGAGCCACCCATGCTGTGGGTCCACAGGGAGTTGTAACTGCATGTGTCTACTTCTAAAGAACCCCAGTCTGACTGGGGCATTCAGTGTGGGCCGAAGCCCACCTGCATTTAACATGACATTACCTCAGCTGTGATGGGCAATGCAATGGGATATATTTATGTACCGCCAGTGGCTTCCTGGCACCCACCAATGCTGTGGGTCCACAGGGAGTTATAACTGCATGTGTCCACTTCTAAAGAACCCCAGTCTGACTGGGGCATGCAGTGTGGGCCGAAGCCCACCTGCATTTAACATGACATTACCTCAGCTGTGATGGGCAATGCAATGGGATATATTTATGTACCGCCGGTGGCTTCCTGGCACCCACCCATGCTGTGGGTCCACAGGGAGTTGTAACTGCATGTGTCCACTTCTAAAGAACCCCAGTGTGACTGGGGCATGCAGTGTGGGCCGAAGCCCACCTGCATTTAATCGGACGTTACCTCAGCTGTGATGGGCACTGCAATGGGATACATTTATGTACAGCTAGTGGGTTCCAGGGAGCCACCCATGCTGTGGGTGCACACGGAATTCCCATTGCGGAGTTGTACCTGCCTGTGACTATTTATAAAAAAACGCGGTCTGACTGGGGCATGCAGACACCTTGACAGAATGAATAGTGTGTGGCACATAGGTTCCCCATTGCTATGCCCACGTGTGCAGCTCCTGATGGCGGTGGCACAGGATTACATTTCTTATTGCTTCTGTACAGCATTGTGGGCTATCGCCCCGCCCCTTTTAAAGAGGGTCGCTGTCTAGCCGTGCCAACCCTCTGCAGTGTGTGCCTGCGGTTCCTCCTCATGGCAGACGCACTTATAAATAGACATGAGGGTGGTGTGGCTATGAGGCCAGCGTGTGGCATGAGTGCAGCTGAAGGCTGCGCAGAGACACTTTGGTGTGCGCTGTGGACACTGGGTCGTGGGGGGGGGGGGGTTGGGCAGCATGTAACCCAGGAGAAGTGGCAGTGGAGTGTCATGCAGGCAGTGATTGTGCTTTGTTGGAGGTACTGTGGTGCTTAGCTAACGTATGCATTGCTAATGAGGGCTTTTCAGAAGTAAAAGTTGTTGGGAGGGGGGGGGGGCCCACTCTTGCCGCTATTGTGGCTTAATAGTGGGACCTGGGAACTTGAGATGCAGCCCAACATGTAGCCCCTCACCTGCCCTATCCGTTGCTGTGTCGTTCCCATCACTTTCTTGAATTGCCCAGATTTTCACAAATGAAAACCTTAGCGAGCATCGGCAATATACAAAAATGCTCGGGTCGCCCATTGACTTCAATGGGGTTCGTTACTCGAAACGAACCCTCGAGCATCGCGATAATTTCGTCCCGAGTAACGAGCACCCGAGCATTTTGGTGCTCGCTCATCTCTATTAAGCAACTGAAACAGAACTATGTGGTTAAACTGTAGTTAAGGGCTGAACCGCCCCAATCACTTGGTGTTCTGGTGGCTAGATAACTCTTCATAAGCCTTTACAAATTGAAGATTGGTGTGCGTTTTCCAGTTCTATGGAGAATTTAATCTGTGGGTCTCCTTCCATGGTACAGGGTTCGACTTTAGTGGAAGGACTTCAAAATCTCACAGCGGCATCCAGGAATCAATCCAGAATTGGTGGAAGATTTAGAGCCTTCCTGGCCTTCTCCAAGTCAGAGGGAGTGTGGATTATAATGTGTTTTCCTTCTTTCATTATTGATGGCCCAAAGAGGATCAGCCAGGAATATTGCAGGTTAATTTCTCTGACGACTTCTAGAAGAGGTTTTAATTGTCTTTAGAGATGACCGAGCACCAAAATGCTCGGGTGCTCGTTACTCGAGTCGAACTTCCCGCGATGCTCGAGGGTTCGTTTCGAGTCACGAACCCCATTGAAGTCAATGGGCGACCCGAGCATTTTTGTATGGGACCTATGCTCCGCTAAGGTTTTCATTTGTGAAAATCTGGGAAATTCAAGAAAGTGATGGGAATGACACAGAAACGGATAGGGCAGGCAAGGGGCTACATGTTGGGCTGCATCTCAAGTTCCCAGGACCCACTATTAAGCCACAATAGCGGCAAGAGTGGGCCCCCCCCCAACAATTTTTACTTCTGAAAAACCCTCATTAGCAAGGCATACCTTAGCTAAGCACCACACTACCTCCAACAAAGCACAATCACTGCCTGCATGACACTCCGCTGCCACTTCTCCTGGGTTACATGCTGGCCAACCGCCCATTTCAGTAATAGTAGCAGTCAAGACAGGCCCCGGTAACAATTCTGAAGCAGCAGTATAGGGGGAGCACAGTATTAGTTTCATTTGAGTAGTAGTAGCAGTCTGGACAGGCCCCAGTAACATATCACTGGCAGCAGTATAGGGGGAGCACAGTATTAGTTCCATTTCAGTAGTAGTAGCATTCTAGACAGGCCCCAGTAACATATCACTAGCAGCAGTATAGGGGGAGCACAGTATAGGGGGAACATGTAACGGACACAGCAGAGCCAGGAAACAATTATGCGCAAGCCTGTAGTGAGACCTAGGTGCGTATGACTGAGCTACTGGAATTCACAGGGCAGAACCAGTCAAGTGGCCAAAGGCCAGTGGTAGGCCTTAAGTATTTTGCTTCAATTTTTTAAAATGGTGAGGTGAAAAACCAGACAGACACCGTATGCAGCATATATATGTATACTGTTTCCCTCTGGCGGGATGACAGCGATCATGTAACAGACACAGCAGAGCCAGGAAACAATTATGCGCAAGCCTGCTGTAACACTTAGCTGGGTAATAATGAGCGACTACTACCCCCAGCAGACACGCAGTAAACTGTACACGGTCACAGGCTTGGCTAGGTAATAATGAGCAACTACTACCCCCAGCAGACACACAGTAAACTGAAGACGGTCACAGGCAGCCCAAATATTGTATTTTTTCCCAATTTTTGTGAAAAAGCCCACTGTCTATATAACCTGTATATGGATTTCCCTGTTGGAGGATGACTGTGGTTATTGAAAGCACAGTGCAGCCAGAAAAAATTATGCGCAAGGCTGCAGTAACACCTAGCTGGGTAATAGTGAGCGACTACTACCCCCAGCAGACACGCAGTAAACTGAACACGGTCACAGGCAGCCCAAAGATTTTTTTTTCAATTTTTTTTGAAAAAGCCCACTGCCTATATAGCCAGTATAGCTCTTTCCCTGTACCACTGTCCCTGCCTCACCAGTACCGCCCCTATAATCAGTAAAATGACTGCAGACTGAGGACGCTATGGTCTGCACGCCCGATATACAAAAAAAAAATGTGCAAAACTGCTAAAAGTAGCCTCAACAGTACTGCACACGGTCAGATGTGGCCCTAAGAAGGACCGTTGGGGTTCTTGAAGATGAAGATAACAGCCTAACACTCTCCCTATAGCAGCTACAGCAGGACGGCACTTTCCCTAATGTCTCTCAGCGTGCATCTGTGGCGAGCCGCGGCCGGCCCCAGTTTATATACTCGGGTGTCACCTGATCTCCCCAGCCACTCACTGCAAGGGGGGTGGGATAGGGCTGGAACTTCACAGGAGGAAGTTGTAATGCCTTCCCTGTGTTTCTATTGGCCAGAAAACGGCGCAAACTTTTCTGGGAAGAAAATGGAAGTAACTCGAACATCGCGTGGTGCTCGTCTCGAGTAACAAGCATCTCGAGTACCCTAATACTCGAACGAGCATCAAGCTCGGACGAGTACGCTCGCTCATTTCTAATTGTCTTCTTTTGGCAAGTGTGAAAGGAGCCAGATCCTGGAAGAATTGAATGTTAACCTCTTCATACATTAACTGCTCTCTGTTTCTGGCTGTGGTTAGAATGGCTTGTTTGTCAACAAATAAAAGACCAATATGACATCTGTCACCTGGATTAGGTTTTGGGCATATTGCTCTATGCATTCTTTTGATGGTAATGGCTTTTGCTCTTTCTTTCGCCAGCAAGTCTGTAATTTGCTATAGGTCTGAAAGAGTCAGGCTCCCATGATTCTGACATTACAGCATCTGCTTCCATTTTCCTGGTCTTCTATTAACCCCTTAAGGACATGGCCTATTTTGGGCTTAAGGACCAAGCCTTATTTTTAAAATCTGACATCTGTCACTTTATGTGCAAATAAATTTTGAATGCTTTTACCTATAAATGTGATTCTGAGATTGTTTTTTCGTGACATATTGTACGTTATGTTTGTGTAAAATTGCATCAATAAATTTTGTCTAAACTAGGAAAAAAATGTAAATTTACTAAAAAATTTGGAAAAATTCACAATTTTCAAACTTTGAATTTTTCCTTTTTGTAAGACAGATAGTCAAACACCACAAAATAGTTAATTAACATTTCTCATAGGCCTACTTTATACTGCAATAATTTTTTAGCGTTATTTTATTTTTTTAGGACTCCACAAAGCATATAAATTTAGCAGTCACTTTTCAAATTTACTAGCGAATTTCAAAATCTGAATTTTTAAGGGCCAAATCAGTTTAGAAGTGGATTTTAAGAGCCTGTATATCAGAAAACCCCCATAAATCACCACATTTTAAAAACTGCACCCTTCAAAGAATTCAAAATGGCATTTAGGAAGTTTGTTAACCCTTTAGATATTTGACAGGAATTAAACAAATGTGCATGAGAAATTTAAAAAAATTCAATTTTTCTACAGATTTTCAATTTAAAACCATTTTTTCCCCTATAAAACAGCAGGAGATAGCAGAGAAACAAAACTCAGGATGTATTACCAGGATTCTGCAATTTTTAAAAATGCCCCATATGTGGATGTAAACTGTTGTTTGGGGCGCATGGCAGGGCTCAGAAGAGAAGGAGTGCTATTTGTCTTTTTGAATGTAGATTTTGCTGGAATAATTTTCAGACCCCGTGTAGTGTTCGCAGTGTCCCCCAAGGTACCAGTACATTTGAAACCCCCTAGAATTGACCCCATTTTGGAAACTAGACCCCTCAGGGAATTTTTTAAGGGGTGTAGTGAGTGTTTTGCACCCACAGGTATTGGAGGAATTTTTTTAACAATTTGAGTTGAATACGAAAAATTCCAATTTTTCCAGTAATGTTTAGCTTTAGGCCCAGATTTCTTTTTTTTTTTTTACCAAAAGCATAAGGAGAAAAGGTACCCCATGATGTGTTACCCAATTGCTCCAGAGAACGGAAATGCCCCATATGTGGACGTAAGCTGTTGTTCAGGCACATGGCAGGACTCAGAAGGAAAGGAATACTATTTGGCTTTTTGAATGCAGATTTTGTTGGAATAATTTTCAGACCCCATGTAGTGTTTGCAGTGTCCCTGAGGCACCAGTACATTTGAAACCCCCAAGAATTGACCCTATTTTGGAAACTAGACCCCTCAGGGAAATTTATAAGGGGTGTAGTGAGCATTTTGAACCCACAGCTTTTTGAGGAATTTTTTAAAACAATTTTAGGGCTTATTTAGACGACCGTATATCGGCTCGGTTTTCACGCCGAGCTGATATACGGTGTCCTTGTCTGCAAGGGGTGGGGGATGGAAGAGCCAGGAGCAGGAACTGAGCTCCCGCCCCCTCTCCGCCCCTTGCTACTATTTGCAATTGGAAGGGGCGAGATGGGGGTGGAGCTAAGTACTGACACTTAGCTCCACCACGCCCCGCCCCTCCCATTGCAAATAGTGGTGAGGGGCGGGAGCTCAGTTCCTGTTCCCAGCCCTTCCATCCTCCCCCCTTGCAGACAAGGACACCGTATATTGGCTCGGCGTGAAAACCGAGCCGATATACGGCCGTCTAAATAAGCTCTGAGTTGAATACGAAAAATTCAAATTTTTCCAGTAATGTTTAGCTTTAGGCCCAGATTTATATTTTTTACCAAGAGCAGAAGGCTTTTTGAATGCACATTTTGTTGGAATAATTTTCAGACCCCATGTAGTGTTTGCAGTGTCCCTGAGGCACCAGTACATTTGAAACCCCCCGAAATTGACCCTATTTTGGAAACTAGACCCCTCAGGGAATTTATTAAGGGGTGTAGTGAGCATTCTGAACCCAAAGCTGTTTGAGGAATTTTTTTAACAATTTGAGTTGAATACGAAAAATTCACATTTTTCCCGCAATCTTTGGCTTTAGGCCCAGATTTATATTTTTTACTAAGAGCAGAAGGAGAAAAGGTACCCCATGATGCGTTACCCAATTGCTCCCGCACACGGAAATGCCCCATATGTGGGCATAAACTGTTGTTTTGGCACATGGCAGGGCTCAGAAGGAAAGGAGCGCTTTTTGAATGCAGATTTTGCTGGAATAATTTTTAGACCCCATGTAGTGTTTGCAGTGTCCCTGAGGTACCAGTACATTTGAAACCCCCAAGAATTTACCCCATTTTAGAAACTAGACCCCTCAGGGAATTTATTAAGGGGTTTAGTGAGCGTTTTGAACTCATAGGCTTTTCAGGAATTTTTTAAACAATTTGAGTTGAATACGAAAAATTCAAATTTTTCCAGTAATGTTTAGCTTTAGGCCCAGATTTATATATTTTTTTTTACCAAGGAGCAATTACCCAATTGCTCCTGTGTGCAGAAATGCCCCATATGTGGACATAAACTGTTTGGGCACATTGCAGGGCTCTGAAGGGAAGGACTTGGCATATGGGTTTATGTACAAGCTGTGCGAAGTACATCAGGGTAAAATGTCCGGGCAATAGTAAATTAAAATTTCAGGGATATGTGGTATGGCTTAAAACAATTTTTTATGCACAGGCCTGGTTGTGTGGGGCATGTTTCACAAAGATACATGGTGTCCTTTCTTATCCCTTGTTTGTAGCACACTCTGCAGTTTTTTGGGTCCTTCCCTTCGTTTCCTGAAGTACTGGGCTGCTTTCCCACCTCCTGGTCCCCAAATATTAGGGCCTTGATAACGTCTTCCTGAAATTCGAGGAAGGTGCCCCTCTGGCCTGCCCCCCGATACAGCACGTAGGCATTGTACAGTGCCATCTGTACGAGGTGCACAACCATGTTTTCCGCATGGCATTATACGGCTCCAGTACCTGGTCTGATAGATCAACCCCTCCCATGTACTTATTATAGACAAGGACACAGTCTGGCTTGGGGGTTTCTGTACTGGTACCTTGTACTGGGCAGGGGGTACTGCTGTGGCCGTGTATTGTGGTCAATATAAGGACATCCCTCTTGTCCTTATACTTGACACACAACATATTGTCGCTGCATTGGGCCCGGCTCTCACCCCTTCTGAGCAGTTGCCCAAGCAGCATCTTAGGGAGGCTTCTCTGATTTTTTCAGATGGTACCACATGCCACTGTTCCTCTGGAAGCGAGGCTCTGAAACAAGGGGACACTGGTATAAAAGTTATCCAGGTATAGATGGTAACCCTGGACTAATAGTGGGTGCACTAGTTCCCACACAATTTTCCCTGTTACTCCCAGCACAAGGGGGGGGGGGCATTCTGGGGGCTCAATTTTGGTGTCTTACCCCTCATAAATGTGGAACTTGTGGGTGTACCCCGATGTACTTTTGCACAGCTTGTACAATTTCACGCTATACTGTGCCCACTTACTGGGCAGGTACTGGCGGAGTTTAACCCCTTAGTGACGGGGCTATAGTAAAACTACGTCCTGCTGTCACAGGACGTGTATGGAGGGAGGTAGCGGCGCTATCTCCCTCCATACAGCGTGGGCGTCAGCTGTTTATTACAGCTGACACCCACGGGCAATAGCCACACTCGGCCGTACGGCCGATCGCGGCTAATATCCCCCTTTAAATGCCGCTGTCAATTTTGACAGCGGCATTTAAATCGTCCCGCACATCCCCCCCCACGGTGAGATCGGGGAAGCCGTGCAGGTGTCATGGCAGCTGGGGGCCTAATGAATAGCCCCAGGGCTGCCTATCAAGCCATCCACACAGGGTGGCTTGATAGACTGCCTGTCAAAAAGCAGTATGACGTAATGCTATAGCATTACGTCATACTGCAGGAGCGATCAAAGCATCACATGCTAAAGTCCCCCAGGGGGACTTCAAAGTAAAGTAAAAAAAAAAAATCAATAAAGTTTTTTAATTGTTAAAAAAAAAGTTATAAAAGTTTAAATCACCCCCCTTTTGCCATATCTATTATTAAAAAATCGAAATCATAAAATAAAAATATGCATTTGATATCGCCGCGTCCGTAAAAGTCCAATCTATCAAAGTAGCGCATTATTTTTCCTGTACGGTGAACGTCGTCAGAAAAATAAAAAATAAAGAACGCCAGAAATACACTTTTTTAGTTACCCTGTCTCCCAGAAAAAACGCAATAAAAAGCGATCAAAAAGTCGTATGTATTCCAAATTGATACTATTGGAAACTACAGGACATCCCGCAAAAAATGAACTCTTGCTCAACTACGTCAACGTAAAAAATAAAAAAGGTATTGCGCGCACAAAATGACCGCAGAAAATAATTGAAAAAAATGAAATATCTTAAAAAAAAATACAAGCACTACAGCAAAAAAAATACTATATAAGTTTGGTATCGTAGTAATTGTACTGACCCATAGAATAAAAATATCAGGTCGTTTTTGTTGCAGCTTGTGCGCCGTAGAAACAGGATGCACCGAAAAAATGGTGGAATGTCGTTTTTTTTCCATTTCTCTCCGCTTAGAATTTTTTAAAAGTTTTTCAGTAAATTATATGGTACAATAAATAGTGCCATTGAAAAATACAACTCATCCCGCAAAAAAACAAGCCCACATACAGCGACGTCAATGGATAAATTAAGGAGGTACGATTTTTTAAAAGGGAGTAGGAAAAAACAAAAATGGAAAAAAGCAAAAAAGCTCCGTCACTAAGAGGTTAAGCCTCCCTTTGAAGTGCAGCAGGGACTCATCTACTGCAATATTTTTTTCTGGGGTGTATGCCTGGGCAAATTTGAAATTAAAATGTTTCAATACTGGCCTGATTTTATACAAGCGATCATAATTGGGATGATCACTTGGGGGGCACTCTGCATTATTGTTATAGTGGATCATCTCAAAACGTGTCCTTGACATCGCCATGCGGAACATAGGAGTGTGATACAAAATGTCAGTACTCCAGTACTCCCGGATGGTCGGCTTTTTTACTAGACCCATAGTTAACACAAGACCCCCAATTTTTTAAATTTCTAATGCATCCACAGGGGTCCACTTATCGGGTCTTACGTAGCTGGAGGTGGGATTTTGTTGTATAAAATGCTGGGCATACAAATTCGTTTGGGTCACTATGTGGGCAATAAAATCATCTGAAAAAAAACATACAAAAGTCCCTCGCTCTGAGCCCTTCAGTATCAAACTGAATCCCTGGGTTGCCAAAGAAGTCAGGGATCTGGGGACTAAAACTTTCAAGGGTACCCCAACTAACATCAGGTGTATTGGGGTCCACAGTAGTGGAAGTCCTTGGACGCCTTCTTGGGGGTACAGGGAGTTCAGATTCACTAGATGAGGATGCTGATGAGGAGGAGGAGAATGCCAGAAAAGTGGCGTCATCCCCACTAGCTGAATCTGAGTCAGAGGCAATAAGTACGTATGCCTCCTCAGCAGTAAATCTCCTGCGGGCCATTATAAAAGTGTAATATGTACTTCAGAAAAAAATAATTATTGTATAGGACACTGCGGGATCACTGGGATGGGGTGACCAGGGAACAGGGGCAGAAATGCAGAACAAACTTTATTTTTCTCTTCTTTTTTTTTAAACTGACAGATATGCTGAAACTACCCTAACTATACACTACACTGACTAACTACAAACCACGCTGACTAACTACACACTACGCTGACTAATGACGGGAAGGGTGACTATAAAATGGGAACACGAAAGGAACTTTTTTTTTTTTTTTTAAACACTGACATATACACTGACAAACTGCACTGACTAATGACGGGAAGGCGGACTACGAAATGCGCTACACTACTATACTGATCACACTGCACTACAGATCCAAGCTACACTACTGATCACGCACACTACAGATCCCAACTACACTACAAAGCACACCTCTCTACACTATTGATCACACCTCACTACACTACACTACTGATTACACCTCACTAGAGATGAGCGAACGTACTCGTCCGAGCTTGATGCTCGGGCGAATATTAGGGTGTTCGGGATGCTCGTTACTCGTAACGAGTACCACGCGATGTTCGGGTTACTTTCACTTTCATCTCTGAGACGTTAGCGCGCTTTTCTTGCCAATTGAAAGACAGGGAAGGCATTACAACTTCCCCCTGCAACATTCAAGCCCTATACCACCCCCCTGCAGTGAGTGGCTGGCGAGATTAGGTGTCACCCGAGTATTGAAATCTGCCCCTCCCGCGGCTCGCCACAGATGCATTCTGACATTAGTTCAGGGAAAGTGCTATCGTGTTGGAGCTGCTATAGGGAGAGTGTTAGGAGTTTTTTAGTTTTCAAGAACCCCAACGGTCCTTCTTAAGGCCATAAATCTTCTCTATATGCGCTCAATGGGGCCGGCGGCAGCAGCGCCGACCCCATTGAGAACATATAGAAGACAAATCCTTCTTCTCTGCCACAGCTGTAACAGCTGTGGCAGAAAAGAACGATGTTTGCCCATTGAATTCAATGGAACCAGCAATACAGCAGGTTCCACTGAAAGCAATGGGCTGCCGGCGATTGCAGGATGAATTGTCGGGAAAGGGTTAAATATATAACCCCTTCCCTGCAATTCATCCAGAAATGTGTTACAATAAAAATATATACCGGCGTATAAGGCGACGGGGCGTATAAGACGACCCCCCAACTGTCACCTTATACGCCGGCAATACAGTGGAGCAAAGAATAAAAATCATTACGTACTTCTTCTGACGTTCTGCGGCGCTCCTGCAGACTGTCACTCCCTCCTGGTGTTATGCGGTGCTCCTGCAGGCTGTTGCTCCCTCCTGGTTCCCGGCAGAGCATTGATTTCTCTACGGAGGGCTTTAAATCCCCGCCTCCAGAAACACACGTGCCTTCAGCCAATCACAGCCAATGACAATGATGTCATTGAATGGCTGTGATTGGCTGTGTTTCTGGAGGCGGGGATTTCAAGCCCTGCGTCCAGAAAGCAATGGTCTGCCGGGAACCAGGAGGGAGCGACAGCCTGCAGGAGCGCCGCAGAACGTCAGAAGAAGTAAGTAATGATTTTTATTCTTTGCTCCACTGTATTGCCGGCGTATAAGGTGACAGTTGGGGGGTCGTCTTATACGCCCCGTCGCCTTATACGCCGGTATATATTTTTATTGTAACACATTTCTGGATGAATTGCAGGGAAGGGGTTATATATTTAACCCCTTCCCGACAATTCATCCTGCGATCGCCGGCAGCCCATTGCTTTCAGTGGAACCTGCTGTATTGCTGGCTCCATTGAATTAAATGGGCTAACATCGTTCTTCTCTACCACAGCTGTTACAGCTATGGCAGAGGAGAACGATCTTTACGCTGACAGTGCGGGGGGGGGGGGCACTCTTGCCGCTATTGTGGCTTAATAGTGGGACCTGGGAACTTGAGATGCAGCCCACCATGTAGCCCCTCGCCTGCCCTATCCGTTGCTGTGCGGTTCCCATCACTTTGTAGAATTGCCCAGATTTTCACAAACGAAAACCTTAGCGAGCATCGGCGATATACAAAAATGCTCGGGTCGCCCATTGACTTCAATGGGGTTCGTTACTTGAAATGAACCCTCGAGCATTGCGAAAATTTCGTCCCGAGTAACGAGCACCCGAGCATTTTGGTGCTCGCTCATCTCTACACCTCACTACACTCTCACTACACTGCTGATTACACCTCACTACACTACACTGCTGATTACACCTCACTACAGTACAGATCACTTTTCTTTTCTTTTTTTTTAACACAGCCCTATCTCTCTCTACAACCGCCGGAAACACTGTGAGGCGATTGCAGAGAGAGATTATAATATAAACAGCGGGCTTTTTTTTCTGATCCATGATTGGTCAGTGAGTTCTTCATTGACTAATCAAAGCGATCGCTGGGGCGGGACCACTGTGATTGGTCCCTGGTCCGCACGTAGTGATTGTCTGCTAACAATGCTAGCAGACGTCACTACTGTGTCGCCGCGATTGTCACCGCGGTGACACTGTAAGCGCAGGACGTAAGTTTACGCCCAGTTGCGGGAAGTATCCCGCTGCCAGGACGTAAACTTATGCCCTGGAGCGGGAAGCGGTTAATGTCATCCTCTGTCAATATGGTCTTTTTGCTGTGTGACCACAGAGGTCAGTCCGTTAACATCTGAGGAGATAGGGGTGCTGGAGTTTTCTAATTCTTCAACCCTGTGCCTTATGTGCAGGACTTCGACTTAAATATCAGATAGCTCCGACATCACCAACCTCAGTGCTTGCAAGATGGCCTTCCTAAGAAAGTATTTAGAAATAGACATCTGAGTTGGGTTTTCATGCTCACCCTCTGTCCCACTCTCCATGTCTGAATCTGCCAGTGTCTCATCTTCAGCTGCAGAGGATGGAGCCATCCCCGCCACACAAACTGTGGAATGTTGGCCTTTTGGGAAAGCACTGGAGGTCTGCTTGGCTTTTTGTGGCATTCTGCCCCCTGAAGAGATGCCCACTTCTGTCTCTCCCTGTCTTCATCATCGTGTAACTGTATTAAATTCAGTCGATGTTGCATAGGGCACTTGTGTGACGAAATATTAGCTCAGGCTTCTATCACAATCAGCACTCAGGAGACAATTTCCCTATGTGATGGGCTTGACAAGTAGAAATATAGATAATAGCTTATAGGTGCATAGGGGGATTTGATAAAGGAAAGTGGTCTTTGGACTTTTTTGTTTTTAGGAATCTCTTTGAGAATCCTGGTGAATGGTCACAAACTTTTCCTGGTAAATGATCCCAAAGGGAGATGTGTTAGTCCTTTCACCCTGCGCAAAAAAAATCACCGCCAGCTGCATGTATGTTTAATGGAGGCTTGATATGACTCCCTTTGCAGTCTTGGCCCAAAGATTCCTAGTGGGGAAGGTTCTGCTTGTTTGTGCCTGAGGCTTACCTGGCCCAGCGGCGGTGTCTAGCAGCTGGATCCATATTTTACCTTGCAACCCGTCTGGATGGTAAAAGGGGGTCCCACTAGAGATAAACCCACTGCTATAGAAGGCTGGTGATACTATGTATAGCCTCACAGGGTGCCACTATTCAAGCTGCGCTTCGGGAACCCTAGACCATGGGTATCAAAGTGATGGACCCTTGGTGTCCAGGAGCAATGTATTGGCAGTGTTTTGCTGTTCCCCTGGCTCTTCTATCTCTGGCATAGGTTTCCCCACCAATTTAGGCCATGGCTTTGCAGGCCTCAGGTTCCCAAAGAGTTTGAATGAGTCGTTGAGACCCTCTTCTCTTTCCTCTCAGTGCCGAGAGAGCAATGGCACTGGCATCTAGAGTAGGAAGCCAGAGAACTTGAGATTTTAGCGGTAATCTGAAGACATTCTCCTCCATCTGCCCTATTTGGTTGATAGGCCATGCCCCCCCCCCCCCCAAATTCCTTTTGTAATGGCAATGACTATTGTAGAGGTGCACTACAGAAAAGGGCCCGTAGGGGGCAACAGACAGGCATTCTGGTGCCTGAGAAAAGTGAAAATGCCCACAGGTGTGGTCAGGAAGTGGGATATACGTGTACATTCCGGGTACAATCAAGGGAGATGTTGGCTGAGAGAGCCAGAGAGACAGCTCAGTGAAGCTGGGAGGGCTGCTAGCCCCAGGGTCTATTGCAGACCAGGAAGGCAGGAGGTTGACAGGGTGACCTCATAGCCTGGACCTGAGCACCCTGCGTGGTGCAGAATTGCACGTGTTATATGGACTTTTTCCTGCTGCATCATGTGTGCTGTACAAGCAATAAAGACTGCAGTGAGTTTATGCACCTTGGAATCCAGCATGTCGTTGCCGCCCCTCCCCTGGAGGACATTCTCACAGTTGGTGTTTTGGATGCAGGCAGCAATCCCGGCTGCTGAGGGTAGCAGCGAGGCACCTGAGGGAATATCCTGGATAAAGACTGCAATGGCGATGCAAGCACAGAATCCAGCTGTGAAGGAGCTGTTGGCGCTTGTGGACCGGCTGGTGGATGTTCTCCGGAAGCACCCGGCCTTGAAGGAAGACAGAGCTTCGACTACGGCCCGGCCCAAAGAGACCGTGAAAGGGATTTCTGCAAAGGAGGAGCCTATAGAGTGTGACAGTGCTTGGCGCCGGTCCGTGTTCGCAGTTCCTGCCTGCGGTGCCTCACAGCGACTAAAGACTGAGCCTCAATGGTGTCGCATAAGGATAAACCACCATTCTGTGGAGGCTCTACTGGACTCGGGTAGTCTGGTCACCTTAGTGCATGCGAGCCTGATAGACGATGGCTTCATACCGGGTAAGCACATGAGTGGGGTATGTATACACAGTAACACAAGGGTATACCCTATGGCACAGTGTGACGTTGAGACCCCTGTCGGAACCGTAACCCACGGTGTAGGTATTGTCAAGGACTTAATGCACAGTGTGATGTTGGGGCGCGATTTCTCTCTATTCTGAGACTCGTGGGGAAAGATGACAACCCCTTAAAATGAGACTGGCGCAAACCCAACTGACCTTACCCCTCCGCAATGTGGAAATTGAACCAGGAAATGTAACCTTTCCTTTACAGATCTTTGCTGGAGATGATGATGTGTGGAAATTTTTGCATGACCAAATGTTTTCCTTTCCGGAGAGTACTGAGAAAACTGCAGTGTCTGCATTGGGTGCAAAAAGGTTCAAAAACCATATGGTGCATAATGTGTTGCATGATATGTTTTTTTGTGCACGATGATACCGTGAATACTGCACAGTCTGCACGGACATTTAAGGAAGATGTGTCTGAGAACTGTATTGCTGACCAGGTGGTGCAAGAAAAGCCCCGCAACCCTGAAGTATCATGAATGGGGGAATGTGGGATGTGTTTTCTATGTGATGTGCCTATTATGGCTAGAAATGTTGCCCCGGTGTGAACAGGTTGCAATGAGAAGTGCATCCAACTCCATGTGGGAGTCAGGGTAAATTTACCTCTAGTGAAAGAGGGAAGCAGTAATGAAGAGAGTGTGTGTAGGGAAGATCCTGAGGTCCAGGGTGAGACAGCAAGAGAACACTTATTTAAAATCCAGGAGGGATTTGCACCAAGACAAGCTTACCTAAAGTTTCTTGGGGAAGCTGAGCAGCTGAAAACAGAGAATGCAGCTCTCTTAAAGGAGAATGAGCACCTTGGGAGATTTGCTAGGGAGAAAGCTAAACACAGGATGTTGTTGGAACAGAAGAATGTGCAGTGTGAACAGGACTGTAAAAAACTGCAAATGAAAACCCAAGAGTTGGAGGTGAAGGGTTGCAAGTTTGAAAGAACTCCTACAGGTGCAAGTAATCAAACTACAGGTTTGCAAAATCAAGTTGCAGAGTTGAAAATGCAGTTAGCAAAGAAAAATGGTGAATTGGAGTCCCAGCTAAGTCAGCTTAAGGAAAAGTTGGCAATGGAGAAAGCTGCTTGCAGTCAGGCAGAGAAGGAAGCAGAGGTCTTGAAAGACAGACTGGGTCACAAGAAAAACCAGGAAGCACTGCAAGAAAGGCTGGTGTCCCAGCTACAGATGAGCCTGGATGAGGAAGCTGAAGAATATGAAGCTCAAATCCAGGAGCTTGAACAGAGTCATGCTATCATTGTGGGGGAATTGTCCAAGCAGTTGAAGCAAATTGGAAAAGTGAAAGGAACGTTGAAAAGTGAGTGTATTTAGCTGACCCAAAAGGTGAACGTGTTGTTGGAAGACAAACATGAATTGGAATGCAAGGAAAAGGCAGTAGAGATGCAGCTTCAAGAGCTACAAGTAAAAGTCACTGAAGGTGACAGTGTGCAGACAGCGTTGTCTGAGCAGGTTAGCAGACTGCAGGTAGAGCTGGAAGCTCAGAGTGAAGAGTCCCAGAAGCTACTGCAAGAAGAGACACAGCAAAGGCTTGGTCTCAGTGCACACCTGAAGACAATGCATGATGAGAAAAATGTGTTCCTCAAGCAGGTAGAGGAAGATGAGGAAGCTAAGAGAAACCTGTCAGAGCAGACTGCAACACTTTAGGCTGAGGTGTTGGATCTGGAAAATAGACTGGAGAAAAGTGCTATGTGCTTGGATTCTGTGGAAGAGCAGAAAAGAGAAATACAAGAGGATTTAGAAGTTACAAGGCAGCAGTATGAAGAGAAGACAGCTGCCTGTGATAAGCTTGAGAAGGTTAAAGTAAGTCTTCAGCAAGAGATAGATGTTTCTGTGGAGCTTGGTTTCCAAAAGAAGCTTGTGTCCAAACTGAGGAAGATGCAGAAAATATGTGAGCAGCAGCTTACTGAGGAGAAAACCAGGTCTGCAAGATATGTCACTGAATGTAAGCGTGCTGAAGAAAGGGTCTGTATGAAAGAGACCGGAGTGTTAACTTTGACACGCACCCTGAAAATGATGTCAGAGAAAAAGGGGCTGTTCCAAAAGTTTACCAAGAATTCAAGCGTGAAGATGAAACGCTGGGCAGCACAGTGTCATGTTGCCGAAAAGAGGGTTCAGAGAATAGTGCGGTCTGAGCCAGTTCAGACAGCAAGTAAAAGAGAAGAAGGTCTTGTGCAAGATTCCCGATACTAATGCTGGAAAGCGAACTCTGGTACAAAGGAAATGTGAGGGTGTGCTCCAACAACCGGTGGCAGGAATAAAGAATTTTAAAAATAAGACACAAGCGGTGAAGCATATCAATTTATGTGAAGGTGACCTGGGCACTTCAGGTGAACAGTTTGTAAAGATCGGGACAGTCTGGAGGAAAGAAATCACTTCTGTAAATAAAAGAAAAGTCATTAAGGTGAGAGCTGAGCAAAAGATGCAGACTGAACAGACCTCTGAAGTACAAGAGACCAAGGAGAAGGCCGAAAGTGAGGCTACTGAAGCTGTGAAGGTCTCAGAAGTGGAAGCAGAAATCTTGGAAGAACTGCAGCAAGAGTGTAATGACCTCAAAAAGCAAACCCAGAAGGTGAAGAAACAGTTTGTCCAAGTGGTGGTGTTTTGTAAGTGGGGAGGGGGGCATTATGTTATGATTGTGTGGGCAGGCAAAGCACGGGACCCACACGATCGTGACCAAAGGAGCTCAATATGCATACAGGTTTCATGCAACTGGCCCTGTGCTACACGGGGGATGACAGTGCTCTACCTAAGCGGGGACATTGCCCCAATAAGGGCTGCCCAGCGGTCTTCGGTTCTGAGCCCTAGCTGATCCTAGGAGCCACGCACCAGAACAGGATGCATTCACATGCCACATGACAGACCCAGAATACACCGCATACAACATGCAACCACTAGTAACAGATAGGAAGCTGAATATAAATACCAGGTATTGGTTGACATTTTGTACAAGATGTTGAAAGCCAGCAGGCCACTTCACGGATCCTGGTTATACTGCTAGTCCCTACACTAACCAGGAATCCAGCGGAACGGGACACCGTTGACACAGCACACTGACACAAAACTGACAGAATTTAAACGTACAAACGGACACAAACCAGATCACTGCAAACTCCACCAGACAAGCATTCATGACTACTCACCTGAGGGGCCATGCAGTGACTGACCAGGAGCTGGGTTTATATGCGAGCACAGATCCAGGGGATTGGCTAGCAGACAGTACCACACCCAGCCAGCTCAATCATTAACCCTGAGTGCTGTGCTGCTGGAATCACAATAGTACAACCTGCCTCAGCAGCACACGTAACAGGTGGAAGCCTATCACAGGGATGCTGGCTCCAAGGACCAACTCGCCCGTGAACTGAATACTACCATGCAAAAGTCAGATTCAGAGGTAAAGGAACTTTGAAGAATGCTATAGGGTCTAACCGATGATAACACTAAGAGAAGAAGTAGAACTGTTACAAAGTGAGGAAAAGATAATAATTATAAAGCTGAAGGCATTGAAAAGTAAATTAGAGACTGTAATCCATAGCAAGGCCATGCTG
This sequence comes from Eleutherodactylus coqui, assembly GCF_035609145.1. Taxonomy (NCBI): domain Eukaryota; kingdom Metazoa; phylum Chordata; class Amphibia; order Anura; family Eleutherodactylidae; genus Eleutherodactylus; species Eleutherodactylus coqui. Next base: position 164,777,162 of record NC_089843.1, on the reverse strand, counting down.
GAGCATGAGCTACAGGGGGAACTGGAAGAATACAGAGAGAAGGTTCTTGAGCTAGAAGAAACCTTCAACATGGAGGCTCAGTTTGAAAGTCTTAACAAGCCGGTGTGCACTAAAGGGGAGGACTAAGTTAGCTCCAAGGATGATGGTGAAAAGAGTGAACATGAACTAGAAAAGTCTAAGGAAGTAGAAGAAAGCAAGATTCAGGTAGAGGAACTCGAAGATGAGTTACAAGCCACAGAGGATACAAAGTTGCACTCAGAAGTCAATCTGCAAGCTGTGAGGGCACAGTCTGAGAGAGATCTGCAAGGGTGTGATGAGCAGAGTGAAGACAAGAAAAAAGAGCTTGTCAGACAAGTAAAAACAGAAAGAAACCCCCGAGCCTGCGTGATATGGCTTACGGCCTTATCAAAGGGAAGGGGGGGGGGGGGATATGTGGAGGTGCACTACAGAAAAGGGCCTGTAGGGGCCAACAGACAGGCATTCTGGTGCCTGAGAAAAGTGAAAACGCCCACACGTGTGGTCAGGAGGTGGGATATAAGTGTGCATTCCGGGTAGAATCAAGGGAGATGTTAGCTGAGAGAGCCAGAGAGACAGCTCAGTGGAGCCAGGAGGGCTGCTAGCCTCAGGGTCTATTGCAGACCAGGAAGGTAGGAGGTTGACAGGGGTGAACACCCTAACCTCAACACCTAGGTGAGATGTGTATATGGACTTTATGTCTGACAGCCTGAGGTGGAACACCTCCTAGACTGGACCTGAGCACCCTGCGTGGTACAGAATTGTACATGTTATATGGACTTTTTCCTGTTGCTGTTGCATTGTGTGTGCTGTACAAGAAATAAAGACTGCAGTGAGTTTATGCACTTTGGAATCCAGCATGTCGTTGCTGCCCCTCCCCTGGAGGACATTCTCACACTATTTGGCAAACAAAGTAAATTGTAGGGAAGAAGCTGAAGGGTGACAGTTACCCGACTGTCCTCTGTAACTTGGTATCCACCTGCTTTATAAGACCCTGTTCACATTTTGCGTTTATGGTTCTGCTCTGTCATAGAAGCAGAACAACAAAATGGCAGAAGTGCAAGAATAGGCACAAGATGAACACCGAGGATACACCAATGACTATAATGGAATCTGTTGGGTTTAGATCATGGTGTCTGTAATTTTTTAATGGACAAAATAGCATGCTGTGCCATTTTGTCCATCTTCTTTGATTAGAAATGAAAAGGATCTTCTGAGCAGAGTCTTAGGCTGGGTGTAAAATGCTGCGTGCATAACATCACGTTTTACCACAGCGTGAGCCGGTGTATTGCCACGTATGGTAGTTCCTTTTCACTGTGCACAACAGCGCATCTTGAGCTTGCTGTCATGAGCAGTTCGACTGTTACATTCATCCTGAACTGCCAATGGAGACATGAAGACCCTTGATATGACCCTTGATATATCAGAACGGATGCGTAAGTTTGCTATATGGGTGGCTAGACGAAGGCCGAACAGAAAAGTGAGGAAATGGACAAAAGATAATTAACCCACCTCACAGCAGAGCACTCGTCCTGAAAGGGACAATCCCACTTTCTTCCACGAGGACAGGACGGTGGAGGGAGAGGGGGGGGGGGGGGAGCCGAGGTGAACCAGAGTGCTGGCAACAAAGGAACAAACAGAGACTGACAATAACTAAAAGACAAGAACAATAGAATGCCAGACAAACCACAGATACAAACAGGGAACAAACCCATACACAGGAGCTCTGAGCAGGCTGACTGTTCTGGGAACACTGAAAAATAACCATCAACTCCCAGCCAGGGGGAGCTGGATTACATAGGGAAGAGGGAGAAGCTAACTGGTTGACAAAACTGTCAATCACCAGCCACACCTCACTAACAGCTGCAGGACTAATTAACCTGAACAGGAGATGTTAACACCAACTAGTCAGGATAAAACCCACAGAAACAAAGGTGTGCAGGCGAAGACTTGACCATGTGCTGGCTGTAACATGACACTACCCCCCTTCCCTCCACTCTAACAAAAGAGGCCTCTGGACCCTTAGGGCAAAACAAATGTGTATCTCAACTCCTCCAATAGACACCATGTCATACAGGATTTATCCATATGGGCCTGAAACAAATGCATAAATATGACAATAGGTAGCGAGAATCCAATTCAAGACACCCAGAACAGAACTATTGTGCCTTACATAATTGGCCACAGTCGCAATAGTCTGCAAGACAAGTGTGTACAAAATCAGAGAGATAAAATTGTAACACCCTGGATAGAACTATTGTGCCTTACTCAAATAGCCTCAGTCACAATAATCTGTAAGGAACTAGTGTACGAAATCCGAGGGGAACTGGAAACTGAAAAAAATCACGCCAGGTCTAATAAATAAAGTAAGATAGATTATTACTTTTCAATCAATCAGGATGAGGGCTAGTACTCCATAACTGGAATACACCTGGCAAGACCTTGGGTGCCCCACCCAAAAATATTACTGGAAAAGCAGTTAGTGATCATGTTATGAATTTTTAACCAGGGTAATCCAAGGAAAATATCAGGAGGCAGGCCCTCACAGACATACAACAATAAAGTTTCAGGTGTAACAGAGATGAATCTATAGTGGAGACAGAAATTGGTTTAGGGAGAGTTTCTTTCTTCAGACTGGCTTTTAAGGCAAACTGAGAATTAATCACATTATTGTCCGACCCACTATCCAAACAAACACCAGTAGATATGATGTTTTTATCTGAAATTACTTCAGCTGGAAATGTTTGCCTGGACTTAGCCAACCAAGCAACTTGTGGATCCCACTGAATTACTGGTTGCTTGTTCCTGGGTGTCACTGGACAACTGTGAATAAAGTGCCCATCTTGCCCACAATAAAAGCACAAACCTTTCTTTAGACAAATATCCATATGTTCTTTATTAATAGAAACTGTCTCTATCTCCATTGGTTCATCCGAAATCTCTTCGGGGAACATAAGTAATGAGGAGGGAGACTCAAACACTGTTTCCTGCTTTCTTTCCCGCAGACCGCGATCAACCCAAATGGCCAACACCACAGCATCCTTCAGCATGCAAGGTGTAGCACACTGAACCATTGCATTCTTCACCTTGCATGACAGACTGAAACAAAACTGGCTTCTCAAAGCCGGATCATTCCACTGTATTTCATTCTCCAGCACCAAAATTCCATGCAGTAGTCCTCAACTAGACGATTGCCTTGCAGCATAAGGATTTTACTTTCAGCGAGGGCAAAATGATCTGGATCATCATAGAGCAAGCCTAGCACTGAGAAAAAAATGTCCACTGCAGACAGAGTAGGTGGGGTGGGAGAAAGGGAAAACACACAGGCCTGTGGGTCTCCCTGGAACCGAGAGACTACAATGCCTACCCTCTGGATCTCATTCCCTGAAGAAATTGGCTTCAAACAAAAATATAACTTGCAAACTTCCCGAAATGAGACAAAATCGCTACGTTTGCCAGAAAAATGGTCTGATAACTCAAGCCTTGGTTCAGATTGTGCAGAAACGTCAAATAATGCAAGCAAAGACTTTATGGCAGATATCTGATTCATAGTGTTCACTATTTGTTGTGACAACGCTAACACTGGCTGAACCAGAGCTTGCATTGGGTCCTGTACGGACATGGCACTAACCTGAATCGTGAATCTCTAAATAGGATCCATACTGTAGCTAACTCAATTTTATTGGGCTGATTACATTACAGTTGTCCTGGACTGCCAACGGAAATCTGAGGTACCTTGGTATGAGGGAAGCCAGAACGGACATGTAAATTTGCTATATTGGTGACTAGACGCAGGCCGAACAGAAAAGTGAGGAAATGGACAGAGCGGGGCCCTCTGAACCCCTCAGACCGAACCCACCTTGCAGCGAAACACTCGTCCTGAAAGTGGCAACCCCACTTTCTTCCATGAGAACAGGAAAGGGGGTCTGAGGGGAACCAGAATGCTGGCAACCAAGGAACAAACAGAGACTGATCATAACTAAAAGACAAGAACGATAGAATACCAGACAAACCACAGATACAAACAGGGAACAAACCCGAACACAGGAGCCAGACACACAAGAGCTCTAAGCAGAATGACTGCTCAGAGAACACTGAAAAGTAACCATCAACTTCCAGCCAGGAAGAGCTGGATTACATAGGGAAGAGGGAGAAGCTGACTGGTTGACAGAACTGTCAATCACCAGCCACACCTCGCTGCCATTTGCAGGCCTAATTAACCTGAACTAGTAAGCACAGGCGATGTTAACCCTAACTAATCAGGATAGAACCCACAAAAACAAAGGTGTGCAGGCAAGGACTTGACATGTGCTGGCTGTAACGTGACACTGACTTGTTTCTTTTATTTACATTTCCCGCTCTGTTGCTTGCATATATACAGCATTTATTACGTGCCTATAGAGAACAATAGCGCTCTAACTCGTGTAATATGCAGAAAAATAGAGCATGCTGCATTCTTTTTTACGCGTGTGTTGTACGCAATGTATATACGCAAGTGTGAATGGATCAATGAAAATCAATGTACTTTCATTGACTCTATTCACTGCATATTACGCATACGTACACCACACGCCTAGTACGCTACCAAATTATGCTCCTGTAAGTCTGCCCTTAGATCATTCAGTGACAATATGGGAACCTTTGTGAGTTGCATTGGTTGTATTTAAGTTGTTTTTCCTTTTTTGATTTATACAATATCAAAATTATCCAGTTTTTAGGCAGTTAGGTGGAACAGTTATTGTTCAAAAAATTGTTCAATCCAACCAAAGTGAGCGATAATCATTCAGTCTAAACGTAAGCCTGTGATTGAGTGACGAATGAGAATCATTCGCCTCTCGCTCGTTATGAATGTGAAAGATTGAATGATATTGAACGATTCACGTTGAACAAGCCAATGATGCATCTGCCTGTCTAAACAGGCTGCACGAGAACGAACGAGCTAGCGGTCACATCACCCGCTTGTTTACTTGTGCAAATGAGAATCGTCTTGTCTAAAAGGAGCCTTAGGAATAAGCCCCAGTCACTGTTTATTCACACAAATAAATAAACCACCTTTAACACACAGAATTATCTGGAAATAAATGTTTCACTAAGCTTGTATTTAATTTACATATATATTAATAAAACATAGCGCTATATGTGCATGCTTTGATATAGCCCATGGGAAATAAAAGAATAGGAGAACTGACAAAGGAGTAACAGTTAGTACTTGTTCTACTTCCAAGACATTTCAGAATGTTCAGGACTTTTTAATATTTCACGCATAAAAAGGCAAAACATACTTCAGTGACATACTAAATATCAGTTTAGCTTATTTATTGTTAGCACATATATTTCTAACAGAGATTTTTTTATGTCCAATCTAAAGACTTTTAAGTTAGAAAATTTATTTTGGAATATTATTCCTAATTATAACCTACTGTGGATGTGCATCTCTTATTTTAACCGAAATCTGTACAGTGAGTAAGATATACCCCTCAGCATTCTATGCTCATAAGCTGATTAGTTATGGTCATGACTTTAAATGAATATATGAATAAATCTGTCTATTGTTAAATTCCTTTGTATTTGGACATTTCTTATGCACTGGCACATTTTACAGGGTACAATATTTAGCTATATGTTGCGGTGTGGGTGCACTTGCTATTAACGGTCTTCACTCTAGCAATGCTCCTACTCAATGCTTATATTTCTTTTAAGCCAAAAAATCCAAACAATAAGCCAGTAAATTAGAGGTTAAGTTGCCGTTAGTTTAGGTTAAAAAGCACTCCAATGGTCAGCCCACACACTCTGAACTGAAGTTCTTACTACACTAGATCTTTCTAGTAATATTCTAGTATCCAGAATCCTACAGTCTTAAAGGAGCAGATAAACCATACTCTCTTTCTTCTTTTACAGTAAAATGGAGCTTACAATCCATACATATGAAAGTAATCAAATCTTACAAAAAGAATAAAAATATTCTATGTTTTGCTGCAGCTCTGCCATAGCTGGCATTAAGCAAGTGCATGTTATAAAAACTAGTGATAAGCAATTAGTGGAATCGGTTCTTGTCAGGATCGGGCCGATTTAATCAAAATTATCGTGAATTGGGATGGCTGGTTCTGACTCCCATTAAAGTCAATGAGAGTAAAATTGGTTTCAGTATTTTGCCTAACAGAAGCAATGCAGCCAAAGCCCCCCAAATTGCATAAGATTACAGTCACACATCTGGGGATCATTGTGCTCCACCCAAAAAATTGGCCAAAATAGTGTATAGGGGTGCAGTGGTTGATCATAGCAGAGAGGTGTCACTGAAAACAAAAGAAGGCCCCCATAGGGTCTCCTAGATCAAAAATTGTGCCAATAAGACAGGTTTGCTGCTTGTTTTAAATGCAATGTCAAAAATTTTACAAGGACAAATTCTGCCAGGTGAACACAACATTTAAGCATTGGCCTCCTACTTCTACATGGAGGAAGAAGGAGAGCAGCAGCACCACCACTGCCAACAGCACCTTGAATCTTTTATATAAATTTATGCTCATTCATATTTGACTAAAAATTGCCAGCATGTTAATTAATCAGTGGAATCTGCCATGGTGGTGCAAAATCAGGTGAAATCCATGTCTGGTTCATTTTTATAAACATCAGGCAATCAACATTGTCTGCAAACAGGAGGATGTCTGTCACTTATCGCACCTCCATTTGTGCTGAGCACCCTTTCTGATAGCACACTGGCAGTGTGGCAGTAAAGCACCTCTAAAGCACGTTGTGTAAGTTCTGGCCACTCATTCAGCTTAGACACTCAGACATCAAAAGGGCCAACACCATTCTGAATACATCCACATGGGGGCTGACATACTCTTGGACCATCATACTCTGTAACTGTAAGTCCTACCCTGTGGTTTTTCTGCAAGCTATGATGGCTAAAAAATTATGCCACACCTTTGTTAGACTTACCCTGCCATCAGTGGCATTGGGAATGCATCCCTGTGGCCATGGGGAAATTCTCTGCTCAAGCTACTTAACAGTCTGTCTTGACATTGCCGCATTTTGAATTCCTCTCCACTGATGGAATGAGAGTTATCATTTTGGCCTTGTAGTGGGATCAAGGAGAGTGGCTCCCCAGTAATGATCTGATGTTTTGATGTGGGCTATGTAATGGTCCTTCTGCAAGCAGTACAAAATAAAAGCACTCATATGCCTCAAATTGCCTAAGGGTGAAGGCCAACATTGCTTGCGGTCAGGCTTGAGAATCCTCTGGCTGGCCCTGTTATCCATGTAGAATAGATGGAGTTAGTGATGGATGGAAGGAATGTTGTATTGCCCCCTCCCCTGGCTCTTGCCCTTTATTTTCCCCCTCCTTTTCCTCCTCCTGCTTGTCCTCCCCTATACTTCTCCGATGGGTGGAGAAACATCTTAGAGAAGATGCCTCCTTTCTTTCTCAAACCCACTCTCCATGTAGTGTTGAGTAATTGCGGGCTGGTCAGACAGTTGGGAGATTGGTATCCCTTCCTCCTTCTACTCCCATGATGGTCATAATGATCAATGCATCATCATGACTGACCATTTTGGTATCACTTCCTCAAAGCAAGAAAAAAACCGCATGTGGTCTGCAGTCATTCCTAAGGCGTTAAGTGACCGATCAACATACAACACTTGCTAACGATATACACAATCTGGTACACTGTGATCACTCTCTGCTGCTGGCTTAGCTTCTGCAACATATGCTACATGGAATTCCACTATGTAGGCATGTCACAGATGAGGCGGTTGTGTGGTAGCCTGAATTGTCACTACAGCTCCGCCAGGTGAATGTTGAAAGTCAGAGGCATGACCCATGGAAAATATGTAACAGGGCCCCCAAATATAATGCTTTATTCATAGTACTAAGCTCCCTATATGGAGAACAGAGGCCCTATGGGCCCCCTAAGGCTCCTGGGCCTGGGTGCAACCACATGCTCTGCATCTCCTACAGTTACACCCCTGTTGAAAGTGCAAGCACAGTTTCTTGGCTTTTTTTTCAGCAATGGATGTAAACCTGGGTAATTGTTTAGGAAGCACTGCACTATTAGGTTCATTACATGCACCAGGCAAGGTATGTGTGTAAGATTGCCAAAGAGAAGGGCCCCATTGTCACATATGACCATGCCTGGCTTCAGATTGTTAGGGGGCAGCCATGTGTCAGCCTGGGCCTGCGAAGCTGACAACATGTCTTCAGCCATGTGGCTGCACTACCCTAGAAATATGAATTTTATGTGGTTTGAAAAGGTGGAGGAAGAGGAGGTGGGTGAAGAGGTGACAGACAAGGATGAATGTCCCACAACTCTTGGAGGGCATTCCTGAGCCCCAACACACGTTTCACCACCTGCTTTCTCAAGAGGTCACTGTTTATATGGACACTGCATACTATTAGAGATGAGCGAACGTGTCCGTAACGGACACATCCGCACCCGGACACCGGCTTTAGCGAACACTGGAGTGTTCGCGCGTAAGTGTCCGGGTGCCGCCGGGGGGCGGGGAGATGCGCGGCGGCGCGGGCGGCAGTAGCAGGGAACAGGGGGGAGGCCTCTCTCTCTCCCTCTCCCCCCCGCTCCCCGCCGCACCCCCCCGCGCTGCCACGGCGGCCCCCGAACTTTTTCGCCCGAACACCGAGGTGTTCGCAAAGTTCGGTGTTCGGGCGAAAAAGGGGCGGAGCCGAACGTGTTCGCTCATCTCTACATACTATGTATTTTACTATTTTTTAGTAATCTGGAGTTCTAATAAAATTCTATTTCCTATGCTTTTGTGTCTTGTGTGTTGGACTTAAAGCAAACATAAGTCAGAGTATTAGCTGTGTTTGTCCTGTATTCTAAGGCCGCCTGCACACAAATGGGATGGATTCCGCATGCGTGATCCTGCAGCGGAATCCTACCCTGTACCTGGTCGGTGACCTCGCATACTTGTCCGGAATTTTCTTAATCTGTACTGCAGATGGTCCAGCCAGCACCGGTGCACATGTGCAGTACAGATTTGCTGCACCGTTGCTAAGCTATGACTTCATGATTGCAGAAGGGTCGCAACTGATTTTTGTTCATGTGCAGGAAAATATTGCTTTTCCATTGCATGCTATGGGTGGTATTTGCTACAGAATCCTGAGGATGCCCGCTTTGGATTCTGCAATACAAATACGCCTGTGTGCAGGTGGTCAAAGTTTACAGTCTGCTGTTTCTTAAGTGTGGGACTTGGGATTAGTGACTTTGGAAGAGTCATTTGTAATTAATTACTGTTTATTTATTTGAATTTTTGCATACATTACTTTTATATAGTCCATCTCTATGATTCCCATTTAGAATATGCTCTATGATTGACAATGCCGTACAATGTACATCTTGTGCCATGGATGCAATCCTTGAACAGCCATTTGAGGGTGTATACTGCTGTAGGAAATGTGATTGCATTGTACATTTGGAAGCCCACATCCTGGTTCTCAATGCGCAGCTTGCAACACTGAAGTCCAATGCCAACATGAAAAGGAGTCTGTTGCTCACTAAGCCAGCACTTGCTGGGGTAGATGGTAGTATGGGAGGGCAGGATGATCAGGCAGCTAGCTGGGTGACAGTTAGATGGAGGGGTAGAGGGAAGAGATTCAGGGAGGCTAGTCCTGAACTGGCACAACCCAACAAATTTGCAAGTTGTCAGAGGAGGAGAATGCCATTACAGGCTTAGCACTGCTGCAGCATGACATGCCCTCTGACTGCCAGGGGGATGTCTGCTCAAAGAAGGGAAATAGGAGCACAGGGCAGGCTAGACAGGTCCTGGTAGTGGGAGACTCAATTATTAAGATGATAGACAGAGGAATCTGCCACAAAGACCGGGATCATCGAACTGTGTGTTGTCTTCCTGGCGCTTCAGTTTGAAATGTTGCGGATTGGGTTAACAGATTACTAGGAGTGGCTAGTGAGGATCCAACGATTATTGGCACCAATGCCAAAGTTAGAGGTAAGTGGAAGGTCCTTAAAAACGATTTCAGCCTTTGTTTTAACACTTCCATTGAAGTACTCAAGAAGGACATATTAGAGCTTGAGTGGGTTCAAAGGCAGGCAACCAAAGTAATAGATGGAATGGGTGGACTACGATGCCCAGAAAGGTTATCAAAATTGGGGTTATTTTGTTTAGAAAAAAGATGGCTGTGCGTTAACCTAATAATTATGTATAGATATATCAAGGGGAAATACAGAGATCTCTCCCATGATTTATTTAAACCCAGGACTGTGACGGTAACAAGGGGGTGCCACTATGTCTATAGGAAAGAAGGTTTCTACACCAACATAAAAGTTTGGTTTTTTTTTACTGTAAGAGCAGTGAGACTATGAAACTCTCTGCCTGAGGACGTGGTGATAAACCCAATAAAAGAGTGTAAGAGGGGCCTGGACACATTTGTTGCATGTTACAATATTACATATTATAGTCCGTAATTACTTCAGAGGGGTTGTTGATCCAGAGATTATTCCGATTTCAAGACTTGGGGTTGAGAAAGTTACTACTAGAGAAAGAAGCTCTGGAGACAGGAAGAGGTACTTTGCTGAATTATGACATCGCCTTGCCTTTAGATAGTTAATAAAAACTTCAACTAAACACAACCAGTTTGTAGGATTGAGATGAAAATAGTAACCAATTAGATGCTAGTGTATAATGACGAATGAGAACACAAACCACAAATATTTATCCATCAGGAACTTAGTGAAGTAGACTGTATACTGCATGGGGGTGCAGATTTATGAAAATATCTAAAAGTAGTTGCCCATAGCAGCCAATCACAGTGTAGCTTTAATTATACCACAGCAGAATACAATAATTGGAATCATCCATACATAAGCACTGACCAGCTTGCTATGCACCATGTATGGGTTAGTTTTAGGCAAAATGAAGTTTAAGTTTCTTTTGGATGAGCAAAGAAAGATATCAGACAGGGTAGGATGCAACCAATGAACGGTAATTAGAATCATCCAGAGACATAAAACTATGGGAAGTGTTGCTAATCAACAACAGTCCAGGTGCCTCAGGTGCTCATCCGCAAGTGCTGACAAGATTTTGAAGAGGCTTTCTATCAAAATCAGAAATCTGACATCACCTGAACTGGTCTGTTAGTCCTGAATCTCCCGGATTGATGTGCACCACAGTTACAGTATGCTACAGATTGCCTGAATTTGTTGAAGTTAGATTGTGTGGGTGTAAATCCAAAAAGAAATCGTTGCTATTAAAAGATCAAAGGAAATGAAAGTTGGCCTGTGCAAAAGAACATTGCCATAGGTCTCCCCAACAACTGGAAAAAGTACCTTTTAGTTCCAGACTTGTCAGGAGATACCTGGGAGAAGAGAGAAGAGTTCAAGCCAGAAGAGTGCACAGTCCTTACATTTAAACACCCTATGTCAGTAATAATTTAGCAATGTATGGCTGCAAACAGAGTTGGTAGACTATACATTGTTGAAGATGATGACTGGCCTAAAATACTGTGCAGTACTAAAAAACAAATGAGATTAAGAGACCAAGACTATTGTTTCCCAATGGGGACTTCATTTTTCGAAACAATAATGCTTGTTGCAATTGGTCAAAACTCGTTAAGCAGTAGTTTCAGAGGAATAGTATGCAGCCAATGGATTGGGCAGCCCAGTCCTTGGATTTAAATCTGATTGAGAATTTATGATATAACGTGTTCAATGAAATATTCAAAAGGCATCCCACTAACAAAAGAGAACTGATTGAAAGCATCATCAACACCTGACATTAAAGGGGTTGTCTCGAGGAAGCAGTGAATTTTTTTTTTCCCAGTCCCCCTAATTAAGCATACATTACTAAGCCCTCCCTGTAAATGACTTTTCTAGCTGGTTTGTACTTACAGTTCCAGCGTTTCAGCAACTTACAAAAATTTTTCCCAAGATGGCCACCGGCTCTTTTCCCTTCGCTTGCTGTAGCCCGACGTGCGCGCTCCCGAGACGCTACCAGCTGTGTCTCCCTGACAACCAGACGCCCCGCAGCCGCCGACCGGACCCCGGGATTGAACGCGGCCGACCACGGCACACAGTCACCCACCGCCAGGCAGCAGGTAAAGGGCGCTAGGCCTCGGCCCCCCCCGCGCTAGACCCGGCCCCCCCGCGCTAGACCCCGGCTCCCCAGCGGTAGACCCGGCTCCCCCGCGCTAGACCCGGCCCCCCCGCGCTAGACCCCGGACCCCCCCGCGCTAGACCCCAGCCCCCCCGCGCTAGACCCTGACAACAGACGAAGGCCCCTCGGCCCAGCGGCAGTCCCCTCAAGACAGGTGAAGGTCCCGGGCCACAGCGGTAGGCCCCGGAGCCCAGCGCTAGGTTCCGGAGCCCAGCGCTAGGCTCCGGAGCCCAGTGCTAGGACACCCGGAGGGGCCCATGCCTGTTAGTGACACATCACCCCCGACCCATCACTTACCTGGACGGCGGGACAGCTGGGCGGCTTCTCGGGACAGCTGGACGGCTGGACGGCTTCTCGGGACGGCTGGGCGGCTCCAGTTTCTGCACCTTCCTCTAACAGAGGATGGTACAGAATGGCCGCTCCAGCGCGCTCCCGAGAAGTGACAGCTCTTCTGCGCATGCGCAGAAGAGCTGTAGCGGCTAGCAGGCTGAAGCGGCTCGTGCTCAGAGCAGAAGACCGGACTGCGCAAGCGCGTCTAAAAAAGCAAGCTGCCAGCGAATTTAGACGGAACCATGGAGACGAGGACGCTAGCAACGGAGCAGGTAAGTGAATAACTTCTGTATGGCTCATATTTAATGCACGATGTATATTACAAAGTGCATTAATATGGCCATACAGAAGTGTATAACCCCACTTGATTTCGCGAGACAACCCCTTTAAGTGGTTTCAGTTGAGCTGCTGAAAAGATTTGTGAACTCCATGCCTGAAAGAGGAAGACTGGTATCAAGAACAACGGATAGCCAATTAGATATTAATAATGAATTACTAATATTTTCGTGTTGTGCTTTATAGTTTACTTTTGCTGTATTTGAGCAATTTTAAAACATTCTGTGATGTTTTTTGTAGTATTGTTCACTTATAAGATAAATTACATTTTTTCATAATTTGTTAGTCTCCTTATAATTTTAAACAAAGGAGTTTTATAATATTGTTGCCAAATTTAGATTCTTTTAAATGTAAATTTGATTTAAATGTAATTAAGTCTTCAAAATCTAGTGTGATGCAGGACTTTTGAAAAGCATTGTACTAGGTGGACTGCTTGCTTGCCTTATGAACTGACAACATAAAACTCTGGAACCCTTATGGGCTTTAATGGAGGTTAGTTGATCAACTTCTACACAAACCCATATTTTATACATGTCTTTAGTGGCTCTTGAGTAGGCACTATATTGTGACTATATATTAAATTATACTTGCATGTACACTGTACTTGGTATGCTGTCCAGTATATAGATGAGTAAATGTGGTCACCTTCTATTACTTAAGTGTATATAAGAGCATGCTCATAAACTTGGTTGTTAGGAATCTCACGGTTATTTGCCCTGCTTGACTATCCACAGAATTAGTCTTTTATCTAGACAGTATAAAATAATAGCAGTTTGCATGTATCCCTAGTGCATTAATTACAATAAAAATGCAATAAAGTAAATGAAGGTGAAATAATTAGTTTGTTCAAAAAGAAGCCTCTTATATTTTGTTTTGAGATCAGAAATAAAAGTGTGTTCTGCTTCACTATAACCACAGGGGAACAAGATTATGTACTGGTGTGAAGAGAATTGTTAAGCAAAATGATTGCATTTTTCTAAGTCAGAAGAAAAAAAATACAGTTTGGTGCAGTTAATGACCAGATAAGTGAATTTCTCTCAGCATGTTGGAGCTTACAATCCATAATAATGAGGTTTTGATTGTTTTCTTGTGTGTCACTACCAATGGTGCTTTAAACAAATTCTGTATACTAACAGTTAGAAAAACATTTTGACCTGGCCAAAAGACCCTTGTTGTGTTTCCCTGGAAGTGTTCCATAGCACCAATAAAGAAACAAATCTTCTACAAATCCATGGTTAAGCACTCTGTTACCCATCTATAGATAACAGCTACTTAATAGCTGAAATTTGTGATCTAGTAGTCTGCAATTCATCACTCATTGCACTTGACAATCAGAGAATGCTCTATTGTATTCTTAGTATTACACTGGTCTCTCAAGTTACAATGGCCTCAGGTCACAATATTTTCAACTTGCAATAGGTTTCCCTGGTCCATCGTAACTTGAAACACCTCTCTACAGTACGTAGTGGTGCTACATATTCTCTAGTTATCTCTACCTGTGCCAGGATGAGCGGCTCCTTTGGGCACCAGGTGAGAGCAGCTCCATGTTTTTTTTTAGGTACACTGTGTATACCATATAGGACACTGAAGTAACTCTTGTCCTCTATATAGAAAGTGATTTACAGTTTTTAGTATGTCTTTGTGCTTGAACTTAATTAGTTATCCTTCTTTTTCTACTATTTTAATTTTTTCCTTGTAGTCATCATTTTTTCCCATATAGTCGTCATCACGTGATGTATTTTGTATAGTTTGACGGAGCGCTGAGGAGCTTTTCTCTTTTTGATTGCACAATTTTTTCCTTGTACTATTTTGGGATAATATTTTGGGGCTTTGGAATCATTTACTAGTTTTCTGCAGATTTATGGTCTCAAGCTACAATTTTTTTCAACTAACAATTTTCATTCTAGTATAAATTAATATTGTAAGTTGAGAAACCACTGTGTAAGTAGCCTTGAGCATTAGTACCAAGTTAGTACAAGAAATGAAAACGTTATGATTCTTATGGTCCTCACCTCTGTTTCTACTATGTCTTTACTTCTTAATGTTCTATATCTATTATCCATTTCTTCTCCCTACATTTTACTGCACATTCAATTTATCTCTACTCCTCCAAGATTCAGATCCATCTCTTTTTTTCTAAGGATAGTAAAGGTACTTTTATATGCGCTGACAGTTGCTCAGGAAATTGCTCAAAAGAGCAATTATGGGTTAATGTCATACCATGTAAACTCAGAACCCAACAGAGCTCAATTGTCAGAGTCGATTAGTTTTCAGTTCCCTTCAAAACCAAGTTATTGTTGGCACATGTAAACAGGCAGTTATTCATCTATTAATGACTGCCTGTTTATTCTGAATGGAGGCTGGTGGCCAGAAGAGATCTCCAATGTGCTCAACCACCATTCAATGAATGATCACCCCTGTGTGAAAGCACATGAGTGATAATTGTTGGGACAACTGTTGGCCTCTTAAGAACCTTAACACTATCTGAAGTATAACTGTAGGCCATGTGGATATAGCAGTTGAACCCGAGCCCTTGTTCTCACGTAAGGAAACACCAATATAATATTATAAATGTCACTTGTTTGGTGAAGGCCCTGTTACAGATTTTGCATTGCAAAGTGAGCATCAGAATTGAATCATAGAGCAATGGAAAAAGAGGACTTGGTCTGATGAATCATATTTTCTTTTACATTATGTGAAAATTTACTGTGTGTCTGTCACTTTCTTGAGAAGGAGATGACAGCAGGATGCACTATGGAAAGAAAGCGAGTCAGTGTGACGTCCTGGGTAATTTTTTACTGGGAAATCTGCAACCCCAATTCCCAAAAAGTTAGGACGCTGTGTAACATGTACATATATGTAAAGAAAAAAAAAGAATGCAATGATTTGGAGATCTCAGATAACCATTTTGCATTCACAATAGAACATAGAACACATATCAGAAGCTGAAAGCAAGATATTTTTCCATTTTATTTTGAAATATTAACTCCTCCTTTAGAAATTGATGGCAGCAACACATCTAACAAAAGTTGGAACGGGGCCATGTCTACCATTATTTGGCATCCCCCTCTTCTTTCTACAACAATCTGTAAATGTCTGTGAAGTGAGGAGACCAATTGCTGAAGCTTTGGGATAGGAATTTTTCTCCTATTCTTGTCTGATGTAGGATTCTAGCTGGTCAACAGTCCTGGGTCTTTGCTGGATTTTTTTCCCCTAATGTGTCAAATGTTTTTTAGTGGTGAAAGGTTTTGCTTTCAGGCAGCTTAGTCCAGCACCCAGACTCTTCTTCTGTAAAGCCATGCTGTAGTAATGGATGCAGTACATGGCTTAGCATTGTCTTGCTGAAATATGCAAGTCGTTCCATGAAAGAGACATTTACTTGATCGGAGCATATGGTGTACTAAGACCTCTATGTATTGATCAGATTTGAGTGTGCCTTTCAAGATGCATAAGCTGCCCATGGCACAGGCACTAATGCATCCCCATACCATTAGAGATGCAGATTTTTGAACTGTGTGCTGATAACAAGCTAGATGGCCCCTCTCCTCTTGAGTCCACAGGACACGTAGTCTGTGGTTTCTAAACACAATTTCACATTTGTCATTCTCTAAATAATACAGTTTTAACTTGTATTTGTGGATTCCCCCATGAACTGTGTTCACAGACAATGATTTCTGGAAGTATTTCAGAGCCCATGCAGTGATAGGCATTTCATGCCTGTGTTTAATGCAGTGCCACCTGAAGGTCTGTAGATCTTAACCCCTTAGTGACCAGCCCATTGCCTTTTTACATCCTGGCCTGCTGGGCTTAATTCCCAGAGGACGTAAAAACATGCTTCCTCTGGGAATGACAGCCCTGCAGGCTCTGCATGTGACAGCTCCATGCTGCTGGTTACTGGAGGTAGCTGACAGCATGGAGGTGTCATCCCGGGCCACAGGACCCCACTCCTGGTCACACGTTCGCCGGTATCCACCGGATACCGGCAATCACGTTAAGGTCAATGAAAAGTTGGAAAAAGTCAAACTTTCAGCTCCTCTTATGGATCGGATCCATAAGGGAGCTGAAAATACTCACCCCCCTGTCCTCCGCGATGTCTGGTGTCTTCTTTGTTCTCCCCGGACTAGCCCTTGGCGTCTGCGCATGCGCGCCAGATATATTATGTCACGCATATGCACAGAGAGCCGGGAGGCCCGGGAAACTTAAAAACTCCCTGCTCCCGCCTAGTATGAGTAGCCGAGAGCAGGGAGCTGTCACCGGGAGCCGCTGTATGCGGTTCCCAGTCACATCGTCACTGCTATTCAATGGATAACAGCGATCATGTAAAAGTTTAAAAAGTGTAATAAAAAAAGAAAAAAGTTTGAATCATACCCATGAGGGGAGGCCCCCGGATTTATCCACAGACTTTACCCTGGCTTCTGTGCACGCGTCCGTCACTAAAATGACAGACGCAGGCGCAAAAGCCGTAGATTGGCGGGGTAATTTAAAATCTCCCAGCACCTGGCTACTAAATGTAGCCTAGAGCCAGAAAATTTCATGGGGTGCCACGGTACGTGGTTCTCAGTCACGTAATCGCCATTATCTAATGGATAACGGTGATCATATAAAAGTAAAAAAAAGCTACATTTTCACCTCCCGTCAGGGATCCGATCTGTGAGGGGAGGTGAAATTACTTAACCAAGGCCACAGGCGATGTCCCCTGACAGGATCCTTATCCGCTGACCTTAACCCAGCTTTGGCGCATGCGCCCCTCGCCAAAATGGGGGACACAAGCACAGAAGCTGGGAAGGGCAAGAGGAAATTCAAAATCTGCTTGCTGCTGGCTACTAATGGCGGTCACGTGATCGCCATTATCCAATGGATAATGGCAATCATGTAAAAGTTAAAAGACAGTTAAAGTTTGATGCTCTGTTCAGTTTGGGCCCTGTTGTGCATCCAGACAGAAGATTAGGGCTACAATGCGTATGTTTCCGAACACGGGACAAAGGGGGGTATCCATTTTGGGGTGAAAGTCTTCATTCCTATGTATGCTGTACAAAAAAACCTGTTTTTAAAATGACATGATTGCCAAAAAAATAAATCGTAATTTTTTCCTTCTGCCTTGCTTTGATTTATTCAAAAACTGTGCGGTCAAAATACGCAGTACACGCAGATGAATTTGTTAAGAGGCCTAGTTTCCAAAATGACATTATTTGTGGGGTTCTGTGTCATTTTGGCTGCTCAAGGGGTCTATAAGTTTGCAATGGGGCCTAAAACGCCTTCAAGCAAAATGTCTGATCTGAAAGCCACCGGCTGCTCCTTTCAGTTTGGGCCCCGTTGTCTATACGGACAGAAGATTAGCGTATATTTCTGAACACAGGACAAACGGTTGTATCCATTTTGGGGTGCAAATCTTCATTTTCATGTGCACTATAGAAAAAAATCCTGTGTTTAAAATTACATATTTGCAAAAATATGGAATTTTATTTTTTCTTGTCTAAGGCCGGCTGCACACGAGCGTGACGGGCTCCGCCGCGGAATATTCCGCAGCGAAGCCCGTCACGGCGCCCCCCAGAGACTCCATACTTACCAGCGGATCCGGAGTCTTCGCTCCCGCATGACGCTTCCCCGCTCACCGGCGCCGCGTCACATGACACGCCCACCGCGTCACATGACGCGGCCGGCCGTGTCATGTGACGCGCCGGCTGCGTCATATGACACGGCGGCGGTAGGCGAAAAAGCGTTTTCACGCTATCTTCCGCTGTGTTACAGCGGGAGATAGCATGAACGGACGGCTTCCATTGACTGCAATGGAAGCCGTCAGCGCGTACACCCACGGCAAATAGAGCATGCCGCGGGTGAGGACGGGAGATTTCACGGTGCGGAATTCCGCACTGTGTGCCCTGAGCTATTAGGTTCAATAGAACCTAATAGCTGCGGGCAACGCAGCGGATTTTCGCCGCGAATTATGCGGCGGAAATCCATTCGTGGGAAGGAGGCCTAAATTGCATTAATTTCTGAAAAGAAACCGTGGGGTCAAAATACTCATGACCCCCCCTCACTGAATACATTAAGGGGTGTAGTTTTTAAAATGGGGTCATTTGTGGGGATACGTATCATTCTGACAATTATAAACCTTTGCAATCTTGGCTTGGTGCAGGAAAATAAAGTATTCCTCAAAATGTTAATAAGTAATGTCAAATTTGTGCATTTACTAAATGGTTAAAAAAAAAAGAGTTTTTACAAGGTGCGCCGAG